>NC_134204.1:27895134-28513634 GCF_964188355.1 Buteo buteo
AATGTTGAGGGTTAAGAGTGCCCTCATAAACTGAGGAAAGTTTATAAGGATTTGACTTGGAATTTGTGTTAAAGGCTCTTTGGCTTGAAACAAAGTACTGTTTAGGAATATAAAATGGTGAGTATGTTTGTTTGTAGTGATAGATTGTGCTAAGTTAGTCTACCACAAATTCTTGACTGGAAGATTACTGCTGCAGTTATATAAAGCATTGCTGAAAGCTTCCAGTTTAGAAGCAGCTTTTGGTTCTTGTATTGCAATGATTCAAGCTAAATATATATTGGATCAGTTGATGCTTGTGACCTTTTAGTTTTTCTTAAGTGTTTCTTAAAGCCACCAAAATAGCTACAAGTAGTTGTACTATCAGGGCTGTCATGTCATTCTCAAATTTCACATCTTAAAACCCCTACAACTTCATAAATTTAAACTCCTGAAATGGTTCTCCTCTTGCCTGGATATACAGTGCTATACTCTTCAGCCCTTATTCCTTCCACTAATGCAGTCATGGAGGCAAAGAGCAGAAATAAATGAGGTAGGGAGCAGGGGAGAGGAGGGGAGAATAGCTGCCCTCCTAGTTATCTTCGCCCCCCACTGCTGCATCCCCATGCTGCTAATGTGTTCTCAAGCCCATGCTTCTGTAGGGGCAAGTATCAAACTCAGTGTTTAATTTCTGATGTCATTCTGCAGTAAGATTATAGCTGCATTCTTCCAGCTCTTCTGCTTTCCCAGAAGCAGAATACAAGTTAATATGTTCCTCTGTACCTATTACAGTAGCGCATCATGGAAGACAGCGGTTCTATTCCCCATCACTAGAAATGTGACCTGAATTAAATATTTATAGAGTATCTCTAAGCCAGGAAACTGCTACTGTAAAAACACCAAGTGGTGGTCAAATCCATACAACATTAGCAAAACATTAAAATTGAATCACTTTATTTGGACAGTGTTCAGCTCAGCAAACATAATAAATACAGAAACCCAAGCAGTCATTTCTGGCATGTTTAAGTTCCTCACCAGCTTGTGGGATCAATGTTCTTGAATGGTTGAAGGTTCCAGAGATCTTGCAAACTTGTTGAAATGCCACTGGTTTTGCAGGAGCCCACGTCCAATGCTTAGTATCAAACACAACTTAAACAAGTAGAACTGCGTTAATACAGCCATCATTTTCTGGATTGTTTGTTACTTGTGCATATTTCCCTAAAGAGAAAATGGAATTAAATGTCTTAAAGTAGTTCATACCATTAGAATTTTCTATGTTTGCAAGTTCAATCCACAAGTCTCTTAAAAAGTGGAGGAAATTCCCCTTCCAAAACTGAAATGTATTTTGAAAGCTAAATCTACCTTCTGCTGAGCTGCAAACTTAGGTTCTCAAAATATTTTATTCAGGCTGTTTTTTATAAATGGATCATTTGGAGTTCTGGGTAGATTTAGAAATAATTCATAGATTCGATATAGTCTAAGTCAACATCTCTGTTAAAAGTTCAGCCTGTTCCTATGAAGATACTTCTACACAGAACTTCCACTGAAAACATAATATAATTGTTCATAGTTCAGATGGTTAGGTCTCTACAGACTTAAAGGACTGCTTAATGTGAGACATAGGCAAGCAAGTAGTCTTTGTTCTGAGCTTCACCTAATTTGATTTTGAAAGTGTAAATGGAAAGCCTAAGATTAAAACTTAAAACTTGTAATTTTAGAGCTGCCTAGCTTCTGCTACGGCCCAAACCTAACATTTAACAGTGAATCAATTATGACAATTTATAGGAAGTGGTCTCAACAATACATCAGGCAATAAAGATTTAAAACTCTTTAAAGTAGTTCTGCAGTATAGCTAGTTTAACTACTTACCCCAGATAACTTTTCCCCCTTGTGTCACGAGGCCAAGCTCACTCACGTTCACCTCAATGACGGTACCCTTGGTAATTACACCCAGCGTTGTATACAAAGGAGAAGAAGGATTCTTTTTTACACCAAGGATAGGTAGGCAAAAAGTAGCTTTAAGTTCAGGATGTGTCACATGTGCCTTCTTGAAACGTAAGCCCTGTTGCATAAGGAGTGTTAGAACAAGTTAATACTTGCTTTAAGCCCTCACGACTAATCTAGGTTAACACTTTTAGCATTATGTCCTCAGCTTTTTATGTTTTGAGACCAGGAAGAATGAAACAACCTAGAATACAGAAAGCTATCTGCCTACTATAGAATGCCAGATTTGTTTAAAAACCTGATTAATGACAGGATAAAGCTTCCCATGTGTATTTTCAGGATGCCAATTTTTAATAGTAGTACAAGAGGAATATGTGCTACCTCAGATGGCTTCTGTTCCATGAAGAAATGAAGCATTTATGGTGACGCATTTAACAGTGCTACTGGTTTTTAGGACTAGAAATTTTTCCTTTATTCTTGTAAAACTGAAAAACCTTTCACATATTGTAAAATATTAAACACCCATCTCTTATAGCAGTTTCTATTTAGCAACCTGTGCTTCATAAAGGGTACTTTACCATGAAGTACCATAAACTTCAGTAAAAATCTATCCAATGTAAGATGACTGTCAAAATAGTAATGAGGTATGATCCAACAGGTACCCTGCCTAGTGATTCTGCTGATTCCTGTGAGGAAACAGGAACAGGTATTTATAGAAAAACTATGCTGTCTTCGTGAGTTTAATTGTTCCTCCTGTGCGCTGCTAGAGCCCAGGCACTGTTTCTGCAGCTGTGTAAGAAAAGGTCAGGCTGGAGGCACAGCATTTCCCTTGCTTATGGTCACGACTATGCTTCCAGCTTACTTAACAAGCCAGAAGGAGGGAGTTCTGGAGTCCTAGAACAGAGCTGACTTCTGCAGCTGACAGAATCACAGTAGTTTGAAAAAGAAGCCTCCAACTTTAAAAGCTATTCAAAGTGCCTTTGCTGAAGACCTTCCCATGCTAATTTGACAGCTCAGAACTTTAAGTGACTAGCATCATCTGAGTTATGGGAGTAAGAGCAGAGATTTCAACGGAAACTGTGACTGCAGGGGCATCTCTCCACCCTCAGGCTATTCTATGTTTAGATTTCTGTAAGGAAGCTAATAGGAATGTTCTACATTGGTAGTAATCAAATGCATTATCACAGAAGAAAGTTTCCTTGCCACAGGAACTGAAAGCAGTAAGTCAAAAGAATTATTACTTAAAGGTTCTTTAAGGCTCAAGAACATTACCATTGGTCGAATGAAGCGTTCGTATTTAGGAGGCTTCCTAGTAAAGCCATCTCCAACAAAACAAACTTTGGTAACCATTCTTTTCCAGGCCTTCTTCTTTCTCTTTCCTGTACGAATTACTTTTAAAACTTCCGTTTCTCCTTGTGCACGGACCTTTGGCACAGGAACCTCCCATTTCCCCTGGAAGGGGGGGAAAAAAAAAAGTCAATAGTCTTAAATGCTACATTGCTAAATGAAAGGGGACAACCAAAGCATAAGATAAGATTTCCCTAAAGAGTAGTGGTATGCCATACTTTTTATACAGCTCATAGCTGCTTGTTTTAATTAGCATTTAAAGTTATTAAAATCAAGATATTCCATATGCTTACTTTGTCCTAGATTGCTCAGTTACTCAAGGTTTCAGATTTTGTACAATATCAGTGTGTAGACTTTGCTTGTAGGCTGTAAGTCACCTAAGCATCAGCAACACAAACTGGTCATTGTCACAATTAACAGTAAGTATCTGAATTTTAATACAGTTACTTACAGCTTTTTCTTTTCTTTTCTGCTTGATCATGTTAGAGAGAACCTTAGCCCGGGTCTGGCCTTCTCTGTCGAGCAGGTATGCTGGTACAGCTCCTTTAGGTGTTTTTTCATCATTCTTTTTCTTCGTATTTCTCTTTTCATGCATCTTAATGCTGCAAGGAAAGAAAATCAGTATTATGAGTAGAAAAAAGAAAAGCTCATTTGTACATATATCCTTTAACTTAGCTTGTGCCTGCTCAAAATTTTAAAAGATATTTGTAAAAAAGTACATATTTATATTTAAGGAATAATCCTAAATAATTTTCAAAGCAAACTAGTAACTTTGCTTAATGTAACAACTGACAGACTGCATGGTGCATAAAAACTTGTCAATTCCTGTCAAGTCAGAAACACAAGACATGCATCTTATTAATGAATTTCCGAATGATTTAATACAAGCAGCCAAGCACTTTGAGAGTAGCCGCCTTCTCTGACAAAAAATAACATACTACTACTCTTCCGAGATTTAACGTCAATGCTTACAAATCTGGGGAATGTGTGTGTGTGTGTGTGTGTGTGTGTGTAAAAGGGGTTGTGTTGTGTTAATTTTGAGGCCGTCGGGGGGGGGGGTGGGAGGGCAGGGCGGAAGGCCCACAGACTAGTTAACAAGCCCAATACCTTTACAAATAGCAGAGGAAAAGAACTGTCTACGCTTGGAAAACAACAAAAACGATACGGTGAACAGATACTAAGTTCGCTAGCCATAAAGAATATTGTTAACAGCTTTGACTTCAATTTCTGAACAACAGAGCGAATTTTCAGAAAAAGACTTCTGTTTACCTATGCTCGATATTTTAATTTATCCTGGAAGACAAGCCTCATGTTCTGCTCAAACGCTCTGTACATTACTGTACTTTTTCTATCAACGGTGTTAAAAAAATGCCCGCTGCCTGCTGCTACGCTAATACAGCAGTTGATGTAAAAGCCCTAAGAACATGCAGTCGTATTCCTGTCGCCGTGACACCGTCACTGCTGTTGCTAACCGGCTCTCCTCTTAGGGAATTCCTCTAGGAGCGGTACTGTTAACATCCAGCGAGACGAGCCTTCCCTGTGGCAAAACCCACGTTCCCCTACGCCCTGAGCGCTCTTCAAAGGCACACGCGTGACCGACCCCCGCGGTAAGCGGTCCTTTCCACCGCCACGGACGTCTCATCCCGTCCTTCAAACATCAGGCCGACTGGGCGGGTACTCACGTCTTCTTCATCTGTATCTTCTCGGCGTGCCGCTGCTTGTGGTAGAGCTTGGCCTTCAGCCCGATCATCTTCTTCGCCTTCCGCGACCGCTCGTGAGCCTCGCGGCCCTCCTTCTTCCTCCTCCTCTCGTGGTAGTCCAGGCGGTACCCATAGCGCTTGCGGTGCAGCTCGATGTACTCGTTCTGCGGCTGCGGGGCACAAGGCAGCGCCGTCAGCGGGAACCGGCGGCCGAGGACCGGGCGGCCGGCGCCGGCGCTGCCCCCTCCAGGACCCGCGCCACGCGGCGGGGGCCCGAGCAGCAGGCCGCGCCCCGACGGCGGCGCCCTCCCTGCGGGCCGCCGGCGCCCGCTCCGCTGCTGCGCCCCTTCACCCCTCTCTCCCCCGCCCCGTCGCCGCCGTCCCGCCCGGCCGCCCCGGCTCCCACCATGGCGGCGGCCCCGCGGTCTCTCCCCGCGCTGCGCCGAGCCCTCCGCCCTGCCGCCGCCTCCGCAGCGAAAAGGGCGGGCCGGCAGAGAAAGGGCCCCGGCTGGAAACGCTTCCCCCCCCCACCCCGCCTCCCTGGCGGCGCTTTGGTTCCTGCTGGCGGAGAGGCGGCGGTCCGCGTGTCCCCCGAAAAGCTGCGCGCCCGACTCGGCGGGGCCGGGAAGGGGACACGGAGCGGGGTGAGGCCGGAGCAGCGCTTTTTGCCGCCTGGGTCTGTCGGGGCGGGTCGGAACCCGGGGCGGTGAGGTGAGGGGGCCGGCGGGGAGAGGAAGCGTGAGCGCGCCTTCCGGCGGAATGGCGGCTGTCCCGGCCGGGGCCGGGCCCGGGGCCGCGGCCGACCCGCAAGCCCAGGCTTGGCCTTGTTAGAGCTCTTCCTCTGGAGAGAGAGGGGCTGAGGCGGGGGCCGGCGGAGTAGCGTGCCAGCGGTGCGTAACACGGCGGGGAGGGCAGCGGCGGTGTGGGGAGCGGCCGCCTGGGCCCGGCTGGGCGGCTTGTAACGGGACGGCCTGAGGGCCCCGCCGCCGTCCTGCTCCGCAAAGGGCAGCGGCGGCTCTAGGAGACGGGCCTGTGGCTCCTGAGACGAGGGGGTGGGAGTGGGCCGGCAGGCAAGCCTCCTTCCCGTCACGGGGAAACACTACCCCGAAGCGCCGAGTCGCCGGAGCGGGATATTGTTGTCTCCTTAAATAAGCAGCAGCCAGCTAGGAATGCTTCTGGAGCCTCTGCCCTTGGGCTTTGTGTCGCAGTGGTTTTGGTGACGCTGAACAACTCGTCGTATTTAACGCGTTCTGTTAGTTCTGTCCCAAATACATGCTCTGCCTGCGCCCTTTCCTCCTTCAAAATCAGAAGAGCTATTTGTGCTTCACTGGTCAGTAATCGGCACTCTAGAGCTTACCTGAGCGTGAGTGTGAGCTCTGATGTTAATTTTTCTGCTTTGCGATTTGCAAATTTCTTTGAGAAATCTATTTAGTGTTTGCGGGCATGCAGTTATGCTGCATTTTTAAGGCTTAATAGCATTACTTTTACAGATCTGACACCGATTTAACCTGCAAAGCAGTAACCTGGAAAATGGTAACTTGACCTAACTTGAAAAACAGTTAAGTTTCATGATTGATTTGCGCGTAAGTAATATCGTTACCCGTTTCCCATCATAAATGTTTGGTTTACTTATCTTGGCAGGGAACAGCTTTAGAGATGGGATCTACAATGTTGAGAATTACGAGGAAATTTTCAGTGAACGCACTGAAGTCATCGAGTTTGTGCAACGAGGTAAACTTCTTCCCAAATTTTGATACTTCCTCTGTGAGCAAAAGAAATACTCCGGTTACTCCAGTAAACCTTTTTTTTTTTTTTTTTTTGTCTTTCCTTTAAAAAATGGAATCCAAACGGAACGCATAATTTCATGTTGGAATTGGACTTCACATAAGTCAGAATGTGGAAGTTGAATTTGTAGTTTTTCTGTAAACTTTTTTAGTTATCAGTGATTTTGATTACCTAACACTTGTCATTATTAAATTTATATTATTTACACAAATAATTAGAAGTATTTAAAATACTGTGGCTGCAGCCAACATATTTTGATGCTATCGTGAATTTTTACTGGACTTCCCAAATAATATTGGGATTGGACTTGGTTTAAACCTTGGTGCTACCATCTTCATGCTTCTGCTTCCACATAGCTGGTATTTTGAGCTTATATAAATACCTAACAACAGTATCGGTTCCTCTAGATATTTTTTTAGTTTAGTTTTCTAGAACTGGCAAAAATGTAGCTACAAAGTAATTGCTTATAATGATTAATATTCCATATGAGGTTTTTTTTTCCTTTTTAGCATGTGTATTTCAGGAAGACAAAAATGAGAGTTGTAAGTGTGACAGAGCAAAACTGCAGTCTAAGAAACTACAGTTCTCCACCAGGTATAAGATTAAATTATTTTCGTAGTAGTAAGGATTACTCTAAAAATGAGTAAGAATGCTTTCTAAGTTGTGTTTTATTGTATTCTTTTGGTCATTATTTATAGAACTTGGTATATGAAGCGCACAGAGCTTTAACAGAGCAGTTAAAAGGTTCAAGGACTGAAAAGAAGTGTTTTGTATTGCTGCTCTTTTCTCAGTAAATGTATTGTATAAAGCCTTTAGAAAATAAGAAAAAGGAAAGTTACAGATGTATAAGGAGTCAGATCAGTTGTGAAGTGTGCTGGAACCTCTGTCCAGTTGCATGAAGTATTAACTGGTTAGCAAGTAACTGATGATAGCCAGCATGTTGGACAAGGGGGGAAAGACAGGAATCTGATTAAATAGAAGTTTTAAGTTATGATTAGTTTATTTTCTTTGTAGACTCAGGATAAAAGAGGGTAAAAAGAATAAGATGCATAGAAAACAAAATTTCAGTTAAAGGCAATTTTTGCTGTTTTTTTGAGTAGCTACACTGAAATTGAATGGAAATCAACTGATATAAGGTAGTGCTGGGAGTCAGGGATGCTTTTTCTACGTCAGGATGGAGACGGGAAAAAAATATTGGTAACTGGTGGGTAACCAACTTCTTTTAAAAAAAAAAAATTGTTAATGGATTCATCACTGTGTATCTTCACAAAAGTCCTTAACCTGCAGTCATCTACATGAGAAGACGACTTACTCTTAATTGCTAATGTCAGCACAGTCTCTTTTGCTACGTATTACTGTTTCTATGTAGTTGTCCATGCAACGTCCTTGCTGTCTACTGTATTTATCCCCGTTTTTTCTGTGCTGAATACTTGAGTGTGTCACATGGAGGCACAGCTTTATTCCATACACAAGAAGATACCGTGACTTAGACAAGCAAGAGATCTCAAACTTACCAATGTGTTATTTCGTGGGTTATTTTAGAAACTGGAGGGAAAAAAGCAGTGTTGGTTGGAGTTTTTATTTGGGGGAGGGGAGGGGTGGTCATGTGGGTCTTGGTGAATTTCCAGCCTGCTCCCTTGCTTCTCCTAAGATCAGTCTTCTCATTGGGATGTTAACCTATAAGATGCCTCTTTAATGTCTCTCTGGTAAGAGGGTTGATCTGTAGATGGTGAAGGAATGTTAATTTAAATATTGTTGAATTCTGTTTGGCCTATGAAAGATAAACTAAAGTAGTAGGAAAGTGAGTTCCTGAAACACAACTTAAATAGCTTGAGTAACTGAATTATGGATTAGTTTTATAAAAATTTGGCTTGGCAGCTTATTTTCCAACTAAATAGGGTGTGAGAGAGGAAATATCTTTCAAGAAAATAGGTGTTTAAAACTCCTCAGTCCCATGTTTTCTTAACCTAGGTTAGTTTATGTTTTCTCCCTGAGAATTATGCTGTCTAGCTTCAGCATTTAAAGGAAAAATGACTTTTGAAATTTGTTATCTAATAGCCAATTCAGATGAATGTCAGCATTACAGTTGTCTTGAACTGTGGCATGTTTTGTTATTGCTTCTGCAAAGTAAGATTTTACTGTGCTGATGATACTTTTCGGTGTTGACTTTTTCCTATTGTTTCTAAATTACAGCCGTTTTGAAGAGTTTCTCTTTTTTGAGAGAGAGATTTACTGAAAATTAAGTACATATCTTTAGAAATTTGAAGTGGTGGAGATTATAGATTGTCATGGGTTGTGGCTCTGAATCTTTTTTTAATGATTTTTCTTAAATATATTTAATTTTGTTAAAATCCATTATTTCTACATTGGGATCAGTCTTACAAATTGTTGTTTTGTTTTGTTTGTCTCCAGGGGATGTTAAGTCTCTGCATTCTGTCATTAATCCTCATATATCCAGGTATGTCATGCTAGCTTATTTTTCAGATGCAGGTGGCAGTCAGAGCAATTGATGTGATAAAAAGTCATGGGTTGTTGCTATGCCCATCACAGGCATAGTTCGTGTGCATGTTCTAAATTAAAGTTAGTACTTTTACTTTATTTTTACCCTTCTGACATTTCAATATAGAATGGTTGTTGGTGTTGGAGAGGTCTTGGACTGTCTCTTGTTTACATCATCAGAACAAAAACTGGACACTTAGGGAAGCTCTGAATCCGTGGTGGTTGCTGGGAGCTGAACAAGGCGGAAGGGATGTCTTGGCAGCTAGACCACTGCTGTGGGCAGGGCTGTATACTTTGTGTTAGTGGGAGTACTCAGCGGTGTTAAGTGAGGGCCTTAGTAAGGAGGGCAAGGTAATTAGGGGCTCAGAAATGGCTTCAGGGTAAAGTTCCCTTGGAAGACTACTTCTGTCCTGAGGGCAAATTCAGCTAGCATTAATGGTGAAATGGGAGCTGATCGCAAGCCTGTGATGCGCAGAGTTAGTGAAGCAGTTTTGGAAGCTACTGGCAAGGCACTTCAGAGTGGAAGACTTGGCTGAACAGAATCAAGAAAACTTCGTGGGAACTTGGGTGTTATATTTGGGGCATAAAGGGTATATATGCAATGGATTGTTTCAGGCACCAGGAGTTAGGGATTGGGGTGGACGAGAGGGTGGAGGGGCTGCTTCTGTCTGTGGGGAGGGCAGATGGGTGAGGATGAGGCCAAGAAGTGGCCTTCCCCTGAAGTGAAGCATGGAAACCTGTTCCAAAACTCTTGAGTACTACTGATCTGAAGAAAATCCACCATTTCAATACTAACGTATTTTAGTACCAGAGTGTACGCTGTATCAGATATGCAACAGAGGAAAAATGTTATTCATCTGCTATGCTATTCTCAGTGAATATTAATTGTTTATACAAGTAACAATATCACCAAATAAAAAAAATGACCACAGTAAAAGCAATGTTTTCACATTATGCAGAATCCGAAACATTGGCATTATGGCCCACATTGATGCAGGGAAGACTACGACAACAGAGAGAATGCTGTATTATTCTGGATACATAAGGACACTTGGAGGTTAGAAATACTTTTTGTACTTCAGTAGGTTTGAGAGATTTAATAGTGTACAATAGCGTGCAATGCATTTAGAGGTTGCTGGTGGAATACTTAGCATAGAAGCCCGTTGTTCCAAAGTTGTGCTGCAGTATAATGAAATTTTAATGCACATTCCATTATGTTCTAAGGCAGTTGTACTTTGAGTAATCATAGGTTCATATTTTTCTTTTACTTTTAGTGCATTGATTTGCTTAACACTTAATTAGAGGGTCTCCTTGTTTTACTTGTTGCTCATTGGCTGTTTGGTAAAGCTGTTTCTTCAGTTCTCTTTTGACCTGTAAAGAAACCAGATTAACAAAAAGTAACTATTTCTTTTGAAAGCCATAGCACAGGAAGAATTCTTGCGTCAACAACTCTCATATAATTCTTCAAGATTGAAAGGCTCACAGCAGCCTCCATTTGTGCTACCTTTTGACCTTTTAAATTTAATTCCCTGTTCTGTACTGTGTATGGGAATGGTAGAAGATGCTGGGCTTGTGGAGCAGTTGAACATGGTAGCCTGCTTGTTTAAAAACTTGGTAGCCTGCTTCTCTTTTTATTAAAAATAAAAAAAAAACCACATGCAAAACCCAACCTCTTACTTGTCTTTTTGGGGTTTTGTTGTTGTTTTTTTTTTTTTAACTTTAACTAAATTACCTTTTAATTACTGAATTTTAAAATGTTACATTCCATACAATGAATCCAGCGAGGTTTCTTAAAAATGTAGTTTGTTCGTGATTTTGGACTTTGCTTTAGTTTTCAAGTTTCTCATGGTGTTACTAGGATTAAGAACAACAAAAAGGTTGTTGGAGTTGCTTGTCTTTGACTTACAGAGCATTTGTTCTCTGGAAAGGGAGCCTGGTTAAATCAGCTGACATTACCATTTTATGAAAAAGGCTAGTTTTCATAGCTTATACATATACTAAAGGGACAGTATTTCCAAATCTCTCTCAGCATCTGTATTCAAAGACAATTTCAGCTTTTGAATTATTTACCTACCCAACTGTAATCCTGCTTCCTATTCACAGATGTTGATGATGGGGACACAGTGACAGATTTTATGGTACAGGAGCGAGAACGTGGTATTACCATTCAGTCTGCTGCTGTTACATTTGACTGGAAGGACTACAGAATCAATCTGATTGACACCCCAGGTACTACACTTTGGCAGTACTCTCATTATTAGGGGAGAGTAGATGAGGTGGAGTGTTGTAGAACCTAAGTCTTAGTTTTAAATACAATGTGCTATTTAATTGGTTTAATTGTGGCAGTAGAAAGGCCTATACTGACCTCTGTTCAGCTTTGCCTCGTTATTGTTTGCTGGTGCCTAATCTAGCTTGTTTAAAGTGACCTCACACATTTCCACACTAAATTGCTCTCAGTTCTGGGATTGCAATGTAACAATCTTATGTGTTTCAAGGACTGATGGTTTTATTTCTCTGCAAGTGAAGACAGGGTTGTTCTGACATTTAAAAAAAAAAATTTGTAATGACCTGTTGATGTTGCCTGTTTGATTTATGATGGTATAAAAGGAAGATTGTTTTTTAGGTCATGTGGACTTTACAGTGGAAGTTGAGCGTTGCTTGAGAGTCCTGGATGGAGCTGTAGCGGTGTTTGACGCTGCAGCTGGTGTTGAGGTAAAAAGGATTGATAACAACTTAAATCAGACTGAAATAATAATAATGATAGTACAGAGATGTTGCTCTGTATTATCTCTTTTGATGCTTTGATAAAAATTCAGCTTCAGGAAGCTGAGTATTTAATTTCAAGTGCTGTTAGTATACAGGAATTTCCATGGTAAGAAGGGGCAAATAAGTGGGATTCCCATTGAAGTCTGGGGAGGGGGTGTGGGGTGTGGTTGTTTTGTTGCTGTCCTTTACAAACGTTGATTGAGGTGAATGCTTCTGGCTAGCTCCACCAGTGGAAAGAAGTGAATATCTGTTCATTTCTCATTTTCAGTTTTCATGTAGAAAATGAGTAATTTTCTCCCTCCCCAATGGCCTATTTAACAAGCCCTTTGGGGCATAGTAAAGAAAAAGTGGAGGCAGGCTGGAGTTTGACTTTATAGCATGAGATATTTGATCAGTTCAATTCTGTAGAGAAGTTACACATTGTGAAATCACTGTTACATGGGACATACCTTTTTGATAGATGAGGGGTGAGAGAGCTCTTGATCAGTGAAAGTCACATTATTTAACTTGCTATTGGAAAGCATTTAGGAGCCATCATATGTGAACCTGAACTGAATAAGAGCCCCCACCCCCAAAACCCAAACAATTAGATCTGCCTGTGGGGTTTTTTTTCTGAAACTGTAGGAAATTCTTGCATTATTTCCATGTATTGGTAAGAGACTATTTCTGAATCTGAACTGATTGTCATATATACCTGTTCTAAATTTCAAATAAAACTGTGTATCATAAATGGCTCAGCAGTACACAAATTACTAACAAAACCACAGTAGTTTTTAGTGTTGTATGTGTAGCCACAGAAATGCTTGCCTGTGTGTGCTTAAGTATCTCGGCAATAAAGTCTTAAGTCTCTACATTACAGAGTTTTTTCCATATATATTCCGTGTAATGCTTAGTTTCTCTCCATGTTCCCTTGCCCGTATGCCTGTGTGCCCTTAGTGAAGGACAGTGAATGACAACAGCTGGGAGAAGAGACAAAGTTGCTTTTGGAGTTCATCTGTACTGCTAGATAACAGGGTTGTTGCAACGCATTCAGCATAGTTCCTTTCTGTACTCTGAACTCGGTCCCTCATCGGAATTCAGAAGTGTATAGTTCAGCTATGGACACTAATGTTTCCGTTTTGTCTTTTGCTTTAGGCCCAAACTCTGACAGTGTGGAGACAAGCGGACAAACATCAGATACCACGAATTTGCTTTTTGAACAAGATGGACAAAAACAGGGCAAGGTATTTAGACAGTTATTTTAATCATTGCTAAAAAGCTTTTAAGAGAATGTATCTAATCAAGTTAAAGTTTTTCCATTAAGCATAGAGCAAGCCAATTATGTTAATACTTACTATATACATCTTTGATTATGCAGATGCATATTTTTGTGTAATTTTAGGAGTAGTCAGTAAATAAGGAATGTTAAACCTATTTTACTATATCATTAAGTTTTGTGTAACTTAGTATCTTGTTTTAATATAGTTTTACATATGCTGTTGAGAGTATCAAACAAAAGTTGAAGACAAAACCTTTGCTTTTACAGGTAAGCTTAGAAATTAAATGTTTATTTGCTTTCTTTTGAATGGAACTCCTTTCTTAATTTTTTGCGGCTGTCTAAAATCCCTACTTTATTTGCAGTTCCCCATTGGGGAAGCCAAGACCTTCAGAGGACTGGTTGATGTTGTGACTAAGGAACAAATAATTTGGAAACCTACTTCTGATTTGGATGATGGGAAAAATTTTGAGCAGAAGCTGCTGCGGGAGGCTGATGATTCCAACCTGTTCCAAGAAGTCCAGGATGCCAGAAATACCTTAATAGAACAAGTAAAGTTCTAAAGTAAATACATAATATATTTAAACCCATTATTTAGAACAGTAGAAAAAATAGGCTGAAAGGGACCTCTGGAGGTGTCTGGTCCAGTGACCTGCTCAAAGCAGGGCTAACTTCAGCATTAGATAAGGTTGCTCAGGCTTTTTTCAGTTGAGTTTTCATGTCTCTAAGGCTGGTGATTACAGTCTGTTTAGGCAGCCTGTCACAGTGCTTGATCATCTTTATAGTGAAACATCACTTCTTTTTGTCCAATGGGAATTTACAATGTTGCAACCTGCAAAGGCGCTGCTTGTTCTATCCTTGTGTACCTCTGAGGAGAGTCTAGCTCTATTTTCCCTGAAGCAGGCCCACCACCACTACCATTTCAAGTAGTAGGAGACAGCATTTGCATCCTGCCTTAGTCTCTCCAAGTTAGACAAACCCATCTCTCTGGGCCTCCAGCTGCACTCCAACCACCTTAGTCATTTTCCGCTGGACTTCCCACAGTTGGTCAGTCTCTTTTGTGCTGGGGAACCTAAAAGCAGACAGCGTTTTAGATGCAGCTTCACAAGTGCAGGGTAGAGGGTACTAACCACTTGCTCTGATCCACTGGCTATGCTCTTGCTGCTGCAGCCCAGTATGCAGTTAGCCTTTGTCACTGGAAGGGGATGCTGCTGACTCATGCTTGCTTGTCCAGCAGGGCCCTCTGGTTGACTGCTGCAGAGCTGTTTCCTAACTAGTTGAAACCCACTCTGTATCAGCGCATGAATTGGTTCTGTCCCAGGTGCAAGATTCTGCATTTGTCCTTACTGAACCAATTTCAAATTTTCTTCACTTCCTATCTATCTGTCAAAGATGCTTATTGGATATTGGAAGTGTTAATATGTGATGGCAAAACATGCTGAACAGAGAGTTGGACTCCCTAGCTGTACAGTGTGTGCATAAAACCGAAAATACTCCTTGCTTTATAAATAGGGAACTGAAGAAAGCAGATGCTAAATTTATCATTCAGTTGGCTAACATGGCATCTTGTACTGTCTTAGATGCCAAAAGATACTTGGGACATTCACATAAGGCCTGGCAGATGTGATGACCCAGAACCTGCAGGATATCCATACCCTTCTGGAGTGGCAGCTAGAAGCTGGATAGGATGTTGCAGGGTGGTCAAAATGGCACTAAATACTGTGTTAGGTGTAGCTGAATTCCACCATAAATGTTGTTCCAGATCTGTCCAAAAAGTCTATGGGAGAGATGAGAAAAGAACCGTATAAATATTTCTTTAACATAAATTGTCATACTGTGAAGCTAAGAAAGATAATAGAAACTTGGTCTACTTGATACCAGGTTTTGCACGGTTGGCAGCCCGGAAGGGGTGAAGAATGGAAGAATTAATGGAAGTGAAAGAACAATTTGCCTGTTGAGTAGTGTGAACGTTTGAAATAGTTTGTCCAAAGTGTTTTTCTTCTCCCCTCAGCTGGCATTTTAAGATCCCACGTTATTTTGTGTAATTTATGTAATTATATTGGAAGAGTTAGTTGTACTTGAGAGACTCCAAGTAAGTCTTCTCTGCAAGTAAAAGGTTGGATTTTTTTTACGTTCTATTTGCTTTTATACAACTTAAAAGTGTAGTAGTGATTACATTTGAATGCCTACTTTTGTAAGCAAAAATATGGGAGGTTAACAACTACGTTTATCTCAGATATCAATCTATTTTGCTGGAAGGGCTGCCCTCCATACAACTTTGAATAACATTGTGTGAGTGCATGAACACATGATGCTAGGCTTTCAGTTTCCTTTGAAACATCATAATCGGAGAGATCCGTTTTATATTGCTCTGAGTTCAGTATAACGCATACACAGTCTGGTTTTCAAATTTCCAGGTTTTAAATGGGTATGTTTTTCCTCAGCCTCTTACCTTAAGAAAGGTGTTGTCAGATAGAAAACTTTGTAAGAACAGCTTTGGGTTTTTCCTCTGGTTTCTGGGCCCTTGCTGAAGAAGGAAGGAGTGGACCAGTAGCTTTCTATCCTATTAATAGTTCTTATCAGCAACACTGTAAAATTTAGTAGTTCTAATACCAGCCATCTTGCACACTTTTCTTTCACTTAATTAAATGAATGCTTTCCTTTATCTCTCATGTTTTAATTATTGGCTTGGTTAGACTTCTGATTGCTTATCAATGATTCATTTCAGTATTTGGTCAATTGCTGTCGTAGCCACTAGAGGGGGCAAAGTGCCTTCCTGCACTTAGGGTGTCTCGAGTCTATGACAGTGCAAGGTGTATATGAGAGGAGGTTAAAAGAGTAGTTAATTTATTTGTCAAGCTAAGTGGTACAGTTTAAAAACACAGATGACTTCTTGGACCTCCAAGCCTTTGCCCTGAAGAAGGTCAAAATGCCCTGAAGGCTTGACTGTTTCTTCCAGCAGTACGTATCTGTTGGCTCGCAAAGGTTACTTGGTGCTTGCTTCAGACATTGCCTTGTTTGCAAATCTGAAATACATTCAGTTATACCCTTCATGGCTGTCACTGTTCAGCTGCAGGCTTTTTCAGTTTCAGGGAGAAGTACAAGAATTCTGTCTCCCACTGATGTTCTGCCTGACAGCAACTTTATGAGTTGATTTCTCCCCCCCCCTCCTTTGTTGAAACCTTCATTTCCCTAATTTTCTGTGGCTTGAGTTTATGATCTCTGATGTCTTTAAAGGCTTTGTTCCTGCTCTGTTTAGCTATATGTCCTAAATAACTAAGATTCGTGACTTGTCTGTGAAACTGCTATATGCCAAATAACAAAGAACTATTCTGTTGAAGGTTGCAGATCTGGATGATGAATTTGCTGAACTGGTTCTAGGAGAATATAGTGAAAATTTTGATTTAATACCAGCTGAAAAGGTAAATTTTACATTTCATTATTTATTAACAAGTTTTTACTAGTTGTTATTCTGAAGGGCTAGGTTTTTCTTCCTTTGACATATGCAGATTATGATTTTGCAGATGTGCATTTTTTATCAACAACAAAAAAATCACACCAGCTTTTGTAGTGAATTTAAGACGAAGTATATTCTAGCTTAGTGCAAATTTTACATGATAATGCACTAACTATGATTCTCAGACATGGTAGGCACAATTTTACAAGTAGGGTACCTTTGTTCAGGAAGGTTGGGTTTTTTTAAAGTTAGGCTGCTGTGAAAGTGTTTAGGGGAAGGTGAATGTTATTTCCAGGTAGAATCAGTACAGTTTGTTTCTGAGCTGCTCATTCTTACTAACAAAAGTAGCATCTCAACTGCTGTGGATTGGTTGAATCTTCAGACACTGCATGTTTAAAGTGGTGAGGTACAACGTTCTGAATTAAACGGGCTGTTAGAAGAAGAACAAGAAGAGCTGTAGATCTGCATGAAATGTTTAGAAGTCTTCAAAGCAGAGTCTTCTGTTTTAGCATCTGAATATTTGGGTTTATAGTTTGAAGCTCATTAAAAGCAGTGAAAGGAGTTTGAGTAATGTTATATTTGCAAACATACTTCTTAACTTTGGGGTATTTGTTAGCAATAGTTGATAGCTGGAATGCAATTTAAGGCTAAACTGTAGTTCACATGTTAACAGAATAATTAATTTTTGTAGTTACGGTCTGCTATCCGCAGAATCACGCTAGCTCGGAAAGCGGTGCCTGTGCTCTGTGGCAGTGCACTGAAGAACAAAGGAGTGCAGCCATTGCTGGATGCTATTACTATGTACTTGCCTGCACCTAATGAGCGTTCATATGAGTTCCTGTAAGTACAAGGAGAAAAGGAGGGTCAGGAAAAAGGAAAACTAAATAGGAAAGCATAAAAGGAGAAAATGAAAAACATCAACAAAGCATTCATATCTTTAAAAATATTTATTGTTTTTAGGTGTTAAATAACAGTAAAGATGTGCAGACATAAAAATACACTTGAGTACTGAACCTGCTTTGGTCAGTGCAACTGGAATTGTGTGCATTTATCTGCAGTTGTCAGACTTGCAGCTTAGAGTTCTGAAGTCTGTTTTTAATCTCAGGATATTGCCATTTTACAAAATTGGGGTCTAGGGATCATCTTTAGTATTGGCTGAGTCACATGACATCTTACGTACCCTACTGGAGCTGAAACTGCTTAGGTTAATATTTTTTGGTATAAGTGATGATTTTTAAAAATCTGCCTCTATTAGTATTACAGGAAGAAACATATTGCTTCTTAAATGAGTGGAAATTTAGTTAAATGTGAGTTTGAGTGCATTAATCCTACAAGTGTGCTTTTTGTTGTGCTTTTTATTTTGTAGACAATGGTACAAGGATGACCTGTGTGCCCTAGCATTTAAAGTTCTCCATGATAAATGTCGTGGCCCACTAGTTTTTGTTCGCGTTTACTCAGGTTCACTGAAACCTCAATCAGCTGTATATAATATTAACAAAAATTGCACGTGAGTAAGATAGATGTGTGGTTTAGTGTAGCACTGGAATGTCTGTTAAAGTCCTGAGTAATTCAAGAATTTCATTTTCAGGGAAAGAATGAGCCGGCTGCTCCTGCCTTTTGCTGATCAGCAAATTGAAATACCGTCACTAATGCCTGGCAACATTGCCCTTACTGTTGGGTTAAAACAGGTAATGGAAAACACTGATTCTGTAAGAGAGCTTGTTTCACTAATGTGCTTTCTTGACCTGGGAGATACAGTGCTGATTACATGGAAAGGACTGAAAGCTGAAGGTGTATTTTAGTAGGGTTCTGAGCTTGTATTTATATTGTAACTCTTAAAATACAGTGCAATGCCATGTAGGGACCTCCTGTGGGGAAGGAGAGCGATGTTCTAAATGTTACCTAAAAGCAACAGCTTAACTTAAATTGAAGTAAGTTTGTTTCATGCTTGCTTCTTTCTATTAGTTTACTAATTCAGTGTTTTATTGTCTGAACCGGCTGCATAGGTCTCATTTGCACAGATTTTCTAAAATGTAAACAACTTTGGCAAGCATAAGCAAATTTTCATTTACCAATACTGTTCTTTGTGGCTTTATATCTTGACCGGTAAGTTAGATTTAAAATGCAGTGAACTGGACAAAGAAATCTTAGTCTAAATTTAAGCACAATTTTTCCTCTTCCAGATCATTTTAATTATTTCAAGAGAGAACTTAGAGTGATTGTCTATGAATAAGTAAATAAGTGGCATTTATCACAAGTAGTTTTGAGGAAGAGAAATGGTCAGGGTTTGTGGTTTTGGGTTTTTGGTGTTTGGTTTGTTTTGGGTTGTTTTGTTTTTTCCCTATCCCCTCCTCTCCCCATCCTGTGTCTTGTGGGTCACTGGGTGTTCATCTATAGAGTGCCACTGGAGATACCATAGTGTCATCAAAGGCTTCAGCAGTAGCTGCAGCACGCCGAGCTGGAAGGGATGCTGGGGGAGAGAAGAGGTCTACCAGTGACGTAGAGAGCCTTCTGCTGGCAGGTGTTGAGATCCCTGACCCTGTCTTCTTCTGTACAATTGAACCTCCTTCAATGGCCAAACAACAAGGTACAGTGTAGCTTCCTGAGAATATGATCAGATATTCTACAGTTGAGATCTTTAAGCATAACCATATTCTCATATGTAAGGAACAATGCTCATCCCTAATCCATGCACACCTGGTTGCATGAGTGAGTTGCACAAATTTATCAGTCCAGTGATCTAGTAAGGCCCCTTGTGGTGTTTTGCACAGATGATATATTTTAGATTATGGTTGTCAGTATCCTCTGCTATTACTACATCAAGCAGTACTAGTACTTTTCTAGTTTTTGTGTCTAGAAAAGTAGTGGTTCTTCATTTTGAAAGAAGGGATGGAAGCACTTTCATTTCCTACTGCCTTGCTTAATTTTGCTGCAGTCACGCTGGTGTGCTGTACATAGTATCCTGAGTACAAATAACCTTGAAACGTGGTGGGGTTTTTTTGCAGTCAGCACTCACATTTTTACTCTATGTGTAAAGTGTTTGCTTACCAAGACTTCTGAGTGTCTAGTTAAGGTTCACCCATGCAGTATGACCTGTAATCTTACTGCCTTTCCCTAGAATCTGTACCAGAGAACTTGGTTATTTGACTCTTTTTGGAAATAGGTATTTTAAACTCTGTATCTTCATTCCAACAAAGCTGAGCTTGGTTGGGGGTGAAGAGGAGGAAGGGTAAGTACCAGTGTAGTATGATGGAATGGAGGAGCAAGGTAAAATGCAGATTTGGAGCAACATGTCTGCAGGCTGAGCCACTGGGTTGTAAGGATTTCCTGTTTTGGGGGAGCTTGGATGTTTTGTTTTGTGGTTTTTTTGTTTTTGTTTTGGTGGTTTTTTTCCAAAGACTACAAGGGAGATAAATGCAATCTCAGCTGTGAGTTAATCATTCTGTAGCTGCTTTCCTGCAACTGCTTTCCTCAGTAGTTAATGGGCAATCAGAAAAAAATAATTTGCGTTTGAACTTTTTCATGTTCAACTCATTTTGAAATACTTAGGTAAATCATGTAAGAGTTAGTTGAGAATTTGTTCTTACCTGTAAAAAGGGAGCAGTACTTTTTACCGACTTGATGAAGCACTTACAGTTTCTATTATGTCTTCATACAAGTACAAAGTGCCACTCTGAATATTGTATTTTTAATAATTAAATAAGCACTCTATAGCGTGCAGTTAATTTGTTGGAGACAATCAGAAGTTGCAAGTTGCTTGTAATTTGAGCTTACTTTGCCAAAATCTGTGCTTCTCTAGGGTCCTTTTGATTCCTTCTGAGAGTAAGATTTGACCTTATGAGGAAAATAATGTTAGACTTTCTTAGTGAGTCTCAAATTACTGAAGTCTCTTTAGATATAATATTTGATATTTATGTACAGAATTGGATAATGCATTGAGCTGCCTTCAGCGTGAAGATCCAAGTTTAAAAGTGAAGCTAGATCCTGACACAGGACAAGTAAGATGAATCTTCTATTGCTTACCTTATAACCAAGCTCTATTTTAGAATTGTCAGGACCACCCTTCAGTTAGGTCATTTATGTATTGAAGATTTTCTTGAATAGAAAGGACTCTCTAAATGTTCATATCATAGATGTACAAAGTTCTGTGCATCAAACTAAAATGGAGCCTTGTGCACTTGTGCTTTACAGAGTAGAGGAAGTCATCCTGTGCTCTGTATGTTTTTGACAGTTCTGTATTTTAAGTTTTAATTACATAGTCTTCAAGATAATGCAAGATGACTTTTTTTATAGTGGTCACAGTAGAGGTAATTACCCCCCCCAGTGTTTATGTCAGATGACCTAAAGCAGTTTTCTCTCTAGGCTCCTTTGAATTTGAAATATTTCTAAGAGACTATTAAGAGCATGCAAGTCCTTGCTTAAGCAGTTTGTATTAAAATCTGAGTTCTGCATGTTTTTCCTCTTCTCTCTTAACTCTTCTCCTACTAGACTATTCTTTGTGGCATGGGAGAACTACACATAGAGATCATTCATGACCGAATCAAACGTGAATATGGAATTGAGACTTATTTGGGACCTCTTCAAATAGCATACAGAGAAACCATCCTAAATGCTGCCCAATCTACAGGTAAAATGAGCGAATGGAAGGAACATCTTGTTTCTGGTTTTGCAACTTGATTTACTTTAAATGATCTAATGAGTTACTTTCAGATCAATTTTGTGTATTAGGTTTTTTTCCAACTGGTTGTTTCGCTTTTTTTCCCCCTGCAGATACATTGGACAAAACAGTAGGAGATAAACGACACTTTGTAACTGCAGAGTTAGAGGTGAGGCCCAGGTTAGGGGAGAGAGCAACGACAAAACCCGTCATCGAGTACGCTGCGAGTGTCATTGAAGCGCTACCCCAAGAACTCCAAGGAGCTATAGAAAATGGAATCACGAATTCATGCATTCAAGGTAAATGAAGTGCTGAGACAGCTGTACTGGTCTAACATTTCTGTAAGAAGCAATGTAGTATTTTTCTAGGAGGAAAAACTCCTTGGTAGCTTGAAAACTGGAAGATAGTACGTATTAACATTAGATGCAAAGGAAAATTCTGAAATTTTCTTGACTACAAAAATTGCCAAACACTCCTTTCCCTATGCCAGGAATGGAAGTGAGCATGCCTTTGGTTTTAGGGCTGATTTCTTCTCAGTCACTCAACAGTGAGCTTGGGGTTCTTTTGGTTTGTTTTTTTAATCTGGTATAAGAGATAAGGCGTTTACGTGATGACAACATGTAAACCACAGTGATGTGACAGAAGTGGTTTCAGAGGCCAACATGTACATACCACACTTCTGTTAGAGTTACTGACGGGTTTTTTGGGTTTTCAAATATGTTAAATCATGAAAGTATACAGTAATAAGCCTTACCTAATTGCAAAGTATAGGCTTTCTAAAGGACTAAAAGTGTCCTTTATGTTAATAATTTGTGACTGAAGAATTCTCCCTTACAGTAAAAATAACAGGCAGTGAATTGATAAATGAGAATTACTGTAGAAGCAGCAGCATGAGGTGTTTTTCTCACGTTGCTTTGTTGAGTTGGAAAGCACCTCTCATCTCTGGCTGTGGAATGAGTCTTGACTGTGTGCTTTCTTCATATTCCTTGAAGACATTTCAGAACTGTGCTGTCTCCAGCCTAGAATTCATGCCATTAAGTGCTTTAAAAATACATAAATAAATAAATAGATCTGGCCATGTTCTCTGTAGGAAAAAAAGCTGTGTGTTTTTTCTCAGATGTGTTTCAGGCCTCCCATCCATTCTAACACAGTTTTTGGTCTGGCTGAGAGTGCTGGGTTGGAGGGAGATAACCTACCTAGGACACTAGACATGGTTCATCCCTCATGGAATTGAGTTAACGGTGCAATTTTGGTAGTGGGTTAGTATCAGGCTTTGCTGTGATCATAGTGTGTTGACAAGGAAAATACAGAAGCTATTCTGGCTTCTGGTTAAAAAAAAGGTTTCGCTACATTTTCAGATGAGGTCTTGTTTCAATAGACAAGTTTTAGATACTATAATGTATTAAAAAATAACTTCGTTTGGGGGAATGGTCATATGGATGAGCGCACTTAGGAACTTCTGGTTCTGAAAATCATCTGTGCTTTTGGTAAAAAGAGTAAGAAAGTATGAGTCTGAATTCCTTTGTCTCTTTTGGCAAAGCTAGGTAATGACAAAATTACAAAATGAGGAAGAAGACTAGTAGTCACGCCTTTCAGGGGGAGGAAGGGGAAGGAGGAAAGTGGGAAGCTCCAAATTAATCCTGAAACTTTTTTGCATGTGTCTTAATATTCTGAAAAACAGATATGCCTTTTTTTTTTTTTTTTTTTCTTTTTTCTTTTTCTTTTTTTTTTCTCTCCTTCCCTAGGACCCTTGCTTGGATTCCCAGTTCAGGATATAGATGTGACAGTGCAATCGCTGACAGTGCATCCTGACACCTCCCACACAATGATTTCAGCCTGTGTCTCCCGTTGCATGCAAAAGGTACAGTGAAACTGTAAGCAGCTGTAGAACATAGTAGCGTGATATACTACTGGGGAAATATATGTGTATTGGCATCTGTTCTTCTCTGACAGCATAATGCCCTTGCTGGGGACTTTATAGCTTTTGGAAGTAGAGAATTTGAGAAGCAGTGTTAGCTTGAGTTATGCAAGTACTTACGTCCATCTTCTGAGGGGAAAAAAAAAAAAGGGAGTCAACATAACTTTCATTACCTTCCATGCAGGCTTTGAAAAAAGCTGGTATACAAATACTGGAGCCCCTAATGAACATAGAAATCACAGTAAGTGAAGATCATCTCAGTGCAGCACTCGCTGACCTTGCACAGAGGAGAGGCACTATTCAGGAAATCCAGAGTCGTCAAGATAACAGAGTTGTGGTTGCTGCTGTTCCACTGGCAGAAACAATGGTATGCAATTATCTTATTAATGGTAAAATGCAAATCTGCTTTTTATATGTGTAAAAATAATTAGGCTTCCGTTCACTTTTCTTGTTGTTATGGATGAGTAAGTTTGGAATGGATGTTTTTTATTGTATTTAAATTACTGAAGGTCTGAAGCAAGTGCCCACAAATCTAGTAGTGTTTTTGTACCTGATTCAGATTGTTAAACCAGCATGTTTTCAACTGTAAGTCAGAGAAGTAGTAAATACTACTAAAACAGGTTTTAGAGAATAGTATTTTAAAAAGTGTACTAGGTTGACTCATGCATGCATTACACTTGTAATACAGTAATATTTAAAAATTAACTTGCTAATATGATCTATTATACTTCTGACTCTCTCTCTGACCTAAGCAGCCTTCTGTGGTAACTTCTCTTCCTGTATCCTAAACTGAGTGATGTATGTTCTCCATTTTGCCCAGGGCTACTCCACAGTTTTGCGTACTCTAACATCAGGCTCAGCAACCTTCACTTTGGAGCTTGCCAGTTACCAAGCCCTGAACAGTCAAGAGCAAAGTGCACTTCTTCAGAGAAGGATGGGGCTGGTATGATTGCTTTACTCTGTAGAAAAGTAAAGGTATTTTCTATCCACCCTGTTAAATATCTTCAAGAGTCTGCTTATGTACACCACTATGTTCTGGGACCAACTGGTTGTGGTAAATGATAAATTAGCAGCTGTATGAGCAGACTGTGCTTTTAAGTGTCCAAGGGAAGGTTCAAGAGACTGCGTTCTTCTGCCACAGCCTTGTAATTGCAAAGCAGCCAAACCAGAGATGCAACCACACTTTGCTGCTTTGCAAATTCTTATCTTACAGGTATCTGCAATGAGAAGTGGTGCAAATCCTTTTCATAGAAATGAGTGCTATGTGCACCTAAATGTGCCATTAGGACCGCTTCTTACTTTACTTACTAAAGTTTGTGAAGTTCATGTCTATAAATGAAATCACAGTTTTGGCAGTCTTTATCTTGAATTGCTTTCAGCTGAATAAAAGAACAGGGTTAATAAGCATTTTAAACTGTACAACCATAAGTATTACTTAGAAATACTTCCTGTATTGTTAGAAACCAATCTGAACCAGAGTTCAGGACTTGGTGTAACTGCTACCTGAGTTTGCTTTTCAGCAAATAAGTGGAATGGATACTTCTGCAAATTGAGTAAGATCTGTGCAAAAAAATACAAGACATGCAGAGTTTGCCCCTGACAGCAATCCCTACCTACCACCCTGGAGTATGTTGAGGGAGGAGGTGTTTTTTGAGTGATTTTAAGCTGTAATGGTTCTGATTTGCTATGTGTTACAAGTCAGTTCTGATTTGTAATTACCTGGTTACATAGAAAAGTGGCAAATTATAAGATACTTTGAAATAAAAAGAGAGTTTCCTCTTTATTTAAATAGTGTCTTATGTTTATTTCCCCTCAACTTTAGAATGTAAGGAAACTGGAATTGGTAACTCCATGGTATCAAGTTTCAGGATTTCAGAGTGAAGAATCCCTATTTCTAATGAAAGCTAAAACCCACCATTTTTACTCCAAGAAGAATGTCAAATAACTTTATTTCAAAAGTGAAAAGTTTAAGCCTTGGTTCAAATATCAAACTGCAAGCATCTATATTCATATCCCAGAGGCACTTCAGGTTGTTGACTAGAAGTCGTTGCAGCAGTTACTGCCCTCTTGCTTCATGGGGGCAGTATCCAACAAACACAGGTTCAGCTGCTACTCCACGGCTGTTAAAATAAAGGGGAATGTGTGTGATTATAATAAAATAATGTGGCTGGTTGTGTAGGCAGGAAGAGAGATACTGGCACTCTAATCTTGGTCTAAACAAAACTACTTCCAAGAAATAACAGATGGGCCTATTTGGGGAGTGGAAAAGGGCCCTATTCAACATAAATTGTTCTGTTCTTATGTTGCTATAAAACAAACAAAAAACCCCTTTAGCTTATGATGGTGCAGTAAGATAGTACAAAAAGATGTTTCAGAGTTAAAGTAGTTGTAGTCAAAATTCTGCCTCTTGGATATTTAAGACCTAGATAGTACTGCTACAGTGATTTGTAGAATAATGTAAATTGGTGTTTAAATTGCACTTAAGAGCTGCAATGGAAGAAACTGGGTAATGAAATAGCTCAGCTGAACTACTGCTTGCCCCTAAGCAAAAATTCCCCTTAGTAAAAGACAGGGTTACTGTCTAGGTCTCTGGAATGTACACCCACCTGTTTGTTTCCCTTCTCCCATCACTATTTGCAGTTTGGGCTGCTGTATCCTCCTACAGGAAGTTGAGTTTAGATCTGAATAGCAGCTACTACTTTCATGGTACTATTTCAACAGCAGTGGCCTCAGCCTTGGATAGGCAGAGCTACTTGTTCTTCCAATGACCTTGATCTAGCTGTTACAAAGTTCTACCTACCCATTCCCTCACTGCCTGGTACCCTGCTGCAGAACTTTTCCTGTTCCACATGGAAAAGCTCTTTAGCCTGCTACAGCTGCCACAGTCTGTATATACCACATATAAAAATGGTAGCAGGGACAGAGTCCTTTGCACACGCTCCAAGACTTCACAACAACCTGACTGATTAAATCAGCTCTCTGAGTTCACACAATGCTAAGGAAGCCCCATAGACATAAAAGGCAACATAACTGCAGCTCCAAGGAATGGTCATTTCATCAGTGGAAAGGGAATGGTTTCTCTAGTGTTTTTGTGGTTCAAAGCCTATACAAAAGGAATCATTCTCAGGAGGCTATGTCCTTTTATTAAGGCAGGCTGTTTGTAACAGGAGTTGTTCACCATAAGTTTATATGCCAGCAAAGCAGTTTCAGGACCAGAAAGTAGTTTAAGGAAAAAGTGTGCAACAAGTGCACAGAGTAGCCCTTAGTCTGCCCCTGCATTTTGTATCTCATGCTAGCACTACCAGCTACAGTCATCTGGATCAGCTCTACATACAGCAATACAGGTGCCAGCGTTAAGGAAGAAGGCGGAGATGTGGCAATAGTTAACCAGATCCAGGAGCAGCATGGCTTAGTTCACTGTAAAACCCTAATCCTAGAGGTACAGCCACCGTACACTTCACTGTTCAGTTGTATCAGTGTTTCCTCCAAGTCTCATCAAGAGATGCACCATCCAGTTAAGTGGTAGGACATAAGTTGTTTTGAAGCCCTTTAATCTTGTTTTTAGAATGCATTTGTTAACTCTCCCTTAATGTATCTATTTTTCTCATGACTGAGATAACACAATTTACATATAACTATTTTCCTATAGCATTATTTAAAGCCAGCTTGAAATAAACCCAACAAGCCAAAACTTGCAGTCACTCTTACCTTGATTAATTAAAGAGTAAAAAAAAAGTGATTCCAGCAGATAATCATGCTGACACATCTACAGGAGTGTGAGGAGTACTTGAGTTTTGCATGCTGACTAACTGCCATTGTATCTTGTCCTCTAAAAACCTAATTTGTATCTACATTGAAATACTTCTTCACACTGTTGGGATTTTCAATGATTTGTCATAAACTTTTGTAGAGAAATTAAATGGCCTGTTGCATTCTTGCTGAAGTCCAACTTTGCAGCAGCGTCTGGGAAAACCTAAAAGGCTCTCTGACTGCATACTTTTAAAAGTGGAGTCAAACTCGAACTTAAGACCTAGAAAGCACTCATCTCTACAACTGCAAACATACAAAGACAGCACTAGCAAAAATTAACCAGTAACTTGCTTAGGTACTTTTTAGGAAAGAGCTGCAGAGAATAGTATGTTATGAGCTGACTTTGTTTACAGTAGCCATAAGTGAAATTTAATTCATCAGGGACTCCTTATCCACCTCTTTCAGTCCTTACACTAAGGCAATACCTGGAAGAATAGCTCACTCAAACTCACCTCTCATGCAAACAGCTCCACTTGATTGCCTGCTGCATGTCTGTCTTTATTTATAATAAATAAATAATAATTAAAAAAATTTAAAAGTCTACTTTTTCTCCTGTGTACTCCTCCCACATACCCTTCAATATCCTTTTTGTCTGAAGTCAGTCAATCATGTTGGTTTTTTCTTTAGAGGAAAGAGAGGCATAGATGAATTCTAGTATTTCACTGAAGAAAGTTAATGAGTTATGAAAACTGTCTAGAACTCCTGTCTTAATATATCTGTTTTTCCTCTTCTGAGGATACAAAAACACATGGGCTGACGTTTACATAGCCAGATTAGACTGCTAGCTCCCCTCCCTTCATTTCCAGGCCAGCCATTTGGGCCTGTACTTGAACTCCCTTGATTATAAGGCATGAGAACCAAGCTTTACTATAGCTATTAATCTTACCGGAGCATGCGGCATCGATGATTAGTCAATCTTTTGTAGGCATCCTGCAAGTTGGTCACATTCCTGCTGCTCCAGAGTCTTTCCCCTACAGCACTTGCTCGAGGCCTGTAAAGATATAGTGAGTTTTAGAGTAGGTATAGTTTATAACCAAGAATAAAGTTTTTAATGCCAGGTCTTATATCTAAAAGCATCAATTTTTATAGCTGCTTAGGTTCAGTATAGAGCACTGTTACCACTAACATACAGTCCTGTTGGATTAATGTTTCTTGTAGCTGGCTTTCTAAAATCTAAAGATAAAACAGTTCATACCATAATCTTGGTGTGAGGTTAGTTGCATCCACAAATTCCCCCCACAGGCAGGCCTCACCACCTATTAAAAGCTTCTTCTGTTTTTCAGATCCTGAATTCAAAGCAGAAAGTTAGAATTTCTATTTGCCCAGAAGATGGACATATATAAAAAATTTCACTTTCCAATACTCAGAGAGGATTGCTGTTCAACTGTTTGCTTTATCATATAAAATATCAATTCTGGACACTAACTTAACATTTTGGTAGTCTTGTTACTGAATGTGAGAACCACCAGGCCATTTTGCCCAGAGAATCCACTTCCCTTCTTTGTCAGAAAGGATTTTAACTTTTATCCTCTGAGAACATTCCTCAGCATTCTGACATTCTTCAGAGATTTCAGTCCTGATTGAAACTGTTCATTCAATTACACACAGAACATTCTTTGAAAAAGCTACATAAGTCAAGTGTTCTCCCTAATCAGCTCTGAGCTACCTTGCACAAAAATGAAAGCCCTGGGCAGAGCATTAAGATGTTTGTATCAGCTTTAGCCAGAGGGAGAGAACATGGCTTTTTCTAGAACAGTCTAATGCTCTAGAAGCTTGCTAACATAGGAATTCAATGTCCATCTACCAACAGCGATTTTGCACAACTCTGCCCCTAATGCATGATGCATCTGCCCACCTAGTACAGCATCCTGTGTCACACAGTCACCAGTGCTAAATGCTTGAGGAAGGTCATACTTTTTCCTGTGAGAAACTGAAAGTTGCATTTTTTTATTTGAGAATTTTCCAGAGTTCTAGCTGACAAGGTCCTTTGATTACAGCATATCTGATCACAGTGACTGTATGACCACTCTGAAGAGCCTTATTCTTTCCATTTACACCTTACTATGCACCGAAGACTTTCATGCACGGAACATGCATATAGAAGTAGTAACAAACCAGGGAAGTCAAGTGGTTCAATGCTGTAGTACTTCTTCCAGTCTTGTCCATAACTAATGTAGTCTAAGTACCATGGAGCTGCCAGGATAGCAGTAAACCCAGCTCCAGTGACACTGCTCAGTTCATGAGCATAGTTGTTTTCCATCCACACTTGAACTACAGTGTCTGGTTTCAGCTAAAAGGGAAAAAAAAACAAAAACAGAACAAAAATCCCAAAACATTAAAGACAATCCTAACTGCTGTTGTCAGGAAAAAGGATGGCAGATTTCAAAACTGGGAGGGTGGTATTTTGTTCTGAAGAGGAATATTTTGGAAGCTACCTTTTCTCTTTTTTTTCTTCCCCCCACAGTCTAAAGCTGGTTAGCTCTTTGCTGGTTTTAAACACAGTTCACACTAAAGTGAAGCCTAGGTTACACTATAGACATTTAATGCCCCAAGAGAGTTCCTTAATGCACCAATTATCCGAGCAGCTCCGAAAAGCTGAGCATCTGGTGTTACTAGACCAGACGCACATTTATGTGAGAAAAATATATGGAAACTCATAGAAACTTCCCTACCCTTTACTCTGATGCTCTAAAGCATATTATATTATCTGTGTTCACCTTTAGAAAGCACTTCAATGCTAGTGTTCCCTGTTCCACATATTTTACATGTTCAATAAATGATAATTTCAAGGAAGACCCCACAGCTGTGGAGAGTTGCTAAAGTAAGCAGACTTGCTTTAACTCTTAAGAGACACAACCATAACTACTTAATAGTCTACTTTGGAAGCCTTCCACAATATTTTGCTGTTATGCGAGAGTATCTTATTTATTTTCCATCTTACCTGCGCTTTGTTATCAAACACTTCTTGCCAGACAATGTATCCTTTATTATAGGAGGAAACAATGTCCAAAATCCTAGAATTTAGAAATAAGATCATGTTTATGAACTTCAATGAGATCAGCACAGGCACATGAAGTAGCAACATTTTCTATCCTAAGGCACATCAGGCCTCTCCCAGCACTGCATAGGGGACCAAGAAAAACCAGGTTTTTCTGGTTTTGGCCTTCAGTGCTCTGCCTCAAAGAACATGTTCTCCCATGTATAAGGATATGCATGTGTAGTAACAGAAACTGATGTTCAGAACTACTAGCAACTCACACACATATCTAAATCCATGGTATATGAGAGAAATAAATGGCTGCAAAAACCTTAGGACGTTTCCTCCCCACTCTGTGTGCTGACATTACAGCAGATACCTGATTTAAGATAGCCAATACATTCAGAGTGTGCATAGAACTAGCCTACATATCCTTGTGTCTCACATTTTAAAGCTGTGAACTTTACATTCTATGTATTGAAATAAAAGAAAGTGGGCAGTCCCCAATACATGGCAATTTTTGAAAACAGCATAGGCTAACATAAATCAGCTTCAGTATCTTCACCTCGACACCCCCCTCAGACAGTGGCAGTGAAAAGGTGAGCAAGAATTGAAAACACAACATACTTCTGAATATAGTAAGATTCCAGTTTAGCATAGTCAATGCCAAATCCTTGCTGCTTCATGAATTCTTTCACTTCAGGGTTAGATTTCCTTAAATAATAACAAAACAAGTAGAAAAAAAAAAAAAAGAATAATTTGGTTTAAACCAGATTTCCCAACCATTTCCACCTATGCACAGTACACTAGCTGATGCCTTAGCACACCATAGCCTGGCATGCACAACAGAGCAGAAGCAGTAGGCTAACATGATCTAGGGTATTTCGAAACAGTTTCGTCCTGATCCTCTGGTAGAACTACTGGAGTCCCTGTTCTGAAGCAGTCTCTGGCAGGCTGCCTCAAGCTCCTAAGAGCTCTAGCGTTCCTGGCTTCTCTGTGACATTGTGGGAAGGTTGCCAGAAGGTCTGGAAACTGAGCAGCCATAGTACCAGGGGATCTGTGAGAGTGAAATCAAGAATTTGGGAAAATACCCCAAAAACAAACCAACACTTTTGTGATAAAGCATTTGCCAGAAATCCTCTTCCTTTTCAAAAAATTAAAGCAAGTCCTGAGCATTCAGATTTGATGTTTCAAGAGAATGCACAAATACTAACTAGATCAATTTGAATACTCATGCAATTAGATGTGCTCCAAGCTCTGTATTATTAGTTACTCCAGCAGACAGACTCCAAAATATTCAAAATCCACAACCAATTTAAGAACTCTATTAATACATGCCATACTTTTAATACAAGACTCAGTACTGTAATACTTAATGTTAGCAGACTTTCTGGAAGGCAGAACTCAATGGAAAGAGCTGCTTTTCCTTTAACACAAAGCATGCAAATGTTAATTATCTTAGTACTTTTCTACCTTACTAGTTCTCTTTCCTGCCATGTTAATTTTCATGAAGAAATTCTTTAGAGTACCTGAACATTTGTAAAACTACTAGTCAAAGCAAAATTCTGCACATCACTCACTTGTTGAGGATCACAAACGCTCTGCCTGTAAATAGTTATAGAAGTAGGAGTGGAGATCTTTGGGTTAGGCACTGAAAACTGTCTCACACAGCTGAGTTCCGCAATTGATGGATTTAGGCAAGTTTAAGAGGCACTAGATATTTATTCTTTGAACTGTCACCATACCAACAATCGAAGTTCACTTCATCTCCTCCCAAATGAATGTATGCATCTGGAAATACACTGCTGATCTCTTTGAAGAATTTAGTCATGAAGTCATAAGTTGTATTCAAAATAGGATTTACAGGTCCAAAGGACCCAGATGGCTGTTCTCCATTATAACAGGGGGTAAGAAGATCTTTTTGACCTAATAGAAACATTAATAGAGGACATTCAGTTCCATGTGGGCAGTTACCCATATTAAAAAGGTTAATATTAATTAAAGTGCTCATCTATTCTAAGTATAATCATATAGAGGCAGGATGACATTAAACAACTTGCCCAAGGTTGAAGAACCCTCTAACTCCAAATCAGGACTCTGACTTTCAGATTTGTGATTTAATACACACTAATCTATGGAACATGTCACTATACCTGGAAAACAGCTTCTGGATGACTACTTGACTAAAAAAAAAAAAAACAAACTTTAATGGATTTAGAAAGGAAGCCAATTAGAAGGAAGCCAAATATAATGAGTGTGCTCCAGAGGCCTCTTTTTATTACTCTGCTTTGTTAACACCTAAGTAGGTGGGAGGTACATGGCTCAAGGTAGAGGTCCTACCTGAGTCTGCTAGGAATTTACCTCTACACAAGAAAGGAAGGCTAGACAGACATCAAAACTGAACACTGGCTCTTGAGTCAAGATATCTGAAACAACATGAGCCAGTATAACAAAACAGGAAAAAGACAGAGGTAGGTTGGAGATTCCTAAGTCCAGTTTATTTGGTAAACTGTGGTTGCAGCAGCAGCATCTTCCTGGCTGCATGCTTCCTACTCCAAGCACATTTCCCCCAAACAGGGCTCTAGTGGTAGATTGCTTCAACTGCCCTCCTCACATGCCTTAAGACTTCTCTCCAATATCTTGAATTTGAATGCAAACAAAGCATAGCTACCGAGGTTCATAGGCAAAGCCAGGACTGGCTCCTATGCATCACATTGAAAAAAACTATTATACAAGAAGCTATCAGGAACAACTGATTTTAGGCAAAGGAGCTGAACCTTGCTCTTAATATGAATGTAGACCACCTCACATATCACCAGGTAAGCCACTGGCTTTTATTAGTGCTCCATAACAGCAAAGACCACATGAGATGACGGATTCAGAAAGAGTGTTTAGCAAATTTAGTTTTTGCCTTGTTCCTTTCCTCCTCATTTTATATTAGTGAGAAAGAGCCTTAGGCATCTTCCAATATTATGGCCACATCCCCAGAGGATGAGCACCACACTCAGCCCAAGGCTAACGCTCAAGTTATGAAGCATTAGAAAAATCTTTACTACTTCCAGTTTGGCCAAAACCAGCTTATGTTAATTGCAGTGAAATCACACTCAGTGCACCTTGAATTAAGGCACAAGGTTCCCTGGCCCTTGAGTACATGTAAACACCACCACTCTCAGGATTCAAGCATCGTCTATCAAGAGAATTATTACTCTGAAACCCAGAAGATAAAGAGTGAAGAAGCATCCAACTTTGCTGTGTTTTGTACATGGGCAGATTATCACTTTACAATAGAAACATCAACCACATTGAAAGAAACTTCCCAAAGCAGAAATCTCTACTCTAGAGGTAGCAGCTTATGATTTCTAGCCACTACCTTATTACTCTAAACTGAAGAGTACAGGATGGGGGGGGGGGGAAGCAGAATAACAAGAACATGAGTGTAAGGCAGACAGAATATATCTGTGCCTTTGCACACACATTCAGCACAGGAAGTGTCAGCTTTCTCCATTCACTTTAGCTCCTGTAACAAGTAACGGTCATGACCATCACCGAGTCTGCCCCTTGCCTACCTCTTATCAAAGCACTTTAAAGGCTGATTTTTAACAAGTTCATTTGCTTGCTACACCCTACTTACCACAGTCTTTTAACCATTAATACTTTTTTGGACATACCTTTTCCCCAAGACTGGGTGTGTCCTGGGGTATCAAACTCTGGGACAACTCTAATGCCTCTTAAGCGGGCATACTCAATCACCAGATGGACATCAGTAGGAGTATAGATGTGGTTATAGGAGTACGCTCCCTGTAAAGTATTCACATTTAGAGACAGTTTACAAAACATTATACCAGCAGCTTACAAAACTGGGATTAAAGTGTTACAGTTTAGACTGGTGAGCAGTTTTACCAGTTGGCCTTTTCTGGTTTATCACGTGTAACTGAACTGATAGAACTTTTCAGTTGACTAGTGGGGGGAAAAAAAAAGAAACCCACAACAGAAAGCCCACAAAAATTAACCCCTTTTTCCACACTAAGCCAAACCTCCTGAGCAGGCTGTCCTTTCCTCCTTAGCTCACAGTTATTGAAGAAAGCAGAAAAGCTAATTTCTATTCCATCAGATTTTTGAAAGATACATTTTTCAGTTCTTCTGTACAGAGGCAAGTTAGTTTTCCCCTCCACCTCTGCATCATTAGTTCTGAAACACAGGCCCCTTGTTACATGACATGCAAGGCCAACGGTCTTCTTCCAACACCTCTGCTTGTCAGTTTCAATACAATGCCCAATTTAGCATCAGGGCATGTTTGTTTTGTGACACTGAATTTGAGCATTATTCCATTCTCACAAAGCCAACAAATGTGACAAATGACCCAGACTGCTACAGTTTGGTGGAACAGATGCTTGCCAAAGAGCTTAACTACATAAGAAAAGCATCATGACTCCTCATGATTAATATCACCTTAAGCTTCCATTTATCTGGAAACGGTCTCCACAGCTGAGTTACTCAAAAAAGATAATGGTAAACAAGAAGCCTTTCAAAAAGAAGGCTATTGAGACAAAGGCCATGTCCCTCTCTCCAGCTGTCAGTGTGGAATAGGACAGAACTCCACAGTCATTACTAAGAAAAATAATCTGACTACACCATCCAACACCTACAGTTTTTGAATTACAAAAGTCATCATGGCATCTGCTCAAGCACTGCCTATGTAATTTTCATGAGGGTCAGATTCTAGCATGCATTTTAAAACAGAATCCCAAATCTAGTGCTTAGGCTCAGTCTACTTAATTATTCATGCTTGATTTGGCTACTACTGTACCATGACTGAGCAAGAACCTCATGATGGCTTTCATTCATTAGCAAAATCTGCTGTGAATCAGGAAATAAAGAGACACTTTGCACTGTATTTCTTTTAGAAAACATCCTCTCACTTTTGGACCTCTTATAGACGTACTGTGTTTTGTGAAGTTAACTAGATCTCAGACAAGGCAAAAGTACTACTGCAGTGATTCCAAACCTAGAGGTGACAGGAAACTCTTATATTTGAGTGGCATGAAGTCTACCAGTTAAACAAACAAACCAACAGAAATCCAAGCAGTGTTCACCACAACAAGTTATTTGCACACCGTTACTACTTGAAGGCCTGCAAAGACTGAGGATCACTGTCACAAGCAAATTTGCACAGAAGAGTTAGGAAGGTCATTTACCAAGCAGCCACTAAGGAAGACTTGAACATGGTCCACACAGACACTCAGGTAGGGTTCTAAATGTGGACTTGCTGGTTACTGGTCCTCTGGTACTGCTTCACGATCAGCCAAGGCAGATGTACCCAACCACTGGTAGGCTCTCATTTTATTTTCATGTAATATGTGCCAGATTTCTGCCCTCCCACCCTGCTCCAATGATGTTTACTCACCTTGTCACTTAACTCAGGGAAATAAATACTCTGGTAAGGGAATGACTGATCATCAACTATATGCCAGTGGAGAACATTGAACTTGTTAAAAGCCATGGCATCCTGTAACAAATAATGCAATACAGTCTAGTTAAGCACTCCCACAGAAAACGTATGCAAAAGAGGTGGTCTTGTCCCAGTATATCCTGCATGCCTAAGGCAACAACTAAAAAAAAAAAAAAACACCCAAGAAAAAGCATACCATGTTTCACCAAATCCCAGAAGCATACACCAAAATGCACCAGCCTGTTTATACTACTGCTCCATTCCTCTGCCATCTATTTGCACCACTCCTGTCAACAAGCTCTTGATCAGATCATGCTACAGTGGCTGGTAAAAGGGGAACTGCTATAAATGCTTATGAATTTCTTCCACTTCAGAACATATCTGGGTAATTCTCTATACACCATCAACTATTTCAGCTTACAGAAAAGCTTATACTTTTCTACCTAAACAGTTTGGACTCAAAAACTAAACAGCATGAGAGACTTTCCTACTATTTAGTACATCCTTACTTGCTAGTGACTTCTGCAGAATCCATTTCAAATGCACACAAAACAAACCATGCATTTTCCCCACAGAACATAGTGTTCCCCTTATGTTTTCAGTCATTACTGTGTGAGTACTTCCCTTTTTTTGAAGATAATCAAGATAAATGTTAACACACTTATTTTAGAATTATGACTCCAGATGGACAGTTACACACATACCCTGAGTTATGCAAGTTTGTTAGAGTCACTAGAAGTGTTGTGTGCTGTGAGCAGACAGAGTAAGTGTTCTTTACATTGTTCGTGGCTGAGTAATTGCAACACAGTTGCTTCCAGCTCCTTGCCACAATACAATTATTTCCACCCCTCCCCCTTTCTTTTTTCACAAAGCTGTGTTTAAAGAAGTGACAAAATCTCTTCAGGAACTCCCGTCAAATCCAAAGGAAGATTTATACCTTGTCCACTCCCCAAAATTATCTCATCTGTTTTATTAGGCAGCAGAAGTTTTAATTACTGCATATCTTCATGCATTTCTATCGAATGCCATCTTTCCACATAGAAAATTATTTCTCCTGACCTTCACCTCTGCCACTCCTTCCTCAAGGACAATGCCCTTCCTGGAAATACAGTACAGCAGCTGAACATAAACAAGAAATGTACTTGAACTGCTGCCTTAAGCATCTAGTTACCACATGTCAATGAAGGGATTACTGCTGCTCTTTATTAGGTTAGCCTGGATTCAAGCAGGCACAGCGGTGGGAGGAAAACCATACTTGTTCTTAAACTAGCAAAATGGCGTAAAACGTAGCTCTTGGAAAGTATTAGAGCCACAAACATAATTTAAGGAAACAAAACTGCAATAGCAACAGTTACGGAAACACAAAAATGTTTAGAAATGCAAGTCTCAAAAGTCAAGTTACTCTTTGGGCATTGTTGCCTCTTTTAGAAAAGCCAACAAATACTGACCCAAGTAGCTACCTGAGTCTTTGAAGCACCCTCAGCTGCAAATGAAACACTACACAAACGCTACTTGCTGAACGGGGACTGATCTTAAAGGTAAATACAAGTGTTAAATACCCATGGAGAGGAAAGTTCATAGAATCCTAGAATGGTTTTGGTTGGAAGGGACCTTAAAGACCGTCTAGTTCCAAAACCCCTGCCATGGGCAGGAACACCTTCCACTAGACCACGTTGCTCAAAGTCCCACCCAACCTGGCCTTGAACACTTCCAGGGATGGGGCATCCACAGTTTCTCTGGGCAACCTGTTCCAGTGCCTCACCACCCTCACAGTGAAGAATTTCTTCCTGACATCTAATCTAAATCTACCCTCTTTCAGTTTAAAGCCATTACCCCTCGTCCTATCACTATGTGCCCTTGTAAAATGTCCCTCTCTGGCTTTCTTGTAGGCCCCCTTTAGGTACTGGAAGGCTGCTATAAGGTCTCCTTGGAGCCTTCCCTTCTCCAGGCTGAACAACCCCAACTCTCTCAGCCTGTCTTCACAGGAGAGGTGCTCCAGCCCTCCGATCATCTTTGTGGCCCTCCTCTGGACTAGCTCTGACAGGTGCATGTCCTTCTCGTGCTGGGGGTCCCAGAGCTGGCCACAGTACTCCAGGTGGGGTCTCACAAGAGTGGAGTAGTGGGGGAGAATCACCTCTTCCAACCAGCTGGTCATGCTTCTTTAGATGTGGCCTAGGATACAGTTGGCTTTCTGGGCTGCTAACGCACATTGCCAGGCCATGTTGAGATTCTCATCAACCAACACCCCCAAGTCCTTCTCCTCAGGGCTGCTCTCAATCCACTCATCACCCATCCTGAATTTGTGCTTGGGATTGCACCAACCCATGTGCGGGACTTTGCACTTGGCCTTGTTGAACTTCATGAGGTTTGCTAAGGCCTACCTCTCAAGCCTGTCAAGGTCCCTCTGGATGGCATCCCTTCCCTCCAGTGTGTTGACTGCACCACACAGCTTGGTGTCGTTGGCAAACTTGCTGAGGGTGCACCCAATCCCTCTGTCTATGTCGCTGACAAAGATGTTAAACAGCGCCAGTCCCAATACCAACCCCTGAAGAATGCCACTAGTCACTGCTCTCCACTTGGACATCGAGCCGTTGACCACAAATCTTTGAGTGTGACCATCCAACCAATTCCTTACCCACTGAGTGGTCCATCCAACAAATCTATGTCTCTCTGATTTAGAGACAAGGATGTCATGTGGGACAGTGTCAAATGCTTTCCACAAGTCCAGGTAAATTACATCAGTTGCTCTCTCCTTATCCACCAATGCTGTAACCCCATCATAAAAGGCCACCAGATTTGTCAGGCACCATTTGCCCTTAGTGAAACCATGTTGGCTGTCACAGGTCACCTCCTTATTTTCCATGTGCCCCAGCACAGCTTCCAGGAGGATCTTCATCTGTCATCCACTTCATTCATCAGCTCCCTCAGGACTCACAGATGCATCTCATCTGGTCCCACGGACTTGTGCACCTTCAGGTTCCTTAGATGGTCTCCAACCTGATCTTCTCCTGTGGTGGGCAGTTCTTCATTCTCCCAGTCCCTGCCGTTGACTTCTGCGACTTGGGCGGTGTGGCTGGAGCACTTGTTCTGAGCATAGTTCAAGGATGACCTCAGAAATGAAGACTGGTTTTACCTGCACTATCTTCCTGCCCATCTTAAGCCTGCTTTTCAAAGTTCTGCAACACGGAAGGGAAATTTCTAATACTACTTCACCTTGGAAAAGCAAGACAGAGTCAAGACAGGAAACTGCATGTTCCACCACTCAAGGGTTCCTCCATTTCAACCCACCAAATAAGCTCTTCTACACAGATTTCAACAGCAGAAAAGGGGAGTACAAAACACAAAAACCCACAGCTTTTGCTGCTATGATTACACAAATTCATCACCTTCCCATCAAGGTGGGAGTATCCAATTCTTAGTATGCTTACTTAAGCTTTTTGGATAAAGTTTTATTTGGTTTTTTTGTGTGTCTGTTTTTTTGTCTTTTTGAAGGGATGCAGTGAAAGAAATTAGTAGCTTCCAAAGATCATTTCCAATTTCACCCTTGCTCTGTACTACTTAATTACTGGCTTGCGCTTAGCAGCCTAAGAAAGGACTACCGAAGCCTGGTTATTGAAAAGACTAGAATTTTCCTGCAACCGCTGGCACTGAAGCTAGGACTGGCAAGGTCTCCCATGTATTGCTTGGTAACAGTCAGATGTCTCAAAACATGCTTCCAAGATATATGTGATCTGGTTTAGGCAACAGAAAATACAGAAAACCTAAGGTACCACAAATCCCAGCCTCCTTTGCAGATTCACCATCATTGTGTCTGCCCACTCAAGTCCTCTCTGGTGTATGTTCTGACCTTTACTTAGCAAAGATCACTCTGTTCTTTTAAAAGTCAGCCAGGGGAGACAGATTCTCCTTTCATACCAGCTCCAGTTGCTACCTACCTCAGGGGGCAAAACACAACAACAAAAAGCATTATTAATGATACAAAACTGCCCACTTACCAGGTTTGTAAGAATAGATTTCAAAGGTAAATAATGCCTTGAAGTGTCTAGTAAGATTCCTCTATGAGCAAATCTTGGGAAGTCGTCAATTTCAGATTCATTGACAAGAAACTATGAGAACAAGATTTAAAAATTAGAATTTCCATTTTATATTCATCATTTCGAACAGGAAATACTTACTTTTAAGTTTGTTAACAGCTTTCCAAGGATCACTTTCTTAAAAAACATTTGATTAAACTAGTACATCTGCTGTTTCTGGAAGAGCACCTAATAAAGAATGAGGTTGTCTGTTATTAGGACTGTAGTTTTAGTCAATAGCTATACTTACACTTCCATAGTCATCTTCATGAACCAACTGGCTGAAGGTTTCCAAACCTGTTAAAAAATCCAAGAGAGGGATCTGGAATACAATCAAGTACTTGTCCTTAAAGTTTTAGTTAAAAACAGGACCATAACTATTTACAGGTATTCACATAGCCAGAAAGAATGATTTGTAGCCAAGTTTCTTCCTCTTTAGCACAGCTTCCTTAATTGCTCAAGCACAACAGTTAAAGAAATTCTGAAGAGAGAGAGAACCATGCAAACTCTCCATTATAGACAAATACTGAATATTAGCACTACAGCTCAGCTACACCAAATTAATCCTTGAATAGTATGGAAGTTACTGAGAGTACGGCAGAAATTTCTGGTGTTGTCATGCATGTATTCCTGTCATTTCTGGAACTAGTGAAGTTTCTAATTCAGCATGAAAGATCTGCTAATTTAGTCTAACATTCCAGTAAGAACAGCAGACTGAAACTTCAGCTTTACAGTCTTCTTGGTGATGTGTCCAGCATGTTCGGTTATCAGGTGCAGTCAGAGAGTAATTTGTTCACACTGTAGATCAGAGAGCTTTTTAGCACCCAGAATTTGGTTGGCTTGGCTGATTTCAGGCACAGCAAGAGTGCACTTACAGTGTGCCACTGGATCCGAGATGCTCAGCATCCAGACCGAGGGTCTGACCAACATACATCTGGATATTCTTCTGGCCTCTATGCCCAAGCTTGCTTCCCACGAAGGACTGAATGAGGGCAAGGCTCAGTGGTCAGCTGGTTCTTAGTCTGCCATGGAGTTTGTATAAGCCCAGAACAAATAGCTCTATAGGAAAACTATCAGCTTACCTCTTAAAGCACCCCATACCTCATATGCTTTCAGTATAGCCACAGGCTCAGTTACAGTTAAATGATCTAAAGCAAAGAAAAAAAATAAAAGTTATTCCTCAAGAAAGCATGGATTGACAGGACAATGCTAACAGGCAATAAAGAGATTCTTCAAGTGCCATGTCTCGCTTTTTTTAAATTCTAACCAATGCTGTTTTAACGGTGATACTGTGCAGCTCCTTTTCATTTATGTGCTTCTGAAATAATGCAAGCTACTAGTCAGACAGTCAACAGTTAATCAACAAGAGGATAAAACAAATACGGTGCTCAACAATGGCAATATTAAATATCACACATGGGCTGGAATTCAGGCCAAGTTTAACTCAACTGACTTAAAACATATCAGATGATATTTTTTGCATTTAAGACATAGGTGATAAGGGTTGGGTAACTAAGCCAGACTTAATGACAGAAGTTTATTTCTCGTTTTATCTTCCTCTTATATAGATTATGCTTACACTTTTTTTTTTTAGAGATATAGCTTGTCAAGTAATATCATTAGGTGCTTACTATAAAGGTCTAATTACAAAGGGGAAAAAAAATAATCAGACCCCACCATCTGATGCGGACATGTATGGGGGCAGCAAGACAAACTAAGGTAAGTAAAATGATGAACGGTACCTGAAGGTATCCATAACAATCCTCCCTTAAGTTTGAATACTGAAGTAAAGTACAAAGTACTGAAAAAGAAAAGCTAAAGTAATTCTGGTTTTCCATTGAAAGTGATTCAGTAAATTTTAGTGAAGAAACAGTATCTTTTAAATATGTTAATTAAAAAAAAATCACATAAATATGTATAAAAATACACTATATCTATAAATCTATAGATTCATATTATTATTTAAACATCAAAGCAATAATAAACTGACCAGAGTCGCACATTTGAAGCGACAGAGGGAAAGAAACCAAATCAGAGGGGTAAATTGCTGATCTGCCTCAGTATGAAAGAATGGTTGGTTACAAGTTATACAGTTCAAACATTTATCTAAACTACCAGAGAAAAGCCATTCAGGGACATGAAGAAAGTACCTCAAGCTTCCATTTTAACCTAAGAACAGCTTGCATACACTGGAAGTTCTGGGTAAGAAAGAAAACTTAGAAGACTACTGCAATCTCCACAGGTCTTTCTGTGGTAAACTGTAGTTCAGTCAGGGGCTTACTTCCAAGACAGCAAGCTTTTTTCTGAACATATAACATACCTTAAACGAACACAGAACAAGTTTTGTATGGCTGTTTGGAACCTTTCACACAAGCAGGCAAGAAGCCAGCAGGGAGCAGGGCAGATAACTTGTACTTTGATTACACATCCAAAACTCTTGCTATAGGATAGTCACTGACTGATCCATACCATCTCTATTAAGAAAAAGAGCCAAACTGCTCAATCCAGCAAGTGACTATAACTGCATATTTCAGCGTTTGTGCCCTGAACAAGCTATCTCATTAAAAGCAGAATATTAAAACCTTGCTGAAGTCTGAAGAGTTCAGCTTACTACATCAGGAAAACTCCACGTTACTTGTAACAGGAAACTCCTTTCCTACAGCAGAGGGGAAAACTCTTGACTTTTCTGAAGAGTGCAACCTAAAAATCACATGATCTGACAGATTCCGTGACAGAAGAGAGCCACCAGCTTTGGTTAAAATCTGAGGTTCAGAAACCAGTTCAAAGTTCAACTAGTAGTAAAGCAGTATAACCACCTGACTGTGGCAGAAAAATTCTAAAGCATTAGCAGTTTTGCTGCTATACCTCATTTGCATTGAAATGTATGATAAACTTGCATACAAAAATCTTACTACTTGGCTAAATGTACCAAAAAGATTGAGTACACTTAAAATCAGTGCCTTCTATCACAAGTCAGATGGAATTAATCCTGCTGCAGATGTATGACTTAAGATTAAAAGGATCTTTTTCTAAGGATCTGTATCCTGGATACCAAACAACTGCCTTGCCTAGTACAGAAGATTATCTCAAGACAGAATGAGATGAATTGAGTACGTTGAATTCTGTGCTAACCTGCCCAGCCAAAAAGCAATACTTTCTGTTAAGAAACTTCTCTGGTGATTACGACTTCAGTTTAGAGCACTTCTCCACTCTGGACTTCAGTCACAGAAGTAAGGAAGCACAGCAGGACAAACCCAATGTAACCGTCATGTTTTTAAATCCTTTCTTGTATCTACTGATAGAAAGGAAGTGGATTTATAATACTGCAAGATGACTAACAAGAAGTTCAATGAACACTTTCCTGTTTTCCTGGAAAAAACAGAAATACCATGTATGTAAACCAGTGTAGGTAGCTTCAATTCAAATGTAGCTGTTTCTAAGGAGAGCAGAAGAATAAGCAAAGCCAGCCTTCACTCGACACCCTGTACTGAGAGAAAGGATGATCTCCTGACTATAGATAGAACTCAGCACACACAGCTGGGTCCAGCACAGCATAATACCTCTGATTCTTAACGACAGTTACTGGAGAGGACAGCAGCAGGTAAGCGAGTTGGATGCTAGCTAAACTTCAGAAATCATAGGTTACACTTCTAACCAGCTTCACGATTCACTGCGGGCTGAGACTTCCCACAGCCTTCAGAGCAAGAATTGTCTCCTCGCTGCGGCTGCTGTGAAATGTTCTCGAGCGCCTCAGTGAGCCTGCGATTTCCAGTTCCTTAAAAGTAAATAAAGAAATGAGCCCGCCGCCGGCTTCTAGGCGGGCCAGGGCCACACGACTGGAAGGCGAGGGCTAACGACGCCGTACGAGCCGCGGGAGGGGAGCGGAGCGGAGCGGAGGGCGGTGGGCGGCTGCGCGCCGTACTCACAGGCCTCGCTGGAGGCGAGGTGCGGGTAGCTCTGGCAGCCGGGGTCGCGGGACTCGATCACCACCTGCAGCTGCGACAGCTCGGGCTCCGCTCGGGCGCCGAGCGGCCTGCGGCCCCGCTTCCGCCGGCGGGACTGCCCGAACATGTACTCGTAGTACCTGCCGGGGGAAACAGAGACGCCGGCGGGGCCCTGAGGTAACCGCTCCCGCCACCGGGCCGCCGCCCGCAGCGCCCCCGCCGCCCCTCACCTGCGGAAGGCGTCCTGCAGCAGACCGCAGGCCGGCCCGGCCGAGGAGCCGGCGCCGTGCACCAGCTGGAAGCGGCCGGGGGCCAGCTGCAGCTGGCGGCGGGACGTGCGGAGCCACTGCGGCAGGGGCCACAGGGAGTCCTCGGGGACGGCGCCCGAGGCCGGCTCCCACTCGGCCGGCTCCGGCGCGGACTCGGGCTCGGTCTCGCTCCGCGGGGCGCCGTGGCGCAGGCTAGTGCTCACCAGCACGGCGGGCACGAGGAAGAGCCCCAGCAGCAGCCCGGCCAGCCCCACGGCTCTGCCCATGGCGCGGCGGCGGCAGCTGCGGCGGCGGCGGCGGCAGCTGCGGCGGCTCCGCCTGCCCGCGGCGACCCGCTCGAAGGGCAGGCCCGGCCCCGCCCCCGGCTCCGGCCCCGCCCCCGGCCCCGCCCCCGCCCCCGGCCCCGCCCCCGGCCCCGCCCCGGCCCCGCCTCCATCACGGGGCCGGCGGGGGGCGCTGGGGAGCGCGCCTCAGCGCCCGCCCCCCGCGCGCGGCGCCGCCTCCCCGGCGGCTGCTGGCGGCCGCTGAAGGGGCCCTGGAGGGCCGGGGGGTGGGCCCCGCCAGCGCGGGCGGGCGGTCCTGGCTCTGCGGGAGGGGCCGCCTCCCGCTGCTGTCATCGCCGCGTCCTGCGCCCGAAACCGGGGAGGGTTGCTGGGCCGGGAGTTTTGAGCGGTTTAATGTCTGCGTGGAAAGGCCCTGGTTTGCGTTACGCTCTCATGAAGGGGAGACGAGCGCGGCTTTTGTACTGCCACAAAGCAGCTTCAGTCTCAGCAGAAGTCGCTTTCTAGCAGACTTTCCACAGATGGTGTTATAAGCCGTATCGCGAATAAGCAGGAGTCTGAGTTGCGGTGAGGTGTTTCAAGCCTTACAAACAAAACAAATCAGGTGTTTTGACAGATCCCAATACAAATTTTGGAAGGTTGCTCTGGGGTGTTGGGAAGGCAAATCGAGCGTCTGGAAGTCACAGCGAGGAGGAATTCAGGCTTTAAGCCACCTCTAACTGGACGGTTAACGCAAACACTGAAGTGTCGTTGCTGTTGCGTCGGGTGCCTGGCACCTGCATGCTCTTACTGCAGTGTAATGGAGGAGCGAGTCGGCCACTGCGCCCTCCGCCATCTTCCCTGTGTGGAAGGTTAACTCTCTAGTCACGTGCTCCAGGCTACAAGATGGACTCTTAAGTTTATGAAGAGAAGAGTGTCTCCATAACGAAGGCTACGTCTCTTTGTAAAGAGCACAGACGTCTTGCCATAGAATTACTAAGAAGCGAAAATCCTCTTCTTTGCTAGGGTTTGTCCTCCTCTTTCGGCCCATGTCACTCCGCAAGTTTGGAGGAGCCGGTCTCCCTACTGTCCGGAAGGCTCCCCTGGGAGATGCTGGTGCCTCACCCACCCCAGTGAATCACCGCAGGGCTGGGCTGCACAGCAGTTGAAGAGGTGCGTCCTGGCCGCCATGTCTCCCCAGCGCTGCTCCCGGCCATGCAGTCAGAGTTATGGGAGTGCACATTCAGCAGGTCTGGGGAGCTGATCTAATCCTGCCCCCCTCTAAAAAAAGTCTCGGCACGCTGGAAAGACGAGCAATAAATGGCAGGATGAGGGGAAGGTTGGGACTATGCCATGCCTGTTTAGACTGTGAACTGCACCTGAAGGGAATGAACCACAAAACATCCTGGTTTTGTTGTTCGCTGTGCCCATCCATGCAACTGGAGCGTGAAGGCTTGATGCAAGCTGTTTGATGCAGGCTATCCATAGCAGAATGCTATTTAATCTTGTCACGCTGTAAGTAGAAAGCAATCCTTTATTATGTGATACTGAACAGGCACATAGCACCTAACGCTTGCACATCTCCGCTCCCAATCCCCAGCATGCTGTCAGATACGTGGAAGTGGCAGTGCAGTCTTTTCTGGCCCTCTCAGAGACAATTTTCACGCTTTGCTGTTCAAGTGGCAGCAGAGGTTTTGGGTTGCCTGTTACACACACCATTCCCTTTGCATGTTGTGAATGTCTCCTTAACGGTGCTGACTCAGCTGTTCATGTTGCCTACCTCTGTTCACCTTTTTGGGCATATTTAGAAAATCTGGATTATTTCATAGGTTTCTGTGGCACAACTGAGAGATCAGTAAACTCTGTTGGGGAAGTAGAGGGCAAGGATGAGTAGCCGAAGTTGCTGGCGGGCTGTAAGGTACTAAACTAAGTCTGCTGTTTCAGGTGTTAACCAGCCTGGCCATCCCAAAGGTCTGGTGGCTATAGACACACTGAGCATTTTTGCTTTCAGTTCTGTGGTGGGTTAACCCTGACTGGATGCCAGGTGCCCACCAAAGCTGTTCTATCATTCCCCCTCAGCTGGATAGGGGAGAGAAAATATAACAAAGAGCTTGTGGGTCGAGATAAGGACAGGAGAGATCACTCACCAATTACCATCACGGGCAAAACAGACTCAGCTTCGGGAAAATTAACTCAATTTATTACAAATCAACCAGAGTAGGGTAATGAGAAATAAAACCAAATCTCAGAACACCTTCCCTCCACCCCTCCCTTCTCCCGGGCACAACTTCACTCCCAATTTTCTCTACCAACCCCCCCCCAGCAGCACAAGGGGACAGGGATGGGGTTTATGGTCATCACATGTTATTTTCTGCCGCTTCATCCTCTTCAGGGGGAGGACTCAGCACACTCTTCCCCAGCCCCAGCGTGGGGTGCCTCCCACGGGAAACAGTCCTCCACGAACTTCTCCAATGTGGGTCCTCCCACGGGCTGCAGTTCTTCACGAACTGCTCCAGCGTGGGTCCTTTCCACGGGCTGCAGTCCTTCAGGCACAGACTGCTCCAGCGTGGGTCCCCCGTGGGGTCACAAGTCCTGCCAGAAAACCTGCTCCAGCGTGGGCTCCACTCTCCACAGATCTGCAGGTCCTGCCAGGAGCCTGCTCCAGCACAGGCTTCCCAGGGTCACAGCCTCCTTCGGGAACCCACCTGCTCCGGTGTGGGGTCCTCCACAGGCTGCAGGTGGAGATCTGCTCCACCGTGGACCTCCCTGGGCTGCAGGGGGACAGCCTGCCTCACCATGGGCTTCCCCACGGGCTGCAGGGGAATCTCTGCTCCAGCGCCCGGAGCACCTCCTCCCCCTCCTTCTGCACTGACCTGGGTGTCTGCAGGGCTGTTTCTCTTACATGTTCTCACTCCTCTCTTCCAGCTGCCATTTCCATCTGTCCCAACTTTTTTCCCTTCTTAAAAATGTTATCCCAGAGGTGTTACCACTATCGCTGATGGGCTCGGCCTTGGCTGGTGGCGGGTCCGTCTTAGACCCGGCTGGTACGGGCTCTCTCTCGAACACAGGGGAAGCTTCCAGCAGCTTCTTACAGAAGCCACCCCTGTAACCTCGCCCGCTACCAAAACCTTGCCACACAAAGCCCATACAATTCTGTTATCAGTGGTTGTAGCTTCCGTAGAGCAAGGCTGTTCTATACCAACTAAGTACGCCTATTTACTAGTCACCTAATAAATATTCACCTATTTATTTATTTATTATTGTCACTCTTTAAATAAGCTATTCTGTGCACAGAAAACTAATTAAATAAATTTCGCATTTTGTTTTCTTCTCTGGGTAGATTTTCTGATGATCAATAAAGAGAGCAGGTAGTCTTTCCTCGTGTAAGTCCATAAATATAGTTTCTTTCTTTTATTCTTCTGTATATTGGACAAACTTGTAGGAACTTAGTGTCTCTGAGACATCTACCTCTTTGCCAGTTTTGCTTGAAATTAGCCACTGGGATTTAAAAGTTATTGGGTGGAAGGGTGGAGTAGACAGACATGAACGTGCTATCCTCATTTTCTGAGGAAACCTGACTGTAATGTCTTTAATAACCACAAGCAATCTGAGTTTGCATTGGTATTTTTAGACACTATTATGTTTGAAGTGCTGTAATGTAACCCAGTTTTATATTGCATCTGAGGACTGATTCTAAGCTCACAGGGAAGAAGTAGAGGATAAGCAGGGAGCCATAGAATTGGAGAGTATTTGAGTTCAGGCTGCAGTCCTCCAGTATGTCGGTGTCTTCAGAGGCCTGCTGATTTCAGTGGGGTTTCCACTGAGCATAGCAGACTGGTGAAACTGCAGAACTGGGACTGTAATTGTTTCCAGCATGTGCACAAGGAGAGAAGACGTCAGTGTGATTCATGCTGGTTTTTTTTTTTTTTTTTAAAAAAAAAAAGGCTTAGTCAATTCAAGGAGCATATCAAGGGGAAAATTAAAAACAGTAGAGTCTGGGCTAGTACTGCAGAGATGTGGAATGGAGTCTGAGGTTAGACAGCAACAGGCTGATGAGTGTCTGTGCTTTTCCTCTGTACTTCCTCAGTACAGAATGAACAGAAGACCTGGAAGATTGAATGGATCCAAGCACACACAGTTGATGCTTTCAGTTCCTTAAAGACAGCTGACAAGGCAGAAAGAAAATATTATGTGCATGGGATAAATCAGTTGTCAATATGAAGCAACTTCCTTTACATTAATTAATCCCCCAAACAAAATCTATATTCAGAAGAGTACAGGGAAAATAGCCACACTTAAATTATTATTAAAGCCAAGGGAATGACAGGCTCCTTGGCCAAGCAGCATGGTTTAGTTACCTTGTCTCTTATGAACATCATAACCACACCTCATGACTACCCAAAGAGCTTCTTTCCATTTCCCCTTCCCCAAACAAACACAATATGCCCCCTCTGCCACGTGAATGACAAATCCTGGTGTCAGTGATGGAAACACATCTGTGTGCACTGGCAGAACAAATGATTCCTTATGTTCTCAGTGGACGGTAGGACACCAATAGAAGGTATTTTATGTGGTATGTTATTCCCTATTAGTCTGTGGGGAGGGGTCTGGGAGATAAGGACTTTCTTAGTGGAAGTTATTAGTAGAACATGTAAGTGGCAAGATGTGGCATGGTAATTTCCTTCACTTGAAGAATATGCATGGTGGGATTTAATTCTTGAGTAAATTTTGGTTTTTTACAGAATTACTAGTTATCTCTAACTTGCCTTTTTTAGAGAATCAGATATGGATGTTGGCAGTGGAGGAGAGAGGCAAGATGAGACGGAGTAAATGGAATAAATGTGGATGAAGCAGGAGTCTGGGAAGGAAGGAATCTTTTGCAGCTATCTGTAGAAATAAGGAAATGAGGCCATAACAGTTGGGAACAGTGATGGAGAAGACACCTCAGCTGAGACATTTTAACCTCATTTGTGTAAGGAGGCTTTGACAATGGAAGCAGATTTCAGGTAAGAGGTACGCCTTTTTTTAGGTACTCATTACACTGGGTTAAAGAAGTGTCACAATTTGGGGGAGAATTGTTCTATTTTGTTTGGTTTTCTTTTTGAAATTTGTAGGTAGGCTGATACCTCAAGTGATAACTAAGGCTTTAATGATAACAGATATGGTTATGCTTCCAGACTGTACTATGATTAACAAATACTGTTTTAAAGTGTCTTTGAATTGTGTATGACTTTATACCTCTAATTATTAGGACAACCTGGGAAAGCAATGACACTATTTGTCAAAGGTCACTGTGCTTCAGTATCAACTCAAAGTCTTGGATGTGGTAATCTATCATGCTTTATCCTTAGTCTGTTCTGTAAGTTTGATGTCCTACTCCCGAGAGGAATGGATTCTGATCCTCTGTTATTGTAGACTTTTTACTTAGATTGTAAACTATGTGGAATGGGAATGTACTCTTATCTACACCTGTAAAGACTTACACAACTTTGTAGCTTATACATACTTAGTGAATGAGTACTAGAAGTACTATTTTGCATTTTTGTGGAAACTTTTAAAAACTCAGAAGTGCAAACATAAATCATTTTTCAGATAAGGAACCTGCATCCCCCGGTTCTATCAAAGATGGCTTTTCCAATCTCTAAGGTAAAAGTTAAGTGTCAATTAGTTATAGTCTAACCCTTTCTTCTGGGAGGTCTGAAGAAGGGGAAAAAATTACTACAACTCCCCCCCCATACACATTATATGAATATAGCTGAGCTTGACTTGTACAACAGAACTGTACAGATCCTTCACACAAACATCCCTTTGTTAAATAGTAGAAAAAAACAAGAGCATTTTCAGACATTAAGGACTCTCAAAGGTTCATCTTGTTAACCAAAATGGTGGAATAGGGCTGGACAGCAGCATTTTTTATAGGAGGAAGTGGTGAAGGTGGCTCTCCGTTCTTCCAGTTCTGCTGTGGCTACAGCAGCCACTTCAAAGTGACTGGAGATCTCTCAGCAGCGTTTTGAGGTGTGCAAAGAAATTTACCACATAGTCTCTGCAGCTGACTCCCCTTCTTACTTGGGAAATAACAAAGCAGCAGAGAGGAAATAGTGACTTATTATCACCAGGTGATATTCTGTGGCCACTGTAGTCTGGTCAGCATATGGGGATGTTACTACCCAGTAAACTAGGGTATGAATTGACACCAGACAGGGAATTCCACATTGGTGTCTCTTGGAGACATTTTTAGACTATGTTAAAGGCACATCCATTAATTTTTGAAAGAAATTTATCACAGTTAGCAAGAAGAGTGACTTTCCCATTATTTGGAAACCAGGTGATATTTTACTTGCTGCGTTTCCAAATTAAGCTGAATTCCTAAGTTAACTAAAACTGACTTAAATTACAAGTAAATGTTTTCACCATAGTTGTAAGAAGTTCAGCTGTTCCACTATGTGAGTAGCAGAAAATATCCTTTAAGTCTAAGTAGTACATATCCTCTGCAGACGAGCCTGAATCTTTACATGCAGTAGCTTACTCTCTAGGTAAATGGGATAGGGTACCTCAGCTGAAGGGCTTGTCTACAAGGAGGTGTTGTGACTGAGTAAGGTAGGATGATAATTTCATACTACAAGTAGCTGCTCACATTAATTTCTAATAGGGAAAGGTTGTGAAGATTCTGCAGTTTGGAAATGGAATAACCTAGCAGGGAGTCACTTACTGCGCTGTAAACTTCTAACCTAGCTTATACACAGTTTTATGTATGGTGATTGTATGTCCAGATTTTGCCAGACATATCTTCTCTTTTACCCTGGCCACTTTGTACAGATTTATTTTTAAGGACATCCTTTATATATCAGGGGTATCCAGGCACCTATTAGATCTAGAAGGTTGGAAACCCACGACAGCCTAGAAAACCTGTGTGCAACCACAGAGTGCTTGAATTATGGGCTTAGCACCAGCTGACTTCCAAGTATGTTTGTTGGCTGAAGAGAATTTCAAAATGGAAGAAGATTATACAGGAGCTGTGTGTGAGCTACACACTGAGAATGCTGGTACTGATGTTTACATACACAAGTAATTAAGGACGAGAACTAACCAAAACAGGATGTTTAGCTGATGTAACTTGAAGAAAACTCACAGGCCAAAACTGCTTCAAACAATAGCAAGGACAGTTTGTAAATGGATGCACGTCAGATACATGATTAGTGATAAGTGGGTGAATGAGCTACAAAGCAAACTGTGGACACCGTGTATATAATATACGCACATTGTTTTGTAAAGGGAATTGTGGTTTAGGCTGCCAGCCTCACTGTCTGTTACTGTCTGATTAGTGTTTCAGTGTTTGCTATGTTGTTTGACTACAAGAAAATCTGAATGATTCTGTTACTGAGGCAAACCTGTAGCTTCAGTATTTCAGCCCCTAGAAGCTGTGAAAAACATGTTGGTAGAAAGCACCAGCACATGCCAGATGCAGAAGCATTCTAGTCTACTGGCTGGCTCTAAAACTCCTCATGGTTTTTTGTTGATTTGTCTTTTTGCTTACAGCTGTCTGGGAATTCTGAGATCTGGAGTAGTGCTGAGTCTGGATTTGGGGGCTTCAGACTGATGGGAGTCTCCTGTTCTGGTGGAGCACTGCTGCTCCCAAATAGATTGCTCTGGGGTCTTTAGTTTCATCAGCCCTGGTTCTTCGGTCTCCACCAATTGAAATGAGATATCAGAGTGGGGGAAAGGGTGAAGCAAATAAGGGCTCTTCTACAGTCTGTTTTGAGTAATGATTTGTGCATGATCAATACCTGCTGATTTCTCAGACCACTCTGAATCACTGAACAGTTTGGCAGGGTAGGACATGGTGGAGCTGTCCTGGATTAGAAGTGAGGTAGTCAGCAAATGAGTCACTATTTTGAGCATGGAGGAATAAGGACTATTCAAACAGAAGGAGAATTTCTTATGCTTCTAGGACCACTTCCCTAAAGACCTCCAGATCTTTTACCACCACAGCCCAAATGTTCAAGTAGTTCTGGCCTTCTGCTAAATAAAGTTGTCCTTAAAAATTGCTCCAGTTGTTCTTGACTTTCTACTGGGCAGGCTTCCTCACAATTATGCACTATAGTCTCCAGCCCTTTATCTGTCTGGCTTCCTGCAACTGCATTCTCTCAGTCACGGAACTGTGTGCTATTAAATGGTCTTTTAGTGCAAAACTTCTAATCATGTTAGAGATCCTTTGTACGTATATAGAGAGGGTGCAACTCAAGTGGGGAGAGGGGACTCGGACAGAAAATCTTGTGAGTCAAAATAAGGACAGGGAGAGGTCATTCACCAATTACCACCCGGGGCAAACCAGACTTGACTTGGGGAGGAATTAATTTAATTTATTACCAATCTAACCAGAGTATAATAATGAGAAATAAAACCAAATTTTAAAAACACTGTCTGCCTGCCCCTCCCTTCGTACCAGGCTTGACTTCACTCCCAATTTTCTCTACCTCCTCTACTCCAGCAGCACAGGGGCACAGGGAATGGGGGTTGCAGTCGGTTCATCACATGTTATCTCTGCTGCTCCTTCCTCTTCAGGGGGAGGAATCCTCACTCTTCCCCTGCTCCAGCGTGGGGTGCCTCCCACAGGAGACAGTCCTCCACAAACTTCTCCAATGTGGCTCCTTCCCACAGGCTGCAGTTCTTCATGAACTGCTCCAGCGTGGCTCCTTTCCACGGGCTGCAGTCCTTCAGGCACAGACTGCTCCAGCGTGGGTCCCCTGTGGGGTCACAAGTCTTGCCAGAAAACCTGCTCCAGCGTGGGCTCCTCTCTCCACAGATCCACAGGTCCTGCCAGGAGCCTGCTCCAGCGTGGGCTTCCCACAGGGTCACAGCCTCCTTCGGAAACCCACCTGCTCCATCATGGGGTCCTCCACAGGCTGCAGGTGGAGATCTGCTCCACCGTGGACCTCCCTGGGCTGCAGGGGGACAGCCTGCCTCACCATGGGCTTCCCCACGGGCTGCAGGGGAATCTCTGCTCCAGCACCTAGAGCATCTCCTCCCCCTCCTTCTGCACTGACCTGGGTGTCTGCAGGGCTGTTTCTCTCACATATCCTCACTCTTCTGTCCAGCTGCAGTTGTGCAGTTTTTTTCCCCTTCTTAAATGTGTTCTCCCAGAGGCACTACCACCGTTGCTGATGGGCTCGGCCTTGGCCAGCAGCGGGTCCATCTTGGAGCCAGCTGGCATTGGCTCTGTCAGACATGGGGGAAGCTTCTGGCAGCTTCTCAAAGAAACCACCCCCACAGCCTCCCTGCTACCAAAACCTTGTCACGCAAACCCAGTACACCTGGCTGCACAGCAGCATTTTTTCATGGAGGTGACATCAGGCTCCTAAGATCTCAAGAGAGCAGAGTATATCCACATGAGCAGTCTGGTGAATCAGGAAGAGGTGCGGTACAGGAAGGCACCTGCTAATATGTTATGAACCAAAGGTAGACCCACACAAACATAACTACTGTACATTTGTTTGAGGTTAAATTACTGCCACAGCATCTTAGTCATTTATCTGTTGCATCATTGTAGTAAATTACACATTGAAGACATGAATCCTACTACATCCCTTGCTTTATACTTGACTAAACTGCCTGTGTGTACAAGCTCTAAAATGGATGTTTTCTAAAGAAGCACCTTGTCAGCACTGAACATGAACGTGACAGAGTAATTGAAATGGCCCAGAAACACCTAATAGGAGTCTCTGCACAGTATCTGAGGCACAGAACCCTTGCAAGTTTTACATGTTGGAGACTTGTTTAATAATCAAAGAGGATGAGGTCTATACAGAGAGGTAATTATTTTTTTCTTTCTTTTTTTTTTTTTTTTAATTTTTTTTTTTTTAATTAAACCTAGCAATATTACGGGGAAAGGGCAAAACCTTTTCCTTCCTTCCGAAGCCTTGTCTTCGGCAGCAGGTGGTGCTATGCTCTCACTGAATCAGCATTTGGCGCTCATTCCTAGGGACATCACCCTGAAAGTGGAACTACAGGGATGATGGAAACAGGAACTAGTCTCGTCTGCACCTTTTATTAGCTGATTAGAAACCGTCCCTGGATTCCACGTGCATAGTTTTTTGCCGAGTTCCTCCATGCTGTGCATATTTGGCAAAATAAATATTGTATTTTGTCACTGAAGAAATTCATCCAAATCAGATGCCTTCTTCGTGATTACTTGTATTCTGAGTAGTTAACATTCAAATTTACTGATTACAGATTCCAGGATAATAGTTAATTGTGTAATTGTTGCAGCTCCTGAGACAGGGCAAAATTCAGTGCACAGGGGTAAGCCCGTACTCTTTAAGGACACTAAAAGAATTTTGTGGTAGCAAAAATGCTAAACCAGCTATGTTTAGAGAGGCAAGAAAAAAAGTTATTATTTCTCAGGACCTGAGTGGATCTAGTTGTGTTCCTGCCCCTCTCCTCACTGAAAATGTTAAACTTACGATGAGTTCAATTGCTGGGGTCTTGGAAAACTTTGATCTATTTCTCCTAATGATTTTACTCTGTACTAAAGTCCCCACTAAACAAACACACACAGTGGTTTCAAGTGGAGTCCCAGTTCTCTAGGGATGGTATTGCTGGGTCTCTTGTGATGGGATGTCCAATTTGTGGACAGTACAATTTAGTAGGAGAGGATGACAAGCTTACAGGTAGAACTTCAGAGAGACTTTGAGAAACTTAAGGATGGGACTAACAGAAAACTCATGAACTTCATTGATGAGAAGTGTGGGGGGGTAGAATAGGCCTGTGCATCAGTACAGGCTGGTTAGTAACTTCCTTGGTGCAGCACTGGAACAAGCTATCTGAAGGGGCTATAGTGTTTCATCCATAGGGACTTTTGAGGTTGGCCAGGTAAAGCTGTGACTGACTTCATCTGGTGTTGGTGTTAATCCACTCCGTGCAGAAGTCCTTTCCTGCCAGTACTCTTTGATCAATGCTGCTGTGGCTTAGTGCCAGCTGAAGTAGATCTATATTATACAGTTAAATTAAGTATATGCACTGATTAATGTTGTAAATGTGTGTGACATCAAAGTTATTAGCCACAGTACCCTAATGATATTGTCTTCTGTCCTCCTTGGATACCCTTAACTAGGTTCAGCTGCTCTATGCCAGCTGGCCTTGCTGTGCCTCTCCCTGCTGCAGCTGGAGAGAGAGAGCCTGCAGCTTCATTGTGACTGTGCCTTGGGTAGGTAGGGTGTAGGAAAAGCTGACTTTGACATGGAGCAGAGCTACTGCTGCGTTTATGTGGTCCTGGAAATGCAGTAAGTCTTGGGGGGAGAGCAGAAGAGAAGAAAAAGGGTGTGTGTGTCACTCAGTGCTCCAGGTTTTCCATTGAGGTGAAGCCCCATAAGTCAAGTTCTGGCTCAAGAGCAGTCAGATCACCTAGCAAGAGAAGTGTTAGCAAAAGGTGAAAGGCAGAGACGCTCTGAAAACGTTTGGAATGCTTGTGTTAAAGTATCTATAAGGTATCTGTATGTCCAAAAGCACAGATAGTGTTGCCTACCCCTAATGTGTTGTAGTCTGTTGCCGAACTAGATCTGGTGCATTGTTCATTGCTGCCAAATTGTTACTGGTTTTCCATTATTTTAAAACAGGACTGTAATCCTGAAAAGCACCAAGCTGCGTGCAGGGTAGTCTGTTAAGAAGAAAATAATCTAAACCCTTTTTTTTCCAACGTCAAGTACAGACTTCTTAATGCAGGTTGTAGTGAATGGGGGATATGGAGGAAGGAGGTATGAATTAGCCTCCTTAGTCTCATTTCATTTTTATCACAAACTTTGATTACAGAAGAGGCATGCTTTATGGAGCAGTAAAGAAGCCAGTGGATACAAACTCTTCCACTGGTCCTTATAAAATGAAACAAGAACATGTGTTAGGATTACAGCATGTATGCAAACAGGACCCAGAGTACATACAAGGCAGACACATTTCCTAGTCCAGAAAACCAAAGGTAGATGGATATCCTTTTTCCCTTGGATTTCATGAGAACTGCAAAAGGAATACCCTATGGTTTAGACAATAATATAGGTAACAGTATATAGAAAAATCCCCCCGGGGGGGGGGCAAACTTTGAAGATACTGTTTTGTTTTTAACAACACTTGTCTCTCTCTTAGACAATAGTGTTGTAGTGAAAGCTTGCAGATGCTTTCAATAAAAATTCATAGTGGGACACAGGTGAATGCATTACTCTAAAGACTGAGGATGTTTTGTTCTGATTTAGCTTGGGATTGTGCCATTTCTGTGACTTGGTTAGCATGTTTTTGGCTAGCATGTTATATTTGGAGAGCTGTGTCTCCTTTGCAGAATGTTTGGAGACCTCCTAACATAAACACTGCTATTAGTGTTTATAGTCCTTATGTTCTTAGCTTTGGGAAAAAATCCATTTTGAACATAAAGGTGTAAATCTTGTGATGTTTGTAACAAGCTGCTTGTTTTGAATTCTCTTACTATTACATGTTTACATTTCTGTAGTCAGTCAAGTTTAATTTCATTCTGTTGGATACGCTATAGACATATTCTAAGTGACAGATTTCATCCCTAGAGGTGTCAGAATATTTAGCAGTGCAGAGAAGCTGAGTTGTTTTTACTTTCAACAGCAGGAATCATGCAGAGTCTCAAGATTAATTTAACCAGTGCTTCTCTGTGGGATCCCAAAGGGAACAATTCACTCACATTTCCAACACAAAAACGTTGCAGAGAATGTACAGGATATTTTTCTTCCAGCACTGCACAAGTGCATTGTCTCTCTCTTCTTGGTGGTGTTTGCACACAGTGTATTTCTGCAAACTCTGCCTTCTTTGAGCAATCCGTTGTACAACTGGAATCTGACATGCTTTCTGTCCAGATTGCTTTCCATTTACTTTAAGAGAACAAAGAGTTTGAAAGAGAAAGGGGAGGGAACACATTAGTGATTAGGCTGATGCATACAGTGAGAAATATTAATTACCTCCTTAGTCTTATCACAGCTATCTCAATCATCACACACAAATCTTTTGAGAGGAGATGTGAGAACTCTCCTGGCTTTGGCCACAGACCACCTGTGCTGTGCTACTCAATCTGTAATTCTAGGTGTCCTGGTCTTGTAGTTAGCAGTACACTAAACCATAGGTTTTCTGACTGGTTCAAGGGGCCTGCTGAAATGCTAATCAATAAGCCAGTTACTGGAGCTGTCTTCAGAGAAGAGAGCTAATGGCTGCAGCAGGACAAGCCTTAACCTGAGAAGTAGGGTGTGTTATTGATGATTATCCTAACTTTATTTCTGAGGAATTATCAGTGATGGTGGAGTAACCATCATATTTTTTTCTGGTGGAGTAACCATCATATTTTTCATGGACAGGATGATGAATATTTTCCAATTTTTTGAGTCCTGTCTAAGCCCTGGGTCTTGTTTATAGTCTATGTTGGGTTTCAGGTAAATACAAGTTATGGGGTCATGGTATTCACAGGACTGAAATGAATTTTACCCTCCCAGCCATTATGTATCTCAAAAAATTTGGAAATGTTTTCTAGGTTTGTAGTGGTTATAGTGCAAACCTCTTTCAAATGTTGGTGTTCAGTAAATCTGAAGAGGTGTAGTCAAATTAATCATTTAACTGGGAAGTCAACCTTAGAATCACAGACTGTAGCATCCAGGTTTCTCTGAGACACTGTTAGGACTGCCTCCCTTTACCTGATCATTGAGATGTTTAGGGTGGTTTTTTTTTAAATGGCTGTGCTCTTGGTTGTGATTTACTAAAAAATAAAGTATGGTGTGAGAAGTAGTATGTAATTTGAAACAGGACCCACAATGAATTGAGGAGAGGAACTTTTGGGGTTTCAGTGCCAGTATAGGAAATGTTACAGGACACAAAAGAGCCTGGGGTTAATGTTACTTCTTAGAAACAGAAGTTATGAGATCGTGTTATGATGCCATTTTGAATGGGACTGTAAAGTAAATTTACTATAGTCATTCTAAGTTTGGGGGTTTTTTAGGGATAAAATCAGAAACTTCACACTGATACACCAAATATTTTAAAACTTAGGGTGTTTTCATTTGGTAACCTTCACATCTCTGTATAGCTTGTACTTCACTAAACCAAATCCTGCATTTAATGAAATGTACTTTCATTACAAGGAAAACTAACGGCTACTGTCCAACCCTTACATTAATGCCTACTTTCTAGTAGTGCATTCTTACAACTGCTTCATTTCTACCTTGCTGTGCTCAAACTAAACCTAGCCCTGTCTCTTCTGGCATCTTGGTGAAACACCATTTTTATGACATAGTGTCTGCTGCTTTTCCTTTCCTTTATGCGCTCACTTACATGCCTTTTCATCCCCTCCTCTACCTCATACTTTTACTAATGCACTAGAAACCTTGCTTTTGTGGGGGACCCAAACAAGCTTTTCAGATGTCATCTGGCTCCTTGAGGACTGTTGCTTTCATTTCAAATAATGTTTGAAAACACATTTCTGTTCCTTACAGAGAAAAAAAAAACCCAAGAAAAATCCCACAGCCCAATTCCAAATTGGAGGAATTAAAAGATATTAGTTTTCAGTGTCTTCAGAATTTTTAGCTAACTGCTTGATATATTTTTGGATATGGTTATAGTTACCAGCAACTTTTGTACTAATGGTTTCCATTTCATTTCCATTAGTTTCTTGCTCTGTTTTTTGTAAATATGACCTGCAATTATGTGCCATTTACTGCTGGAAGAATAAGTAAGTGCATATTTAAAATGCAGTCAACTGAAATTTTAGTCTGAAATTGAATTTTTAAGTGCATCTCTTTAAACATGATAGCACTGATGATTCAGTCACATGACTTGCCATTAACTGTATCACAAACATTTCCTGTAGCTTAACTCACTATCCCTGTCCCATGCCCTCTTGAAATAAATTGACTTCCAGCAACAGTTTTGACAATACTCTTGTCTACAAGTAATAAAACATCTGGAAATTAGGCTAGATGGATAAAACAGTTCCATGTAATAATAGGTATCTGGCATTCATACAACCTCTGTATAATGCATGTTTTTTATGGACCAGATGTGGTATTTATGTGTTATGAGGAACAGAGGCATGTTCAGTCATGCTTTTTATTGCATTTAAATGCAAGGTATATTTTAATAACTCTCAAAGGGAATTGTCTCCTATTGATTAGAAACTGTCAGTGTGTTAGACATAAACCTGAAAAAGCAAATGAATCTGTCAGAAAACTGTAGATGTAATTTAAGTTGACATTAAGCTGTATACTTATTGTGAGCTGGCTTAAAAAAGAAAAAGAAAAAGGCAACTAATAAATTTCTACTTATTCCTCCAGTGAAGGTGATCTATGAATCCTTTGATCTAAGAGTTGTTTATTTCTTTACTAGGACTGTGTTCTGTTACATTTACAGGTCTATGAAATAATTATTCTTTTATGTTTATTCTTCAGCCTTTCACATTTTCTCATTAAGACAACAGCTTTGCATAAAAGCCAGCTGCATAGTCTCAATTTTTAGAGTCTTGCATAGCATTTTCAAGTAAGGTGAATTGAACATCTATGGGGTGGAAAAGGGATTCCACTGCACCCTGTCCATCTTGCTTTTGTCATTGTTACTTTCCAAACAGCCCTGAAAAGCATGTAACTGAGCTGTTCTCTCCTCTACACCTTTTCTTTGTCTAAGGTTTTTACTCTTTTCAGCCTGAATCATCACTGCTTTTTCAAGAATGGCACCTACAACTTTCTTTCATTTACCATTCCCATTTGTGTTGAGCCCATTGAGCTCTGTCTACATGAGATGATCCTACAATATTCTACATTTGCTGTCATCCTTCTGTTCCATGTCCTTTTCCATGATTATTACCTGTAGAAGAGCTGTCAATGTCAAATTTCTCTTACAGCTTCTTTAGCTGTTTTTTTTACTCTGCAATACCTCCTCAAACAAATAAATCCTCTACCTGTGTATTTCCAAATATGTTACAGGTTGTTTTAAAGCAAGGGCACTGAGGCCAGCTTTGACAGGTGTCAGTACCAGAATACCACTGTAGTTCTTCTAGTGCATCTCTTCTTCCCTTAACTTTTATTGAAAGGGAGGAAAGGCCTGCAGGAATGCTGGCTTGGCAGCGATGAAATCTTTTTTTTTAACTTTGTAAGAGGACTCCAACTAATGCAATAATTTGCTTAATTATCTTCTACAGTAGTGAAGGCCAGAAATCTTGAAGCCATCCTTGAGCCTGAACTGATTTTTAAGCCTGCTACCCTCCTTACAGTTTGCTTCTGTGTCACTGACCTCTCACAATCTCTACAGCACTGCCAGGCTTCTTCCTTGCTTCAGGTCTGGCTCTGCTGAAATTCTTATTCATTCTTGAATCATTTCCTGTCTCAACTATTTCAGCTCTTTCTTTTATAGTTCTTCTAAATCCCTATACTCTTAAGCTTCAGGAGACCCAGAATACTATGCTTAGACTATTTTTTCATGAATATTCTCCATCCATCCCTCCAGCCAGGCATCTTTGAATTCAGGTTCAACATCAAGTTCCTGCTTTTCAGAACTCTCACTGGATTTGTATCTCCTTTTCCAATTTGGAGTCTGTAAGGAGCAGAGTGAGTATACATGCTTCATTCAGTGTCAAGAGCGAGGAAGGCAAAAGTAAGCCATGGCTTAGAGAAAAAGGCCTGACATTCAAGTCCGAGATTCAAACGGTGTTTCTGTGAAACCCTTGGTTGTAGTAGTAAGTAAACTGTCACATATGAATTTACTCATAGTCTATAGCCCTGACAGAGCGGGACTTAGGCACTAGCATGTCTCAGCCTTAATGTGTAATTGAGATATGAGGGACAACATGAAGTGGTTCCATTAGGAAAAAAAATAATAATTCTAAGCCAAAATATTGGAGTGCTCTCAAAGCCCAAATTGGAACCTTTTTTTTTTTTTTTTTTAATATATATTTGTCCCCCCACTGTTTTCAGGTAGACTCAACCTGCTTGTGCCTGACATCTTTATCAGCCAGTGAGGTTATCCCAATATGCAAGACATACAGCAGGCACTGCAGGAAACCAGTGTGGTCAAACAGAGACCATCTGACGGAGCTCAAACACAAGAAGGAAGTGTATGGGAAGTGGAAGACAGGATGTATTACCAAGGAGGGGTACAGAAGCATCACTTGGGCATGCAGGGATGGAATTAGCAAGACGAAAGTTTGGCCAGTATTGAAGCAGATAAGGCATGTGAAGTGCAACAAGAAGGGCTTCTGCAGCTATGTTGGCAGCAAAAGGAAGACCAAGGAAAATACGGACCTGCTGCTGAATCAGGCAGGTGATCTGCTAATGAAGGGCATGGAAGAGGCTGAGATACCCAATGCTTTATTTATTTCAGTCTTTACTAGCAGAATCTCCTGCTAAGCCTTCCAGGTTCTGCCAGTTTGTTCTATCTTTTTGTCAGTGATCTGGATGGAGGAGTTGAATGCACCATTGGTAGTTTGCTGATGATACTAAACTGGGAGGTGCTGTTGACTCTCTCTTGAGGGACAAGAGGCCTTGCAGAGGGATCTAGATAGATCAGAGCATTGGGCAATCATCAATGGGATGAAATTTAACAAGAATAAATGCCAGATTCTGCACCTGCACAGGGTAATGCTGGACACAATTACAGACTGGGAGGGGAGTGGCTGGAGAGCAGCCCTGCAGAAAGGGATCTGGGGGTGCTGGTTGGCAACAGGCTCAACATGAGTCAGCAGTGTGCCCTGGCAGCCAAGAGGGGAAACCCCATCCGGGGGTGCATCAGACACAGTACAACCAGCTGCTCAAAAGAGGTGATTGCCCCGCTGTATTCAGTGTTGGTGTGGCCTCACCTTGAGTACTCTGTGCAGTTCCGGGTCACACAACTTAAGAAGGATGTGAAGGTCCTTGAATGTGTCCAGGGGAGGGCAACAAAGCTGGTGAAAGGGCTGGAAGGCATGTCCTGTGAGGAGTGGCTGAGGACTCTGGGTTTGTCTAGTTTGGAGAAAACGAGGCTGAGGGGTGACCTCATTGCTCCCTATGGCTTCCTGAGGAGGGGAAGTGGGGAGGGAGGTGCTGATCTCTTCTCCCTGGGATCCCCTGATAGGACGTGTGGGAATGGTGCAAAGCTGCGCCAGGGCAGGTTTAGACTGGATGTTGGGAAGCATTTCTTTACCAAGAGGGTGGTCAAACATGGGAGCAGGCTTCCTGGAGAGGTGGTTGATGCCCCAGGCCTGTCAGTGTTTAAGAGGCATTTGGGCAATGCCCTTAATAACATGCTTTAACTTCTGGTCAGCCCTGAAGTGGTCAGGCAGTTGGACTAGATGATCGTTGTAGGTCCCTTCCAAGTGAACTATCCTGTTCTGTTCTATTCTAATAAGCTTTCTCTGACTACTACCAAAGTTTAGAGGAGAGAGATACTACCCACAGTAGAGAAGTATCAAATTAGTAAACACTTAAATAAGCTGGATATATACAAACCCATGGAACCTTGCAACCATGGAACAAGCAGGAACCTGTTCAACAACAAAACCAAGTGTGAAGTCCTGCACTTGAGGCAGAAAAAAACATGCATTGGTACAAGCTGGGCACTGACTGGTGAGAGACCAGCTTTGCAAAAAAGGACTAGGCCCCTCAGTAGATAGCAGGTTGAACCTTAGTCAGCAGTGTGACCTTGCAGCAGTGAAGGCAAACAGCATCCTGGGCAGTATAAGCAAGATCATCATCAGTGGGTTGAGGAAAGTTAATATCCTCCATTCTTGGAGATTTTTCAAAATTTGCCTGGAGATTTTCAAAAGGGCCACAAGTAACCTGATTTAACTGCAAAAGTAACCCTCCTTTGAGCAAGAGGTTGGACTAGAGACCTCCAAAGACCGTTTCCAGACGATATTCTATGATTTTGACACAATAAAGAAGATAATCTGATACACTTTAGTCAGTTGAGAAATCTCAGCTCTCAAAATTAATTTAATCACTTAATGGGGAAGTGCAGAGTAAATTCTATGGAATGTATGGAGTTTATATTCAAAAGTGCTGTGTATATAAGAAAGACTTTAGATTTGAAATATTTTTAACTTTCTGTGTATTCATTAAATGAATGAATGATTGATCCATTAATACATATCAATGTAGTTACTGATACACACACCTCCCCAAGCCCCTAATCTTTAGTGTGAATATTTAATTTATTGTGATAATTTCATTTAGAAGTACAGTGTGGAGCCTGAGATTTGTGATCTGAAAGCTATGACTATAGACAGTCTCAAAGAAAGATGTGACTAAACACTGATTCACGATCCAAAGAGCTACCGCAATATAACTAAAAGGCATTTGTAACCTGTATTGCTCAGTATACTGAGTAAGGTCTGTTGAAAAGAATTCCAAGATTTACTGTGAAGTATTTTGGAGAAAAGCTTTTTTTAAGTGATAAAGAAAACCTTACAAAATATCAAGTTTCAAAAAAAAAAAACCCCAATACATTTAAAGTGAACTGTGGATTTTAAGAGCTGCAGAATGGTTTTGATTGCAGTTAAACAGTAATATTTTCTTTGTATAGACCCCAGTAACAGATGTTGCTTTCTTTTTTGGCAGTCTGTAAGTAATCTCTTTTGTTCAGTGAGCTCTAAGGCTTGTGTATGGTATTTGCAGTTCAAGTTGTGAGAAGAAATGGTCAGATCATGTTATTTAACTCCTGCTTCTTGTGGTCATTAGTTACTCGTATTACTTGGGATGCTTTGGGTAAATGTTCTTCATAGTCCTACTATGAATAAATGGTATTAGAAACAGACAATACTAATCCATAATGCCTTTTATTATTATAATTTTCAACACTATGTTTGGTCAGCTGAAGAGTGCTTAGAAAGCCAGCTTCATTCAAGTCTATTGTGCAGATAGGGGGAATGTGCAATCAAATGGCACTCCATGCTTAGAACTGCCTCTACTGATGCTGATGGTGCAAAATGGCTTTAAAGCAAACCTCTGGATGGAGGAGACTTGTGCAACTCACATTTCGAGTTCCTGAAGTAGCACACACGTACTGCCATTTTTCTGCTTTCCCTCCCTGAGGGCTATTGAATGTAAACACTGTGAAAAGAAGCCTGGAGGTGGCTTTTTGCCTTGGCTGTAGCTGGAACTGGAGAAAGGGAAACAAAGAGAGGAAGACAGTTTAAAGCCGTATCTGTCTACTGCTTTCAGTTCTGCCAAGAGCTACTGTGCCAAGGTGCCAATATTTTAAGAGGATTACCTAATATCATTAGCCATATGTTTTGTCATATGTAGATTTACTATTTTTTAAAAAATAATCAGACAAAAAGACATGTCAGTCAAAAATACATACCTCTAGGCAAAGAGTCTGCAGTAATAACTGCACATTTTTATAAAGCTCAAGTTGATTTTCTGATGAAAAATAACATTTGGATTTTTTTTTATTATCTTATGTTTTCTTGACACTTCATATTAGTTATGCAGAATTATATGACATAGAATCTACCAATGTCTAATTTACAGGCTTTGCTATTCATAAGGACATGGGAAAATATCTAGGTCCTGAAAGAGGGGGGAAAAGTCAGAAAATAGGCTTGCAGAAAAGAGTTTGATACTACATGTGTGATTGTTTTATCACACAAATGTTTTAGTTTTTCAGTTCAGAAGACAGAATGGTTTGAAGTCTTTTAGAGTAGTGTCTTCCAACAGAAGAAACATGTAGCGAATTTGGTGGTTTGCTGAAGGTGCCTGATTCTGTTGATGGCAAAGGTAAAGGGTAACTTGTTTCTACTTCACTGAAGGCACGATTGGATGCCTAATAAAATTACCGTGTAATACAGCGTGATTTGCAGTTCCTGCTTAGGAAGCGAAGGAATAAAATAGCAGAGGCATTGAAGTTCACTGGCAAAACTCCCATTGACTTCACAGGAGCTGGGTTTTAGTCTTAAATGAATAAAGTTGAGAAAATGTGCTTCAGAAACTTTGAGTTAATCTGTTGGTTCAGATCAGGGTAGAGTGGACAACTATGCCTGCAGGCATTACCATGTCAGATCTATCTTTTCATGGTTCTGGGATTTACTAAAATAAGTGGATCAGATAGGGGGTGTGGTACCAAAACCTATCGGCGTGGAATCTGTGCAATCCTTCCAAAATCAGTCCATTACCAGGGTGTGACTGAGTATATTTTGGCTGTGCAATTGGCAGGCTCCCCTCTCTGCAGCTCCTTTTACCTTTATGGACAAACACTGCTAAGCTAGGAGGGCAGCTAAGAGAAATGTATGTTGTTAACAGTTAGGACACAGCCTGAATGCACTATGCCAAGATGGAGAAAGACAGGAATGTGCAAAGAGAAATAAACATATGCAGAAAACAAGAAAGGAAAAAATGCCATTGTCATGAGTTCTTTAAGAATGCGTTTATCTATAAAGAATAAGTAATTGTACCATAAGTAATAATAAAAGAGGGAGGAGGGATGTATTTAAAGAGGGAAGGGTGGAGTCAGCTTTACATTTGTGAGCCTAGGTAATATAAATGCATGTCTGTTTCACTAAACGTAATTGCTTAGCTCTGTAATAATTAGTGAGACAAAACCATGTCTCCGATCTTCTGTCTACTGTCTTCAACAAAGTCAGGATTCACCCAATCCCTTTTCCCATGTCTGATGTTTGTTCATGATAAGGGATTGCCTAACAGTGAGTTTAACATCATTTCTCACGAGCTTTGGGCAGTTTCTTGCCCTGTCTGGTGCCATGTGCTTGTGTACCAGTCAGACAGGGAGGGTGTTAGTGTCTCGCCCTGCCTGCAGCGGTGCTGACTTGGGGCAGGCATCTGCCACCTCCCTGCAAGTGAGAGTGGGGAGATGTGGCTGCAGAACTTAGCCCAGACTTGACGACTGTCATGGTTTAACAAGAGGTGTCTAAAGCATTGTAACTAGCAAGCAAACTGTTAAATGTGATGGTAATTCCACGGTAGTAGTTGTGGTGCTGTAACTATAACACTAGAAGAAGAATGAAGGTTTCAAGATATTTCCTCTTCTCACAGCCCTTGTTGTAGTAATAAATTATTAACAAATCTTTTTCTTTTGGTCCCTTAAAACAATGGATTGGATTTTTTTGAGCTTATTTCTCATACAGGAGTATATCGGGGTATTATGCTGAAATATATAGAACATTTAGGATAGACTAAAAGGAAGAATTGGAGAAGTTAAGGGGTCTAAAGACTGGTCCTTGTTTAAATTTACTCTGAAGATCATGGACAAAATTTTATGCTTTATATGTGGATGGGCTGGCAGCCCTGTGTTATAAATGTATTTTCATTTCTATAGTCTGTTTATGGAGATGCATTAGCATGAAAAAGCTAAACTACATTGCATTATTTATGTTTTAGAAGTTCATGTTAATGTTATTTGGTAGAAAATAAGAAGTAGGAACTCTAGAAAATTTAAAAATTATTTGCTCTCAGACAACACAGCTCTCTTGCAGAAACACATCTTCACTAGACCTGCTCAGAGAAGCAACACAAAATAATTTTCTTTATTGATTTTATAAAAACTGTATGGAATCTGCTGAGTCAATCATAAAGGAGAATCCTATGATGGTTTTTGGGGGTTTTAAATACTTCTTTTTTCTTTTGATCTGACTGTGATCTCGGAAAATCAATGGTATTTGATGAAACCACTTAGGATTTTTGTACCTCAGACATTTTGTACCTCAAAGATTTCTCCCCATTTAATATACTGGAATCTCAAGGACCCCAGCAGAAGGAAAGCTTCTTGAAATGTACTTGAGCAGAAAAGAAACTGAAGTCTTTCCAAAGTACCTTAGTCCTAGGAGCTCAGGCAATCCTCTAGGCAAATCTTAGGATTCTGTTTGCGTGTGCACACAGCTTTCATTTTCATGAAAATCTGGCCATTGTATTAACACTTATTGAGGTTTTTTATGTATTTCCAGTCTTCATATGAACAATGAACATGCGAAATTCGCTTGAGAAATTTTTGAAGCCAGATTTCCAAATCTGATGAATTTTCATGTAATTGGTCATCCATCCATAAAAATTTCATTTTTATGTTTCTAGCTGAGAAAATGAGACTACACATATACAAACACAAGTTCTGGCCCATAAGCTGGGCTTGTGTATGTGTGTGCGTGCCATGTGTACTGGCATCTCACACAAGCTACTGAGCACTTAAAGATATCTGCTTAGATATTTTGGTGAACTATTACTTTTGAACTACAAAATTCATTTATGTGTGCTTGACAACTGCTGTGTGAGACCACTGTCTTGAGGCTGCCAGCCTCTGCACCCATCTGTTTACTGTGATATGACAAAGCTTGCAAGTATATTTCTATCCAGAATACTTGTGATATGTGCAGTTTATCACAATAAGCAATGAATTTCAAAGATATCTAGAGTACGTACTAGTGAGAATCTTCTAATTTTTCAGCCAGCTGTCATGGTTTAACCCCAGCCAGCAACCAAGAACCACACAAGCCCAGTGGGATGGGGGAGAGAATTGAAAAAAAGTAAAACTCGTGGGCTGAGATAAAGACAGTTTAATAGGACAGAAAGGAAGAAAATAATAATGATAATAATAAAAAATTACAATAATAATTATAATAATAATAAAAGAATTGGAATATACAAACTAAGTGATGCACAATGCAATTGCTCACCCAGTTAGTTCCCAAGTAGCGATCCATCTCCCCACCATGCAACTTCCCCCAGTTTATATACTGGACATGATGTCATATGGTATGGAATACCCCTTTGGCCAGTCTGGGTCAGCTGCCCTGGCTGTGTCCCCTCCCAACTTCTTGTGCCCCTCCAGCCTTCTTGCTGGCTGGGCATGAGAAGCTGGAAAATCCTTGACTTAGGATAAGCACTACTTAACAACAACTAAAAACATCAATGTGTTATCAACATTTTTCTCACACTAAATCCAAAATACAGCACTATACGAGCTACTAGATAGAAAATTAACTCTATCCCAGCCAAAACCAGGACACCAGCACAGGATAAGATTGCTTCCATAGCTGAATTTGCATTAGTCCTTTAAGGAAAACTCGATGATTCTTCTAATCAATTCTTTGGATGTGGTTAATCACAAGGCTTTGTAATTTTATTTGAGCAAAATTCTAACTTTACATACAGATGAAAGTAGATTCTGAAAAGGAAATTGCCTGTTAACAAAAACCTTAAATACATTCCTTTAAGAAAGCAGAAGTGATCAGTTAGCTATCTTCCAACTATGCACTTCCAATTCTTTCTAATTTAATGTATTACCTCTTTTACATCTTAACACAAGACTTGTTACAAAAGACAGAAACTGTCTTTTGTATTTCCAAACTACTGTCTTTTCTTTAAGCCAAAATATACATATGTTGACATGCCAAGTGGCTCCTTCTTCAGGTAGGAAAGTAAAAACATGTTCAGACATGTCCTGGAGGTTGGGAGAATTGCCAAAAAATGTTTAGCTCAAATAAAGCATCAACAGTTTCATTTTTACTACTTTCAGCAGCAATCAGATCTCTAATTAAACTCCATTAGCCTAAAATAAAGCAGAGCTTTGAAGATGCAAATCAATAACCAGAGTAAATGCCACATTGACTGTATTAAGAAAGTTTTTAAGCTTTGCCCACACTACACATTCTTCCAAGTTTAAGCCCTTCTACTTAACTTGGGCTTAACTAAATTGTCCAAGTTAACATTTAGAGAAGTAATAGGCCTTTTTGGAACACAGAAGATTTCCAAAGAAATCTGGTTTCCCTGCACTGTTGAACATGAAACTTGCAAGGTTTTGCCTATTATGATGTGACATTTCTTCACTCATAAACTGTTCTTTCTTTTTAAATAAGGTTTTGCTGCAGATCTAAATGCACCAGCACTGCACCAACAGTGAATTAATCTTCTACAAAGGCTTGCTCATAAAAAAGATTAAAAAATTCAAACCAACACCATGAAGGACTTAAACCTTTGTATAATACACTGGCTCAGTGGCAGGATCCAATTCACTGGTTTCCTTTGTACACAAGAACAATAAAGTCTCAAATAAAGGCTTCGAGAGAGTACATAAACAACTCTTTTAAAACAAGCAAATGTGTCCTTTTAAGTCCTTCTCATTAAACAGACATAGGCTGATGAGGATACTGAGGCTACTTGTGCACATAAGAATGCCTGGGAAACAACCCCTGCTGTAGGCAACATGTTCAAAAGTCAGATCTAAACCACAGAAATACCAACTCCATAGGACACATTTCATTCTGTTAAAATGTCTGGAATCAGATTACTTAGTCCACACAATCATCAGGCTTCACAGAGTAAGACTAGGTAACTGAGAGTCTGTTTTAACCTTCTCATGTTCTGCCAAAAGCCTTCAAAAGTGTTCCTTTCTTAAGTGTTCTTAAGTATCTGTAAAAATGCTATTTAAGAACATCCAGAATTAATGTGGCCTCAAAACTACTAATAATGCTGTTCCAGATGTTTGTGGTGAATTGTTGAGCAGGAAAATTAATAAAGCCATACTTACACAAACGAGCTTGCTTTAAAATACTTGTCTGGATCTGTCCTAAACCCATAAAAATCAGAAAATTCTGTACTCTCTGTCTCTTTAAAGCAGTGGTCCCCAACAAACCACATTAAGCTTCCAATCTTCTCATGCATTCTTATCATCAAACTTTTTGAATTGGAAACAATATAAACTTTACTGTTTACGTTGGTCCTGTGGACCACTTCCCGTGACCTCACGGCTTGTAGTTTGGAAACTGGTTCTCTAAGATATATGTATATGATAATGCAAAGCATGGCTACAAGACGTCTGTTGGCTCTCATTGTAATTTGCTACAGTGGATGATAGTGGCATTGAGACACAGACTTTTGGCAGGTCAGCAACCTGGACTTACACCCAAGGTCCTGATCTACCTACATAACTATAAGGACAGATTAGCTCAATGTCTCTTGGGCACTGAAAAACAGAAGAAGCAAAAAAAAGCTTTTCTCTCATGTTTGCTCTTATCCACCTGAAGAAATCTGAAGCTCTCTGCTATGTGACGCAGTCAGGGCTTTTCAGCTCCTATGCATTGCCTTCTTTTTTTCTGGCATCTGTCAATGTATGGCTTGACTCTTCAGCAGGCCTGAAAAGGTGAAGAGCTAGTTCTCTCCTGACTTGAGGGCAAAATAGCATCTAAGTGAGGGGAACAGCATAACAAGTCCCCAGGCTAAAATGTAAATTTTTGGGGAGACATACATGTGTATGTTTTCAGACTTGAGTGACTCAAAGTTGCACCACCAAAAAAGTATGTGTATTCCCATCTGATGTCAAAAATGCTTGTCCTTAAACACACTGAATAAAAGTCCTTAAATACCTTGTATTTAAATGTGTAGTGATACTCATGAATGTAAGAATAGCTACTTCGATGTGTATTCCTGTCCTTACAAAGCCACAGCTATTTGTTTGCATGAATACGTTTTTGTCTTCCTGGTTTCAATACTAACATGAAAGATGAAGACAAGCAAAAAATCTCCATCATTTAGGGGTCTCCCTAGATGACACACTGTCCTCTGTTGAAATTACCTAGTCCATTCTTAAAGATTAAACATTTTAATGAATAATGTAAGGTACAGCCCTGTTCTCAGAGGCTCATTGGTGTTGGTGGGTTCCAAACTCAGGTATGTAACGGGTCAGGAGGAACTGGCCCATGGTCCCTGCGGAACTGAAAGATGTAGGGAATGCAGATGTCCTTAGGCCAAGTTTCTGTTACAGCGTGGAGGCTTTTTCAGTACGGGGTGGGAAAACTTGAAATAAGAAGCCAGCTCAGCTGTCACCACTGGGGGCCACTGCTACTTAGCAAGAGAGAAGCAAAGGGAAGTTGCTGCAAGGCCTGGAGTCTGCCCTGACTGGAAATAGCTCGTAGAGAAAAGCAAGGAAGTGTCCCTGTGCAGAGTTACTGTTTGGAGATGGGAACAGCCAGCAAAGATACGCACAGCTAATTGAAATCTCCTGACAATGCACATATGAATGAGATGCTAAGACTTTTGCTGAATGTCACCATGAGTGATGGCAGAAGTGGCACCAGCCACTCTTTACAGCGGTACTCCCAGTCCTGTGCTGGTCCACATACCTATGGGAAGTGGCTTGCATACCAGCAATAATTGTGACCCCCCTGCTAATCAAACCTGCTCAAAAGAGGGTCATCATGGTTGCTGTCTTCGTTGACCAAGGAATGACTTTACTTGCTAATAGGGAGAACATGAGATATGGAACAGGCAAAAAATAAAGTCAGGTAGCAGAGACTTTTGGGGGAGTAATTAGAGAGCAAGACGAACTGGAAAATGCTAAGATGGGCAGAGGAATTATGTACGAAAGAGAAGCGGACAGCTTCTCCTTATAGTCTGAGATGTATTTTCTTCTCATTACTACTTTTCTGTATAAACACATACTGCTGGAGTAATGCAGAATTGTGAATTCTGGACTAGATGCAATAGGCAGGCTTTTCGAAGGGTCTCCCTGACAGATTAAGAAACATCAGGTGAAAATCTTTCTCACTCCAGACATTATCCATATCTATAACATTATTTTACAGCCAAATTGACTGTTCTGAAAATCCTTTGTACCAAACATATTCAGCCTTGAATAGAAACCAAGGCCTGACTTTTCCTATCCCTTACATGTAAGATGATGGCATAACTCACTGACTTCAAATGGGCTAGTGTTCATATACTTTACAAGTGACAAGGGACTCTCACCTCACAGTCATTTCTCACACTGATGCAATACAAATGTTTTGGAGAGGAGCAGTTACAGGTCACATACATACACCAACATTTGCCCCTTAGAGCTGCTGGTTTTTAGGCAGCAGCAGGTATTTTCTTTTTGGTCTGAGCTGCCATACCATGCAGGAATGACGTCTAAGGGGCAGCCTGACTGACTGTAAACCTTTTGAAAAATAAACATACATAGAAGTGTGAAAAGGAGAACCAGGCAAAGAGGGGTTTCTCTCCCCCCCCCCCCAAACTAGTGGGCAAGCTGGCATAATTGTTGCTAAGAATTGTTGAATGTTGACTTCCCACTAAACACTTTAAATACATCTCTGGCACTAAACAAGCGTTGTACCACATTGGGCTGTATCAACTCACACCTCTGACTGCAGGCCAGGCTGGAGAAGCCCATCACAGGCAAATGATAAGAAAAGCAGGTGTGGGTCACTGAGGGGTGTTCCTGGCCCCATCCCCCTGGGAGACCTCTGGCAGTGGTACTGCTATTGTACAGTGTTAATTAGATCATTCTAATTAATTCATTCAAAGTGTAAATTAGGAAGGAATGAAGATAAATTACACTAATACATTTAACCCCATGCTGTTTATTTAGCAGCTGAACAAAATAATGTGGTTAAAAAGAGTCTAACAAGGCAAAAGCCCAAGACACAGCTGTTTAATAGCATTAAAAATGAGATCTCAGCCTGTGCTGCGGGCACATACTGCTTGTTTGCATTTAAAAGCGTTGCCAAGATAGCTGTACTGGCAAACCCTGCTAGTGTAGATGCAGCTGATACTAATAAAACAAAACAAAAAATGTATTTCCATCTCCTGAATGAAATAACCTGCACTGGTAAACAGATTATTTTGCTAGTGCAGCTCTGCCAGCATTAGAACTCTTGCTGGTGTTGCTAGGGTAGTCTGGAAGATTTTTTAGCTGCATAGGTATGCCTGCAAAACATTTAAGTGTCAATAAAGCCATATTATAAAGTTTGCTATACATTCAAGGATCCAAGAACTTGTCTCAACACAGAAGCCAAACCAATTTAAATAAAGTGTGAGGTGAAACTCATTTAGTTAAAACAGCAGCGCTTCTCTGCACAGCAAGCTGGATTTGAGTTGAACAAAGAAGTTTTTGCTACCCCAATTTTTTTCAGAGTCAAATGTGGCACTTACGATTGCAGAAATGAAAACTGAAAATATTTGGGGTTTTCCAAGCTTTGAGTTTTCGAAGGCCACACTTCCATTCCACATAGTCATTCTTTCAGACTTCGTATTAAAAAAACCCAAACAATAAAACCAACCCTAAGAGATTATCAATTTCACATGACTCTAGAAGCTGGGACTTTGAGAAAACGGCCAATTATCTTACGATTTTTGATAAAATCATGGTATTTAGCAACACTTCAAAGATCCTATCTATCCTGGCATATGAATACTAGGAGAAACATGTTTAAACTAGTTCAGTGGGCATGTTAAACTATGTCCTGTGATAGGCTAGGCCAGCTTTGTTTTCAGCAGTGTCAAAATACAGATTGGCCCATCTACAAAACTGGCTTAACCGGAACTGTGTTTAAATGTGACCTGACTTAGTTCTTAGACCAACATAAACCAGGCCAAAGATTTGCTTTGGACCAGGTTAATTTCTTGAGTGTTTTTTCCATGCTAGCCATGCAAGCATTCTTACGCTAAATGTGTTCTAAGCTGCATTCAGCCAGAGCAACCTAGTTTTAACTCCTGTGCAGAAAAGAGCAGAGGCATTTTGGATGCTCTTTGTCACCTGAACATAAATAGGGGCTCCTGTGAGCACGTTCAAGAGAACTGCTGTTGTGGTTTGTAAGCGTTCTAGCTGTGGAATTACAGGCAGCGGACTATGGAGTTACTTTTTCTTCTCCCTCTCTGCTCCCACCAGTTGCACTGCTTTACACAGTGCATATGCGCTGAGTTACATGCACACAGAAGGGGCTGTCTGGCTGTGTAGTTGTTTCCCCAACAGATGACGTATGGCATCATCCTATCATTCTGCCCTGATTAACTTCAACAGGTTCCTCATTCTATGGAGGACAAGGAAGATCAGTACTTCATCTGGTCCCTCTCTTACAGGATTATTGCCTCATTCTGTTCATGCAGAGTATTGCCCAAATCTGCATGCTGTGGGCAGCCATGTAAGCCCCATATGTTGTCCTCTCTACAGACCTCATTTTTCACTGACCATTCCTCATAGCCATGCTCAAAATCACTTTTACAGTTCAGATATTGCTGAGCGATAGATTAGGTAACATTACTCTACTCTTTCTGTTTTTCACTCATGGTGGTAATTCTGCCTGTTTGAAGTTTGTCCTGACACTGTATGAAGTGATGCGTCCCCTGTGTTTTCAGTTGCATAGGATGATATAATCTGACCTTCTGACACCAGACTATGGAAGATTCACCATAAGGGAATTAGCTCTAAGGGGACAGGATTTGGGTGGAATCTCTGCAGGGTTTTGTTGGGGGAAAATGGGAGAAAACAGGATCAAGGCATTTTATGGGAAATGCTATGATGAAAGGGAAAACCCAGACTCAAAACATGGACAATCCAATGTGCCACAAAGGTCGAACACTCAGAGTCTAATCCAAAATCCTCAGAGGGACAGGACTCAGGTTATCACTGGTGTCTGTGAATACCCCTTGTGTAAGGTCATTTACAATGTCCAACAGCTTCTCACACCTAAACAGCTTTGAAACATACTTTATTACATACAGATGTGCAGCATTTTTAGACCTTGCAATCTGCAATACTTCACGTTGCAATCAAACAGTATTGTAAAAAGAATAATCTATGAAACAAACTACTCTTTCATCTGCTCCCTGTTCAGCCATGCTCTCCAGGCTTGCGTATACCCCCAGGCTCTCTGGAATTTCAGATGTGTCCTGCTATACACCAAGTGTGTGTTTCTCTGCAGACTCTGGAGTCCAGCCACAGGAATACCAGTAACCGTCTGCATGTTAGCGAATTGCTTGCAGGGCTTTTTTTAACAGGAGAAATTTGAGTGATGTCTCATTATGAGGAATGGATGAATTCTCCAAACTATTAGATGCAGCTAGGACTTTCCTGCTGGTGGGAGTACAATACTTGCTCTCATCTTCCTCGAAGGCTCTTTAGACTAAAACCATTTTTATGGCTTTAAATGGTATTAGCAAAAGGCAAATCAGCAGTATGTACGGTGTTGAGGATGGTATCCTGTATTCTTCTTGTGGAGAGCTGCAAGATACCATTATGTAAACACGGCTGTTATGTCTAGATGTTTACTTTTGAAATCGGCCTTTTGCACAAGTGCGTTTTTCTCATACTTTGTTAATTGGGAAATAATTAAAGCCAGGCTCAGCTTTGTGCCGCTGTACCGCTCCGGCGCGCAGCTGTGAAGGAAGCAGCAGCGCTGCCAAGGCCTCACGGGCGCGCAGTGGAAGCGCGGGGCGCTGCGCTCGGCCCCCCGTGGTGCCCGGGTCCCCCGCGGTGCCCGAGACCCCGGGCTCCCTCGGCCCCTGCCGGCCGCTCCCCCGCGGCTGCTCCGCTCGCCTCCTCCCCGGGCTCGGCCGCCGCGGCACGCCATGCGGGCCAGGGGCAGCGCGGACAGCGCAGACCCCGGCGCCCGCGGGCCCCTCCGCGCAGTTCGTTCCGCACCCTCCGCGGCGCTCTTGCCGTGTCGTCCCCCCCCCGTCCCCTGTACAGGGATTTCGGCGTCCGCAAAGCGGGGCGCGCCCCCTCGCTCGTTCCGAGCGGTGCGGCCGCCGGCAGCCCGGTGCGGCACTGCGCGGGGTGGCCCGGCTAACCCCGCGGGGCCGCCGCGCCGCCTCGGCCCGGGACACCGGCCGGCCGACCGGCCGGGGAGGCCCGTCCCGCAGTCCCCAGCGAGGCGGCGCGGGGGCACCGCCGCGCCGTTCGGGCCGCCGGCCGGAGCAGCGACTCCTGCGAGAGCGCTGCGCCCTCGCCGCGCCGCGCCGTGCCGTCCCTCCCCCGCCTGTCACTCACCCGCTTTGCATAAACGCTCCCCCCGCCCCCCGGCCCATATACGCCTTCTTCGCGCCGCCGCCTGGGCAGAGCCGCGCCGGCGGTGCCAGCAGCAGGAGCGGCCGCTCGCTTCTTCCCTTCCTCCAGTCCCTCCTGCCTGCCTCCCGCCCGCCCTCCTTCCCCGGCCCGCCTCCCGCCAGCGGCACCACCTCCGCCCGGCGCTGCGCGGCTCCCGGCGAGCGCAGCCTGCCCGGCCGCCTCTCCGCGGTCCACGCCGAGTCGCGCCGCGCCGGCAGCCGCGCTCCCCTCCCATGCGCGGTGCTGCGCCGCCCGCGGAGGCAGAGGGGGACGTCGGCGCTCGCCCAGGAGCCGCTGCTGTAAGTCGGTCCCCGCCGACCTGTTGCGGCGCCGGCCCTGCTGGGGAGGCGGGTGGGCAGCGCGGGTTCGCGGAGGGGCCGGCGAGCCGGGCCGGCGTGGAGAGGCAGGGCTGCGGCCGCCTCACGCCCGGGGCAGGCGCGGCGTGGGTCCGCGCGTAAGTCCGCGCCCGCGGGGCGGTGCGGCGCGGTGCCGCGCCGCCCTGCGGGTCGCCGGCACGGCCGGAGCCCGGCCCTCCTCCGCTCTGCCCGCAGCGCCGGGGAGCATCGCCCCTTCTGCCGGCAGCGGGGCACCGAGCGGCCGGTGGGTGGGCATCCGCCGTCGCTCTCGCCTCCCGTGTGCGGCTGTGCTCGGAGAGCGCCGGCTCCTGTTAGGCAGGCTGCTAGCCTCCCCGGTGGGCTTCAGCTTCCTCCTCGCGGCCCCTGGAGGTCCGGAGCATCCCTCGGCGGGCGAGGGGCAGGGCAGGGGAAGGGGCGAGCGCCTCGCTGCTCCCGGAGCCGGCTGCGGCGCTGCCCTCCCTGCGCTGCTACGGAAACTTTCACACGTGGTTATTGCCCTATAAAGGAAACCGAATGCATTTTAACTTCTCGGGCTGTTTCTTTGTCGGGTTGGGAAGAAACCCGGCAAGTTTCTTTTCAGAGGCGGAGTTGTTTAGGCGTTGCGATGGAGTGAAGGGGGGGGATTTAGAGTTGGGTTTCTTTGTCTGCATGTGGTGAGCAGTAGTGCATTCCTAGCAGGAGCAGCGTGTTCTGCTTTCCATCTCGCTGCAGGTCCTAGGAAGCCACCGAGTTTGTGCTAGAGGACTTTGGGTAGGGTCAGGGTTTGGCTCTGCAAAACTGCTAGTATCGCTGCAGATTTAGCCGCTGAAAGCCGTGTTAGTTGAATTCTACGGGATGTTCAGCAGATTTCCTCTCCTTCAGCTGTTTCAGTGATGCTAAACAAAAACGCAACTACCACCATGTAATTAGAGTTGTATTAAAATGAGCCTACATCAGGGATGTGTCAGTAATTTGAAAATACTTAATTTTTCATTTGATTTAGGCTGAGACCTGCATGCTGCAGAGTTGTTAAGAAGTAGGGCAGGGAGTCTGTTGTTTAGTCTTAAAGTAGTGTTTACTACTGGGCTGCTGCGACAAGTAGCCTGTTGAAGTGTAATTATAAATCAAAGTCTTGGTTCAACCTCTGTTCCTAGATAAAATCTATATCTGTAATTTACTGACCACTTCTTGTCTTTTACATACAAATATTATTATTTCTAAGGAAAAAACGCCTGAAGGGAGTTGACTCATACTATTCAAGATGAACATTTGCTCACTGACAGTAAATTACCTCTGCCGAAGTATTTGAGGCTTGCATAATTTCCAACACCAAATAGAGAAATCAGAGATGTCATTTATACATTTGAATATTCTTGTAAAATTCTGGACTGAGCTAATTGTCAGACACTGCAAAAGGACATGTTTACAGAAACAGAGCCTGTTAGTAAATTATGATAATTGCTTGTTAAGGGTGTTTGTTCGACTAGTCCATGTGTGAACTCATCTCAGCAACCACAGTGGAGGAAAAAGATGTGGAAAGATATGTATCTTTGTTCTGTTTCGGGAAATATGTTAGCTTATCTTAAATGTGAATTGGCATATTTTGAATTCTTGTCAATAGATGACATTGTGATGATAAAGGCAATGTTACTGGAACAGTTAAAGACCAGCGTATGTGAAATCTGCAAGTGTTTCATGAGAAATGGGATTGCTCACTGAAAGACCAAATCTTCTATTTTGGTGGGGCGAAACACTGAGTGCTTTATTCAGTAGCTGTTTGAGAGTGGATCTTACCTTCCTTTTTTTTTTTTTTTTTTTTTCTTTTTTTTACAGCAGTGTTCGTTACTATGGCTGTGGGTGGGCTTGGGTAACGCGCAGTGATCTGTTCTTCTACATATGGTCTGTAGCTCACTAGCCTCCAACGTATGCATAACTGCAGGGTGGGTGTTTTATGTTTGCCTGTATTTTGTTGTGGTTATGGGCTCATTCTGAATGATGCTGAGCAAGTGGTGCTCACTGGAGTACAGAGCTTGCTGAAAGATCTGAACGCCTGCATTTGCAGCCTCTGACATGAACTTTACCTGCCCTATTTCTGAACCCTGTGTGCATGATAAAAGAAAGTTTTCAGTATACTCTGAATTACCCCAATATGTGGGGGGAAAGGAGGGGAGCTGTGTTTCCATAGAGATCCTGACATGCCTAGACTGTGATGTCTACACATTCACTTAATTGGGATGGAGAGCAGGGGGGCAATGAGTATCTTCAGATCCTGGTGACCCTATTGTCTCTCATTAGTGGGTGTTTAGCTCCTGTCCTGCTCCGTGGTGAGGAAACCAGTCTGTAGAGATCCAGCGAATGCTTTGCACTGCATCATAATAGCATTTAAAATGGTAAAGTGCTTGCAAAAGTTTGAAAAAATTGCAGGGGGTGCCTCGCCAGTAGAGGGTTCGCCTTCCCATCTGTGTCTCCCAACTGTTTGTATACTAGTATTTCAAGCCATGACCCTTTCTGTAATCCTTCAGTTCCAGCAGGTTTCAACCTGTATATGGTCAGTATAATCCTTTTGGCTATAGATTAAGTGGGTAATTTTAGTCTGAGATTAGTGCTCAGGATCCTTAAATGCCATCTGAGTCTTTTTTTTGCCAGACCATACAATTGCGTTAAAGGTAACTTAATTTTCCTTGTAAAAGGATTTGTGTTGTGAAGACTACCAGCCTCCTTAAGTTGTTCTGTGCTTAGTGTTAGTACATTTAATAGGTTGGTCTAGGGAGCATTAGTAAAATACCTTTCCAGACTTCTGCAGGGTAGAGTAAGGATTCCTCTCTGTTTTGGAGGATTTTGAATTAAGCACTGTATATTGAGCCGTGTTGCTTGTTCTTTTCAATCCTGGTTAAGTTTCATCACGAAGTCATGTTTCAGATTAAAGGAAATGGGCTATGGTAGTTCTACAGTAAGGTGTCTCTTTGTTCCTTAATTGATGTTGGTTTGAGGGGCTTTTTTGCTGTGACTGAAGGGAAAGGTGTATCACAAACTTGCTGTTGGATGTGACAAATCAATTATTCTGTATGTTAGCACAGCTAGCAAGGAGGATGGTACTGGCTATGCTGCAGTTAATCTGCAGGTGTTGCATATTCCCTATACACAGATCCCTTGTTCTGAAATGGAGACCGCTGCCCAAATTATTTGTATATGGTTTTGATTTTGTTGAAGGTTCTGGTCATGTGAATCTAGAAAAAGACATGTATTTGTTAAAAAAATGCTTTTTTTGAGGCTTGTAAAGCTCTTTTGTCATCTTGAAGCGTGAAATGTGGGAATAGAGTTGTACAGTTCTGTACTGCTTAAACATGCTCAGGAATATGAAAATGTTTGAGTCTGTGGGAGAGGGAAGTATATCCACATTAAAAACCTCCACAACTGGCCCCAGGTCATGCTCTGACTTTGAGCATCGGGCACTTCCCAGGTATGCTTTTGCCCTGTTCCTTATTTGAAGGTGCAGTAAAAGGGACTCTGGGCATGTGAATATCATAGTAATTAGGGAAGTTTGGTTCTCATCTTTCTCCAAGCTTCCTCTGCATTTTGGGGAGAGAGAAGCAAGATTATTACAGTAGTGGTCACAGCCACAGATTGCACTGGGCTCTGTATGCTTTGTCTCCTATTATTTGCACTGTGGCTTATGGCCATTAGCTTTCTATGGCTGCCACTATTCCTCTGTTTCCCTATACTCCATACTGTTTTGGCTTGACTCTTAATTAAATCTGAAAACTTGCTGCTGTAATCATACATAGACCTGCATATCATGGCAGGTAACAGTAATGTTCACCTCCAAAGAGGGACCGAACAGCATTGTGTTTGTTAGGAATAGGGTAGGGTAGGATAGGATATGTCTTTTGTTTTATGCCTCTTCCAAACCTCAGAATGAACCGATGGCTTGTGCTCTGAATACCTGACTTTCAAGGTAGCTTCAGAGGCGATGATGCCTTGGTGACTTTAGCTGATAATCAAAACACATTTTTCTGCTGACTCTGCCCATGTATATGCTGCATCACTATAGCAGGTGGCTGCCAGCAGAGTTCAAGATGTAATCTCTAAAATTCACTCGTCATTTTTTTTTATGATTTCGCAAGTCTAAATTTATGATCGTTGCTAGGCTTTTATTATAAAGTTCTCTTTTTTCATTCTCTGCTGTTGCATATGGAATCATTATACCAAAGGAAAGCTTCCTAATGGGATTAGTAGGTTTTTGTTCCCCGTGCAGCTTTTGACATTCCTTAAGTATTCTGTCTGGTAGCTCTTCCTGCTATGATTCAGTACAGGAGAATGTTTCAAGCATGTGCATGTGTACGTATGTAATGAATCAGCTGGTCTAGGTTGGGGAATGGTGAGAAAATCAGTCCTGGTTCCTTTTCTTTCCCCTCTGACTTACTTGCGTACTGTATTGCTATGAAAGTTGGAGATCAGGTTTCCCAAGACAAACCTGCTCTTGGGCAACAAATTTAGAGTATGTCATTTATGAAACTCATCTTACCAAAAAAAAAAAACCCCAACACATGCCAAAGGTAGATGCAATTCGCTGTCCACTCACCTAATAAATTAAGGCTTTTTTTCCCTGTTTTATAGTGAATAATAGATACACTTTTTGATATGTAAAAACAATAATGAATTTAACTGTCTCATTGATCTTATTCATTTTTTCCTTTGTTTATAGGTGTGAAAGAAAATGTCAGTCAGCATGCATGAAAATCGCAAATCTAGGGCCAGTAGTGGCTCCATAAACATATACTTGTTCCACAAGTCATCCTATGCTGATAGTGTCCTTACTCACCTGAACCTTCTGCGTCAGCAACGTCTCTTTACAGATGTACTTCTGCATGCTGGGAACAGGTCATTCCCCTGCCACAGAGCCGTTCTAGCTGCTTGTAGCCGCTATTTTGAAGCAATGTTCAGTGGAGGATTGAAAGAGAGCCAGGACAGTGAAGTCAACTTTCATAATTCGATTCACCCAGAAGTCTTGGAGCTTCTTCTGGACTATGCGTATTCCTCCAGGGTTATCATCAACGAGGAGAATGCCGAGTCACTGCTGGAGGCTGGTGACATGCTGGAGTTTCAGGACATTCGGGATGCTTGTGCAGAATTTCTGGAGAAAAACCTTCATCCCACCAACTGTCTTGGCATGCTGCTGCTGTCGGATGCTCACCAGTGCACCAAGCTGTATGAACTCTCTTGGAGGATGTGCCTTAGCAACTTCCAGAGTATCAGTAAAAGCGAAGACTTTCTCCAGCTGCCAAAAGACATGGTAGTGCAGCTCCTTTCCAGTGAAGAGTTAGAAACCGAAGATGAAAGGCTGGTGTATGAATCAGCTATCAATTGGGTCAGCTATGACCTGAGTAAGCGTCACTGTTACCTGCCTGAGCTATTGCAGACGGTGAGACTGGCCCTTTTGCCAGCCATATACCTTATGGAGAATGTGGCCATGGAAGAACTTATCACCAAGCAAAGGAAGAGCAAAGAGATTGTAGAAGAATCGATACGATGCAAGTTAAAGATCTTACAGAATGATGGAGTGGTCACTAGTTTGTGTGCCAGACCCCGTAAAACTGGCCATTCGCTTTTTCTTCTGGGTGGCCAAACCTTTATGTGTGACAAGCTGTACCTGGTGGACCAAAAGGCAAAGGAGATCATTCCAAAGGCTGACATACCAAGTCCACGGAAAGAGTTCAGTGCTTGTGCCATAGGCTGCAAAGTGTATATCACTGGGGGGCGAGGGTCAGAAAACGGAGTCTCCAAAGACGTGTGGGTGTATGACACCCTTCACGAGGAGTGGTCGAAGGCTGCTCCCATGCTGGTGGCTAGGTTTGGGCATGGTTCTGCTGAGCTTAAGCACTGTTTGTATGTAGTAGGAGGACACACCGCAGCAACTGGTTGCCTTCCAGCTTCCCCTTCAGTATCCTTAAAGCAAGTAGAACAATACGACCCCGTGACCAACAAATGGACCATGGTTGCCCCGCTGCGAGAGGGAGTAAGCAATGCAGCTGTAGTAAGCGCAAAGCTTAAGCTGTTTGCTTTCGGAGGTACCAGTGTTAGCCATGACAAGCTGCCCAAAGTTCAGTGCTATGATCAGTGTGAAAACAGATGGACAGTACCAGCCACCTGCCCTCAGCCCTGGCGCTACACAGCTGCAGCTGTTCTGGGTAACCAGATTTTTATTATGGGTGGAGATACCGAATTCTCTGCGTGCTCTGCTTATAAATTCAACAGTGAAGCATACCAGTGGACTAAGGTGGGAGATGTGACGGCTAAGCGAATGAGCTGCCATGCAGTGGCATCTGGAAACAAATTGTATGTCGTTGGAGGCTACTTTGGCATTCAGAGGTGCAAAACATTGGACTGCTATGATCCCACGTTAGATGTATGGAACAGCATAACAACTGTGCCCTATTCATTAATTCCAACGGCTTTTGTCAGCACATGGAAGCACCTCCCCTCATAATTGTGTGTCTGTTGCAATTACAAATTATCAGGTAAGAAATAACACCTTTGAATTCCACTGTAATAATGCTTTTCACAAAGCTTTTCAGCAGCAGCTCTGAGGAGGGTGAGTATATTCAATCCAATTTTACAGCTGGAGCAACTGAGACACGTACATTCACAGGTTGTTGTAAGCCAGGCACCATGTCTGTGACAAAGCCAGATGCTGGAAGTAGTTTGTCGCGTATCTTGCACCCACTTCTCTTTACAGGGACTTTTCTTATATGATTTAGATGTAAAGGACTGAACAAAACCAACATTTTCAACTTGTGGGGAAATGCAGATAATCTTTTGGAAATTGAATCCTGCTCTGCGTTTAAATACTAAATGAATGCTAAACAATGGTTTAGTGCCCTTTTCCTGGTGACAGAGGCTAGGTCACTCTCTATATCCAGTAACAGTGCCCCAAAAGATACTGTAAATTCTGATCTGAAGCCTGATAGTGAATTCACTTGAATTTCTGGGCAGACAGCATGCTTCTCCATGCAGACAGCCTATGGGGAAACTTGCTGCCTTATGAAAAGTGTTTCACAGGCACTTCAGGCCTAATTTTCCATCCCACCTAGACAGCATTGTGGCACCTGCATGGGCTAAGGTTGCATTTGCTCCATTGATATACTTTAAAATGCAGATTTTTCAAAATAGTTATGGTCATATATGTTGGAGGAGATATAGTGTCAGGATGACATATAATTAATATTGCTGGCTGAAATAATTACCAGTCTATAGCACACACTGTTCCAAAACAATTTAATTATATATAATGGGCCAAGCTCTTACTAGATGCAACTTCAGCATTGTATCTTCTCACAAGCAAGTCTGAATTTGGCCTTGCTTGTTTGGTTGTTCTGAATTTCTCATTTTTGGGAGGAGAGGAGAAAAGGTTAATGAAAAAAAAACACTAAAAAATCTAGGTACCTACACATATTGCTAATATTCTTCAAATCTGTTTTTTCATGCTAACTACTAACTGTTACTTCAGCTATTATTATTTTTTTCCTTATTTTTATCTTTTCTAGAGTAACACCACTTGAAATAAGTCACTGACGTTTTCCAGAACTATTAATCTGTGTATTTTGCAACAAATCTGGTAGACTCCCCTTAATGTTGTGGTGTTCTTTTTCCCCACTCCCCCCTTGAGACTTTAGTACAGAATCACAGTTACCACCAGCGAACCAAACAAATATAGTGGCATGCTTAATCCTAAATAATCCATTCCCTGTGAGGGGTAATTTCTTTTTGGATTTGAACAGTGTATAGTGTAACCATGAAGGCAAGCAGGTTAGAAGGAACAAGGCAAATAAATACAGTTGCAGTAATTAAACAAGCTCTGCATTTACATCTAAGTTACCTAGAAGTCCAGACTGATGGAGGTTCTCCAGAAAATGGGAAGAGCAGCTTGTGTATGAAGACTTCCCTAGGTTCTTCTGTTTGGACAGATCTTTTTTTTTTTTGCAGCTGGAGACATTTGCCTGACTCTTGCAGTAAACACGAAACCCAAATGTCTCTGAAGCAGTGTAGATAGAAGTATATATATAGAAATGTAGGGTAGTTGTGAAATTCCTTTCTCTGTGGTACACTGAGGATTCATCTTGTAGCTGTCTTTCAGCTGACTGGGAGCTTTGGTTGAGTAAAGAATGCAAGGTTGGGCCCATGCAAAGCAGGAGGTCAACGTGGAAATCTAGTGTCAAACTGCGCTGTGTTGTGCCGTCAGCTGCTCTTGTCCCAGGTGGGTGGCTGTCTTGAAGACACTGCCCTCTCTTCTCTCCTTGCTTCATTTTTCCCAAACTTTCTCTTGCGAAAGCAGGGCAAACCCTTGAGACTTACTAGATCCTGGGTGCTTAGGAGTAACCCCCAACAGCCAGCAAATGGAAGCCCAGACTTCTGCGCGGGGGCTTCCTTCCTAGCTGGGACCAACGTCTTGATGTCTTCAGTTAATTTCCATTATTACTGACTTTCAGCAGTTCTCAGTGTTATCAAAGCAGAAGTATTGAATGCCCGGACTCAGGTCTGTGCCAAGAAAAATACTGACTTATTCTTCTGAGACTGACTTACTTGTTCTGAAGTTTACAGTACGTGAGGGGGAGTGTTTTATTTTGAAAAAGAGTCCTCAGAATATAACGGTGCAAAAAGCTTTCCTTTGTTTTGCAGTATCTTATTGAAAGCTATTATTTTAGCTTTACTAACACACAAGGTAACTGGCTTAACTAACACACAAGATAACTGGCTCAACGCAGCCGTAGACAGAACTCTCGCCAATGCTGTATGCTCATCCAGCAAGTAGTTTGTTGGGTTTTTTTTTTCTGCTGACTCCTGCTGCTTTGTCAGTGGGTGGGAGGGACAAAACGGAAATTACTTCTGATTACCCTCTGTTTTCATGGTGCTGTGTGGCCCCAGCCTGACAGCTTTTAGGAAGATTTCAGTCTGCTGCTTTGTCTTGTTCCTCAAACTTGGGGCTTTTGAGTAGGTTGGGGATTCCCCCCCCCATTTTGGAATTGCTTATAATTTTTTTTTTTAAAGTTTGTCCCATGATAGGGAACATTGTTTTGGCATCAGCGTTGATAGTCTGTTTCAGTGGGAAGAAGAGCATGCTATGCTGAAGAATGTCTAGAAAAGACTAATCAACACTAAGTGCAGAGACCTTTTTTTAGACATAATGATGACAGTGTGTTTCAAGCCCACAGTTGCAAAGAGGCTTGACGCTCTGGGCTGTTATGTAGGCTGTGGTGTTTCCTGTGAGTGTTCCCTGTTGTTCTTAGATATCACAGCTTGAGAGATGTGGTATGTTCAGATGAACTGTGAGTTCACTGGAGCTCCTTTGCATTGTAATGATGTAGGATTTGCCTCCTAAAATTCTAGCAGTGCTGTCAGAAATGACTGTGAGCTGATGGTGGTTTGGAAGCTGGCACTTCAATACAGCTTCACAGTGAAAAAGCAAAGCACAATCTCAGCATCCAAAGGCTGAATGTCTTCTTGAATAATTAATCAATTTTTTATAAAGGACTCTAGGATGGAATTATTGATGCATGGTGCATTGCTGTGTGAAAAGAAATGAGGCAGACTTCTGCTGTAATGAATAGTAGATATGTTTTAAGTAGGAGGATTATATGTCCCTTTCTATATTGTGAATAAATTCAATTCAGAATTCTTCATGGTGAATGGAGGCATTGGGGTGAGACACCTTCACCTCCCCTTCTGCCTTACTCCAGCCAGGTTTGCTTTGGCCTGGGGACAGAAAAAACTCTTTGCACTAAGTGCTCATGTGGGCTCTTGTGGAAGAGAAGTTGCACAAGATCATGTTCGCTTAAAACAAATGTACAAACCTTTAAAATTTGGGGGGAACATAGAAATGTTGAAGTATGCAGGATGCAGAGCCCATCATGTTGAACTGTATTGGGCCAGTTTGATTGAGGTTTCAAATGACTGAACTTATAGCCAAAAAATTAAACAGCCTTTCTGGCATCAGTAGGGTGGTTTGCAGTGCAAGGCTAAAAGAATAATAAAGGCAGAATCTGACCCTAAATAATTATGTTCTTGGCTGGTTTATTTATCAGTAGTTGGCTATTGCATAGGCACATTGTGGGGCGGGGGGAGGGCAGGGAAGTCCATCAACTGGATTGTATCCTAAGCCTAACTTCTAGATTTTCTTTGACATCTAACAAAAACCTGATGGTATATTGTCTTAGATAAACCCTTTAAGTCTTTTCTCTCTCTTCCCCCCCCCCCCCCCCCTTTTAGTTTACTCCTTTTTTGGAGAAGAGAATTGGAACCTCAGATCTGGAGAAAGATTTTAATGAAGAAAAAATCGTTCAGTGTCTCTTGCATTTGAAGAAAATCATCTGCACCTTGTAAATTATCTAACCTAGACATGAAGGAATGGGAGGGAAAAAACTGTCTTCAGTGCTTCAGCACATGGTTAAATATGAATGGACGAACCTGTGATCTGGTCCTTCTGCTAGTAATTGTGGATTAATGCCAATATTAATCAGTCCTTCCAAGAAGAAAAAAAAGAGACAGAACTTCTCTGAGCTGTGCAGTACACAGCACTCGATTTCTGTGGACTCTGCTGTTTGTATGTGAAATTTGAAATGGTTGTCACCTCTCTTTGTGGTGGTTTGAAGTCCCAGCGCCAGCTGCAGGGGAAGCAGTCCAGGTCTGAAGCAGCGAGATGCCGCTGTGAATGAAGATACAGCAGTGTTGCTGCTGAAGTCTGCTAACCGGAACGTGCTTGTCTGTGGGCAGTGCCTACAGCATCTCTTAGATCATGCGTTGCATTGTCCCATGTGCAGTGAGTGACCTTCCGCTTGATAAGGAGCAGACCAGTGGTGAAATGTTTTTGCAACAGTGGGGAACGAAAATGACATTCCCCAAATGCTCTTTGTTCCCTTTCCTCCCTGTATTTATAAGTAATTCAAACTGTCCCATTCCTGTTATGTTACTTGTAGATATAGTTATTTATTGTTCAGTGCTTGCATGCTGAAACAATGCCTGCGATTGTCTTCAAGTTGCAAGGGCTTGTGTGAATTGTTGTATGTTTTGCACATTTTGTGATCGCTGACTTGCTTTGCTGCACAAAGAAAGAAAACTGTTGGGTAACAGTTGGAGGTGGAAGGGAGGGGTGGTTTCCCAGTTGGAAATGGAAGGATTATAAGGCAGGAGCTTAAATTACACACGTACTAAAGGAAGAAGCCATGGAGGTCACTTTCTCAGGCCACCAGCTCCCCAGGTTGCATGTGGTGTGTCTTGTAGATGGTGTCCTTGCTACATTTCATTTGTTGGTCATGCCTTTCAATTTCTAATCTGGAAATAGCCAAAATCTCTCACAGCTCTTTCTTTGTGCAGCTTCCTGATTGCAACGCAAATACTGTGGAAGAGCTTCCGGACACCAAGCCCAGATGAAGTCATTGTCCAAAGTTATTTATTTATTTATTGGGTTGGAGGAGGGGTACCTACAATATAGCCACATTGACCTGAATGAGTGGAGTATGGTGATTCAAAAATAAAAACAAAAACCTCAAGATAGGTTAGTGATGAAGTCTTAAGGAAAAAAAAAAAAAAAAAAAGAAAGAAAAGAAAAAAGAAGAGCGGCGATTTTGCACTGACTGGATTGCCTCATGCACCTGGATTTCAGATGATCATCTGAGTCGCCAGGTGTCAAAGACCCAAGTGCTCTAGCAAAATTTTTATGGGGATAGAAAACTAAACCTCTTAATCTTAAAAATAGCCCTCAAACTCTGCTGCCTTTTATTTTCCTTGGCCAGGTGTGTCTTTAAACACTTGGTTGCTCAGAAGCGTCAGATACAATCCTGAGAAACCAAACTTTGATTTTTAAATAAACTTGTTTCTTATCAGTCTGGTCTTGAGACAGAGATGAAGCTACTCTTTTTCTTCTGGATTTCAGAAGCTTATGTTTCACAGGTGCTTTCTTTGCCAGATCCTGTCACGAAGTGTGTATAGTATTGTGTTTTTTCCTAAATGTTTCTGGAGCCCAACTTAACTGGCACATTCAGTAACATGGTTGGTGTGTGCTGCGGTGTAAGTAAACAGCTGCATGGGTGCATGCAAAACAAAAATAGTCACATTGGTGATGCTTGCCTTTCTCTGTGACAGTGATGTAGCTGTATTTGTGAAAGCTTTGTCATCTGAAAGTGTTTACGCTGGTCACTGGAAGTTTCTCTGTGCTGCCTTACATTTGACTTGCTGTTTGGAGTAGACCCTTACATTTCAGAAACAGGGTATTTGGAGTTCTGTGAATACTGAGACAACATTGATTAATTAGCAAAGATATTAGCATTTTTTTAAAGGGTGAGGCCCAGCTAGTTGTGAGCAGTTACAGTTCCTGTGGTTAAACTGATTTCTTGAAATGATAGATTAAAAAAATGTTTAAACCCACAGCACCCCTCCTTCCCTACCCCCAGCATTGGTTCTTTTCTCTTAGATGGCTTTTAAGCAATAGGAAAACATCTTAGATAGGGTAGGTCTCCTTTCTGTATCCCTGTACTTGCACATGTCGCACTGTTGAAGCAAACAGCCTTGAATTGCTGTTGCCTTTCATCTTGTGGATCACTCCCAGGAGTGTAAAGGGAGCCATAAAATCAGACTTCCTGTGCTTTGCATGTCCTCTCCCCAGGCACTAGTGACTGTACGAGGTACAAGGAAGCGAAGAACCGGGTCCCCAGGGGCTCCCTTGTTTGAATAAGGGCATATAGGTTTGAGACCTGTTTTCTCCGTCAAGCTGATTAGAGTCCAGATGTGAAGCTGCAGTGCATCTAACTACTTAGCTTATGAAATCTGTTTCGTAGCACCATGCAGCTTCCGAAAGTGGGATGAATTTTCTGCAGCTGTTTCCAAAGTTGTGGTCTGCTTTCAAGTCGTCGATTAATTCCTGTGTGTAGGCTGAAGGAAGCTGAAGTCAGGGTGGGCCTCTGGCTCTGCAGGGAATGTGCTAGGCTATTGCTCTTTGAATTGATGTGGGAATCCTGGCTAGCTACTTGACCATTCCAGTCCTGCAAAACACTCCACACTTTGAAACAAATGCAGTTCACAGCGGAGTGCACACAAAAACCCTGGCATGAGACAGGAAGGTTCCTCTTATTTTGCAGGCTGGTTGCTGTAGAAACATATAACAAAGGACAGCCTTCCTCTTCTGGTATAATTGTGCAGCCCCTTTTCTCTAGATCTGACACCTGTCTGAATAAGAGTGATTAGAGCAGAATAATCTTCCCTTTCCTGGCTATTGAAGATGTGGTTCATGTGCTAAAAGAAAACTGTGCAAGTGAAGAAGTAAAATTGTCTATGTTGTGTCTTTTTGTTTGCTACTACATCTTAAGGTTTTGTAAAACTTGCTTTTTTTTTTTTTCACAATGTGAAACTGAAGGTCAATAAATTATTAGAGATGTTCTCTCCATGGAACATTTATTTTAAGTGTTTTGTCTTCCTCCTCTCCCTCCTCACCCTCATGCTTTGAATCCCTTATAATGTTCTTTTCATGTCCTCTTAATAAAAGCACATCAACAACATGCAGTTTACTGCTTTGGTTTAAGCTTCTGTTTCAGTTGCACTTCCCTTCCCTTTGTTCTGTTCTGCTGCTGTTACTATGATCTCTATCTCATAGTTCAGCAGTTAAAACATTTAAGAACAGGAAATGCAAGTTTGTTGGTGCTTGCAGTACAGTTTAGCTAGTGCCTGATATGACTTGGAAGCGCAATTAGGCATCTCGAATCCTTCCCAATTATTCTCAAGGCAAAAAATGCTGGCTGTGTGTAAAACATTCCAGTTCTATATAATGCACAAATACAGCCAAACTCTTTGATCTTCTAAGCTTACTTACATTTTTATGTGTATACAGGGTGGTGGGTTTGGGGTTTTGGGTGGGGTTTTGTTTTGTTTTGTTTTTAAAAGCTATTGATTTTCTATATTGGCTTAGCACCTCTCTGCCCTTAAGGTATTGCTGACTACTGTCCAGGTCTAAAATAACGTCATGCAGGGGCATTCATGCATACGCTGTGGAGGTTCAGTTGCTCAGCTCTGCTAAGTACTGACCTGCTGTCCTGCCTAGAAGAGGATTTTCCTTAAGCGTGCATCCATTGCTTTGGAGCAAAGGAACAGGGCCTTTCTGGCTTGCTTGGCTTGTTTCACTACCTACCGTCTCATCCCTCTTCCTATACAGCTCTGAAGGAGAAAGTAAAAGAGAAAGAGGCGTCCAGAGGTCACAACACTGTGCAGTGGGGATGGTGATGCTTCAGTTGCCATCACTAGCCTGTACAGCATAACTTGTGTAACTGAGCACCTGAGTTCCCAGCCCTGGAAATGAAATTTTAAGTGCTTGTTTGGCAGGGAGAGAGAGAAAGGCAAGGCAGTAGCAGGAAGTAGTACTTTCTGCAAGAATTAATTTTTCTGAAATCTTCTAATCTACCTCTATTAAAATTACTACAGCTGCCCCCTGAAAGTTACAGGTTCCTTCAGGGTGTTTATTTGCCCAAAAGAGTTAGGGCCACAGTATTAACTGACTTGCAGGCCTTGGCACTGCTCAGTTAACCTGCGTGTGAGGAGTTTGCAATCAGTCTTGGTTGGGGGAGTGGAACACTTATCTTGGAGAATCTTGAAATATGAAGGATACTGGAAGAAATCAGCCTTCCCACAGAACAGGATGAAGTTAAATCAGTTACAGTGCTCATTGCAAGCACTTTGCTGAACGGTAACCTGGGTTGTTGTTTTTTTTTTTAAATTTGGATTTCACCTGGGCCTGGGATGCTTACAGCAGCACTGGGCATGAACACACTGCTAGTAGAGTGACTCACTGGTGTAATTTTTGGGTGACAGGTTACTTGTTTGAGGACTTTTATCTGGATATGGATTCAAACTCCTTTGCTTGGCTCTTAATGTGGAGGACTTCTAATACTGGAAGTCTGATATTTATGGTAAGAATTTAAAATAAGTAATTACATTTAGATTTAAAACAGCTAATAGTCTGTAAAATAGACACCTGCAAGGCATTGGCTCTATTCATGGTAAGTATGAATACTAAATGCCTTGAATGGTTAGAAAGGAATCAGCTCATTAGCATTGAGTATGGCTCCATCAAGCGTACCCGGGTGATCAACCCTGACCTGGGAAAGTCTCAAAGGCTCTGTCTATACTAGTAAATTGAACATACCTGGGAACCGTCTCTGGCAGCGACGCCAGTTGTCATGAAACGGCCATAGAATCATAGAATCATTTAGGTTGGAAAAGACCTTCAAGGTCATCGAATCCAACCATCATCCATGCCTGCTAAACCATGTTCTGGAGTACCCCATCTACTCACTTTTTGAATACGTCCAGGGATGGTGACTCGACCACTTCCCTGGGCAGCCTATTCCAATGTCTGACAACCCTCTCAGTAAAGAAATTTTTCCTAATATCTAACCTAAATCTCCCTTGCCGCAACTTGAGGCCATGAGCTCTTCAAGCAGTCCCTCATCCTGGCAAGACAAGGTGACTGCAGACAAGCTGCTTGGGGTGGCTGCTGGAGTGGTCTGGCTCCAGACCCCTGCCTGGGAATGCTCCAGAGGAGTGCAAGTTTGCATGGCCCAAAAACATGCCAGGGCTCAAACAGTTTAGCAGAGCTGACAATTGTCTTCCAGTGCCTGCAAACATTCCTGAGCGTGGTTTAATGTGTTGCTGTCATCCCAGCTGGGGCATCTGCGTAACATCATGTTTAGGTCCTGGATAACTGGGTGGAAGTTGTCTGACCCAGCTTTAGTGACCTAAATGCTGTTGAAAGTGGAGGAAGGAATGCTGTCTCTGAGTCACCCAGACCTTGATAAGTGGAAAAGATGGGTCCTGAAGAGGCAGACGTGCCACTTCATCAGATGCTGTGACATGAAGCTTTGGAAGTGTGGAGAGAAGAGGGCAGGAGTGCCCACAGGTAGGTGAAGAACAGTTGGTGTGCCTGAAGGTAGGAGGTGGCAGTGCCCTGCAGGCTTTGCAGCAGCAGCATGGTGTCTTCTCCTGGTTCCAAAAAAAGAAAATGGAGCGGAGTCTGTCACAAAGAAACAGCTCAAGTATCCACATGGGAGCGCATATGTGTGCCCATGCCCCGGCTAGCAAATACCGAATGAGACAAAGTTAAGTCTCTTTTGTTTTGAAGGCTCACTAGTCCCCAACTTTGCTGGACGTATCATCATTTTTGGCCCTTACACCTCTGTAAGACCTGCATATTTTACTCCCCTCCACAGTGTGAAAGGCTGCGATCTGAAATGGTAATCTGGTCTATCATCTGTGTATACTTATGCACATAAACCATACAGAAACATAAATATCATAGGAGAATTATATGTTTATTCAAATCTTTACATTTATGTGTGCATGTGGCATGAAGCAAAGTACAAACTCCCTCAGTGGTAACATATGCACATACACAACAGGACCATCTGTCCTCTATGTGTCTTTAATAATGGTCTGTGAATTTTAAAGTGTCACTATTTGTTAGAAACTGTGCATTTAAATATGAGAATTACCCTTAAAACTAAAAATGTATGTAAAGCATGGCTGTGAATTCAAATGAGTGGTTAAATAAATTACAAATCTCTTTCATAATCATGTTTAGGCTATGCTTCTGGCCCAACAATGCTCTGACAGTCTCAGGAAACCAAATTACACAATGTGTCCTTTTTTGTGTGTGTGTGTCTCTAGTTACCCTAGAAACCATAATCTTTATCTCTGAAGCAATGGGGAGCTGTGAAGGAGGCAAAGCTACTGGATTTTTTGCCAGGACCCCTCCTAATCCTACTCTTATGTTATCAGACATTTAGTTAATTACTTAAGGCTTGTGTATCAGATGAAGTTCATTAGATATTTTGTAATCACTGTGTGGAATTTGTGGAGCCTGTGCTGATTCAGAGGTGAAGTTTATGGTTGACTGTGTTACTTCATTGCAATTATACATTTATATAAGCCAGAGTCACAAATACAAACTAAGATTTTACAATCTGCAGCTCTTTCCATGAGATTTCAACACATCTCATCACATTTCATCCCAACAACAGGTTTGTGAGGGAGCAAAAATATTTAGACCCAGCCTTAGGCCAGGAAGCTGGAGCACAGGAGATTTGTTGAAGGATGCAACAGGACTCACAGCAGAGGCTCCTTGGGTCTCCTCGCACATTCTTCCTGGAGCCACTGTGTGCACTGCGCGGGTCAATGAGATGTCAGGCTGCTTTGCGAGACTGGCTGTGAAAACTTGTGGAAGCCTCGTGCCTGGAAGTGTTCAAGGCCAGCTTGGATGGGGCGTTGAGCAACCTGGTCTAGCGGAAGGTGTCCCTGCCTGCGGCAGGGGGGTTGGAACTAGATCTTTAAGGTCCCTTCCAACCCAAACCATTCTATGATTCTGTAACTTGCCATCTCATTCCTGTTGTTAATTGGCTTGAGAAGGGGTTATGCTACTTGCAGACATTTTGTCTCTAAGGACTAAAAAAACTAGGGAGGACTTGCCACAAGGTAAACACAAGTGAGCTGGCGTTTTATATAGTGTTGAAGGACAATAGTTCTTTCAGGCAGACGGTTACTCTTTAGCTAAAGAGCGCTGATAGCGAGCAGACAGGTTTAGGGACCTGCTGGTAGCAGAGTATTTACACAGACTCAAAATGTTATCCTGCTCCTCGGCATCCCTCCCAGTATGGAGAAGGACTGAGCAAAAGAAAGATGCAGGTAGGACTTTTTATCTTAAAGACAGTTGGCTTTCTTTTCCATTGCAAAAATAGAAACATCTTGTCTTACAAATACTGGGAAGAGTATTTTGAAGCCTGGAGTTTCCTGTAAAGGAAGCAGACAATGCAGCTTTAGTCCTAAGGCGAATGGTTGGCTGGAGTGGCCTGGCTCAGGGTTTGGGAAGCTGCTGGGTGAGAGAGGGTCAGTGGATTGTTGGGAGTGTCCCTGGGCACACAGGATAGTGGTCCAGCTTTCATTTCCATGCCAGCTTAGCTCTTACTTTCCTTCAACCCCGTTTTTCTCTTTCAGCCCTTTCCTGCGTAAACGTCTCCTAGACCTGTTGCCCCAGCCCATACAGTTAGACTGGGGGAGCAGTGAATCTTGCAGACATTAGGAGGAAGGGAGGTGAAAAGCTTTTGATGGCATTTGCTTACATATTGCTGTCAAATGTAGTCCAGGAGCTGTATCCTGTGGCCCAATAAGCCTGTAGAGGGTCTGCCTTTGTCTCACTCTACCTGAATAGCAGAGCTTTAGCCCCTTTCTCACATGGCTTGTGGCTATTAGCTGTTTGCAACCCTGTTTGCCACAGGCCTGTGTCTAGCTGTTTCTGGTTAACTTTGCAAAACCCCTAAAAATACTCATGTCATAAGGTAAGATCCAATGTGTTGTGTTAGCTAGTGTTTTGTTAGCTTTAAAAGGGTTCATCATCAGTGCTGATCTATGTCCTCTTCTGTTTAGCTGAAACATGTCTTTCATCTTTAATGCTGCAAATGGGGTTCTCGAACAGTTGGGTGCACAGGCTCTCACAGGGACTGCCTTGCCCTGCTCACGGGAGTCCAAACACCCTCCCTGTTACCGGCGGTATTTTATGTTGGGATTTATTAGCTATTTAGCATTTTCAGCAAATACATTCGAGTTGATAGAAACAGTTCCTTTCTCCCCACTTCCCACCCAGATGAAAATACCACCCCTTTAGTTACAAAGTAGGTGAATCTCTTTCCTCACCTGATGTTTTTTGCAGATGCTTTTTTTGCCAATGTCCTTGTGATGGACATTGGGTTTTCTTGGCTTTCTATACAAAAGTGGAACTTTTTTCCAAGGTGTGACTTGGCAGCAGCCAGGAAACCCACCTGCTTCTGTCCTCCTGGCCACAGCTTCACAGCAAGGTGGGCACTGCAGGATGGGGGGAGATCTGCTAAGGTAAAAAGTAGCTTCCTGTGGGAGATGCTCTGGGTGTACAGTCTAGGAGGCAGGGATGGGGGTATTGGTAGCACAACTGGTGACTGTGGCACCTTGGGAAATACAGATTTTTTTCCAACTGGAGCAGACCTAACTCAAATCCTCTGAGATGCTGAAGAAAAAGAGTTTCCTAGGGACCCAGAGGAAATTTTGCGGTGTTTCTTCAATGCTCGCAGCTGCTGGACTAGCAGGCAAGGCTGCTATTTTTCTGTCTCACACTCTTCCTCCAAGAAAACATGGTATTCATGTCCAAGCATCTCCACTTTGTTCACATCATGCAGTGCATTTGGGTGCTTCTATTTAAGTTATTTTATCTGATCCTATAATAAAATATGACTTTATTGATCAAAAGCCTGGGGGTATCTACGATCTGTCTTGCTTTCAGGAAAGGGTAGGGCATGCTCACCTCAAGACTCTGCCTCATTCAGGGTCATGTTGAGGGATGGCCAAACTGTTTAATTTTTCTGTTGAGGACATCAAAAAGATTGTTCCTGTGACAAACAGAGATTACCTGCTCCTAAAGTTGTGTGCTGGTTTTGGCTGGCATGGTTAATTTTCTTCACAGAAGTTAGTATGGGGCTATGTTTTGGATCTGTGCTGGAAACAGAGTTGATAATTCAGGGATGCTTTAGTTACTGCTGAGCAGCGCTTACCCAGCATCAAGGCCTTTTCTGCTTCTCAGCCCACCCCACCAGTGAGCAGGCTGGGGGGGCACAAGAAGTTGGGAGGGGACACAGCCGGGACAGCTGACCCCAACTGACAACAGGGATATTCCATACCATATGATGTCATGCTCAGCATATACAGCTGGGCTGGAAGAAGAAGGAAGGGGGGATGTTTGGTGTGATGGTGTTTGTCTTCCCAAGTTACTGTTGTGGGTGATGGAGCCCTGCTTTCCTGGGGATGGCTGAACACCTGCCTGCCGATGGGAAGTGGCGAATGAATTCCTTGTTTTGCTTTGCTTGTGTGCATGGCTTTGGCTTTACCTACTTGTCCTGGTTTCAGCTGGGATAGAGTTAACTGTCTTCCCAGTAGCTGGTACAGTGCTATGTTTTGAGTTCTGTATGTTGAAGAATGTTGATAACTCTGATGTTTTCACTTGTTGCTCAGTAGTGTTTAGACTATAGTGAAGGATTTTTCAGCTTCTCATGCCCAGCCAGGGCACCTGACCCAAACTGGCCAACAGTGTATTCCATACCATGTGACGTCCCATCTAGTTTAGGAACTGGGAATGGGGGGGGCAGGGAATCGCCGCTCGGGGACTGGCTGGGTGTCGGTCAGCAGGTGGTGAGCAATTGCCCTGCACATCATTTGTACATTCCAATCCTTTTATTACTACTGTTGTCATTTTATTAGTGTTATCATTATTAGTTTCTTCTTTTCTGTTCTATTAAACCGTTCTTATCTCAACCCAGGAGTTTTACTTCTTTTCCTGATTTTCTCCCCCATCCCACTGGATGGGGGGGGAGTGAGTGAGCAGCTGTGTGGTGCTTAGTTGCTGGCTGGGGTTAAACCACGACACTACTAAACTGTCTTTGTCTCAATCCACAAGTTTTCTCACTTTTACTCTTCTGATTCTCTCCCCCATCCCATTGGGGCAGGATTGAGTGAGCAGCTGTGTGGTGCTTAGTTGCCAGCTGGGGTTAAACCATGATGGAGTGCTTGAACACAACAGACAGAAAGCAACCAAGATGCCTGGGAAAATCCTAATACAAAGCATATAAACAATACAATTTTAATAGTGTAAGATTGTCATTGTGAGGATTTCTTTAGCATTCTTTTCTAGTTATGCTATATATTATTTCCTATACAGGATAAAATGGGGAAACATAATATGTGTTCACTGAAATTTCCCCTGTCTGAACAGTTGTTATAAAAAATGTATGAAATTGTTTATAGCAGGTTGCCAAGAACTATAGTGGCAGAGAGGGAAATGGCATTACATTTTCTTTTCTGAATAAATAGGAAGAGACTAGCTATTTCGTGATCCTGACAGCCCAGTCTGAGAGTTCACAATATTTGTGAAGAATTAGATGCAAAAATCTTAAATTTTTTTCTTTCCATTCTTATAGCCATGACAAGTAGTGATCCATCCATTCTCTGGTGCTGTTGAACACTAGCAGCACCCCTGATGGAGATGTGCTCAGTGAATGTGCTGTTAGCACTGAGTGTGTCTTGGGATTAGGTGCATAGACTAGGGCTACCATCAGACTGGAGCAGACAGTTGTTACTCTAGTTCACCATCCTGCATGGATTAATCACCTTATAAAATGCATCAGAGCAGTTGCAAGAAACCCTGCAGCAGGCACCGGTGGCATAACTATCCTTCCTGATAAGTTTCTCCTTGCTTTTCTGGATACGAAAGAGTTTACTTGAAGTCACCTAGATTGACTACTGCCTCTTCCACAGCAGCCTGTGACCAGCCTTAGAGTCACCCTGTCTGCCAGCAGCCAGAGCTCAGGGAAATGCTCTGTCTCCACCTCATTTATCACCTGAGCCTGCAGCAAGGGACAGATCTCAACCCAGGACCTGCATGCATGCAGGACCTGGAAAAAGGTGCATGTAATAATTTCATAGTTTTGTTAGTAAAAAGAGCTGAAAATGATTGTCTGCCCAGCATGTTCAAGCATCACACAGTCACTGAACCCCAAAATGGCTGAGGTTGGAAGGCCTCTGGGTATGGTGCAATCCCAGCTCCCAGCAGGGTCAGCCACAGCAGGTTGCTCAGGGTGCATTGGGTTTGCATGGCAAGGTTTTCGTAGCAGGGAGGCTGGAAAGGTGGCTTCTGTGAGAAGCTGCTGGAAGTTTCCCCTGTGTCCGACAGAGCCCATACCAACCGGCTCCAAGATGGACCCACACCTGGCCAAGGCTGAGCCCATCAGCGATAGTGGTAACGCCTCTGTGATAACATTTTTAAGAAGGGAAAAAAAGCTACAGTGGGCACAGAAACAGCAGCCAGAGAGAGGACCGAGAACATGTAAGAGAAACAGCCCTGCAGACACCGAGGTCAGTGCAGAAGGAGGGGGAGGAGATGCTCCAGGCACCGGAGCAGAGATTCCCCTGCAGCCTGTGGTGAAGACCACGGTGAGGAAGGCTGTCCCCCTGCAGCCCATGGAGGTCCACGGTGGAGCAGATATCCACCTGCAGCCCGTGGAGGACCCCACGCTGGAGCAGTTGCGTGCCTGAAGGAGGCTGTGGCCCCGTGGGAAGCCCACGCTGGAGCAGGCTCCTGGCAGGACCTGTGGATCTGTGGAGAGAGGAGCCCACGCTGGAGCAGGTTTTCTGGCAAGACTTGTGACCCCACGGGGGACCCACGCTGGAGCAGTCTGTGCCTGAAGGACTGCAGCCCGTGGAAAGGACCCACGCTGGAGCAGTTCATGAAGAACTGCAGCCTGTGGGAAGGACCCACATTGGAGAAGTTTGTGGAGGACTGTCTCCTGTGGGAGGGACCCAACACTGGAGCAGGGGAAGAGTGAGGAGTCCTCCCCCTAAGGTGGAAGGAGCAGCACAGACAACATGTGGCAAACTGACCGCAACCCCCATTCCCTGCCCCCCTGCACTGCTGGGGAATTGAGGTAGAGAAAATCGGGAGCAGAGCTGAGTCCAGGGAATAAAGGAGGAGTGGAGGGAAGGTGTTTTTAAGATTTGGTTTTATTTCTCATTACCCTACTCTAGTTTGATTGGCAATAAATTATTTTTTCCCTAAGTTGAGTCTGCTCTGTCTGTGATAGTAACTGGTTGAGTGATCTCTCCCTGTCCTTATCTCAACCTCTGAGCCTTTTGTTATATTTTCTCTCCCCTGTCCAGCTGAGGAAGGCAGTGATAGAGCAGCTTTGGTGGGCACCTGGTGTCCAGCCAGGGTCAACCCACCACACAGGGCCACGTCCAGTCAGGTTTGATTATCTCCAAGGATGGAGATGCTACAGCATCTCTGGGCAACCTGTGCCAGTGTTCTACCACCCTCACAGTAAAATATTTTTGCTTATGTGTAAGTGGAACTTCTTATATTCCAGTTTGTGCCCATTGCCTCTTATGCTGTCACTGGCCACTGCTCTGAAGAGTCCAGATATGTCTCCACACTCTCCCATCAGATCATTGACTGTATCTTTTCAATTCAGCTGTGTTTTAAAAATAGGCAGATGTTTCTCTTTTTTTAAAATCATTGCTGAAATGGCATTATAGTAGAAAGGATGTTTTACTGAAGTTGTTTACAATGAATGTGTATGGTTTGCATAAGCTAATAGAGGCTAGCTATGACCCATCTAACCAAGATTTGGTACTAAATTAAAATAAGGATGATGTATTGTAATACAGCTGCTGAATTTAGAGTCTCTTGTGGAACGGGCAGTATCTATTAAATTACAAACTCCAAGTATGTTACTATATGAACCCTGCATATATTAACCATGTATAATGAGCTTCAGAGATATAGTCTGCTGCTCTGCCACTTAAAATATATTTTCAGAATGTAATAAGATAAGGATGAGACTTTTTATGATAAGGCAGACACCTAGAAATCAATGTTATTTTATAGACAGGCTGTATCTTTCCAATGGGCAGGGTAGATGATAGTCTCTGGGGCAGGGGATTGGTTAGCAAATACATTAAAATATGTAAGGTTTGGAGGGAAAATATTTCTTGTTATTATCTGGTAAGCATCGCTTTCTGCCAGTAGCTGAGGTCTTGATTCTGTATCTTTTTGGTAATGTAGTGGTCACAAAGAAATAGTAGGAAATGGGTGTGTGAAACAGAGCAGGACTTACACAGACCCCTAGCCAACAAAGTACAAAACTTGCTAATAGTGCATTGTTATGGCACTGATATACTGTAGGCAGAGAAGGTGTTGCTGCAAGTTCTAAAATGACAGTATGAGAGGCTTTGTTAGGGGAATAAGTTTATTAGCAAGTGAGTAAATAGTGTATTGTGTTTGACACAGAGAGTAGAAGAGATCGTTTATTCACCAGCCCAATGTGTAGAGATTAAATGCAAATCATCGAGAAAAGCATCAGCCCTTATGAAAATAATCATTTCAGACATAAGCCTTCCTGTTGTATTTCAGATCTCCATACCTCCGCTTTGGACTCACTCTCAAAAAAACCCACATGCACACTGTTGTGCAGCTGGAGGGTGGCAACAGCCATGCTGTGGGGATTTTTAAGATCAAAAGATTGTTTTTTTTTAAACTGGATAGTTGTAGCCAAATACCTTATATTTCTATAAGGATCTGGAAGGAAAAAGTACTGCTTAGCCTCCATATATTATTAGCTAAATCATCAAACCAAAGCTACAAAAACAGTTTGCCATGAAGGCAGGATAGGCCATCAGATAGTTAACTGCTGATTTACTGATAAATTAAAAAGTGCGTTAGTTAACCTGTGTTATAGATCAGAAAGAACTAGTTGCTTGTGTTTTGTCTTGACTGTGCTGCTGGCATTGAGTAAATATTTCCAACAATACTGCTGAAAAAAACCCCAAAACTGAAAAATTGTGGAGTTTGCCTTGACTGTGGCCATTGTCCACAAGCATCCTCTCAAACAGGTCTATGTGGGTGAGGAGATTTCCAGAACAGGGAGAATTTTCTAGGGAACAGCCCTTGCAGATTCAAGACTCAGATTTATCTTTGTTCCCCTCTTCCATGAATCGTAGCCGCAACCTTCCACCCATTGTTTTTGTCCCCCCATGGTTTAAAAAAAAAAAAATTGTTTTCAACCAAAAAGTTGAATGTTGTTTCTTCAAGATATCCACTGTTCAAAAAACACATTTAAAAGAGTCTTAGATGTTCACTTTTTTCTCTTTGCATTAAAAAACATGCGATCACAGTGATATAGGGCATAGCTACAAAGGGATTAATGAGTTGTAGAGAGCTCCTAGGTGTATCTGATTGGTGCACATCCAATCCCGCTTTCCCCTGATCATACACAATCTCTCTGCTGTCTTCCCAACAGGGTCCCTTTTGTTCAAAAGCCCCGTTGGAGGTGTTCAGGAACTGGAATCTCTCTGCCTCCAATGGAGCAATCTCCAACTTGCTGGCAATGTTGAATTTGGCATTTAAATTAATTTTAAAATTGATCTTTATTAGCTTGAGAAACTTGAAAACCTCTTATAGCTGCTATTTCTCCCCCAGAGACATACGTTTTTAAATCTACAGGAGTGTCTGCACACTGTGAAAATGTAGCATTACACAAACCCATGTCCTCTGGTCAGGACTCATTCCTGACTGCAAAGCCAATGATATTCAAGGTCTAACTGTTATTGCTAAAAATCTTAAATGTACATCCAGTAGAATCCAGTTCATTTTTGGTTATGAAGACTAAAAGGGTGGAAGCAGCTGACTGTTCTTCTCATATAATCTCTAAAGGATAAGAAGAAGTCTCTCCCATCTGGAGGCAACCATAACTGTATATAATTTAATCAAATTATCTTGTTTGTATCATACTATTGCCTTTAAATGTTAATTGTTGGTAACATTACAGAGGGCATGAGTCAGTCATTCTGCCCTGTGTTTCCAGGGAGATGGAGTTACTTGGGAAACACCAAGTGATGGCAGAGTGTGGTTGGGAACTGAAATTCAGAGCTTAAGAGACCCTCCCAATGACATACATCTAGTTGGATGTACAGCTAACTTGAAAGGTCACGCTGATACCTAAGCAACCAAAAGCCTAAAGAAGTCTTTTCCTTTTCTTTGAACCTCTTTCTTTGTGTTTTAGATGCAATTTTCTGGAATAGCCTTCACAAATACCCCCTTTTTCCAGGATGAAATTTTTCTTTACCTGATGCCTCATGCCTGTTTGTCCTAAATGCTGAAGACATGGTTACAGGCTTTGAATAGCTCATGGGTTTTGTCCAGTTCATAATGGAGTATTGCATAGTCTTTGCTAAAGAGTTCTCACTACTGCTTGACTATATGTCCTGTCAGGAAGGAGGAATTTGGGCTGTATATGGCTGCTGCTGCAGGGCTTCACAGGGTTGTGCAGAGGAGATGTTCTGTGACCTCTGTATACCCTGCCCTGTGAATAATGGAAGGATGAGGTTTCATAACTTTTTGACTGTTTTGGCCACTAGAAGGTGATGGGGAACTGTGATGTTCTCCAACGGGAAGGTGGGACTTTTTTAGGTGCTGAGACTCACTGGGAAACATACTTTTTGGGAGAATTTGGGAGCAAAGCGAAAAGGCTGCTTGTTTCCCTGAGGAGAAAGAAAGGGCTGAGAAAGTGGTGGGATGAGGAAACGTTTATGAAAGGTGGCCTTTGTCAGCAACTTTCACATCTTGATTGATGCTGGGCGTTGGAGTGACTTACACAAACAGAGCAAGCTGCATGGCATTGCACTTCCCTGACTTTAACCACAGCAGGGTTTGCCTTTTGTAGGTCGTGATCAGTTTTTGATCAGTGAATTGAGACAGCTCATTCCTATTGGAAAGTATGCAACACAGTGGTAAAACACCCTGTTACAAGAACAGAACCTGCTAATCAGTCAATAATGTATATAAATCAGTAATATTTAGGAGAATGTGAATTTGCCCTGCAGAAAGTATGCCTAGACCTGTTGTAACAGTTAAGCACAACAGATTAGTGGTTTAATTTACTGGCAAACGTGTAGCCCATGGGTTCTAGTTTGCTCAGCCGTGGGAAAAGGCCAGGTTGTCAGTCCTTCTTCTCACCAGAGGAGAAGTGACGACAGCTGAAGATTTACTTGTCTGTCACACTTCTCTGCTATGGATGAGAAAGGAGTCCAAAGGGAGGATTAAATAAGCAGAATGACTGAAAGGAGATATGTGGGGAGGGCTAAGGGTGTTGAGGTAGAGCTTTCCAAAAGCTAACCTATCTGGTGGAGAAAGAAACTTCCTAACAGCCGTGACTATACAGAGGACAGGAGGATGTTCAAGCCAGTGGAGATAGGAGACTACGCCTGCTGGAAAAGCAAATGACTATGAGATGGCAAGAGCCAGGAGCAAGGCAGAGGGCCCTCTGAAGACCAGGAGTGTAGTTCTGGGCTGAATTCAGGACTGTGAACACAACCACCATAGGGAACATCACCATACAACTGCCCTTGTCTCTGGAGACCTTTTACGCAGCCTCTATTCCAAAATACTCAGCAAGATTTAAGCATACGAAAAAAAGGCAGCTGATCCAGGTACACAATGCAAGTGGTTAAGATGCTTTTGTATCAGATTTTATCCTGGTTTCATGCTGATCTGCTAACCTGTCACAGTAGTCAAAGACTGTCTTCATAAAGCTGCATTGTGGTGTGTGACTCTTGCAGTGCATGGTGTTTTGTCAATTCACCAAGTGCCACAGGTGCTGCGTTGGCATCTGTGTCACTTCTCCAGCACCTGCACAGGAAGGTTAGGACCGCCTGGGCAGGACATGGGACTTTTGTGGGAAGGGAGAACTGGCGTGTGGGGGGAAACAAGAACAGAGGTTTTAGAAAACTATGAAATTAACTTCCTTTGAATCAAACACCCATTAAATTGCCTTTATGCTCACATTTCCTCAACTTCTCTAAACCAAAGCATAGCAGCCTGTGTGTATACATGCATGTATAAGTACAGGTGTATACCTGTAAAGCACCCCTTGCCCTCATACTCAGCTGTACTTTGCAACACCCACGTGTTCTCAGCACACCACTTGAATTTACTCAGTCTTATGCTGATAAAGATGATTTAAGAAGCTGCATAGGACAGAACAGACATCTGCATTGGAATTGAATAAATCTTCCTAATCTTGGCTGTCAGGTAAAGAAGTGTTATCAAATTAAATATTATACTGTGCAGTAAACTGCTGCAAACATTCAGGGTCCTTCATTTATGAGGAAGGATGCTGGAGAATTTTTTTAACAACAAACTGGAGAGAATTGGCAAGTATCTATGATATACTGTGGCTAGACCACCACTTTTTCTGTTCATGGCCTGGACTGACAGAAAGTTGTGTGGGAGTAGATAACATTATTCTAAATCTGAGGAATTAAGCTTTGTAGAGGGTCAGATTCTATTAGCTGAAGCAATATCAGCTTGTGCTTGGACTGCACTGTACACAGTGCTGCTTGTTGGCTGGGGGCAGGAAGAGGACTCACTTCTGTCTCACTGAATGACAGCCTGCAGACAATTCAGCACTGGATCTGCAAGAACTTACCTTTAACTGATTAGATGCATTAGCAAAATGTTTTAAGATCTTGGCTTTGGAAAGTCTGACTTTGCAGTTTAGTGTTAGGATCTAAGAAAAGCCCATATGTGCTCCTCTGGCTGATCTACCTATTTTGTGTCCACTGAAATGGGTCCCAGAAACCAGGTGGTTTCTAGTGTGTCTGTTCTTATGACAGGTCCATGAGGGAAGGCTCTATGCGGTGCATTAGCAAAGAGGGACAGAGAGTCTTGTGTGCGTGAGGTAAGTTTACTGAGCAATCACTTCAGTACAAGGAGTCACAGGAGCATAACCACATAAGCTGCAATTTGTACTGTCTTACACTGTGATAAGAAGGGGTTACAGAGGAAGTTTGTGGCATGGGACAGAAACAAATCTTGATCTTCCATAGCCTTAAACAGCATCCAGACCACCAGACCACCCTTACTCTGAAAATTAATGAGCTCCATGGCTAGAATGAAACATAGGAAAGTTGGCTCAAAGTGAAATAATGTTGACATCTGAAGATATCACATACATACTTTTTTCTCAATCAGTCTGCAGTCATAAAGTTGTGCTAATATTGCAACTGTGCTAATCTGTCCCTTACTGTCCTTCCACCTCTCATACAGTACGTCCCTAGACACCTGGAGCATGCTCAGGGTCCCCTGCAGCATTGATAACAGTGACCTGCCGTGCAGCCAGTGCATGTGAGAGCCCAGGGGCACCTGCACTGCAGCCAGTTGCCCACCCCAGCTGGGGCATAGGGCTCTGGTGAGCTCAGTTGTGCCCACAAAGCTGTTAGGAGACATGCGCCTTCCTTCTCACCCTCAGTTGTATCAAAGGGAACAAGACATTTCAAAACACAGGCACACATGAGCTAGTGGGTAAATGTAAATCTTTGCTTTTGGTTAGAGCCTAACCAATAATTTCAACCTCACATTCTTGCTCTTTTTTTTTTTTTTTTTAATGTCTGTTCTGAAAGGGCTTAAGAAACAGTCTTTAATTAACCAGTAAATAGAGTCTCTTGCCACTGAGGAGGAGATTTAGAAGATCCCTTTAATTACTGGACCCAGATTTAAGTTTGATTGCAAATACCAGTTTGCTCCTTGTCCAAGTGAAGTGAGGTGCTGGTAAAGTGTTATGAAAAGCTTTCATTTGCATCATCCCTCCATTCCAACTGAAGCTGCTATTACATAAAGGGAGGACTTGTTTAAATCCACATATCCATGTAGTTCTGTTGTTTGAACTGGAAAGGCAGGTGAAATTGGATTCACATGATGGCTTGTGAAATTTAAAGCGGCCTTCTCATGGTTGATTTCTCCTTGTTACATGATTAATGCCTCACAGTTTGTCTTGACAGTCCAACTGTACAAGCCAGAAGTTGACCAAGAACCGTGTTATATTAAATGGATGCTCTAGGTCAAGGTTCGTAAGTAGTTCCAAGAACTTCCTAACTGACAACATTTTTCTAGGAGTCCAGATGATGAGCTGCTTGTCTTGTCTTCCAAGTAAGCACTGAAGGCTGTCAATGTAGTCTTATTTTCCTCCCATGCTTTGTCCCCCCTGCTTAGATATATAAAATTATGCTAATTCTGCTTCTCTCAATGCCCCTCCTTTTTGGAACCATCTGGTTTAAATTTTGCTTACCTGCTTAGTGTGAAACAAGTCTTCTCTGCCTGACTGCATAAGGAAGTCACAAGTCATTAACAGCTTATGTTAAAGTACCTGGTGGGAATATGCACTCTGCCTACAATGATATGTTTTTCTAAGGTGGGAAAAAAATGTATCGAATGCTGCACACTAAGAATGATGACTGAGTTAGGGAGATAGCTGTAGGACTTTGCCCTGACCCAAAAATTATTTACAGTTGCCTGGAGAAAGTCCAAACTGGTGTAAAATACTTCCATTTGAAACATCGGATCCCCTCCAGCAGCAGCGTCACTGGAGTTGCTTGCTCTCAAAGCCAGAAGCTGTTGTTAGAACAGGTTTGACCAGTCATTGCAATTCAGAGAACAGTTTAAATAGTTATGTACTAGTGTTGCTGGACTAATCTGTGTGAAAATACCCCTATTGCTCCAGTCACCACCGCAATGTGCTAGGATGAATCTTTACCTCTGTTTCAAGAGTTGTTGAGCTGCATTGGTGCCTGGGGTTAGCCCCATAACAGCATCAGCACCAGTAGTGCCCAAATCCCCAACTCTACAAGCATGAGATTGAGAAGAACTAAGGGAGCAGGAGGAAAATGCTTTACTGGAACAGCTGTGGAAGAACATGATGAGGTCCTGTGGATCTTTCTTCAGGGGAATGCTCTCTCTCCTGCTGTTTCTGTCTCTGTTGCTTCAGGGTATATGTCAGCCAGCTCTGCTTTTGGATGTAATTTGAAAACAGCTGGTAAATAATGAGCTGTGGAGAAGAAGGCTTTCAGCTCTTAGTAATGGCCAAATTATGGAAGGAATAGAGAGGATCAATGGGTATTGTTGGACAGGAAGGGAACAGAGGGGGGCATTCAGTAGTAAATGTTGGGGAACAACACAAACAGAAAAGATCCAGGCCTGCTGGCTTCATATCATAGCTGGGATTAATGGCTGCAGTATCTCTAGCTATTATTAAATACAATAAAAGCAAAAAGTAATTTCTTACTGTTGTAATACCATATGTCAGGACATCCCACCCCACACAATGAGATCTGCCTGGTGCATGCAGATATTCCAACGCAGCCCAGAAGATGAGTCCTATGCCCCAAGCAAGATGTCCAGCATGGGAAACAAACAGCAAGTGGTGTCAGATGTCAGAGTGTAAGCGAACAGTGGAAGATCAAGTGGAGATACATTTTGGTGGCTCTGCCGTTATGCTGCTGCAGAGGAGTTACGGACACCAGGACAGGGCTATTGATTCTTAAATGCTCATTCTGAGGCCTACTGCCACATTTCCAGTTCTTTTATATTCCTTAGCAGGATGTGATGGGAATGTCCTGTTTTCCTTGCTTCTCCAAAATCTGCTCAGAACTGGGTAGAGTGAAAGCAGGTCAGAGAATACATCAGCCTCTGATTTGGCCTACCAGCCACATTTCTGCAATGGTGCCTGTCATTGATTTTCTCTCAGAGATTTCTTCAACAGCTCTTGATGTTTTAATATGTTATTCCAGGCTTCATATCACAAATGTTGATGTGAACTTTGGCTTCAAAGGAATTATGATCAAGTTTTCACTGAAGGAAGAGAAAAGGCTAATAGCTGAAACTGATTTTCTTAGATAAAACAATACCAGGAAGGTTGGTGACTTAGGCTGAGAGGTCATAGATCTCGGGTTAGAATTGACTGAAGGCTGTTGTTTCTCATATGTGAGCTGAAAATGTATTCCCAGTAGGCTGGTGTCAATATTGCTGAACTACATGAGAGTTCTCAAACCATGGGTATCTGAAGAAGTCGCTGGACTCTACATCAGCTGGTCTGCAGGTTCCCACGCCTGCTCCTCCTCCATGGTGAGGGTGAGATAGTTTGAAATTGTGTGCCCTTTGATGAAAAATGGATGGACCAGTTTGCATTTGCCAAGTGATATTGTGGGATGAAAGCACACATGAATGGGCAGTTTCTGGGGGAAAAAAAATGATGACTGCTAGCTTGCTATTCAATGGTTACACGTTATGTGTCCATCTCCACAGTACCCATGGGAGTATAAAGCAGGGTGCAGAAAGTGTTAATGACTATGGCAGGTGTGTTGTGTTGCATTGCTCTCTCATGTGAAGGGATCCATAGTAGTGGGACGTAAAGTGGTTACTGCTTAAGATATATCTTCTCTTGGATAGAGGGAAGATAAGTGCTTCCAGGGCTATTAATCCAGTTTACTTTGAGAATATCATAAAAACAGCAATCACCACAATACCTGCTTCTGTCTCATTAGTATATTGGCTGCTAATGGCCTTTAAACATAAACTCCATACAGAGAAAAGCATAAAGAACTCCTCAGTTCTTTGAATCTTTTTAAAAATTGCAACTATTTCCATTTAAAAAATTTGCTCTTGCTCAGCCTTATCCTAATAGTCATCAGGCTGGCTAGATAAGCTATTAGTCTTTCATCTATATAATATGCTTTTGGCCTGAAGCAAAACTTGAGTTGCTCAGTAATGTCAGGAGAACCGCACTAAAATAAACATCCACTTCTGATGTCATTTGTCCAAGGCTTTCCTTTGTGTGCAAAATATTCAAAGTCCAGCTGAAAGCTGGGGCAACTTCTTCAGACAGTGGCTTTTGCTTTCCTGTTAGGAAGACAATTACAAGGATTATCACTCGAAGGGACAAGGCACTGATTCTCCTCTCATTTCCACCAGCCTGGATCAGGACTAATTCTACTGTCTTCAAGGATTTAGTCACTGTGAGGGAAGAATGTGGGTGAAAAGGTGCTCATAAAGCTGCAGCAGCATTTTGATACTGATTAGCATTGTTAAACACTAGCAATCTGTTGTTGCCAGCAAGTGCCTTTCTGGAATTATCGAGGGTGCTCTGAGCACAGCAACAATCAAGAGTTCACTCGCACCAAGGCCAAGGCTTTTAAAAGGATATGTGATAAAATGTGTACCAGAGTCTTTCCCTGCTTGACCTGTATGGCCTTTTGAAAATCTACTTCTTCTGTTCTGTTTTGCTTATAAGTTTCTCAAGCATTGATCTTTATGGTGGAGTTTAACATTTCACTTCCTATCTTGCTTCCATCCTGTCAAATAGAGTTTCAAATAACTGGAGCCACTTGTCTTTCATGATCAAAGTGATAGAGAGACTTGTGTTCTCAAGCTTTCTTGGCAACATGTCAAGAACAAACCCTTCTTGTGCATAATATATAATAATATGATTAGTTTCATGGATGGTATTTGTTTGAAGAAAGGGTAACTGCATAGATTTTAGGAAGGTCTTGAGGGATACAGTTTAAGGAATACAGGGAAAACTAAAATCAGACACAGAAAGACTTAGCTTTGCTACAGGGAAACAACAGAGATTCATAGACTGCAAGGTCAGATAGGACTTTATGATCTCATCATTTGACTGGCTGTATAATTTAGGCCACAGAATGTCATTTAGTATTTCTTGCAGTGAAAATTACTAGTGTCCTTCATGAGCTTTCCTGATTAGTGATAATTGCTTAGTAATTTATTTAAATTCAATGGCAATCACGTAAAATGCAGAGTAAATTTACCAGTTATTTTCCTGATTTCATATGCCGTGGGGTCGGTGACCTGCAAACCCCTTTATGATCCCTGTGTTGTGAGAAGAACTCAAGGGCTGAAGTCATGGTGCCCTCTGAGTCTCAAGAAAATCTACAGGTCAATAACCTTTTATTTCTGACCTTTTAACTGGCTCTAGTGGGCCATGAAGACCTAAATGCCAGCTCTTTCAGATTCCTGGGAAGCTTCAAGCCTCTTGAATCTAATTCTCTCTGAGAGTTTTGCTCTCATATATTCAGGTCACTGATATTGCAAAAGCAACTCGCAGCCATGTGTGAGAGGGAAGCTTTGGGGCATCCAGTGTTGTGCAGCTAGTGCTACATGATGAATTCAGGGCAGTCATGTGGCTCAGGAATTACAGTTCTGCCTGGGAGTAACTCATAGCTATGTCTCACCTAACCGTGCCTTTCTGGGGAGAAGAGCAGTGATGCAGACTCCTCATGTGTGTTATCTGGATGAGGCCAATCAATCCACTGGTTACAGAGGAGCTTCTCTCCCACTCTGCTGTGTTCACCATTATAAACTCAACTATTTGCTTTTTAGTCATCCTATCTTTCCCCTTCTTTCTAAGAATGGCTTGTCTAATTATACTAAAATCAATCAGCTATTCTCCTAACTGGTGTATTAATGTCTATCCTGCAGGCTTCCAAAAAATGTTGTAATTGCCTCAGGGACATTTTGTGGACAAATTCAAGACATGTTGACTTTGAGGGATGGAGGGTAAAACTATAATTGTGTTCAATACTACCAGTGTAGAGACAATCTACTGGTGGAGAGAAAGGCCACATGAAAGAATAAACATGTTACCCCTTTTTGGCCAAGGATATCCAGGAATAAACCCTTCTTTTAATTTATTTATTTTTCTCCAGAAAACTGTCTTGAAATCAAATAGGACCTATGTTTTAGGGTCTTTTCCACTCCAGCTAGCAGCATGGAAGTCAGGAGTTATTGAAAAGGCTGAAACTGGGAGTTAACCTTTATGAAACTTGTCTCTTCTTCACTTTTTTGAAGACATGCATACAAATGCATATACATACATGTCCATACTGAATGGGGAAATACTGTCATACAAAGTCATACTCTTATTCTGTTTTCTCCTCCACTATCATTTAAAGCAACCATTATCTGACTGTGGGGTAATGGTCTCCCTCCTGTCTCCCAGAGAAGGGAAGATCCCATGGAAATGCCAGCACCCATCTACACCAATTGCTCCTGGTGACTTCCCAAGCAAGAGTATGTAGGAATGTCACACTGTGACCGCCCTGGGGACCTCCCTCAAGACCAATCCTACCAGGCACTGAGGCTGTAAGCCTTGCTGGCATTGAGGGTGAGGACTGCTCTGCCAAGCACAAAGGGGCTGATGCACTTGTGTACACTCAGATGGATCACAGGTACTTTCTAAGTGCCTGCAGCAGTGTTGGTGTAGAGGGAATAGCATAGTCCAGCGTTATTGCTGTTACCTCAGAGCAGATCAGCTGCTGGCCTACACTCCTTTGTTGGCTGCTCTGGAAGGCCTCCTTCTCCTGCACCATAAATGTGTGTGAGATACTGTGCTGTCACCCTGGTATACATGAGGGCTTTCCTTAAAATCGAGACGTAAAATCCCATTTGCACACTTAAAAGTTGACGTTCCCCTCATCTTTCTACTTTAAGTAAGTTGGTACATGTGTTGAGCTGAGTTCTGAAAGATCAGAAAAAGTTATTTTTACTGCCTAAGGAGGCTGTGGGATGCCTGTCATTGGATGTTTTTCAGAACAGGTTAGACAAACATCTGTCAGGAATGGTTTAGGTAGAACTGAGCTTGCCTTGGGGCAGGGGGACAGATGAGGTGACCCCTTGCAGTCCCTTCCAGCCCTATTTTATACAATCCTCCACCTCCTTACTGGAATGCAGTCAGTGTCCAATTTGTGCAGAGCAATTCACATGTTCAGTGTGGCATAAGACCCTGAATTCCCTGAGCACCAGTAAGCCATACGGGTTTGGGTGCACTGTGGGACTCGGCACTCGATGCTGTTCTGGCAGGAGGTTCATTCAGTGTGGTTACTGCCTTCAGCGCAGTCATTCCTGACAGCTCGTAAGGAAAAAGGCAGTCGGCTTTACTAGAGCTGTTAGGAGCCTAGGGTCAGAATAACAACTCCACATACTGCAAAATTGCCTGCTGTGGTTATTCCAGGACTCACTGGTTGCGAGGTTCAAGCAGACCAAGTTTCTAGGGTCGTGGTTCTGGGTCGCTGGAGAATGTAGCAAAGTAATTAATTGATCTTTTCAGGTTTGGCTATCTGGGTCACTGAAAACCAGTTAGTTTCTAGGGAGTGTTTCAGGGCCATGGGATCCTAAAGCATCTGTGGCCCTTTTGTGATGGTCCATTGCACTAAAAGCCTGGAGGAGTCTCAGCTATGACAGCTCAACCCTATCTTTCCACTCTGTTCTGAACTGGGGACATGCTGCGACAGGGTGCTGTGGGCAGCAGTCTGCCCAGTGCTGTCCAGACTTACGGTTGCAGTTCTCGAGCCAACTCCAGGATCAGAGGATGACAGAACAGTTGCCACCTTTATCCACCCTCTCCTTATAAGTGCACAGACCACCACATCTAGTTCCCTTGAGGAACAAATCTATTTTGTTTTCAATGTTGTATCAAGGGCTGGATCTTCTTAGGAATACTCTTGAAATAAGCTGGATCTCTTCAAGAGAGCCACACAAGTGTCAAAGTCGGATAATCACTAGGTACCTTTTTGTTTTGAATTTTAGTATGCTATGATTTTTTTAATTCAGGAAGGTATATCTTGTACTGGCCTAGCCTGCTGGTTATGCAGAGACAGTCTAAACCAAAGCCTGCTGAAACATATAGCAATCTTTCCATGGACTTTGGTGGGATGCCAAGAATATTGCTGCCTGAGACAGAGTGCTGCTACATAGGAAAAAAGCCACGGCTTTAACTTCAAGAGCTCGCACATACAGTCAATGAAACTTTATTTGCATGACAAGATAAATGGTATCAGCAAACTGTAAGGATAAACTTCTGCCTGTCTCAGAGAAAGTTCTTACTAAGGCTGAGTTGGAAAATTTTCTTGTCATGAGAAACATTACTGTAAAATGCTGATTTGTTGGAAAGGAAACTTTCCTGAGAAACATATCAGCTCTTTTGAAGCTATGGCTAGGAAAGCTTCTCACAGAGGCCTGGGACTTCAGGAGTCGGTACCAGAGAAAAGGGGGAGGATGAAATGGGGGAACACATACATTTGAGTCTACTGGATCACACCAAAGATCCTATTTTCTGCCAGGTTGGAACTAGATTCCCATGGAAAGACTTTAAGAACAGAGGATGTATATGGTGATCCTTTGCATAGTCCCCAGTGAAAGTCGATGGGAAGAGAGGGAAGTTGAGCACATTCAAGCCAGACAGCAGCCCAGTGGTGAGGACTCTCTCTACAGGTCCCAAGTCCAGCCTCAGATCAGGTATAACAAAAGCTGCAGTCTGGGCTCCCCAGGAGGTGAGTGCCCTGAAGAGTGTCACTGGCAAGTGTGCATGTCCAGCTCTAGACTTTCATCAAATGTTCATTCTGATTTAAAAAGAAAACATTTTCCAAACCCATGCAGTTTCCCAGGAAGCAGGATTTGCATGCTCTGACCAGTTCTGGGCTTGTTCCACCACTGCTGTCACACGCTGTCTGCAGTCAGCAGTAGAGTCAGAATTATCTTTCCCACTCTGGTGGCAGGGACCTTTGTACAGCAGTGCTGTCTCCACCATCTCCCTCTTTGCTCTTCCCATCAGATCATCTGATAAATCTCTTCCTCATTGCTCTTGGGTGTGGTGGTACCGTATCAAAAGAGACTATTAGCGCCTTTGATACAAAGGCAGTGCAGCAGTGTGATCTACCTGGGTAAGAAAATAGTACCTATTAATAACGGGCAAATGTTAAGAGCAACATCTCTCACAGTCTGGGCAAATGAGTTGCACAGCTCTTTGATAAATGGGAACATACTAGGACTGGGAAATCTGGATTTCTTTTCCAAGCTCTGAGGAGAGTCCACTTGTGTTGCTACCTATGTCTTGGTGCTGGCCCACCAAACTGTCTGTTTCCCATCTCAGAGTCCAGTCCCTTCCTCAGGGGTTCAGAGAAGACATTTCATTGGCCTGGTGATGTATGCTGGGTGTGATGGCAAGAAACCAAAGATTTTGGAACAGAGAATTCATATGAAATTACAGTGATATCATTTTACTATGGTGGGCTACTTTTCTGATATCTTTGAGTAAATATTTTCCACGTTAATACTTTTGTGCTGCATTTTATATAAAGAAGGCCACAACAAGAAAAAAGGAATCCCTTTTTTCCATCCTAGCTAGCAATTTGTTTTTGTTTTTTTTTTTTTGCTAACTTGCACTAAAATCTGGTGTGTGTTCAGCAGTGGAAAAACAGTTTGGAGTGCAAAACTGAAAAGTGATGCGTTGCTAATCATGCAACAGCATGGATCAGTATGTCCTTGATTTCTAGATGGCTTTAGAGTGACACCTTGAAACACAATATGGATGATGATTATAGTCCCCAAGTGAATTTTTTTTTTCTGATATCAAATAATACAATAAAAATCTGTAACAGGAAAGGTTACAGTCAAAGGTACCCTTGACATGTTTCTGCACGTTTCTCTTCTTGATAAAATATTTTTGTCAGCGAGGAGACTTCTCCCATACTCAGAAATGTAATACTCAGGTTTAACATAAACTGACAGGCAAAGTGTCACGAGGAAAACACAGGGCCAGCAATACAAGAAAAGCCATGAGAAATGCAAGTTCTTGTGTGAGAGATCTTATGTGTGATATACATGTTCATACCATATGGATGGCTTGTCAGAGCATTGCAGGCCTAGAGAGGGGAGTTAAAACAGGATTGAGGGAGCTGATGTTGGCCATGGCACTTTGGTTATTTAATATGACAAGGTTAGGAATTTAACCCCAAGTTAAGGCCCACAAATTATATTTGCCACGTTGGGTCCAAATCAGAGTGGGAATAGAATATGGATGGAAGGGGGTGATGTGGGGTAGGAGAAAAGGAAATTACCTGCTAAGGTCTCTGAGCCTGGTTCCTGTCTGCTTTGGTTGCAAAGGCTAAGGAGATTACTGTCCTTGCCTTTCCAACCACCCTCTTGCCAAACAGTACCACATTGCACAGCCCTGCCTACTAATTTAAACTACTGTCCACTTGGGTTCAAGTTTTTGGGCAATTTGTGTGATCATCTGCCTCTTCTAAAGTGGTAAAATTTGAGTGAGGGCTCACAGACAGTGGGGGGTTTAACCTGTCTCCGCTACTGCCATTGAAACCAGCAGGAAATGCAAGCAAAAGGCTAACATCCTCAGACTTCAAAAAAAAAATTTAAAGATACCCCTTTTCTAATCAAAAAGATAAGTAGAATTCTATCATTTTTCTCATGCCCTCAAGTAATCAACATTGGCACACTGGAGGTCTACACACTTCTGAACTGTCTATTTTATTCTGCACAGGTAAACTTGAGAAATTCCAATCCAAATTACTTACTCACAGACTCTCCTGCAAGACTCGCGCTGTAGAGGCATCAGAAGTGACTTTGAATGACAAACTATTGCTGTTGTTTTTGTGAAAAGCAAGTATGTTACACAGCCTGCCGTTTCTTCCAAATCACCTGATATAGTTTAATATGCCACCCTGAAAATTTATTTTTAGTGACAAAGATAGCACCTTGTCATTACTGGTGGAATGCAGGAAGCACAATGACTAATGCTTTAGTCAGTCATTCTTCTACAAATTCTTCAAACCTGTAACAATTTCCCATTATGTCATTCTTACTAAGACAGATGTGGCTGAGACATAAGCCTTGGGGAAGAAAGTAAAGTTGCAGAACAATCTTAAACGCACAGAGTAACCTATAGACATTGCCTCTTATGGTTTTTCTGATTTATAATAATGGATCTTATGCATTAGATGCCATATCCTTAAGACATGAGGAATGAAAGAAATGAAAATGTCATTTGTTTCATATGCTGGTGAGTTATGTACTTTTAAGTGGGTTCTGCTGCTCAGTGAAACAAGTTTTCTTTGACAGATTGCTCTGCTACTGTATTTGATTTCAGTTTCCCACTGAATAGCGCCAAGTGAAATCTGTTATGCTTTAAGTTGTAATATGACTTTCTCCAGCACTATCCTCATATCAATCATCCCACGCCTATTTTCAGCTAGGTGCTTAAAAATGAAATGAACACAGGGCCTATATTTCAATCAGTTACAGGCCAAACCCTGGGCAAGTATCCTTCTGCCCTTTAGAAACACCAAGGAAAAATGGAGACTAAGAATTAAAACAACTTCAGCATAGGGACCCAACTTCTTTGTGTATTGCAGAGATACCCTGCTTGCCCCCAGTGAGATACCCTGTGAGGCATCTGACTGCACTTATCACATTGCAGCTGAGATCATCCTACCTTCAAAATGGAAACCTACTGTCTGGAAGAACCTGTAGATTGCTGGACTTTTTATTTGTTCTCTTCAGATTTGTTTGTGCATCGTTTCAGAGAAAGTCCAAATAATGTCTTACTAGTAAAAAGCAGCAGGAAACCATCTCCGTTTCAGAGAACCCAGCCTGCCGACTGCTGAAAAGCCTTGTCTTCTCGCAGCTCCAGGGATGCAGAAGTGAGTGATCATACAAGGCACAAGTTGCTCTTGGCTGCTGTCTGGCTTTGTTCACTGGGAAATGAATGAGGGGGGAGCTGTGAGGTGAATGTAGAGGAGCCATCCCTGCAGATTTCCTAAGTGCACGATGGGAACAAAACCCGAGGGAGATACATAAACCCGTAGTCATCAGCTGACACAATAAGAAAGGGTCAATCAAAAGCACAGAGCTAAGGGGATGGTATTTTCCTAATCTCAGATGGACTCTAATAACTGCAGCTCACAAGGGTAATCCTGGGGAGGAGCATCCCACAACCTACATGATCACTCTCTGCTTGTCCTCTGACTTCTAGTGACCCATGGTGTGCCCAAACTGGACTTCCCTCCCTCTCCTGGGCTACGTAGGCAGTGCTCCAGAAGGCTCTCGCTTGTATTAGTGGATATCTGGCTTCCCTATTAGTGGATATCTGGCTTCCCTAAGAGAAGGAAACATCTCTTAATATGAGTATACAAATGCAGAAAAGGGCACTAGAGAGAGGGTTTTCTCATATGCAGGGTCAATTATTATTGCAGTTGGGCTAGTCAGAGAGGAATTGGAAGTTTCATTTAATGGTATTCATTCTTCCAAAATTTGCCCAAAAGTCAGTTCACAAGCCTACTGAAGCAAATGATTAAACATCTCTTGCTATTTGTTAATATTCACATTGAAGATCTTTGTTTTTCTTGTGGTAGAACACTTTGTTTATGATTCAAAGTGCCTTGAAATAGCGAAGGTAGAACAAAAGAGCTTTGGTGGTTTTTTTTAAAAGCATTTTGCTCCCCATTTTTCCTCACCTTTTACATATGACAGACTTTGCAATATTTTATCCATGGAATATTGTAAAGCTGCCACTGGGATCTTTTAAAACATTTCCTGCAAGTGGCTTATCTGCTCAGCAGTCATTACCTTCAGTCATGTTTCTATTTCTATACTCTTTCCATTACCATATATTTTTATTTTACTGTATCTTGCCTCTTTAGTGTTAGTATAAGGGTTGCTTACTTTGGAAAGGACTCCTGGCTATGCTGTATTCAGAGTGAGTTGATATAAAACTTATGTTCCACAGGTCCTTTGTTCCTCTTCTGGCCCTGTCACTTCATTGTCCATTGAGTGAGATTATTTCCCTAATATTTATTTTATCCACATGATTGCTTCCCCTGCAACTTTCTTGGAAAAACTTGTTCTGTCTATATTGCCTCCTACTATGTTTTATCATTTAAATGTGAGTACCTTCCTTTCTTATACTGATCTGGTAAATGCCTTGTATCTTGAGATGCTCTTTTTCTTGTTTGTGCAGTTCTGTGTGTATGCAGGCAGACTCATGCATTAATCCCTAATAATCTTGGTTCTACAAAGGGCTAATTGAGAACCAAAGTTTGGTGACAATTGTGCTCTGGCATTTATATCACTGTGCTATCTCAGCTCCTTCTGATGTCAAAGAAATCTGTTGGAATGTCCCCATCAATTCCTGCCACAACACAGGAGTCTAACTGGGAGTTTTTTACATAGTGGAGGTTTTTTGGGGTTTGGTTTGGTTTGATTTTTTCAATGCAGCTTTTTCATACTTACAACTCATATATTACCTGCCACTAAAAATGTGATTCAGCAGGGTTATGGGCTATGCAAGTAAAAGAAAAGGAAGTTTACCCTGAATGATAATTTTGTTCTGGTTTTCTGATATACAATTCTTTTAACGATGTAAGTTTTGTAATGCATTGATTACATGCACAGAAAAGCACTATTACTTGGAGAGTTATTCAGTTTAGAATGTTTTCTGTTTAATTCTGCTCTGTCTTTAGCTTGTCTGTCCCATACCTTTTGGGTCACATAACTTTTGGTCAAAACAGAGTCTGGTTTTGATGATTGGGTTACATCCGTGCTCCATTAGAATCAACAGCAGTTTTGGCACTGATTCCCTGGAATTAACTGAGCTATCTACTTAAGGAGGTATTCTAGTGATCAAAATACAGCTCTTCTCTTATGCCATTTCTGCCTAAAGAATGACAAAAAAAGTTTCATTCTCTTCCTATATATTTTGCTTCCCCTGGTAATCAGATAAAGAGATCACACTACTTACAAAGCAACACTAATTCATGTGGACTTTGCAATCACCACAGTCCCCTGCTGGCCCATGTTCTTAACTTGCATCTTTTGCTCTCCTAGAAAATACGAAGCCATCTAGAGACAACCAGACTATCCTGCCCAGGACTAGTGAAACAAATGGATGTGGTCAAACAGAGGCAGCCAATTATGTGGTTGCACTTAAGTTGAACAGTTTGTGCCTTTCAGCTGTTTTTTCTTTAGCAGTGGACATGACTGTTATGTATAGGAGAGGGCTGAGGGGAATCTGAGGCAGAAGCACTTATATGGGACTTCTGTATTTCCATGCTGTAGCCCCAGACAGGGGCACTGTGCCACCTGAGACTGCTGTTGGTATTGCACATGCTCTGCACAGTTGGTTATTGCAAGCATAAGAACTTTGATGTATTTAGGAAGTGGGATTTCTGTGCATGCCCAAATGCACTGTTTAATACATCTGCTAAAGGCCCAATGCCTTCTGGATGTTCTGCACAGTCTATGTATACAAACTGCATGTTCAAATGGACTTTCATGTGGGGCTTCAGGTCATTGGCTGTGAAAGACATGGTGTTCTGCTGGGGCTGAGGAGCATGCAGGGGTTCTTGTCAGAGGGGCTATGCCTGGTTTTCAACCTCTTTTTAGGTTGCTATTAGCCAATTCTGAATTAATCTGGTGATAGCACCTGAGTGGGTTTTGTTGTATTGGTGTCATTTCTTTGTACAGAACACAGCTGGTGTATCATCTGAGTGTGACTTTATAGTACAGCTTGAATGTAGATGTAAAAGCCCTTTGTCTCAAAAAGTCAGTGTTCAAACTACATGCTTGGCAACGGTAGTCTGGAAAAAGCTGTATAATCTTCCCTCTTACCAAACAGATTTCCTAAGAACTGATCTGATCTATGGCCTCTAGCAGCAGTTAAACCATTATTCTGTGACCTCCTACATGTTTGTGTAGCTGCGCTGGCTCATGTTATGGATATGGGAGGGGTGATAATCGGCAGGAGGGCAGATAAGAAAAATCTTTCCCATCTGAGGATGTTGTTCCATATATTTTCTTCATCAACAAAGTCAACTTGAGAAAACTGTCTTCCTCCTCAGCCATTCATTCACTCATTCTTTCCCACCCTGCTCTGCAGCCACCACCCTTTCAGTGGTGCTAATAGAAGTGCTTATGGGACACGTTGCAAACCAGGTTGCAGACAGGAATGTATGGCATGACTGAGGGCACACAAGGCTCTGGCAGAGCAGAGAAATGGGCAGCTCTTGGGAGGGATGAACGAGGACTTCTAAACCAGCTTTGCCAAGAAGAAAATGTGCTATGAACTACATCCTTCAGCATTGCTAATACAGGCATTCCCATGTGTACATGTTTGCACGAGCCATGAAAAAAGACAGGTTTGTCCAAGAAGTGTGCAGTATACAAGAGAGACGTTTTGAACAGACAACAGAAATGAAGCAAGTTGCATATGGACTTGGAGAAGATGGCAAGGCAGAACACTGACTAGTTACCTGTTTGTTTGGCATCGCTAGGGCTTGAGATTTATGTGAGAAAAGGAGTATTTGGGAGCAATTTGATTCACTAGAAAGCCATGTCTGGTGTCTTGCCTATACATAAAGAGTCATGGTAGAAGGATTGAAAGGAGTCAGTGAATTGGCATGATTGGAGGGATAAGAGAGCTGTTGCAGTCAATCAGGCAGCATTAACTAGTCCAAATGAGACTTGCTGTATGACAGGTGCTGTACTGAAGACCATCATGATCCTGAAATATTTGCTCGGTAAGATGCAAGATCCAGTGCAGATGTGATGGGCCACAGAGAGCCTTGAAGATGAAAAGATTAAAGAGAACTGTGCACCGATGGCTATCCCAGTAATAAAGTATTTACCCTAATGAATTCACTTCAAATGCCTCCTCTTCAGAGAGTTCATATGCAAACCTCTGAGGTGTGAGAGTGCTTGCCTCTCAGACTAGCTGTTAGAGGCATATTGGGCAATAGCCTCTCCAGCTTACTCAGAGTTTGGCAGGTAACTCTTTTCTCATGGTACCTGAGCTATTTTTAGATAATGCAGCTGGCACCTTTCTAAAGGCCTGGTAATGAGTTAGGAATGCTCATCTCAAGCATGTGTATTTGTTCCTTCTCCAAGACAAGCAAAACTGTCAGGGATCAACAAAGAGATTTATGAGCCTCATTGGAAGTGGTGGGTTTCCCCAGCATGGCATTGTTCTCAGCAGGGACAGTGTAGGAAGGGACACCGCTCCCCTCCTTGAGTAAGCCCCAAGGGAAAGACTTCTGCAGATAGTGACTATGGGAACCAGTTCTTTAGTACTTGCCTGTCAATAAAATATTCAGTATCCCCTCTGGAATGTGCCTGCAGACCGTTCCTGGGGATTTAGAAGTGCAGAAGATGATAACAGGAAATAAAAAAGCCACCTCATTTTGGCAGGGGCAGCATGAAATCACCGCTAAGGAGATAGGGGTTCCCTACATGCTTTGTGGAAATTTTGAATCAAGACTTCCTGTCAACAGTCGGAAAAAGGGCTCACTCCCCATCCTCACTGAATGGCCTTTCTTCCTCGTAACCAATTAACTCAAAGGAAGCGTAAATCCACAGATTTCCAGTTAAGTGTATGATGGCAAAGCCTCTCCTTTCTAATTTCAGGCACTCATCTGTTTTTAAAGTGAATGTCTTGTAAAACTTTATTAGATTGTTAACTAAACTATTTTGATGGCTGTGATCTTGAGCAGATCAGGATCTCACTATGTTTGATGCTCTACAAGAACAGGATGAAAAGGCAGCCCTTGTCCCCAAAAAGTCTGTGCAGTCTGTATGTTTGACAGCCAGCAGAGGCATACCGATGAACAAATACACACAATGGGGATCTTGTGGAAGCACACACGGAATGAGAGACAGGGGACTTGGACCCTCTGCATCCTAATCCCCAGGTTGAGATTCTTGTTTGCACCTTGACAAGGAAGACTCCTCCAAAGAGAATGAAGAAGGAGCTCTGTGGCTGTGCACGGGGCATCTTCCAAGAGCAAGGGCACCAGAGGAAAGAGGGGAGGTGTTTGTTATAAGGCTGCTATCAGGTTATAAAGATGCTATGGGGAGGTAACATCATGGGAGAGGGAAGCTGGTGCCTGTTCTGTTCTTCAGGATCTGATCCCACTTTCATGCAAACAACTGGCAAAACTCCCAGTGAGCTAAACGGGACTTGGTGGGAGCAGCAGAGGCCTGGGGACCAGATGCCATCCTTGAAGCCATTTGTTGACCTGCCAGGCATCTGGTAGGCAGCGTGTCACCCTGGCTGCCTGAGGGGCAGCAGCTGGCAGGCTTGTTGGTGCATACCTTGTTTCCATTCCTGAATTCCTGGGTGGTCGGGCCCATTGCCCCATGTGTACCAGCTAGTGTGGGCTTGTCTCCACACCAGCTATGGTGCATACACACCAATCCTTAGCAAATGTCATTGGGGAACTGGGGTTGGTGTTGCTGTTGTAGGAAGATAATGGGGAAGCATCTTGGAGACACTGTAGGGAGCACAGGAGAGAGAGGGATAGCTGAGGCTGTGGCTGCAGAAGGCAGTGGAGAGGAACTGAGGGGGTTATGGTGTGGTCTAGGTAGGGAAGGTGGGCGATCCTGGGGTGCTGCAGCAGGGATGTAGGTGAGGGAGGTTGGCTGAGTAGTGACCTATATTTAAGATCTATGGTATTGCATAGGAAAATTTGTTAAACCAAGGACATTGCAACAGAGGGAAGGGACATGTGCAAGATGTATATAAAAAGATGGGGAGGTGGTGATGAAGGATATGGGAACCTTGTGGACTGTAGGAGATACGGAGGGAAAAGCACGTATTATAGAAAGAATCACATGTTGGGAAATAAGACCCTTCATGGCCTACTCCTTACCTTGAATTGGGGATTCTTTGAGCATTGTCCATACAGACTATATCCAGCTTTGCACTGGATGCTGTCTCTAGAATACAGTAGGATTTCTTTCCTCATTCTGAATTAACAGTATGCAGATTAAAAATAGCCACGGCACAAACCACAGGCTTTCAGAGAAAGAGTAAAGTATGCCAGGCAGAACTAAACGAATTATCATTTAATTTTCAAAGATTTGTTTTAATTTACCACAATGGTAGAGCCTCCAACTCCCAACTCCATTCTCTTCATTTGTGCTTTATCAGAAATGCTCAATTCCCATACTGGCAGCTGGAAGTACCAGGACACTTGAAACGAGAGAGCCTGTCCTTACAGATTTTCAACTGCAGACACAACAGATTTCTGTGCATATCTCCCTGAAAACATGAACACTAGGTGATTATTTTTTAATATTTAGTAATTTTAGTTATGTTAGTACTTTCTGAGGAAGCGTGGCTTGAGAGACAGTGTTGCTTCTTCAGTTGAGGAATGGAACAGCGACTAGAAGAACATGGAGGAATAGTTTCCTGAGATATCTGCCATGCCTGCTACTGTGGTGTCTAAGCGACATGTAGTGCAACAGCACTGGAAGGAATTTGAATGCATTGCCACCGCCTTTGTAACTAGTTATGCCCTTGTTTACTGCTGACTGCTGGCTTTGATCAGGAGTTTTGCTCCGGATTGACTTAGAATATGAGACATCAGTAATTAAAACTAAGGTTAGGAAAAATGTTTTTCTACAGAGAAGCATCAGCTGGTTAAGACTGAAAGTTCTGCAAAGAAGGGTGAGAATGGGTCTGATTCAAGTGCGTGTTTGATGCTGAACAGACCCCCCACAAGGACTGTTTTCCCACAACCTTTGTGAATGACACTAAACTATTGTTTACTCTCTCTAAGCCTTAGTTTCCTGCCTCAAATTCCTACCTTTGTACACGTCCTAGGAGGATGAGCCTACCGAAGGCTGTCAAGTTCTCTACTATGCTACCAGCAACCATAAAACATATGATTCCCTTGGATTATTTTTTATCAAGCAGGGTAAATCAAGCAAAGAAGCTGAGGATGGAGCATTGCTACCAGAAGCACTGTTCTTCAGCAAAGAAAACCCCTTGGTCCCAAGCCCCAGACATGACTGAAATTCTCTGCTTACTTTGACTCTGGCAGAATTACAACAGCAGAAAACTTGTCTCAGTCTCTTCCACTCTACTCCAGGTAATCACGTAATTTTAATTCCCCTCCTTGCATGTTCGTGCTGTAATATGAGCTGCGGACTTCAAGCATGTACTGTGAAGTGCTCAGGTGAGAAAAAAATGCTGTGATTGACTTTTTGCAGACACTTAACTTGCAAGGGGATGTTTATGCAAGATACAGTAGGGACCTGTTCTCCCAGCTAAGAATTGCACTTTGAAATCCAAAGTGTTAAACTTTGGCTTGTCATCTGTCATAGCAAGATTTTTTACTCTTTTTTAACACCCAGACTCGTTGCTAAACCTACATAATCCTGAAATGTAACTTTTAAGTGTGATTTATGATTATGATTAGATTTATTGTATCAAGTTGCTGTTGTAAATCCCCTTGTTTTCCTAGGAAGGTGGGGCTGTAAATGTCCTGGGAACAGGAGAACTGGGATGATATTGCATAATTTGTTCTAAAAGCTTTTTCATTTCAAAGCCAATTAGAAGAAATAACACCACCCCACCCCACCCCAACAAAACCCCCAACAACTGTCGCATAACAAAATCCCATGTAATGTCTAGTTACCTAATGGCAGTAGATAAAAAACCAACCAACCAAACAAACAAACAAAACCCCCAAACCCCAACCCAAAACCCCTGAGCTCAAAACAGCCTGCAGGAGCCAGAAAAAGAAGGCACAGATTCAAGTTTTAACTGTGAGAACAAAAAAGTTTTCAGAGTGACTGTTAGCTTCCCCAGATGTGAAATGTATAGGGTCTAAATTGTAACATTGCTGGGAAATCAGATGGTTCTTCGCCCCTTCCCCTCGCTCACAGGGGGCACCATGATGAAATGAGAATACTGCAGATATTTTGCAAAACAAATTTATCAACGCCTCACACCCTGGCTTGCAGCTGCCAAAGGTCTGGATTATATTCAGGAGATTGTAGGAAGTCATGCAAAACAAACGTGAAAAAGAAAAACAAATGTATTTCCAGCATAAACCCTCATAGCGGTGTTTTCATTAAAGGGCTGACATCTTGCTATAACCCTGGGGTAGGAGCTTGCAACTCCTGCAAAATGCAGTGTGCATGCATTTGTGTAGCAACTCACTAAAGCCTTTACTGATAGGAAAGCGTCACTAAGTGCTCCTGGTTAGGGTATGGAGAGCACCCGGGGAGCGAGCTCCTTCCTTGAGGCTGAGCAAGAAAAAAGCATTGCCTTTCCTCCAGCCTGGATCCTGTACATAGGTCATCCTCTTCCCATCCAGCTTGCTGGACGCTGCTTCCTCTCTCATAACCAATATTCTCTTTCTGAATTCACGGGCTTATGAGGCAGTTTGAAGTGGGTCATGATGATATAATTTTGGCTGCTCATCAACAGGCTTAGAGGTATTTTGCATGCAGGAGAGCACTGGGGAGGCATTGTGTAGCATGGACCGTCTACAGAGATAGTTTGGGGAACACAGATCTACCTTGCTTCTCTAGAGGAGAGAGAGGAAGGGCAGCCCTTGGCTGGGGGGAAGAAGGGCTGGTCTTGGGGACAGAGCCCCCTCCTCGTGCGGCTAGGAGGGAGGACAGGCTCTCTGCGGGGAGGCTGTGCGGGTCTTCAGGAGCACTCTTCGAAAGGATGTACCTTGACTGCGATCGTGCTGCAGTAAATATACAGCCTTATCCACCGGGGCGGATGGGGAGTTCAGTCAGGGTTCAAGAGCTGTCCTCAGTCAGCTGGGGCTCCGCTGGCGTTTTCAGCAGGACTTTTGAAGTGTTTGACTATGAAGTGCTCTAATCACAGGAAGAGGACCACAGCAAACCTCACCTCGGGAGAGCTCGTCAGTGGGAAGGGCTGGCCTAGCAGAAGTAAACAAAAATATTTTAATTGCCTGTGAGAATACCAAACGGAAAAGTGGGAGGGAGAGCTGGCAGTCTGCATGTCATTGAGACTGCTGAAAAGTCCCTAGGAAGTCAGAAGAGGGAGGTGGGATGTTGATGTCCTGTGCCATTTCCATGTTTATCTTTTGAGTAATCTTTTGTTGAACAGCGGGCTCCTCTGCACTCCAGGAATATGCAAGCTGAGCACCGAAATTACAGTTCTGTCTGGTCCTTTTGTCATTGCACTGAGAAACAGCCTGAGGGCCTGACAAAATCAGTTCCAGTGTCTTCACTCAAAAATGTCACTTTTTTTTTTTTTTTTTTTTTTTTGAAAGAGAGAGAGAGAGAGAGATGGATACGGTGTATCTGGCTGTGGCCAGAATTCGGTGGTTATGTTAAAAGTCAGGACCCTGTTTGTGTAAGACAAAAAGCAAACAAGCTTTAATTTTCCATTGGGTAATGCCATAGACGTGTTTGCACAGTGAATGCTTAAAAGCACACCATGTTCTGCATAAACAAATAAAATACACTGCCCCACCTCGAGGAGTAGGGACTGTAGTTTTGTTTTCTGCTGGGAAAGTATTTTCTGACAGGGCTTTGTTATAAAAACAACCGTTTTAACAGTAAAAAAGCTCTTGAAAACCCGACGGCATGGTCCAGGATGATGAGACGTTTTCATTAGTTTGAGCTACTTAAGCTTAGCCATTTTCTTCAGTTTGAATTTCTTGGACTGCTGAGCAGGAGGTGGATCCAAAAATGAAACAGAGTAATGCTCCTGCCCAGCTCTATGAAATCTCTGGCAAGGCCAAAGGTTTGAGTGAATGTATTATACGAAGAAACAGCTTTCATCTTGTACAGAGGCTCTATTGTGCTTCAGAAAGACTTTTGGAGTCATCTAAATTTTTACTTCTTACCCATGAGTACACAGCCTCAGACGGCTCGTTGTGAAGCTAGCAGTCTGTAATCACGTCGCATTGGGACAGAACCGCTCCTCCGACATTGATAGATACTTGGTTTTGCCCTAAATCGTAACGTGAGCTGAAAAACGAGAAGCCTGCCTAAAAGGTTATCAGATCTAATGCACTTTTACTGGGATGAGGAGGAAATACAGCGGTGGTAAACAAATATAAGAACCTATTGTGACTGCGGCTTAGAATCACCAGGAGACCAATTAACACCTTTTTGTTAGGATTAACCATTATGATGTTTGCAGCAAGAGCCTTAAATTGGTACTTTCTTGTAGTTCAAAGTGTGACTACATTGCAGTTACAAGGGAAGTGGAGATCAAAGCTCCCAGAACAAATAATTACATGGAGGTAAATTCCATCTGATGTAGGAAGCAGCAGAAGCCTCCAAAGAATAGCAAACAGTCTGGCAGGGAGCAGCCTGTAGGAGTGTGAGCAACACAAAAGGCAGGCTTTCAAAGGGAGAAACGCCTCTCCTCAAAATGATGGAGTGAATCGGCTGCTCTGAAACCCTTTCGTTATACGGGGCTGCTCTTTGCTGTGTCAGCAGCCCCATTATGAAGCTTTTATTTTCTGAGGTTCATCACTCAGCCGAACCGGTGCTAATACGTGGCATAGAAAGCCTGTGTGGGGTCTCTGTGCTCGGCTGGGAATTTTAAAGGTAATTAAGGAGGAAAAAGCCCATTGTGCTATATTTGGTGACTGTTTTATTTTCTTGGTGTTGGTCCTGTGCCCAGGAGAGGAGGTTGGAGGGTGGGAATAATGGAATTCCCCTCGTTGCCTCCGTGTTCCTCTTGAGGCCCTTCAGTGATAGTTTGCCAGTGAGAAACTTGCATTTAAATAAATAACTCTGGAATTAATTGAAGCCTCGGCTTTGATGTAGTGTGCGCTTAGATGATATTGTCTCTAATTTAGACTTCGAGCCTAAAGTACAGGGGACTTTCTTTTTCTTACCTAAAATACCGAAAAAGGTCTCTAGGCCATGAGTAAACAGTTACAGTGTTTTAGTGGTTTTCTGAACGAATCATTCGTTGTTTTATGTCTTTATTTTTGCTGAAAAGCACCAATGAAATGGGTAAATGACTGCTGAAGAAGCCGTAAGTTTGCATTGCTTCAAAGAATAATGGGTTTTGTAAGGAGAAAAAAAAACCCAACCTAACAAAAGAGAAGCAAAATTTCAAAAATTTCAAATTTTCCATTCTGACACTTTCAAAGCCTAATATTTCTTTGTTATTTATTTTTTTCCAAGCTTGAAATTTGCCAAAATACACTTTTAAATAAAGGGTTAAAATGAAGGAAAATGTGTTGTGCAAACAAAAGAAAAGTGTCCTGTTTTGGTTGACATATGAATGAAAATTATACAGCATAAATGTACCTGTCCTGAAAATGAAATAAATTATTAAGGTGTCTATAAATGACACTGCAATTACCCTCCCTCTAATTAGAAGCTGGGAACATTTAATTCCATAAGCAGCCTCCTCCTTATTCTCCTAGGTTATAAAAGATGTATTCCTTCAAAGACTGAGTGTCATGGAATAATAAGCTAACACTTCAGTATGGGGTTGACTCACCTGTTTTCTCTCAGCTTGCACTCAGCTGACCACCTGTATTCCTGTCAGCCTCCTGAGGCAGATAAAATATTTGTCATACAGTTAAATATTTATTGTGTCCTGAGGGTATTCTGGGTGAGATCTGCACTGGGTTAGGAGAAGGTGTGTGTTAGCTGAACTGGTCCAAAAAGATGCACCGACAGCCTGAGCACAGCTTGATTCAGCCTCTTTTCAATTTAACTTAAACTGACAGGAGTTAGTACAAATGCAACTATGTACAGTGTGTTTTTAATGACAGGAGGTTTGAAGCTATTTAATTAACCTAGTTTAAGTAAGATACTAGTTATGATACTGTAACTTTTTTTTCCCAACATGTTGGTTAAAAGAAAAGGATTTAGGCCAAGATATTTTTCCTCCCCTCTCATGGGCAATGCAGGGATTGGCTGCCACCTTCTTGGTCTACAAGTGGTCTACCAGAGCCCACTGATTTCACACGTGTAACATCCATATGGGAACAAGAAAAACTATTCCTACAAAAGCAAAAATATTTCTAGGTAACTTCCCCTCTCTCACTCCCTCCCCATCACCCCCCCTTTTGTCTTTTTGCCTGCTGGGAAAATCTACTACAATATCGACTGTCAAGTCAGCGTTCATCAAAGCAACTTAACTTTTAGAATGAAATGAACATTTTTCAGGCTGTTCACCCTGTGTCTGCCTCCTTGAGCTACCGGCACACTGCCAGGGCTGTTGCAGGGCCGGGTGGGTGTCCCTGGCTGGCCAAGGACAGGCTTCCCGAGCCTGCGGGGGTGCAACAAGGCTGCTGCCGAGCCGAAGAGCTGTGCTCCAGCGTGTGGGATGGTGTGTGCCCAAGTCCCTCCTGCTAGGGAAGAACGTGGGTTTTTTTCTGTTGTGAAGCGCCGGTGTGTCTAAAAGGGGTGTGTGAATGCCAGACGCCAGCCCCGGCAGCCCATCTGCCCCGTCAAGCCTCTTCTCCCTTGGGCAGTACAGCAGTATGGTCCTTCAACCCCCGCCTGTACACCCACCTCCCACCCCAAAATGCTCGTGATGCTCATGAGGTGAAGGCGAGGGGAATTTTGGCATGCCTGCCATAAAGCTCTTGATTTTTTTTTCCATCAGGACAAGCCGAACAAATGAGACCATTCCCTACCCATGGGACATCTCTCGGTGGGTGTGCTGGGAGGTCTCCACCCCAGGAGGTGGTGGGTCACTACTGGGACATGCTTTCCATCCCTGGGAGCTGGCGTGGGCACTGTGGCCATGCGCCATCCCTCCCCAAGGCTGGGGGAGCCACAGGGGGAAGGTGGGTGTGCCTTTCCCTCTTCCCTGCGTGCATGTCCGATTTTAAACACAGCAAATCTGGTGTTTAGGTCAGGTTGATGTTTTGACACCGTCTGACAAAAGCCAGGAAGTGCACACTTTTGCACTGACCCTGGGCACCTCGCTAACTCCCACATGTTTGTTTTCACAACAGCGTGAGTTAAGGGGTGGATTTAACTTATGAATTTCCTGGCTTTTGTCAGTTTGCCTTACAGCCATAACCTGGTTTGAACATATTTCTTTCCATATTTTATATTAATGCTGGAAGTGCTATTTACAATAGCCATCTTCTAATGAGTGGGAAAGAGTACAAAGCCTTTCTGGAGGGGGAACATAAAGTTTTTGAAATTGGTAACAGGCATGGGGGCTGTTGGCAGAGGATCACTTATAATAAATGATCTTTTTGTTTTTACTCATTAAGAGGTCAGTTCCATAAAAAAGAACACTTCTTAGTTTTTTAGATGCTCTTATCACAAAAAGGGCTATTCTTTTATTTACTGCCTTGCAGAGGCGGGAAGGGAATTATTTGTATCAAAGAATGATTATGAAGCGTGTCTTAAAAGACCATGTAAAAATAAAGAGTATGTTTGTTGGAACACGTAAAGGAGGAACTCGTTTGGTTCACTTTGATGAATTTGACTGTAGCATCTCTTGATGGCTCTTTTTTTCCTTCTTTTTTTCTTTTTTCCCTCTGAGGTCTGAGTATAAAAGCTTGCAGTCCCCTTGGAAGTTGATGGGAGGTTCCTTCTTACATGAGTTGGGCAAAATTCATGCTTCCCTTGAAACCAGTAGTATTAATCACTGGAGATTACTTATCAGCAATGTATTATCACAGAACTCAAGCTTCATCTAGAACAGCATTTTATATGCAGTAGTTGAGACAGACTTACCTCATTGTTCATTCTGTGACCATTCTCTTCTGTTACAAATGTGGTTGTCCAGGAATTCAAAAAATTAAAGGGAGCAGGCAGAAAAAAAAAAAGTAATTCGAAAAATGCTAAAAGTAGACAACTTAGAACGACTCTGAATTATGGTTTCTCAGAAAAGAGTCCTGAATGCCATAGCTGCTGAGTCACAGGCGCTGTGACCTTCCTCTGTGCTTCTGAACAAGGTCTTGGTATGTTGTATCAACTGCAGCACATTCACTTCCATATCGTCTTTTCTCTCATGTGATGCATCCATAGGGTGCCCGAGGGCCCATGTGTTAGAATTGCTTTCTTCCACGTTATGATTGAGTTAGCTCTTTTCTTTTTTCTGTCTTTTTCTGTGTTTTCAATGGGAGAAGATTCCTTCTGGCCTTTGCTGAGATGGATTTAATAAATCTGCTTTGCAGAGAAATGATTTCTCCCCTCTCCTCCCTGTCAATCAAGAGGAGTTGCCTAGAAAGCTGAGAGAAAGAGCCCTCTGCAGCTGGCTCAGTTTCTGATGCCAAATGATTTAGTTCAGCCATCCAACTCCCTGGTCTTCTCTTGGGTTGTATTGCGCTGTGCAAATTCAAGTCATGTTTTCATCTGGCACAGGCGTTACATTATTTTACAATATAATGGCTGCTAATACAGAACATTAAATGATAAACAGAGTCCACACGGCATGTCCTCATGCTCTGCTTCTGCCATTATTAGTACTTGATTGTTTAAACCCAGCTGTAATTCGCCGTTATTTAGGCCATCAGCCAGCCTCAGGGATGGGGAGGGGTACCATGGCGAACAGCCCCTGCCAGGGAACATTGTGCCTGGGAGCTGGCCGAGCCGGTTTCCCGGAGGAGGAAGGTTTTGTTCTCCCAAGCAGACATCCTGACCCATTGTGAAAGGCTGGCAGGGCAGCAAGCTGACACAGGGCTTGACACTGCCTGCAGAGATTGTGCTCAGACCCCAGAGATATAGAAATTGTCATTTGCTTGTTAGCCTCCTGCTGACAGAAGCTCTATTTCCCTTTGTTTTGAGCTAAAGGCTCCCTTTCCCTCTCTCAGCTCTTAAAGGTTTCTCCATAAGCACAAAATAAGGGGTTTCTCCACAGAAGAAAAGGGGTTTGGACAATGGGTAGAGTTACAAAGGAGTGAATGACAGGCTTCCTCTGCCTGACAAGCAGCTGGAGTGAGGAGCCTTTGAGGGTGCAAATAGAAATTATTGTCCTGGGTGTTTGTGGAGTTACTTATTCATTAGCTCTCTTTTCACTAAGTTAATGAACTTATGCAGCCTGATCCTGCTTCTAATTTAGTTGGTGTCAGTCACAGTGCTGTGGAGTTTGGGACAGATCACTGGATTTCTAAACTAATCTCACTCAGGCCACTGAATTTTACTTGCATACTGGTGCTTGGCTGGGGTGAATGTCTTTCAGAGTTCACCTCAGAAAGGCATTCAAACTTGATTCAAAAACATGGGGAGAGGAGAATCTACCCTTCCTTTGGTAGCTTGTTCCAGAGGTTAGCAAACTACGTTGTTAGACTATTTTGAGCGTTTCTGGCTTCACCTTTTACCTATTGCTTCTTGCTGTCCCTTTCCCACTAGGTGAAGAAGTGTTTTAGCATCCAGCACTACTCGCTCTGAGATGTTCACAATTGTGCTTTTTTTTTTTCTTACTACTTTTGTGATTCTTTGCTGTCTCTCCTCCAGTTTTCCAACATCCCCTTAAAAACAGACAGTAGAACACAGACACTGTTCTCAGCAGCACTTCATACTCAAGGAAAATTGCTTCTTTAAAAAAAATCATATATTTACTAGCCCCTGTTCATAGGATTGCAATAAAGCTGTTAGCTCTTAAAGTAAGCAAAACCTATTTACTTCTGAAAGTTTGTACGTTTGGCACTTGAGATTACCTCAGTGCTGAAAGCTGGGGGTTTGAACACCCTCCTCCTTCCTATCCCAATTGCTGCCTGGTGAACCAGGGACTGTCAGAGGTCAGACGATGGTGAGTTAAGCAAGATCAAAATAAGACTTCTTTTCTCCAATTTCACAGAGAAATAAACAGGGCTTCAACATTGAGACATTTTTGTAGTATTGAAATAACCTGGATACTTAGATACCTCTGCACGAAAGGCTTGTGTGATTGCAAAGTGCTGTTAGTTTTAAGAAGGCAAAAATTTGTCACCTTTATTAGTCTAAATTTCCTCAGGGTTCAGGCACATTCACCCAGGGGTTTCTGCTTGGTACCAGAAGAGAAACCTGTTAGGGCAGCTTAGGCTTTGTACACACTGGGAAGTCTTACTGATTACACTGTGTTGGTTAAATTTCTGTAGTCATATGGGTTTAAGGAGTAGTTCACTCTGTCCCCAAAATTATTTATATTATTGGAGGGATATTATATTTCTAAAATAATACAAACTAAAACTAGAAAAAAGATGTTTGTATGATAATAGGGTTGTCCAGCAGGAGACTGCGTCAGTCTGTATTAAAATTCAGCTTACATTGATACAAATTTCCAGGGTAGACAAGTCAACTGAGTAGTTTTACAATAGCTGCTGGAAAACAACCACCAGAGCTGACGATCAGTTCTTCATTCTATTTTCTTAATAGTTTAGACATGGAGAAATACAGCAAAATATTCATTTTGGAATTGGAGGAAACACAAAAGTCTCTCTGAAATAACACAATCAATCTGGTTTTGACAGCAATTGTGTCAGCAAACTGTATATAAAGTTTTCTTAGTACTAGAAATATACAAGGCATAGGCTTGTATAAATTCATAGGCTATGTATTAGATGGATAAATGCATAGGCTCCTGTACTTTGTAATGTCAATTGATCCATTAACTGAACTGAGAAGGTTTTGATCCCCATGGTGTCCCAAGGGGAATGATTATAAAGCATACATGATAGAGAGGTTATAGCATCTAAAGGTATAGTGTGTACAAAACCTGTGCTGGCCAGGGAAGGGTCACCAAAAGCCAATAAATGAGGTGTGAATGCAGCTCAGCTGCGGGTAGATTGAGATGGGGGATAGGTCACCCTCAGGCTGCTGCTGTGAGAAACTGGTATGGAGAAGTTGAGGCAGTCTGTGGTTTACCAGAACCTCTCTGTGGCAACATAGTCCTGGAGCACAGGAATCTTGTTCACAATACCTTGCTTGTTGGTGCTGTGAGATAAAGTTTCCAGTTGTGAAATGCTCTGAAAGGTATGGGAGTTGGAGGTAACAGGGCTGAAACTGAGTGTTACAGGTGACCCAGTGTGAGAGCTACTGAAGGAGAGGACTTCTTCCTCTTTATGTAGCTATGTACTTTCTGTCCTCACTTCGTTTTTGCCCCTTACATTCCCCGTGAGTTGGTTTAATTCACTCATCCTGCAGAACGTGAGCTTAGTCATCCCTTGCCTACCTCAGAAAGAAAACAGAAAACAGTTTTCCACTGGGTTAGCAAGGTGAATCAGCTCAGGAAGGACTTTAACATGTGCTGAGGGAGTGGGAGAAGGAAGGAGGAGACATTGGGCTGACAGAGGGTGCTGGGATTCACTCAACTGGGACAGCTGTTGGAGAGTCCTGATGAGTGCTTCTGAGAAGCACACATGCTGAGCAACAGGACAGGGTCCAACTCTGATTTCAATTATGTTTTATTTCAGAAGTTGGTACCAGGAAGGTCTCAGCCAGAGACATGCATCTGCAGACATGGTTGCTGGTGGCTGTGTAAGATGAAAACAGGTAAGGTGACTATAGCCATTGAAACACAATGGGATTTTGTAGAGGCTGAACTTGTTGTACATAGGTATTTGAGCTCTTTTACCAGATGCTTGCTGGAGGTGGTGGCTCTCCAGGGGATAGGCTGGTATGTTCTGCTGAGGTCCTTGCATGTGGCTAAGGCCGCCTTCTCTATGGAATTTTAACTTTGCTAAAAATCGTACTGCTTCTTTTATTTAAATAATGAGTATGGCCAAGTAACGTTCAAATATTTTAAAACATAATCACAAGATCACTTCTGAAATCTAGAGGCACTGAAACATTTGGTGTTGAAGACCCAGCATCCACACTATGTGCATTTTGTGACTAATCTGTGTATATCAATCTATATGTGTGTGTAAATATATATATATATATTTTACACTTTTGAGAAACTCCAGTCTGGTCCTGTGAGCTGAAAGTCCATTGGTGCTTAAAGAGTACTAGGTGTGCTCTCGGGGTGTATCCTCTGGTTTAGTTTCACCCAAAAGGAATATGGTTTTATGCTCTGAGACCACCTGTAGTGCAAATCAAAATACTGGTAGTAGGGACTATCATGAGATTGGTTTCAGAAGTGTGTCTCTCATCCAAAGTAAAATGCTAATGTAGGCACTCTCTTCTCTTGATGATGATGTAACTTTGAAAATGAGCACCAGAATACATGGTTAAAATAAAACTGCTTTCTCTTCCTGATGAATTATAATGCCTTGTTTTGGAGACTGCCAGGAGCCCTGGGTCTGTTTTGCAAAGTATGTAGATCATGGCAGTGGAAGATTAATATTTGCTCCTACAAACTTCAGGCAACGTTTGGGATTTGTTGTAGTACATGGTAACTAACCACATGTAAGAAGGTCTCCAGGCTTGGATCCCAACAGATAAATGAGACTGAGTGGAGGCAAAATTGAGTTTAATCATCACTTTAAATACAAGGAACTGAAATACAGCTCTGAGAGAGCTTCTCAGTCAGCTGGGAAGCCTGCAGCAAAGCTGATGAATTGTCTTAAGAATCTAGATCAACTGCCATGTTACTGTGCAATACTGCATATTGATATAACTATACAATCCCTGACAGAACACAGTGGAATTCTTTGCCATGACTTGAATCACAGTATGGGCTGGCTGATGAGCCAGAAGTCAAAAGGGACCTCCTGTTAAAGGAGTTTCAGTAGAAGAACCTTATTTATAGTCATTACAGGCATATTCTCCTTTTCTTTTTAAAGTCCTCAAAGAAGAAAATGAGGGCATCACACAAGAATTTGAAGCTACTACAATCAGCGTGTAGGCTGGTCATTCTTGGTTATAGCTCTCTGGACTTCACTGCTTGCACAGCAGATACATTTGGATCAGCAATTTTCGTATATGCCTCAGTGTGTTTGTTTGGTTGTTTTTTTTTTTTTTGGTCTAGAACAATATCATAAGAATACAATGATATAGTCTGCTTACCAACTTGGCATAAATGGTTAGCTTTCCAGGGTCTAGTTTTTCTGCAGTATGACATACTATTGTTGTCTTCAGGGTATCTCATACATTCATCATCATTGGCATTAGTGCAGCTAACTGAGCTTAATTTTGTTATTTTCTATTCTAATTTTAAGTGCTACACTGTGTTCTCTCCTCTCAGGCTGACATTAATCACTTCAGGAAACACTTTGTTTTGTAGCCGGAGGCCCTCAGTCTTGCAAGTGTTCAGCCAGTAGTGATCTGATAAGCTTAGCGCTGAAAGTACTTTGTGAAAAGAGATTTCGTTTATCTTGAATGTTGGGTAACAAACTGTCAAGATTTCTTTTCCTTTTTAATACATCATTTTTATACAACTTAGACATCAGATAGAACAAATATCCAGACCAGGAAAGTGAAAAGGTGCAGTTGAATGAAACGCACTACTGAACTCTTAATTTCTGGCCTAGAAAATGCAAAAGAAATCCTATATAATTAGGTTATCATGTTTGACACACACCTTCCAGTTTGTACATCAAATCGACCAAATAATGCATTAATATGTGACTTCTTTAGTTTGAAGTTCTATGTACCAGCATAATACTAGAACAAAACTCACTTGTTAGTTATGATATCAAAGCAGGGGTAAAGGTGTGTGTTTGTTTTTTTTGTTTGTTTTTGTTTTTTTTAAAACAGGCAGCATGGCTTGAATTCAAGCATGGCTTCAATTCAGATAAGACTAACAAGGCCCAAGGAAAAACGAAATGGAAAACAGATTATAAAAGAATTAAAAAGCATAAGTAGTCTTTGCCAACCAGGCGCACGAAAATATACGAATTTTGATGATTTGTGCTCCCAAACCTTGAAGCTATTTAAAAGGCTCAGACTTTGAGGTAGTGGCTACTCATTTAAGGAGTTCCAAATCAGGCACCTGAAGCTCTGGTTCTTTTCATTTAAATAACCAACCCCTGTTTTGTTTTGGTTTTAGTTCACTTTTACATTTAATGTTCTCATTGGCAGATACCTGACTCATTTCTGGATCCCTGTCCTTGCCCAACAGGACCCATATTGGGGTATGGGTGGAAGGACTCTTGTGTGACTCAACCTACAGGAGTGGGGAGCTCAGAGCTATAATCTTGCCTTAGTCAGAGCTGTTCTCATGAAGCCCAGTTTCATTAATTAACTAGACTAGTCTTTAAATGGGATTAATTACATCGTCTAAGTTCTAAAGCTTTCTGAATGTGAGAAATAATACAGTGGGTTATGGGAAATGCATTGGTGGGCAGTAGTTTAGGATGTTCATGAACCTTTCTCTGAGCTACAAAGCAACTCACATCTGAGAACTGTTAACACAGCAGTGTGCGGTTCCTTTTTATGTCTTAGTTTATCAATAAATGGGCTGGCTTGTTGTGGCCTTTATTTTCTGCCTGGAGTCTGAAGCATTATATTTGTGTATCAGTAGGACCAGTACGAAACATATTCATTGTGGAATTGGCTAGGTGGAAATGAAAATACAAATATAAGGCACAAAATGACAGCTATATGGTGTACTTTTGAAACAAAACCTCAACTTGAGGTCTGTGGAAGTGATTAACTTGGTGGACTTTGTACTTCTTCATTAACAGAAGTTATTCTACAAATAACTTCTATATTATTCTGGATTTATTTACTGGAAATTTGTTCTGAAAGGCATTTAGATGACGAGGCCATCTCATTAAGGCAAGCATAAATCACAGTGTGCTAATACATGTCTTTAGGGTGTTTAACACCTCTTGTACCATGTTATCAGATTTAACTTCTTTTACTGCACACAGTCCCTGTGGTGTCCTGTCCTCAATTTGCATTATAGCAATTTACTGGTTGATGTTCAATTAGTATTCACTTCCTGTTTTGACTATACTAATGTATAAATTGTGAATCAAGAGGAGCATTAACCAAAGAGCATGATAAACCTGACCATCACATTCTTTCTTAGCCTTTCTGTTGTAGGCTTCAGTCCTAGTTGCAACAGGTCATTGCAAGCTACAGTTCAGTCCTCTGATGATAGGAAAAAAAGTGGGACTTATAAAGTCTATGCTGATGGTAGTACATTAGGCTAGAGGGATGAGGAGGAAACTGAAATAGCCTGTTAGGATTTTCCAAGCAAAATACCTTACTTGGGAAAAGGAATTTTGCAATTAGCAGTATTGTCGTTCTGTTTCAGTTTTAGTTCTGCAATTGTTATTGACATTGTGGAGCTACACAGACAACGTAGAAAAAGTGTGAGAATCTTAATGTTTATTGATCTCTGCTTCTAGCTTCTACTACAGTAAGATGTGCGGCTGTAGATTCCAGTTTGTTTTTAAAAGACTTGTCTTTCCCATGCATGAGAAAATGTAGTATTTAGACAAACAAGTCCTATTCCCTAGATGGTACCTTTAAGTGTTACTGCAGTACAAACAAACAATACCACTGGGCGTACAGCTTACAAATCTTGCTCTCAGCCTGGCCAGCTGAGGGATTACTTGCCTACTGATGCTGAAAGAGCTGTGTATTGCAGAGTTTTAATAAAAGCTTTCTTCACTTTGTAAAGCAATCTCTGTGCAATTGGTTCATGATCTTACAAAGCAGGCAGCTGGCTGACAGTATTTCATTGAGCTTTAATGGAGAAAAGCCAGGTCTGAAGAAAATTAGTGTAGTAGTCTCAAATGTTTTAATAAGATATAGACTTTCTATGAGCTCAGTCTTATTATTTGGTTTAAAACTTGTTTTTAAAAAGAAATGTCAAAGAAAACACTCAACAGTCTGGGACAAATCTCTTATGTGAAGCAGGCTGTAATCTTGTTTTAGTCTAAACTCAAATATGGCATAGTTTAGGAAGTTATTTACTGAGGCCAAATAGCAAAAATAGCTAAAGAACATGGACTATGCAACTACTCCTAGTACTTTTTATTGATTTCTTTAAGGGAATAAAAATACATATTCCACTAATGAAAACAATCCATCAGTCTTTTGCAAGCCTACTGCCTTTGCAGTCATTTGGTGCTACAACATTCAGAGTTGAGACTTGCTCTGGGGGTTATGCTCTTCTTTTGAATTAATACAACCTGACCAGTCTTTATTTGATTAACATAAGCTGAAACTGGGAAATGTTTTTTTTCTGTGTTTATCTTGATGTTTTACCACTTCTGTTTCAGACCTGAAAAATTATTTTTGTTTAATGTTTGCCCCTTTTCTTCCCCCAACAGTAGCAGTTAGGCTAATATGTTATTGCTGCTTCTTATGAATCTTGCTGGACTTTTCTTCATAAATTATTTGTTTTAGGAATATAAGATTATTACAATATCAAATATAAACATTATTTTTGAAGCATTGTTTGGAGCAATATACTTAGGTTTAGTGTTTTCGTTATTTGATTTGAACTAGAAGAAACAGATTTGCCACAAAGCAAATCTTGCCTATCAAAGAAGCTGTCAGTTTTGAGTGAACAGAGGACCATCCCAAAACTTTGACTATTAAGACCCGTTTAACTGCCCTGGGGAAAGGTGCTTTTCTCAAGATTGCCATGCTATGCTTTATTTTGTTCAGTGTGTAAGAAAGGCATGAACAGATGGATTGGACTACTTCCTAATTTAGGGGCTCAGTTGAACTGCAGTTTAGATGCATTTGTGTATATTTTGAACCATCAGAAATCTTCTCAGCTTGCAAGTCAATGAATACCAGGAATACATTCTGAATGCTATTGGTTCCTGCATGTATTTATTCTTAAGTTTAAAATCTGCAATTTATCAGTACAGCTATTTCCCACTGAAAAAACCACTCTTTAGTTTATGAAGAAGTTTTTTGGCTCACACTGCCTGGCACTGTTGGAAGCTAGTGGTTGGCATGTCTCCCTATGATGCACAGATGAGGCACAGGCAGTAGAGGGTCAGTCTGTCTCAGGAAGGAAGATGCCAAAAGTGTGGTATGCTCGAAATTGCCGGTCAGGACAAAGAAATACAGTATTTGAAAGAATGATGGGAGGGATGGGTTTACTGTGAGCATGTTTATGGAACAGCATGCCTGTAAATTACAAGCCAGCTTTACTTCCCTAATCAGTTTATGTACTCTTCCAGAGCCCAACTCTACTTGGTGCCAGCCAAAGGCAGTGTGAGTGACACCTCCCAGAATTCTTCATCCTGGAAATGATTTCACTTCATCTGTGGCTTTACAAAATTGGAAGATAATAGTAATCTCTGATTTATGTCCCTATCAAATCTCATGGCACGCGATGTTTAGGCTATCAGTTAGTACTAATGTTTGCAAGTATCTTTGTAAAAGAGTGACCAGAACAATTTCTTGGAACCTAAACGGCCTTCATACATGGCTCAAGTTGTCTTGTCCTGAAGAGCTTCTGTCTTACATAGCTTGTAGTTTTAACATATACTTTCATACTATACATGGGTACATTTATCTTGCTTTTTTTTGAATAGCTATTGGGTCCTTAACTAGCAAAGATTTCATCAAGAAAAATGACTTAAGTATACATACAACTCCCATTGCCTTTCTCAATCTATCTTTATATTTCTGTAGGGTAGCATGATGCTTATTTTTTCCCATGTAGCCAAGGGGCAAGGAGTCAGTGACTTCCCCAGGGTCGTCCATGGTGGTTTTAGGTGGTGAACCTGATTCTTCCAAGTCCTGGGCAGATCCCTGAGTCACTGGACAGCTTTCGCCTTTACTGCTGCTTTTTATTGCTAACAGTAACTCAGCTCTGCTAGAATTGGCCATGTTGGGTTTGTATTATAAGCAAGAGAATAACTACTCCTTTTAGTCCTCCGAACCAGTCCCTTTAATCCTTTAAACCTATTCAAATTAGGCTCGATGGACAAGGTGCTGGAAACAGCTCTGGGAGTCAGAAATCTGCCTATGGGAAGAGGGGGTCCCTCTTTGCAGCAGTGGAATTGCAAATGCTCACTGTGAACCCTGGAATAAAATGTTTCCCCCCTTATCACCTTCCATGATGCTTATATTTACATTGCTCAGGGTAGAAGCCAGGTACTCAGTGCTTTCATTTGGCTTGCCTGTGTGTATTAGATTATATCTTGGCTCTGTAGACTCTAAGTTGTCTGTACTATGACTTCATTCTATTATTTGTGTTCAACCTGGTTTTGGCTGGGATAGAGTTAATTTTCTTTCTAGTAGCTGGTATAGTGCTGTGGTTTGGATTTAGGATGACAATAATGTTGATAACACACTGATGTTTTAGTTGTTGCTGAGCAGTACTCTCAGCAACTAAGACAAGGATTTTTCAGCTTCTCATACTGCCCTGCAAGTGAGGAGGCTGGAAGTGCACCAGAAGCTGGGAGGGGACACAACCAGGACAGCTCACCCAAACTGGCCAAAGGGATATTCTATACCATACGATGCCATGCTGAACAATAAAACCAGGGAAAGTTGTCCAGGGGGTGGTAGCCCACTGCTCGAGGACTGGCTGGGCATCAGTCAGCGGGTGGTAACTATTATTTTCCCTTCCTTTTGTGTCCTAATTGAACTGTCTTCATCTCAACCCATGAGTGTTACCTTTTTTTCTGATTATCTCCCCCATCCCACTGGGGAGGAGTGAGTGAATGGCTGTGTGGTGTTTAGTTGCCTGCTGGGTTAAACCGCAACAGTGTTATTACACATTGTTTTTTTGTAGCGAGCAGACAAGATACTACTTGGTCTTTTCAATCATCTCATCACCTGAATCAAAAATATTCCAGACAGCCCTTGCACCCAATGGCAAAGGGAGAGCTAGTTCAGAATGCAGCAGTGTAAAGATTTTCTTTAACAAGGGACCATTTGGATTTTTAGCAGTATGTTTCCAAAATGCTGGAGTACAGTTCTACAGTATTCCTGAATGTAACTTAGGCTTTGACCAAATGCTGACAGGCATGGGTATTCTCTAACAGCACATAAATACAGCTGCTTTGTTCAAAACATTATCGAAACATATCAAGCCAAACCATTCTCAGCAAAACCTGGTCAGGATGATGGCTTTCCTCTGAAAACTGAAGTTGGATGCAAAGTTTGGATTCAGAAAGAGGTTTTCCAAGGTTGCCAGGTCTTGTCTCACTGCAGAAAATGCAGAAATGATGCAGATAGGAGTTTGTCCAGATTTCAGGAGACAGTAGTATTTTGAATTATGCCAGTTATGCCAAGTAGAAGCAGCAAGCTTCACAGAAGTTAGTTTTAATAGATCTATGCTAGTATTTGGCATTCCATAAAATTTTAGGTTATTATCCATAGTTTGCCTGACATTTTTTGACAGTGGTTACATATTCCCCAAACTAAATATCTTGAAAGAGAAAAACATAAAATTCTCTTGGACGGGGTACTTATAGGCAGTGGGGGGAATGTTATTTTAAAGCTTAGGGAATGTCTGAAAGTTTGGTGGTGTGGAGGAGGTACCGAACTTTTAACTCTTCTATATACACGAAAGCTTTCCTTTGCAAACCTGTCTAGAATAAGGCTGCTGGAATGATGGACTCTAATCTACAATTCAGACCAGGGATAAACTTTGTTTGGACATTGACATGGTATTGTCTACTGTATCTGTGGAGATCCTCCATTTCTTAGCAGTCTGTAGGGGATCAACAGTAGGCTACTGATGGCACACAGTGCTTGGCTGCTCTGATGGTTGGCTTCTGGATGAGCAAATTTTGATTTAAAAAGTTTAACTGCTCTAGATTGCTGTTCAGCTTCTAAACTGACTGAGGTCAGTGGTGCTGTTCACTTGGCATTCAGTGTGAATCTTCTCTAGTCAACAAAACTACAGTGATTGAGAGCTCAAAATTTAGGAGAAAGTTTTGTTAAGAGTTCATGATCCAGAGATCTGAGTTCTTGCTAATTTTGAAGATAATACTGACTTCCAGTTGCAGAGAATGGAGCACTCTTCACTATCAACTCAGACATTTGAATGTTCCACTTACAAAGTTTGCCTGGGTTTTGTGAAATTCCTTATTAAATTCTTGGCTGAGGGTGGTGTCTTCTTTAATGAGCTAAGTCTGCTCAGACTGTCTAGACCAAGACTATTTCCATAGGACGACATGGCTTTGAGCTTTGATCAGTATTCATAGTGTCACTTCTTTTTAATATGGCACAGAGTTAAAATGTATTTCTATTGCATCAGTGTACCACAAAGTGTGTATTTGGGTTCCTCCCCACTGTCTATGTTTGTATGTGTCATACCATAATCCTCGAAACTAATGAAGCCTGATTTCCCAAAGGACTTGTGTTGTGTGTGCCCTAAACACTACTAACCCTCCCTTTGTAGCACCTCCTCTTCTTCCCATAGCCTTGATGTTGCTCTCTGCAGTGCAATTCCCCCATCCCAGTTCCCCTCACACTGGTGCAGATGAGTACTGGTGTACATTACTGCTGACTGGAAGCTGGGCATGTGCAGATCACCTGGCCAGCACTTGTGTGCTTATGGGCCAACTGGATGAAGCTTCTCTGGTTTGATAAAGGAAAGGTGGCTTTAATTCATCCCCTCAAAAGGTGATTTAATCAGTCTTCTATCCAGATATGAATTCTCACAGTGTTTCTTGGACATTTTTATTTCTGAGCCTTCAACCACATTTGACAGACAGGTAAAAGATGGACAAAATTGAGGAAGCTGTTATAGGTGAAGGAGAGAGACAGACAGATGGACAATTAGAGGGGCTGAATAGGTCTCACTTCTGCAGGAAACAGTGGAGTGAAGGAGCTGAAACATACTTGTGTGTGTTCCTTCAACTACTTGTTACTGAAGGCCATTAAAGTCATGATGGGCGTGGGATGGGCCAGTGAAGGGTGGACTCCAGCTGTGTCAAATGCTGTTCAAGGAGTGCTACAGGGTCATGCCAGAGAATGTGGAAATCACAGAGTGCTCTTCTCTGAGCTCGCAAGTCATGGATGCTGGCAAAAAGAGAGGTGGTTGGACATTTCAAAAAATTCTTGGTTACTTTCTCCAATTTATGTCTTTTGCGTTACTGGAGAAACTTGAGAACTGTGTTTTTTCCTACATGAAATTTAAGAAATATGACTTTAGATAGGCTGCAGAAAAGATAATGAAAGATAAGGCATAGTTGTACAGTGAGGTGTGTGGTAGAGCGGCTTGTTATGGTGCAGCACATACAGGCACATTAATTCTGATCCCAAAAGCTGTATTGGTGTGTCATCATGACACTGGGCAATTACTGTGGCCTCCCAGGCTATTGCAGCTAGTCTGAGTGTTTGGGTGACATCCTCCATGGCACACTGCAGACCAGGGAAGTTCTGCTTGATCCTGGAGCAGTTAAAGCAACTGGCATTTGCCTCGGCAAAAGGCACTGCCTAACCCTGAAGGTGCTTGAACATCAGACTTGACTGAGAAGCCAAAATTTGGCAAGAAGAGACCTGAAGCAGAAAGGCCCTGTGGCTTCTGCAGCTGCTCCTTTTCTCTGGAGTTTCTGGCTCATTCCTGTCTTTTCAGTCTTTCCCCAAGGTGATAATTTTGTGCAGCAGATCGAATCCCTGCCCTGCCCTGAATTGCATCTGCCTATGTCTATTGGGCTGAACTGCAGCAAGTCAAACTTGAAATCAAGGTAAATATCAGCTGAAGATATGGTTTCACACTTAACCTGGGCAGCCTAGTCCTGCCTGTATATGCAATATGCAGCTGTAGCTGGATAATAAAAATTTCACTCACAACAGACCACCTATGCCTATACCAGAGAGGTTCCCAATGACTTCAGCTAGCCTTCCAGACCTCTAACAGCTTCTTGCAGTGAATGCACACTGAAATCTACTCTCAAGATCTCTCTTTTTTCCTTCAATTGGTTGGTTGGTGGGTTTTTTTTGCCCACCTACTAAGTAATAAGTAATAGATTTCATTATCTGCAAGGACAAAAACTGAATGCCTGCATTCTTGGAGGGATGTGATCTTCATGGAGACAGAAACATATCCTGTACTACCTTTAAGTTGTACTAAGCTGCTAGACTAGTTTTGTGACAATATGTTGTTCTGCACAAACCATATGTCAGGCTGGTTTTGGAGTAACTTTGAAATGTGCTAATATTGCCATGTTTTATGTTTAAATGCATCAGAATTGATCCTGCTGGAACTGACGTTATAAAAAAAAACAAACAGACAAACGAAACACCCTCCTCCCCTTGCCTTCAACCCAAAACCTGATGGGTTTTTAAGTACTGGTGGCCAGACGGAAATTAGACTTACATAATTGCAAGACTCCAGGAATCTGCTTTCAAGAAAAATGTCAGATACTGTTGCAAACAGCACTTTCTGTAAGTAAAGAATACTTAAAGTATTCTTTAAGACAGTGACTTGGCAGGTAAAAGAATGTAAAGCCTGGTAGCAATACAGGTCTCAACACTGCTTAGCTCAACAGTGGCATCCTCGTTATTGCTAATGACATTTCAAACTCATACCATAACATTTTCGTTTTACAGTGGTTTTTATATCATATTATATAGTATACAATTTATTGCATATACCTTTGTGTTTAAGATATCAGTGCAAGTATAATTAGAACTGTTTGTAATTTCCCATATAATTAAAAATGCCATTTTCTACTCCTGGATAAAAATAAAATCCTGTATCTTGTGCAGTCTGCAGATCTGAAGTATTTCAGTTATGAAACAGTGAAACTTACTAATGCTTTCCCTAAGGAAGATACTTATTTTTTTGCTCTAAAAAATTGTTTCATCTAAAATGCTGAATGTTTCCCTAGAATAACATAACTCATGTAGCCAGTTGGATTTTTAAGCATGGTGATTTATAGCACAGTGAACTAAACTTTATAATTAATCTTTCGACATCTTTTTGAGCAGCAGGTTAATAAACATTATTCCCATCAATGCAGCACCTGACTAGCTTCAACAGTAAAAAACAACCACAAGGTATCTCTTCTTTTCCTGCCAAAAAAAGATGAGCTTGTAAACCTAGAAGACTGGGAGATTTGATATTAAGATACCATTGTATGCGCGTTTACCTGAATTGGGTGGGGATGTATATTTAATTCTAAAAATAGCAATGTAACATTAGGTGGTAAAAAGCAAAACTGAAGTATTGTTTTTTTAATTGCCAAACTTTGTCTTGACAATAGAGTTTATGTGGACTTCAGAGTAGCATAATGCTCTCTAGCTATAAGCAATGCCCAGAACAGCAAAGAATTGCATCATGCAACAAAAAAATATTGCAGTGGCTACAGACACACAGCTCCGTGAGAACTGTAGGCTGTTACAGGTGAAACTGTTGTGACAGATGACAGCGAACTCCAAAAATTGCCATGCTAGCCTCATGCACAAGCAGCAACCATGACAGAGTTGAGCTTTACGCACTTTTTATATTGCACAGTACTTACCTAAACGTGTCTGGCTTGCTGTGACCTGGACAAAGGCTGGTGGCAGGGGAGGCTACCAGGAGCCCAGTGGGGTATCAGCCCAGTGTGCTTATGAGCTGATGGGGATGGAGAACAGGTCTGGGGAAGTGCTGTGAGAGCACCATTTCAGAGAAGCTGAAAGCCCTTCTCTAATTCATTAATTCTGATTCCTATGGCTTCCGGTCCTTTAAGGCAACAGTGCCATGCACTCATCTGAAGTTAGTGAAATGTAAGACCTTTTAAATACTAGTATTTCTTGGGGCCTCTGGGTAAGTTCACCACTTGCTACTTCATATAGCAGCTGTCTGAAGCAGTTTTAGTTACTTACTTTTTCTATTTTAAAACTTTCATTTTGCTGAACTCCACAGGCTGATAAGACTTTAAGGGACCAAAATCTACACAGCTGCCCCACTGCAAGCGTTTCAAGCCCTAGGCTGTACTAGTGGATATACTTCATGTGTCGTCTGTGCAGCTTTAAACTGGACAGTTAAACACAATAAATCCATACAAGGGCACTGGAGTCCCAGATTATGTTGCAGTGGCACACCAAATCCACTTTTTTCTACCTGTATTTATCCTGGATGTTTTCAAAACACTCAGGTGTCTCAGGGTGCTTTTCTTTTGTCACAGAGGCAAGGGGGTCCGGCTGCTCCCAAATTACAGGGGAGCTGGATGCTAGCAAACAGCAGCCTGAGGCCATGCAAGGAGTGTCTGAGTGTCTTGTAAAAGTTTGTATAGTTCAATTTTCTGATTATTTGTCCAGTTTCATTTGCTTCATTTGAGTTAATTCCCTATTATAGAACAATGCCATGTGAGCATTGCTTCCAAAACATTTCAGTTAGAAGTAAAATATGAACAGTTCCTTCTACTAATTAAATCAAACCCAAGCTGTTGCAGTGAACAGCTACATGACCCTGCTGTATCAGCTTCTTTTAGGTGTAGCTGGAAGAAGTTTTCTGAAGATATAACTTCAGTCTGGCTTTGGTACTGGCATCACTATAAAGCAAAAATTTGGAATGTGGATTGTAACTGCTGTTTCTCCTACAAGAAATACCATCCAGCTATTTCAACTATTATTTCATATACACACCTTGTCTTAATCACTGTTAGAATGTTAGTGGTAAGAACTGTGTAAGCTGCATTCAGACTGGTAATAAACCTGTGTAATGAGCTAAATAACACTGTTGAAAATGCAGAGGCATTCGCTTGTCTGTGGCTTCCCAGGTTTTTCTCAGTCTATGAAGTTATTTACTATTGCACACACAGCTATGATTTTAAAATGGCATCCTTGGTTCTTAAGTCATCATGAGGACAGAGGTTTTTCTTGGATGTAGGCTCTTGACTTGCTGAAGATCATATAAGAAGAGCAGAGCATTAGAAGAAAAGTCCCCATTCTTTTGCTCTTAAAAGAGACCAGGTGGCTGCGTGGTTATGGAAAATACTACTGAAAATTGGGTGTGTGCAGCACAGCATGGCTTTGAAATACTGAGGGTGGTCCGGAGAGACTCTCACCAATGCCTAACTTTCCTTCCATGCTTCATTGACTTATCACCAGCAAAACTGGGAGTTTCTATTTAAAAACAGGCTTCCCTTCATAGTGAGATGTATATATGCAAAACCACTTGTGGGAAGACCAATAAAAAGGACAAATAACTAGACTAACGTCACTGTGCTCTGAACGTGCATATCAATGGAGCCTTTCAGAGCACCAAGTGAAACCACAGACAACAAGTCTTTCTAAAACATCACAGGTGGTGCTTCCCTAAGAGCCTGGGAAACCCTTGACACCCCTCTAGTACCCTTTATTCCCCTTGGGGGAAAAAACCCTGGCACTCCTAATGCCACAGGACATTAACACCTTTTGATAAAATGCCCGCCAAAACTCTATGCAATTTGGGGATTTACCACAATTAGTCAAAAGTATTTATTCATCATTCTGAATGCTGTCTCTAACTTTGTTGGGTAAGTGGCTTTTTCTGTGGCCTCAAGATCTGGTCCTAATGAAGTGAGTTTGGGGTATTGAATGTGAAGCCCGTAAATGAAACCATTGCTTTCTTTTATGGCATTTCACTGCTCTTGCTCTGTAATGACTGCGAAGGGGTGTGTGGCAGCCTAAAGCATGATTTGCTCTTTCTTATGATAGCTCCAAATAAAAGTCTGTATATCCCTGCTTACAGGAACCTGGCTTCTTAATGTGGGCTTGATGATTCTTATCCATGTTTCAAAATACTGCTTTGCTTAACATAAACATATTAAAGGCATCTAACCTTACTCATGACTAAAATCATTGCAGTGGTGAAAGGTGAAAGCCAGCCCTTTGAGCTTAGTACAACAAAGTCTTCTCTGAAGGGCCAAAGATACTATGTGTGTGTGATGGGGTGTTGTTGGTTTTTTTTTTTCTTTCTTTGTCTCTGTGCTTTGATTTTATTGAAAATTTAAAAATAAAACTGTGCTTTCAATAGACAGTTTCCAGCTCAAATGAAAACAGTAAGGAAGAGAGAGGCAACTGAAGTTTCAGCGTATTCATACAATGTCAGTTTAACAACTGCAAAAAAGAAATAAACTCTAAAATGCATTGGCATAGAGAGTCAGTCACAACTTAAAAATTTAACAGAACATGAGTGCTGAGATATTTGGATTCATATTCAACTCTTGATTGTATGGGGATCTTCAGAGACTTAGGTCTTTGCTATGGGTCTTTTGTATGCATAAAATAGGAATACATACCTTTTATTCTTGTAGAGTCTTTTATAGGAGTTGTTGGCTTTCCAATCAATTTTTTTTATCTTTTGTCATTGGAAGAAAAACTATATTCTTGGACAGACAGTTACCTCAGGAAGGTGATGTATCTAACTATATTGTAATTTGATTGATTACAAGAGAATTTGATGTCTTCCAGGCACACTTTGAAATCTCCTTTCTTTCCATTACTTTTGACCTTAAAGATTCTCCAAGACAGTGGCACAAGTTCATAAACAAATGAGTCCAAGAACATCAGAGACAGCTAGACAAGGCAAAAGAAACCCATGCACCTGGGGATTTCTGTCAAAGATGTTCATAGTCAATTTACTTCCCAGGACTTCCTTGGACATTGATTTGTTTTCCAAGCTTCTGAATAAGAACTGTACTTTAAGACAAAAATATGATATATGGTGAACAATTGCAGGGTAGTAAATTGAAGCTGGCTGTTGAATTGATACCCAGGCTAGATTAACTGATATCTCTTTTTAATGTCAATTATCTAAATGGATAGTACCCCTTTAAAGGCTAACTCTGCTGAAATGCTGAAGAGAGTGTCTATTCTGAGTTGGATTTATGTGAAATTTTCTCTTTGCTGGTTAATGCAGCTTCTGCATCTTTGCTTTTTAAAATATTGTGTAATGGATGCATGGGACTGAGAAGGATGCATTTGCTTTTCTTGTGGCCTTGAAGTAAGGTAAAGAGGCAAGTTGCAAAGAGATGTCAGAAGGTTTAATAAAAAGGAGAGCAGCCCTATAGAAGTCTGGTAGTGTTTGTAATAAGTAAGTCAAAGAAGTCTTCTAGTACTGTCTAAGGGGTAATTCAACAGATCTTTTTTTTCTTTTTTTCCCCAAAAAAGGGTCTGCTTTTCCTGTGAGGTGTCAAACAACATCACTCCTTATGAAGAATATCGTTAACCCTACTGCCTTTTAGAATAGTACTCCAAATTTTGTTTTTAATTACATTTTCGTCTATACAAATCCAAAAGCTAACTCAGCAAAACAATTATAGGGAATATTGTGTGCATTTTCTTTGCGTAATTGAATCACATTTTTGGGCCCAGATATTAACAGTATTCAACACCAACCAGTGGCAAAGTTATTAAGAAAATGAATGCTAGGATTTTTGTGCTGTATCTCTGCAAAACATCAATTGATCTCCTAAGCTAAGATGGCAGGAATCCAACAGCAGGATTAACTGCATTAATTTTCATACTTAGATATTCTAGTGGAATTATTTTTGTTGCTGTGAAAGGTAAGTAACTGAAAGTTGGGGATTACAAAATTGAGGACTTTTAAACTTTTTTTCCATCAAAAGAGGTCCAAGCCCTTTGGAAAGCTGACTGGCTGGGGCCATTGATACTTCCTGCAAAATTGAAAATTTAGATAAAGCTAAAATGGAGAAAAATATACAGTGAACTTCTGTTGTGTTATACAATGCGTGGGGGATTCTGGGGTTTTACGTAGACTTGAGAAGATGAGATAATTTCCAGGTGTCTGGACCCATTTTGATGCTCAGGTTTTTTCCCCAGCCCTATCAGAGTGAGACCCAGAACGCATCTGGATGCATCAGGATGCATCAGGGTGCATGGATCTGACCCAGCACACATCAGCATGCATCCTCATCCCCCTTCTCCAGCAATGTAGTTTCTATAGGAGTATGTGGAGGTGCTTCAGGCTGGAGCCTGGTACGCTGCAAAAGGGGACCCTCTCCAGACAGCCAAGGAAGCAGGGTGCTACAATGTGCTGTGGTGTATCTGGGCAGGGAGTGTAGGTACAGGCTGAGACTCTGAGGTGGAAGGCAGAATGTGGTCCCCTCTTAGCAAGACTGGGAGAGGCCACCACTGCAGTTGTTTCTGGAGCAGGACTGGGAGGTAAGAGGTACATGAAACTGCTGATTTTACAAGTATATTTATGCAGAAGATCCAGAATAAGCAGATTCAGAATGACTATCAGAAGTCTTTCTCTAGCTGTGCTGCAAGAAAGAACATAAAAAATGTTTTCAGTGGATGATTAAGGAGGTGAAACCAGCAGAAATAGATGTGGGTTAAGCAGTAGACACAGCAAAATGGGCTGTTACCAGCAGATCATTAACAGCCCACAGCGATGCTGAGGACACTTTAATAAACCCATTCAGGGAGGATTACTGCTATTAGGAATAATGATCAGTGGCAGCAGTGTGTTTTACATGAATAATGGGTGCTATATCCAGCAGCGACAATCTCTGCTGGAGCCATTTTATGTCTGCTGATACACAGGACATTTTTCCTTGATCAGAGCATAGCATGTAGTTTGATACTTATATTTTCATCATTACAAACAAAAATAACCCCAACAAACCAATAAACCCATTAGAGCTGTGCAAATTAGTATTACAGAAAAGATGGGCAAGCATCCAAAGTCAGAAAATATTTGAAATGTGGCAGAAGACTACAAAGTTAGACTACTAAAAAGGCTCATTTTTATTCTATTGACCTGTCTCTGTCTGCTCAGAGTCATAGCCAGGAATTTCTGCACAAAATCTTTCTTGCTTTCCTATGAGGCACAGCACATGAGAGTGAGCTGAATTACTCATCTTCTTGCAGGCTCTCTGCAGGCACACTCCTGTCCCAGTCTGCTGTCTGGGGTCCAGTGCAAAGTACCCTGAAGTCTGGTGCTGCCTCTGTGTCATGGAGAACTGTTTCAAATGATGGAGGAGATTACTTCTGTAAATGGTAATTTTTTCAGTAGGTAGAGTTTCACTGATGGGGAAGTTATCCTTGAGATGTATATTGCTATAAGAAGAAACTGTTCTACTGGTTTAAAGTAGATGTGGCAAAGGCTTAGTTATGTTATGGAATTTGGGAGCTTTTGTTGCTGATGATCCAACAAACGGGAAGTCCTTTCATCCCTTTCAAAAGATATTAACTCTGAATCTAAAGATGTGTTTGACTGGCAGTTAGGAGGGACTAGTTTAATATGGGGTCACTGAAGGTTATGAAAAATGGAATATGTAATGCAATTTTGCAGAGTAGATCTGTGCATTAAGAGGAAATCTCACTGATCACAAAAAAGTACATTAGTGTGCATGAAAAAGAAAATGAAAGAAAGTATGGGACAAAGAAAAGGAAAAAGCGTGGAACAATTCCCAGCTTTCCTTCTCATGGTGTGCTTCAGTTCTTATGACAGGCATCATGTTCCAGCAGTTAAGCCTTTGTCTAGCAACGCTTCCACCCAGAAGAAATTTCAAGGACAGATGTGAAGAGGGAACAAAATGGCTTTATATTTCATTCATATTCATTTATATTTCAAAGGTCTTTCTGCAGGATCACTTTTTCAATAAACCTGTACAGAGCCAACAAACTATATAAATAGTAACAAGTAATTGGCCTCTGGCATCTTGCATGAACAATGAGCATCTGACTTTTGCTCAAAGAAAATATGCAAACCTGTCAATGGAAAACAGTGACAAAAGCTGAGCAGGGACTGTTGTGTATCCTGAGGACTGTCTTGCACTTACAGGCATCGTTAATTTTCAGTTTCACTTGAATCTCATTGGCCGAACTCTGCTGCCACTGGGAATTATGCTTACTGATTTCAAAACCAGCCGAATTAAGGCATTGGTCTGGAAATCCCATCTCTACCTCTGATAGAAGTCTAGTCTCTGCTTGGATGGAGAGATCTTTTCCTTTCTGAGCCCTGTCAGAAAGATGAGGGCCCTGCCGCAGCATCCACTGGAGCCCAGGCCATCCTGGATTTCAGCATGGCGACTGATCTACTGCCTGAAAGAGACATTATAGATTTAAACCAGGTATCTGAAAGGCTTTACAGTACATTCACCATACTGAGGTTCAAAAGGTGCTGTTCCTGCCTCTAACCCACTTTTGTCATCGCCAGACACATGCAGTATCATTAAAGCTGGAGTTTACTCTTGTGTGTGGAGAAATAGGGGTATGTGGTTGGATTAAATTAGGACACAAGAATGTCACTGAAAAGCTTACAGGAGCTAGAGAGCATGCCAAGTTGTTATTTATTTATGACAGTTTCTGTTGGAAATGTAGCTTCTCTTTAGTGACTGTCTCATTTTAACAAATTTTTTTGTGCTGGTGTGACGTACTGTGAAGTCTTCCAACATGCCTTTGTCCTGCAAGTAACCATGCTCCAGCAACATCCAGCTTCTAGAAATGAAATGTCATGAGCACTGAGATACAGGAGTTACAACAAGATTTGGCCTCAGTTGCTTGTCAGTATGTCCTGGTTTCATGGGATGGTATTTTTGTCTGAAATGTTGATTTAAATGTAGCTTGTTTTGCCTGTTGATTACACTTTTCCATGCCTGTCACCACGTGACATTGCTGTGACCCCTGAACCACTCATGTTTTGCTCTGCTTCACATGCATCCTCTTACCACAGCAACCAGGGAGGTGGCTGTGTATGGAGCTGATTTTAGGTACTTATGGTGGAGACTACACACCTGAAATAACAACAGGTTGCCACACAATCAAATAAACAAGGTGGGAAAAAAGTGTTTTTTTTTTTAATGCAGAGGATTATTTTGGTTTAGAAATTATCTGGGCTGTTGATAGATCCCTTCTGCCATCTCTTCTGTGTTATCTGGCATGATATGGTATAACCTGTTGCTTAGAGCTTCACATTCCAAAGCATACTTAAATGAAAAATAATTCAGTGTTATAAGCAATCAAAACTCTGTCTTATCTTGTTTTCCAGTTTGTTGGACAAGAAAATAGCTAATTTGGTGAAGCACGCAGTGTTCTGGGTCATAATAGTGTCCCTCTTGTAACACAAAATGAATGCCATTAGACAGAAGAGATTATGATGTAACTTTCCTTTATGTGCTCAAGGAATTCACTATTCAATGCCTACTACAGGTTGCTTATGAGAAGTACATTGGAACAGCTTTATTTTTTCGGTCAAAGCATGCAAATCATGTCTGAGTAACTAGAGTCGATGGAAGTTCATGGCTTGTTACCAGTGAAATGCCCTGTTCACTTAGAAAATGCTTTTCAGCAGTTTGATATGGAAAGCCGGGAGTCGCTTGGATAACTTACTGAATAGCTTTTTTACCTCTCATGTCTTGGTCTGAAAAGATATTGTTAATTATTTGGTAAAAGCTGGTATCTGAATTTCTCTAGTGTTTTCTCTGCAGCTATGGCGGTAAGGCCCTGAAAGAGCAGCACCCTAAATCACAGGGTAGATGGGGCTGTCATTGCCAGGTAGCTGTGCTGGAAGCTCAGCTTGCCCCGGGTACTTCAGTGCAGGGTAGTATGAAGTCATGGGTCAGCTAGTGTCAAAAGCTGATGCTCCTTGTGTGTCTAGGAGTCGTTTTGCATTGAATGAATGTCTCTGCTACCAGAGAGGACACAAAGGAAACTGCTTGCAAGAATGTGAAGGGAAAATGTAGCACTCTGTGACACGTGGCAAAGCCTACCAAAAAATCAGGTGTGTAACTCCCTTGCCTAGTGAGGATGGTTAGCTGATGTGATGTGACAACCAACCCACCGCAGCTGCTGGCATGCCTTCAGCTTCACTGGTGGTGTGGTACATGCCATGCTGCCACCCCAGTGCTACAGTGCCCATTAAATTGCACGCTGTGCAGGGTTGTTTCGTGCACTGTGGCTACTGTACTACCAGGTTCAGTTAGAAAAGATGGAGACTGGTTTAGTCACATAGTGAAATGTCCTGCCCATGCATGTCAAACCAGGAGCCTGCTGGTTTTCCCCATATCTCACACTGACAAATCCTACACTTGATGAAAAAAATGGGAGTTTTGGCATTGACATCAAAGAGCAGAGGCAAAAAATGCATTGTAAAAAAAGAGAGAAAAAAAATATTGTTTTGGGACAGACTAAATATCTCTGGCCTGGAAGAAGAATAGTCTTTGGCTGCACTAGAAAAGGTGGTTGTAAATCATACTTGCTCTCTGTTGCTGCTGGCCAGGGACAGATTAGGCCTTGAAATAAATAAAAGCAAGTCCATGGCAGCTCTTGGATTTATCCCAGCTGTTCACGGGCTCAACCAGAGTCTGCTGGGTGTCTGAGTCTTTTCACCAGGCTCAGAATACCATGAGCTTCCAGCAGTGGAGACAGCATGCCTTATTCTGTCCCTGTCTTTGGAGGAGCAAAACTCTTTAGTGGTGGCAATGACTGGATCTTTTGTGGGAGGGACCAGGCTGAGGGCTGAAATGGGGAATGAAGTAAAAAGGACTATGGCTGAAGAGGAGGAATAAGGAAAAGTCAGTGGGAGGCTGGGAGGGGTGGGGGACAGTGATGTCTCCTGTCTCTCTCTCACCAAGCCTTCCCTCATCTGAGCTAATCCTAAAATCTGTTACTTCCCAGAGTCTTTCCACCCCTCTCTCTTCAGCTATAGTTTTTCCTGCTTTCCCCTCCACTCCCTGTGACTGCAACCTGCTTACCCTCCTGGGCTCCTCTGCAGACGGATGTAGTGTGATGGGCCCAGGACACCAAGACAGCCAGTCATCATTTCTCCTCTAACCTGTGCATAGGGGCAGCAAGTTCCCTCAGGAATGTCTCATTTCTTTGCCTCCAACCCCGCCGTGGTGGTCTCCACCACATGCCCTCTGGCCTCAGCACATCTGGCTCTCCAGAGTCCTGCAAGGGGCAAAATAGTCAGAGGGTTTCTGTCCATCAGGGGCTGAGATGCCTTGATTGCTCTGGTCAGTGCTCCTTATGTCTCCACCTCAAGTAGGACCTAAGAATTTTTCTTTCTTTGCCCATGTACTATATATATATGTGTGTGTGTATATATAATGTATACACATACATACATACATATTAGTCCTGAGAGTGGAGCACAATCTAGGGGTCAATACATAGATGAAAAACTTGAGGGATTTGCTGCACCATTCCCATAGCTCTTTTTTGTTGTCAGTGACATAATGCCGGTAACAGTGCAGGTCAGACAGGGCGTCTCACTGTCCTTCCACTACCAGACCTGAGAAGGAATTATTCTCCTGGAGTTAGAAAGACTTTTATCATCCACAGAATGGATTTCCCAAGGGAGCTTAAAAAACTCATATATAAGGGACCTCTGGAAGACCTTGGAGCACGAAACTCTGAATCTGAACTTGCTGTTATCTGCTAAGGCTGGAGTATGCAAACTCCAGCAATACCTTCCCCACCCAGTATGGAAATTCCTGTGTGGAAGGAGGTGGTGTTTCTCGGCTGTCTCCAGGTTGTCCTGAGGCAGTAGCATGTATTCTAAGAAAACTGTGATCAAAAACCAGTTAAACAAACATAGGCAAGACATACAACTCAGAAGCACGTTACCTATAGAAAGTGTGTGCTGGGTCTTTTTCTATGCATATTTCATATTGCAAAGAGCAACATTGTTGTTGCAGACATGCAAACCCACTTTGTTTTGTTTTGTTTTTACATTCTGCAAAGCATACAGGAGGGTGCTAAAGGGGAGACATTATGTGTCATAATAAGTTTGAATGCCTTCGCCTCCTGTTTGTGGTCTAACAGGGTGTTTCAGTCAATGAGCATGGATTTACTAGCATCATCCTTTGGAGAAACTCTCTCTTTTGCTTTATATTACTTGATTTTAATTTTGCAAAGATGTTTTAGAAAGCTAGTATCTATTTGCTTTCAAAGACTGTATACTGAGACCAGAGGTGACCTAGTATAGAAACCCAGAGTCACTCTCTTGGTAAGCATGTGTTGATGAATTACCAGAGCGAACAGTAACAGTAACCTCAAGGAACTGTATTTTCAATGTACCTGAAAATGTATGAAATGTATATGAAATGTGTGGAAGAGCCTAAAGCACAAGTTGGCAAGGCTGGCCTGGACCCAGTGTTAGCATCTCATTACCAAAACCACTGCTGGCTTTTAGTGTGTGTGACAAAGTGGGAAGGAAAAGAAGGGAAATGCCCTGAACAGTGATGGATAAAAGGAGAACAAGGTATAAAGGAGGACTGGATGTGCTTGGGACCTCCTTCTAGTGAGAGAGAGAGAGAGAAGGTCTGTGCTCGCAGACCTCCGCTGCTGCCGGTGGAGAAGCATCAGCTGCAAACCCAGCCGGTGGTACCAGGCTTGCGCTGGCGCCGTGAGCCAGCTGGCCTGTGGTGCGATGTCCGGGTGTCCTGCAGGTGGCTGGGAGAGAGGACAGTGAAACAAAGCAGCCATTCATTCATTCCTTGCCCTTCGGAGGTGTTCTCAGAGTCTCATCCGAATGTATGAATCAGAAGGGCAAATACACGCTGTATTTTCTGTCTGGAAACACAGTCTTTGTGTCTCCAAAACACTTCTCTGGCATGCTGGAGGGTTACACTGGTGTCTATCAGCTGCTTGCTAAATTGGGGTGAACTCGCAAGTTCCCAGGTGACTTTCAAGGGAGGTAGGCACAGGTTTGGATGGGAAGGCAGGGCTGCAAAGACTGGAGAGAAAATGTTACATCTAGGGCAAAGCTGCTCTGCTTTTGGACTCCTTCCTGTCATGCCATCCTTATGTCCTGAAAAAAAAAATGACTGGCCCTGCTTTTAAAATGGGTGGGAGCAAGTCTGAAATACCACCATTACCAACAGTTTGAAAAATCTTTTTAAAACTTGATCAGGCTTCTATGTCCTTATTTGTCCCCAGTAAATATGTGTCAGATACAAATAAATGTAGTGGGAGGAAATAATTACACAGAATCTAGGAAGATTTATTGCCCATAGGAATTACTGTTTGTGTGGAGAAGGGTGGATCCAGTTAATGAGATGCTCTCAAGTGCAATCATATTACAAATGTTTCTTCTGTCTGTCCTTAAATGGTATTTTATTAAGCTCTAAATCTACATATTTTTTTTCTCCTTTACACTGGAGAAGAGACACATTAAGATTGAAATAGGACATATGCAGCTAAGGAAATCAGCTTCCTAATACAAGATGCTTCTATAAAATTATAGTGTCCATAAATTAATAATCTGCTCAGCTGAACAAATGGGATTCTATAAAGTAGATGCTGTCTAGCATTTAGAGAAAAGTACTACCTGTGTTTGGGAAGGGGGTGGGGGAGGGCATATTTTGACCAATCGAAATATGGTGACTGAAGTTCTTGGACATGTAATTCCAAATTCTGCAACGGCTTTCACTTTATTTTGGGTTTATTGCTAGAAGTGACCTAATGTTTCACCTTGCCCATACACTCTGAATTATTTAAACAAGAGCAACAGTTCCAGATTTGTTTTGATCAAAATATATATAATTTCAGAACAATCTCTCAAATATGGAAAAAAAGTTATTTATTCTGGAAGAAAAGCACACATGCCTTGTTTTGACACTTTAAAATATAGGTATATTTAAATGAAAATGTCTTTATTTTATTTTTTTTTAAATGAAGACCTTCAAGAGAAGCAGTGTTTCATTTTGGATCAAAAGAAATATTCTAACCTGTAACATTAATTGTCTCTTTTTTTAAACTCATATATAATTACAACAAAATTTTTCATGTTCACTTAAATTTCTGTTTCTTTCTGAACTGCTCTGAAAACAGGTACTGATGTAATTGTGTTTATCAAATCATGGATCAATGTGAGATTCATACTCATCTTTTCTGGCTCTCTTCAGTCTTCTCAGTTAAATGAGAATAAACCTGGAAACAACACTCATGAAAACTATTATGAAGTCTTCATCAAACAGCCTGTTGATTGTAATAAACCTGGAAACAACACTCATGAAAACTATTATGAAGTCTTCAACAAACAGCCTGTTGATTGTTTTCTTTGTATTTGGACCCTTCTCTCTTTCCTGTTGCTTTTTTGCTTCATTGTCTCTTCAACGTGAGATCACTACCTCACTCATTTACACTGCCTGGAAGGGCTTTCCCATCTTTACGTGTTTCTAACTCTCTTGAAGGTCACTGAATTTGGCTCACTCCTGCTGTGGTGAGAACCAGGTTGACACAAAGACTTGTTATTGGCATTCAGATTCCAGCTGGATCAGAGAAAGTCACTGAAGGCATATATGGAAAATATGGGGTTGTATCAGCCTGTTGGTTGATTTCAGATAGTATGATAACAACCTCTTGTAAGTTACAGCTTTTTCCTGTTTTTCTTTCTCTTTTTATACCTTAAGACATTTTTAAAAATATCTTAAGTAAAAAGATGTTCTTTTGGCTAAAGACCAAGACTGTGACGGAAATCTGGCTTCTGGCAGTGATGCTGTAGCAGATCTCCTCTGCTGCTCTGAGGGAATGGTTTAAAGACCTCTTTCTCTTTTTAAATTTCTTAGGGGTTTAATCTCAGTAAAGAAAATCATAAGTAAGTAAATTTCTTACTCTGTAAAACAGCTTGATGGCTATAAATACAGTGCTGAACTTAAAATGGGGAAAAAGGAACAGATATGAATCTATTGCCAAAAACAGCTCTTGGCGATAGACCTGCACTCCTAAATTTGAAGATTTTTAACTTCTTGAAGAGTTACAGAGCAGATGTCATGGTATTTCTCATTACTGTCCTTGACTGCAGGAGGCAATTTTAAAAAATCTGTCACCTTTATCTTGAATAATACTTTAAATACAGCTTTTTACAGTTTCTTCTGTGGCTTCCAAATCACTTGTGTATGTGGAAACCCAGGCACATTGTTCCATTTTGAAGGCCAATAGTTTTCAGGCATTGCACTTTGCAGAAACACAGTACTGGGAGAAAAGCATCAGGATAGATAGTGTGACAGTCTACATGAATGCTCATAGTTTCTGACAGCTCCATTTTCTCCTGCCATCTGTGTCCTCAGTCTTTCTGGAAATTATGGTGTATCAGCAGTTCTGTTTTATTACCCAAAGCTAAATCAGTTTAGAAGGATGTTTGATATGGCAGCAATTTCTTGAGTTTCTACAGAAAAACTAGAATATTTAACACTCAAATAAAAGATGTTATACATTGTGGACTTACAATTACTAGTATGTGTATATTTAGTATCAGAAAATAATTTCCATATTTCTGAGCCTTTGTCTTTTTGCCAAATTACTCTGAGCCTTTAAAATGGGGTTTTAGGTTTAAAAAATTAGGAATTCTAGCTCTTTTATCTTAGGAGAAAAAAAACACAGAGCCATATTTAAGCCTTGCAGTCTCCTGGGAAAATCCCTGGGACTCGTGCAAAATCCGGGGGAAGCAACCTCTGCCATGCTGTTTCCTGCTATGCTAGGCTGTGCCAACAGCACCTCCTGCCTCGCCGCAGGCTTATCCCATCGTTTGGCACCATGGATTTTCTACATGAGTCAGGAGGAAATCTGCCTTGGTGGGTAGGTTGGAAAGAAATATAGCAGTATCTGTGGACAGTACACTTTTATTGGGATATGCAGACCATTGTTTATTCAATAGACAAGCATTTGCAGTGTAGGGAGCTAGAAATGCCTTTCATGGTTGAGTCCTATGTATAATAATGCAAATTCTTGTGTATCTTGTGCAGGGATTTTAAGTTTGGAGTAGGTCAGGATTTGTATGCATTCAAATCTGGGAGATTTATTCACTGGTTTCAGTGGGGCCACCTCAAACAAGCTGCAAGCCGGGATCCACAATGCTATTTCAACACTCCCAGGCTCTCTTCTAAAGGATATCTGTACTTGTTTCATCTCTGTGGTTTTATAATCTTCCCATTACACCTTACCTTCTTCTCAAGTGATCATGTTTTTCCTGTTATGGGGCTATAAGGTGGAAAACTCATCTCCTATTTCTCTTTATTTAGTTAAAAACAACATAAAATACCCTCTGGCACAATGTTCTTAGACCATCTACAGACATATTTTTTGCTACCATTCCTCCCTGTGTGTCTTTTTACTGGATGTTTTCATTTCATCTTTGTCGATGTCAAGATGTTGTTGAGGCACCTGAAAAAATGCCACATTGGTGGTGAACTCCAGTACTTAAAAAAATGTGGATGATAGATCCTCAGGGTTTATAGATCAACATAACTCCACTGACTTTTACTACCTGAACAGATGATTTGGGAACAGGTAATGTAAAGTTAGCGTTTTGGCATTTGGGTTGGGGTTTTTACCCAGTTTATGAAATATAGTAAAATATAAATAAGAGAAATATGCATTTGTGGCTCATTTTTCCAACAGAATGATTTTTTCTCTTTTCTCCAAGACTTTCCTACAGCTCTTAATCGTAATCTGAAAATTATTTACTTCTAAGTAAATTTTTGTTAGACCCCACCCATCAAAGCTGTTTCAAAACTTACTGTAACCGCATGAGATGAGAATAAATTATAATCCCTCCTCCCACTTATTTACACTTTTTATATCTGCTTTCAGCTACAGCTGATAACACACCCTTATGATAGAAGTGGGATGCTGTAGCACATGTGTACCACCAGCCTGGCTCTGCTGATGGAATATGTACCATGTGCTTGGAACATGTGCTGATGTGACTCATCTGTCTGTTCCCATGGGTGATTTGGCTATCCAAAAGATCCTTGCTTCTCTAAGCCCAGTGACAGGGACCTGGGTGTGGGAAAATAAAGGTTATAAGCCCTTCTTTAGCTATGATAGGTGAAAACTGGCCCCAGGGAGTGAAGTGGGAAGATCCTACAGACTTTATGAGGGTAGGTGATAATTCAGTGTTTGTAGATTAATTTGGGATTTCAAAGTACTGTAATTTTCTATGGTATCCACGGGAGGCCTGGTGGCCTATGCACAGTGCAGACATGGGTTCTCTCCCAGGTGGCACTCCTTGTTCCTGCTAACTTTTCCCAGGTCCTCCTCTGGGATCTGGAATCAGCCTTTCAGATTTGTTAGAGGTCAAAACCCACAGTCCCAAAGAGACCATCTTGCAAGTACATTTCAGCTGCTGCACTTGTCTCTTCTGGCTTGTCAGTTATCTTTGTTGCACAGTGTTTTCCCTTTCTCATTGTTGAGGAGATGATACAGTCTCCTAGGTCCTCCAACAGAATTTGCCAGTACCACATTATACACCATGTTTGTTGGAACTAGTTTCCATGGTCCTTACTGCCCCAGCAATATGGTTTTGCTGTCTGTCTGTGGTGTCATGTTAAGATTTTTCTGATAACAGATGAAAGATTGTTTTTCTCTTTGGAGTGGACTGTCTCATTCTAGGATATCTTTCTGTTCCTTGAGTTTGCTTTGACCTGGATTTTATAAGGTTGGGGAAAACCAGGTTGATCAACTGGAGAAAAGACTTGGAGCAGGGATTGTTCAGAATGAGAATGCCCCTTTAAAGTTTTGGGAGCTATAAAAATTCTACAAATTCTACAAGAAATTTCTACAAGTCAGAGGTAATGAGGGACACAGCACATGTTTTGTAGCCAATAGGGTATCTCACTGAATTTTTTTGTTGGTTTTTTTTTTTTCTCTCCAAGACAGGCAAATCTGAGAAAGGGCTGATTTTTCAGTAAAGGCAGCTAAGTCTGGTATTTTTATAACAAATTTCTATTAGCATGTTTTAAAGGATGCAGCATTTTGGAATGACTCTGGAGAGTTGCAAGGTGATCATATGATACTGAATTATGAACTGGCACATAAAATACAGTATACTAAGCACAGAAGACATGCATGTAAGATAGAGGGGAAAAGAGGGCAGATGGAGAAAGAGGGCATTATTTACATATGTATATAGACATCGTAAAAAGTCCTGAAAATGTCAGCCCGACAATTGGATGTGGTCAGAGGGGCAAAAAGAGCACTTCTAATCCTTGTGGGAGTTGTAAGGAACAAGCCAGAAAATGTCATTAGTATGTGACATAAATCTCTAGCATATCCCTTTTTGGACACTGTGGGCAGTTTTGGTCACTTCACCCCTAGAAAAACAAGTAGGACAAGAAACGTCACAGGCAAGGGAAGCAATGCCAACAAAATGGTCTCAAATACAGGCAAAGACTAAAGAGAAGCCTGCAGTTTGGAGGAATATGGCCTGAGAAAATTTGAAGAGAAATGTAAGATACCTATGGAATTGTTATTCTTTTTTTTTTTTTTCCTCACAAAGCAAAAATTAATCAACACCTGAGGAAGTTAGCAGGGTGTATATTCAGAGACGTTGGAGATTTTTCACTTCAAGAGTAAGACAGAGGAAGATCTCATTGGCATGGGACATGGTGGTTACCAAAAGTGCCAATGGAGTCACAAAAAGGTCTATAGAAGTTTTGGAGGATGGGCTTGTCTTGCTCTTAAATCCAGAGGTGTGGATCCTGTCTCTGACTCTGTTTACTCCTGTGTAGCTAATAGACTTATGATGGAAAGGTATGCTGGCACACATCGTACTCTACATGTTGTAGCATCTGCTACTGGCCACTTTTGGAAAAGGCACACTGGCTGAGAGAGAGGTTTTGGCATCTTCTCTGTGTCACGACCTTGAATTTATGCTGAATCTGATTTTGAGACTGCAGACTGGTGTATACTACAGAGAAGGAAGGAATTCCCTTCCCGGCAGGGCAGCTCAGAGGTCTGTCTTATGTGCGAAGGCACAAGAGAGGGACATGGTGTGCTCTGATAGCTGTGTAGCTGTAGGGCATTGCAGACAAGGAGCCCTGGCTGAGGGGCTGTCCCCGAGAGGTGCCTTCACAGTCGTGCCCACAAAGCACTGGATTCATGTTTTAAAATCTAAAAATCTATTGGGTGTTGATTTGTCCCTATAATTTCACTTTTGGAGCGTTCTGGTTTTATGGAAAACCTTTCGTTTTCTTGCAATGCTTTTTTTGCCATGCTAAAGGAGAAGGTAATTTTTCATCATATATTTTTTTCATCTCCATTTTTCTACGCTTATCCCCTGATGAAGTCTTTCTGGAGGCCAGAATCCTGCTCTGGTGAACATTGTAAATGTCTCAATACCTGTCTTAGAGTGGCATTTGGAGCCCTATTGATGGTAATTTTAGACAGAACATTTTGGAATGGCTTTGTTCACTCTAGTGACCCTGGTGAGGTCTAATCTTATAAAGACACGTAACATATGTGGCATGACTGTCTAATAATATTTGCTATGAGGCTTTGCAGCAGACATTTAACTGTAATTTGAAGCAATACTTGAGTAAATTAAATAAAAGTATTCCCCTTACCGAAGGCTATGTCCTAATGCTGACAAATAGTTTTGTAGTTGCTTGTTTTTGTTAACCTTTTAACATCCAGTACAACATCATCCATCAAGGGGCAAGGAATGTACATCCTACTCATAGCATACAGCCCTGAGATTGCATTTTGGAGAGCATTGATTCTGACAGGCTTGAGCGTTATGGTGGATAATCAACATAGCATGAACTTACAATGTGAGGGTGTGTGGATGGGAGCTTGTTCCTTGAATGTGTGATCAGAATGACAAAGTAGGAAGAAGGAAGCTGAACAGACCTTGTATATGTCATTAGTCAGGGCATTTGGAAAGTGTTCTGTCCAATCCGTTTAAAAACTAGGCAGACAATTGGAAATGAACTCCATGAATAATAGTGTTTTGTAAAGGCTTTTGCCTTGTGAGGGCTTTTGCCTATGTGCGCTGAATGGCTGCATCATTATTGAACTGATGAGATGACTTAGTCTGAAACAACAGTACCCAAACTATCTCCCATGGCCTGTGAGCACTCTTCATTTGGGCCACAGACCATTCTCAGACTCTCTATCCACTATCATCCAGCTGCAGGCAGACAAGCTGTTTAGCAGCCACAGCCTCCTTGCATTTCTTCCCCTTAGGTGAGGGCAGAAGGTGACACCTCTGGCACACCTGCAGATTTTGAGCACTCAGTAAAGCCAATACAGTCCAGAGTCACTCTGCATTGCTGATTCTATATCCTGTGCATTCAGCCAGGTGGTGCCTATAGCCAGAGGTTGCCTGTGCAGCTTGCTGCAGCAGGGAAACTCAGCCCATGAGATCTGAAACCACGGAAGGGAGTCTTTGTAATTGCAGAGGACTCTTTAATCTAGCAGATAAGATATTCATTCAGACGCTGAGGCTAGATTAGAATTGACTATGATTATCCAGTGAACAATGCATTTAGAGGTGCTGTGGGTTTTGTATCACTTGATGATTTCAAATCAGGGCTGGATATTTTCCTGCAGAACAATACTCTAACACTACCAGGAGGCACTTGACTTGACAAAAGAGCTGTTTAATGACATACTATGGTCTGTGTTTTTGCACAAAGTCAGGTTGGATGATTACAGTAGTTCTTAAAATCTGGGACTCTAATGAGGTGCTTTGTCTTCACAGTCAATTATTTTAGTTATTCATGCACTAAAGCAAAATAAGATACCCTTGAGACACTTCAAAGGAAATTGTATCCTTTCTTTGCTATCTAATTTTGATATGCAGCATGCAAAATTTGAACCACATCTTTCCATGTGTGTGTTATCAGACCATGCCAAGAGCAACAGCCAAAAGTAACAACTTTCTGTTCTGCCAGCATTTATTTGATTGTGAATTGTTTATGGCCAGGCTTTGCTTCTGGTTGATTGGCAGCAGCAGCAGCAATGACTTATTCCCTTATCCAAAGAAATACTAAAGTTTCATGCTTAATTGCATTCCTTTCACAATAGAGTATATTCGGTGAAGTCCCTCTACCCAGTTCAGCAGAATTACTCTTGTGGAAAATAGGCATCCACATTGAGATAATGGATCTTGTATTTTAAAATTATTTTTACACACAGCTAGATAGACTGCTTTACTTTGATTCCAGGAGAAAGCTGGCACTTGGCTGAAGTGTATTTTAAGGGCTACTGCTTTGATTTGTTTTGCAGTAGAGCTCATCCTTGCACTCATCTTTTTGTATAAAGAAGTCTAAGCAACTTTACTTGTAGAAGAGACATTTGGGGTCCAATGTCTGAATTAGCTGCTCTTTGACACAAGTATTTTGGCATTCACTTCTGCTCTGAATCACAAGTGATTCAATCTAGGCACGGAAGCCAAAGAAGTGCCTCAGAGACACAGCAAAAGGAAAGGAGGTTTAGACATTTATAATGGCTCCTCTCTGCTACTTACCTGCCTGAGAAGAAAATGGAAAATCCTTATCCTTTCATGTACTATTCCCCTGTCCTGTCCCTACCCCCATTAGTGATACCAGCTACCCTCCCTCTGCAGTCCATTATCCAAAAATGACCAAAGACTCATCCTTCTTTTTGTCTTGTTGCAACAAAGCACTAATACCCCCCCTTCTCTCTTTTCTTGATCTTGAATGTTACCAATGTCATGTTGACATCATAGTCTTGTATAGAAAAGATTCTAGCGTTGCTCTCCTGAGTGATAAACTGTGGAAGTGATGCGTGCCCCATCAGAATTGACATATGTAAGCACACAATGAAGATCCAGCTTGGTGTTTGGCCAAGATTTTTCTTTCTGTATGTTCAGACTGTGGGATAAAGTATAGGAAATTAGATCTGAGATCAAAGACTTGTTTTAAGTTCCTAACTTCTCCAGAAAAGCTTGTAAATAAACCAATACAAGCTAGCCAGAAATCTCATAGGAACAACTTTCAAACTTTTAGAATATGTAAGTATGCTTCCTGATTTCTTTGACACCTTCGGGCATATTTGAAATTCAGCATGTTTCAAACAGGTTTTGATTCTACAGAATTTTAAAAAGTAATTTATTATTGTTCTGATTTCCGTCCCCCCGTTAACTGAGTATAATATCCTTTCTACATAATTTTAAACCAGCAATTACTTTTTTCGTACGTAGTTATACCACTGGTAATAAATGCCATAGTTTCCTTAAAAGGCTGTATAAAGTTCCTAAAGTACAATATTCCAAGCAGACCAAAGGGATGACAATGATATGTTTTGGTGACATGATCCACACATTTTATTTGATTCTTTTTGGAATCTCTTCTTACACATCTTGCTACATGACAGTGGTCAGAGTTTTGCTTTGGACCATCACACCAGGTTATTGTGTAGACTTGTGTGAAAAGTCTTTCATTGACTATTGAAAAGAGTACACAGATGCCCTTCCTGTTCTTGTCCTTACAATCTTAGGCTGCTTCTGTCCTTAACTAGATCTGGAGAGTGAGATCATACTTTGAAAACAGAGAAGGGAATTACAGCCGTCTCTCTTTTTCAAAGAAAATGGCCATGGGAATATAACACAAGCCATTGTTTCACAACTTGGACATGGAGAATTTAGTGTTTGTAACACTTATTTTGTAGAAGCTTCTACAAAACATCTCTAATTTAAATGGTGGTGGTGGGTTTCCCCCTCTCCTTGACCTAACAAATTGCTCTATTGGGAAAATTTTGCAACAGCTGGATTGCTCATTAATCAATGGTAAATTAAGGAAATGCCCTAGGACTGGTTATCAGCTGGATTTTGCAGCATGTTGAAAAAGTTACATGAGCCTCCAGACACTGTAACATAAGGTAGTATAACACAGACATCCCCAGTTAGGGGTCTCCTGGGGAGAAGAAGGGAACAGAGAAGAAAGATTGATGGCACCATGTTTTGTTGAATGTCATCTGTCTATATAGTAGCATTTCAACTTATGGCTGTATAGCTGTGAATTTAATTCCCATGCTAGCACCTGAGTAGCTGTACCATGTTGACATCGTAATCTTGTGCTGGTGGGAAGAATCTAGCATTGCTCACTAGAGTAATAAATACGCAGCCCCCCAAAACTTGCTGTGAGATGATGTGTGTCTTGTCAGTTTTCAAAAAATTTAAGTGCACAGTTCTCTCTATTAAACCTACAATGACAGCTTTCCTGCTGACTCAAGGCACCTGAAATAGATTGTCTAGAAGCCCTTTCCTAGAAATTCCTGTACTGGTGCCTACATCAGAATTGCTGTAAATATTATACAGTAACTTTTCATTTATCATTTTTCCTTTAAGATTTAACTGTGTATTGCCTAATTTTCCAAGAGCTTTGTTTCTTTTCAGTAATTGTAATGCTTGTATATCAACTTTTAGCTGGGTTTCCTAGGGAAGTGAGGTTTCTGTGGTAACACAGCCTGTCTCTCCAGTTGGGTATTCGTTTCCTCTCCCTGGCTAACTCTGCAACCTGCTGGCCAAATTTAACTGAGTTTGAAGGAGGTGATAGAAATCTTAACATGAAATATGTCCCAATGGGTTTTTTGAAAATCAATAGCTGGAGAGAGGAAAGAGACCTGAATTAGTGCATCAGAGAAAAAGGCAGGCATAACTCAGCTGTTTGACAATCTGTTTGGTAGCAGTCAGCCAGTCTTCATGCATGTAGAAGATGACTGGCCATGGCACATTGGTGACTTGAAAGAATAGAGTAACTGAGGTTACTACACTGGGCAGGCAGAAGAGGACATGAATCTGTAGGAAACCCAACTTTTATTAGTTTTGCTGTTCACTGAAGAATGTGTGCATTTTATTTGGTGTTGTGTACTCCCACCTGCCACATTGTGACTGCCTGTGGAACTTAAATTCACCCTGCATAGGAAATTTCTGCAATTTTCATTTTAGAACCAATCAGTATAGTAACCAGCACTAGATTTCATGGTTGGAAACCTTTCTCCTTTTGTCATCTTAAGACTTGCTTTTTTAAAAAAATAAAAAAAGTGAAATTACTTACTAGGGTAGTGCATCAATGGACTGAGGAGTTCTTCACCACTTCACATCTTGGATTGGAGATCTGAGTGACTCTGTAAAGGATATAGACATTGGGTTTCTGGCTTTCTTCTGGTTTTCTCTTTTTGAGCTGCAGATCCCTGAACATTTTGCCAGTGGAGAGGTGGTGAAGAATTTATGCTTACTGATGATAGGTTTATTTTTATTGCTTAACTTTGTAAGGCCTCCTAGAAGTGGTTCATGGATATCCAGAAGTCTGTGCACAAAAGTCTGCAAATCTGTGCTTATGTCAGCAGCCAGTGTTAGGGTAGAGCAGAGTTAGTGGATGAGGTGGTATGGGCAGTGTTACCTGGGAGCTCTGAGGAGGACTGCAGTAGTCCTTACTACCTCTTGCATTAATTTTTGTTCTTTATCTCCAGATCCCTAGTTGCTGTAATCCTTGAACAGGTCATCCCTTTTTTTCTATTGATGTCCAAACACCATTTGAAGAAATATCAGAAATTTTACCAACAAACAAGGCTCTGGGTGCAGGAAAATGTGCTGGAGCAAGACCACTGGAGGAACTGGGTCCCCAGGAAAAATAGAGGGACGTAGTCAGGCTCCTTCTTTGGGGTAAGTGGCTGATAAGGCATTTGCTCCTTGTTGAAGGCAGAGTGTTTGGAAGAGGTTTCTTTCAGTGCTGCTCTGGCAGCTGTAGCCAGCAGAGGTGTGTGGAGGTGACTTGCAGTGCAGCAGAGCCGGAGGGCAGAGAGGACACTGTGGGCAGCGTGTCGGCACAGCCAGGGGAGGCTCTGCTGCCTGCCTTGTAAGTGCAGTCCACCCTGCCCTGCTGTGTAGATGGGGCAACCAGCAGCTGAGCCAGGAAAAATGAGCTATGCTGAATGACCCCGCTGCTGGCAGTACAGCGCAATGTGGGGCTCGTGTCAGTTGGCAGCCTGTTGTGACCTCCCTGGCTGCTACCTCTGCGGCAGGGCAGGGGCTGGTGTTGTGGCTGGCAGGTGAGCACGCCTGGAGAGAAAGGGCAGAGGACACAGATACCCCTCATGCATGTCTCCTCAGGGAAACCGGAGCGCAGCTTGCAAGCCGACATCCTCCAGTTTTGCCCTGGGATGGAGTGCACAAGTTTGAATAAATAAATCCTGCTCCCTGAGGAAAAGTTCAAATCTTTGTGTGGAGCTTTGTGACAGCAGAGAAAGTTATTGGAAGGAAAAATAATGCTGCATAATTTGCTTGCCCATCCAAATTCAATAAACCCCTTTGTGTACAGTTATTGCCTTTATGTAAAATACACATCTCTGACAATGAAACAGGTTACTGGAGACTAATCTACTTTCTTTGGTGGTTCCTTAGCAACTACAGCTGTGAAGTAGTTCCCAAGGAGCCTGGTTCAATGCTTTGCAAGGAAGCAAGCTGAAAAAAAAATATTTAAAAAAAAAAACGAAAAAAAAGGTGAAAGACTGAATTGTGAAGTTAAGTGTGGACTGATAAGCAAGCGTTTGTTGTTTGTTTTGTAAGGTCATCGGCCATTAGTTTTTCTCTGCTTTTCTTAAAATACATGTATTTATGATTGAAAGCTTCACTGTGGTCTCCTGGCAGTGGGTGCAGGGTTGTGCTGGCTGGTGCAGTGGTGCTGTTGGGCTGTGAGCTTCACCTATAGGGGCAGGGGTGGCAAACTGAAAGTGAGAGAGCTGGGACACAGAGCACCCCCCTGAGATGCTGGCCCAGGCAGCACAGGCTGGAGGTGGCACCAGAGGTTATTGATGTTTTCTCTGTGTACTGGTGATGGGCAGCATTTACATCATGGACACTAACAAAAATGGGCTGGAGGTAAAGGTCCTGCCTTTATCTGTGGGGAAAAGGTTTTTGTCTATATCTATCCTCTCCTCCTGATTGGAACAGAGGTTATTTTTTGGGCAAGTGTGGGAAGGAGATGATGCAGGGCTCAGTCCCTGGAGGCGCGGTGGTGACCAAGATCTGGGGAGGGAAAGGCAGGAGTGTATCTGGGGCTGAGACACTACAGGATTAAACTGAGAGAGTTCACAAAAACAACAAGGGTATAAAAGAAAAAGGGTTGCTGGTCACTGGTTTGATTCTGATACCTCTGTCGAGACCACTCTTGCCTGGCTGAGGCAGTGCCACGAGGACAGGTTAGGTGGCTTCAGGGTGGGCAATCAGACCTTTTACTGCCTGCGAGGGGCCACGGCAGGAGCCTGCTGGCAGGGTGGGCAATGTCTCTAACCGTGCTGGGCCACAGGGGTCACACGGACATGCCTGCCACAGCCAAGAACCCGGACCACTGATGGAGGGAGGAAATGGGAAAGCTATTGGGGACTCAGTAATCCCTTCTCATCTGCTGGGGACAGCTGTATGGCCACACTGATACCGTATGTCTGGGGTCTGGGTCTTAACATAAATTGGTTTATATCAATGTCTTCCTCAGGGCATTAGGCTCTATAATCCAGATGGTGGAGCGCCCTTGGTACGGAAACCATATGGTAGTGTATAGGAAAGGTTCAGAAGGGGAGAAGAAATACATTGCGCCATTCATTTCTCATAACAATAGGGTCAATGACATTTATGTCAGCATTAGTTGATGGCACAAATGACACCAAAGTCATGGGCAGGCATAATTAATGATGGCAAAGCATAAGTACAGCACACACAGACTGCAAAAATTGGGCTGCATCACAAGACGTAAATTGGATCTGAATTTTAAAGGTTTAAAACCCAAATCCTTTAACAAGTCAAAGGTTTTAAAACTTTTCAAGGCAGGGCACAGCACCCAGAAACTGTGGAGTGAACAGTATTATTGCAACGTACAGCACTTTGAGCATTGGCAGGTCTTGGAGACCTGAGGTATTAGACCCGAGGCAGCATTGGGTATAGCAAAGTCTCTGTGGTTGCACAAAGAGAGACAGAGGGAGTGTGGGTCTGTCTGTTGGAAGTGGGGGGCCACAGGAAGCAGAGTAGGAATTACCTCAGAAACTGTCAGCCCAGTACTGTATTTTTCTTTTCCTGTCCTAAGCTCCAAGATGTTGAATAGAGTGTTTTAAAACTCAGTCTGCAAAATGTGTTTTTGTTTTACCCTCCCGCCCCCCAAAAAAGGCATTTTTGTTATCTGACCTCACCAGAGCTGCATCCTTTTACTGCTGCTGCTTTTTAATGATCATTTAAAAATGATTAACAATGCTTGGAGCCATGACAGCCTGACTTCCTGTGCTGAACTTCTGCATGTCTGGATTTGCAGGAGGGAGTTCCTGATGAGAGAATTTCCTATAAAACAAGGACACTTGGGTCATTGTTTAGAAAACTGACTGCATGGAGGAGGTATAAGTCACAGACTAGGACAGATGCTCTGGTGGAGAGGTTTTTGCTTGTTTAGGTTTTCTTTTTTTAGCACCGGAAACACATTTGTTTGCAATTTCTAAAGGCATCTGAGCAACAGAGTGACTGGCTGCCACTGGCTGCATGAATCTAATCTTTGGTTCCATCTTCTTAAAAAAAAAAAAAAAAAAAAAAAATGTAAAGTGATGGGAAAGACTTCAAGACTTCTTTAAAATCAGGTGAGATTACTGAAAGATTTCATGCAGGGAGAGGCATGACAAAAGCTCACTTATACCATGGGGAAGTGGAGACTTCATAGAGTTTAATTTCTGAAAGTGTCCTCAGTACATGGTTAACTACTGTCTCAGAAACAAAAACTCCAGTGTTTACTGTCTGGTCATACAAGCAGAGACCCATTTTTGACTGATTGCAGGACTACTGCACTGTCTGAATCCCTTATAGTCCCTGGTCACGTCAGGGTTTCTTAAAGTTTATTTCAGGGCGTATGTTAAGGTTTGGTCACTTAGGCTTGTTCTAAACGAATTTGCTCATCTTGAAAAGGAATGTGGCTACTGTTGGCTTGTATATTTTTATTTTGAATGGAAAAAATATTTATAAGTTTAGATAGGAAAGTGGAGGAAATGCAGTCACTGCACATTTTGACCACTTCTAACTCTCCTCTCTAGCTGACATTTGCCTTCCTCTGCTGGGGCACTAAATAATGGAGAATCGAATGCTCACATGTCTGTAGGAACATGCAGGCAAATATATTTCGCACTGTGTATTGGGTGTATCGGGATGGAACACTTCTGGACAGAGAGTTATTTCTATAAAATCCTAGGTTTTCTGCTGGATGGCCGAGAAGATAGAAGGAGGGAGACCTCCCTTCTTGGTTCCAAGGGAACAAGCTGATGGAAACAGCTCATACCCAACAGCAGAAGTGGTACTGACCTGCTGGGTTTCAGTCATCCATGTGTTATGTAGCCAGTGCCTTTTGAGACATTTGAGACTGCATCTCAACTCGCTGGCTTGTACCACTCCAGAAGACATGGGTCTCCTTTAGGTTTCCTGTATCATCTCCACCAAGACCATAGAATCATAGAACCATTTATCTTGGAAAAGACCCTTAAGATCATTGAGTCCAACCGTAAACCTAACACTGCCAAGTCCACCACTAAACCATGTCTCTAAGCACACATCTACACGTCTTTCAAATACCTCCAGGCATGGTGACACAACCACGTTCCTGGGCAGCCTGTTCCAATGCTTGACAAATTTTCTGGTGAACAAAGTTTTCCTAAAGTCCAATCTAACCCCCTCCTGGCACAACTTCAGGCTATTTCCTCTTGTCCTATTGCTTGTTACTTAGGAGAAGAGACCAACACCCACCTCACTACAGCCTCCTTTCAGGTAGTTGTAGGGAGCAATAAGGTCTCCCCTCAGCCTCCTTTTCTCCAGACTAAACAACTCCAGTTCCCTCAGCCGCTCCTCATAAGACTTATGCTCTAGACCCTTCACCAGCTTCATTGCTCTTCTTTGGACACACTCCAGCACCTCAGTGTCTTTCTTGTAATGAGGGGCCCAAAATGGAACACAGTATTCAAAGTGTGGCCTCACCAGTGCTCAGTACAAACGGACGATCACTTCATCCATATATATGTCTTAGATATTTCAAGCAGCCTTGGGTGCTTTTAGGTGACTGAATCCTGATCACTGTTTCTAAAGTTCAACCCCAAGCTTGCCTTGAGGCCACCGAATACAGATGGATGGTTTGACTAGAATGTGTGAGCCACCCACACTTCACTCTGATGGGAAGAGCAGGTATTAGCCATTTCAGGTTTTAGTAAGTGATCTCAGTACAAAATATCTTCGAAAATCAGACCAGAGTTTTTGATAAGGTGCTTACACCACTGGGTCTGAAATCCATATTCAAAGCTCACAATGTCAGACTTTAACATGCTACAGAAATCTTCACATGAAATCCTTTTATTTCTTTTATTTTCAAAGCAGCTGTCCAATCATTTTGTCATCTTTGATGGGATCTATTATGTCAAATTTTAGACACTGGTTGAATTTAGGACTTAAGATACACAAGGAGTTCCTCTGAAATTAAAGGGAGGAAATAAAAATGTGTGTTAATTTGGTGTCTAACTAGAGATAGATGGCCTTATGGTATGGTCTGTCTCAAACTGAACTTCACCCCTTGAAAAATCATGCTGATCACTAACTTAAGCTAGCGCCCAAGTAGCAAGGTGCCCTACTGTATAAATTAATACCCATCTGTGTCATATGCCAAGGTGTGCTACATGAAACCTGAAAGCAGAGTCCCTGAGAGAGGTGGCTACTGGTGAAATCGGAATCAGATGGGCCTATTTATGTTATTTAATGGTCTTTTCAAATATAGACCCCCTTTTTGCATGTGTCAGTTTTGTGAGAGGGTTGCTAGAATGAAAACTGAATGCCATCACATCAGTTTTGTTTCTACAACTGTCAGTGCTGCTCTTATTTATGTGGTACTGATAAATTTCCGTGTGTCCTATCATACAAGCTTTTAGATTATATTTAGTTTTAAAGCAGAAGTGTTATGTCTACTGAGACGCACAGGGAAAAGAAAGAGGCGGTGAACACCCTCCAAAATGGTCAGGGAAGTTGTACACGTTCACACAAGTAATGTCATTTCAGGACAGGGAGTCAAGGAGTATCCTTCTGACTGCCTAGATCTGCATCTTCCCCTTCTGGGTGGGCCTAAAAACTTCAAATTCAGCAGAAGGCCTTGGGATGTTCACTATGAAGGACCATAAATGGTATTGTGTCAAAAATGCAAAGCAGCAATGTATCTGACAAGAAAGAAACGACCCCAAAGTCACTGGGAGAGGTTGCAAGAGGATTATCTGCGTGAGATGGGATACCTCTTCAATTTGAATTAAAACAGAAAAGACAAAGTGTGGAGGGCTGGTTGGTGCAACATGCTATGTGCAAAAGTGTAAGTGTGAAATGCTTCAGTAATATGGTGGGTAACAGAATCCCTTCTGATTTCAGTACAGAAATCAAGCTTACCAAAGCTCTTAATGACTGAAATTCTTATGAATTCACCTAAACCCAAAGCAACAAAACAGGTGAAAGAGCTTATGGGACTGATGATCCAGAATTTAATCATGTAACATAACGAATGTTTGCCAAGAACTCTTTGTGTTCATTAGATTTAATATCTTTGTTAATCTGGACTTGATGACAATGACTGATTTCAGAACAAAACTGGTAGCATCTGTGAAATTGCACAGAGGTCAGCAATACATTCTGAGCAAGGAGTATCTCTGCAGTAAACTGGGAATTGAGTTTTGGAGACCATTGCACATCATTCATGATGACAAAGGCAAGTTTCTCATGTAAAATGAATTTGTTGATGACAAAACTTAAAACAGAAAATCTACTACAACTAAAGATGAAATGGAAAGCAGCCAGTTTGCCAGAAAGAGATCTCCCAGCAGGTTTTGGTGGAATATTTTTACAGTTGAGACAGAGCATACCAGTGAAAAGTATGAGTCAGTCACAGCTTCCATAGCTTTCAAGGTTGAATTGAAGCTCCATCACATATGTCTTTCAGCTGCATATTTCATTTGCTGCTGGGCTTAAGCTCACCTACCAGATTAGAAAAGCCAATGGGCTTCTTCATTGCTTATTTGCATTAAGAATCTCTTTTTTGATCAATAAATAGATAAAAAGTGTGTGTTATCATACAAAACAGTATTTCTCGCCAAATGGGGAAGTGTCATCGTGATAAATATAATACCTACTGCAAAGCTACCCTTCAGCAAGGACTACTGTAGCTAAACAAAGTCTATAAATGCAAGTCTTGAAAACATCATTACATTTTCCCTGCTGATACCTACAGCTGAAACTTCTAACTTTGGCTCGTTGATCATAGGGATATCATTCTATCTTTCTTTCTTTCTTTTTCTGAAGTGTTTCATAGCTTAGATAACAGCAGCTGAGGCTCACCTGCGTGGCTTGCAGCCAGCACAAGTGAGGGGAGCTGGCCAAAAAGGAAATGTTCCCAGTTCTTGTGGGCATCTGTGCTGGTTTTGGCTGGGATGGAGTTAATTTTCTTCATAGTAGCCAGTGTGGGGCTGGGTTTTTGATTTGTGCTGGAAACAGAGTTGATAATATAGGAATGCTTTAGTTACTGCTGAACAGTGCTTACCCAGCGTCAAGGCGTTTTCTGCTTCTCACCCCACCCCACCAGCGAGCAGGCTGGGGGGGCACAAGAATTTGGGAGGGGACACAGCCGGGACAGCTGACCCCAACTGACCAAAGGGATATCCCAGACCATATGATGTCAGGCTCAGCATATACAGCTGGGCTGGAAAAAGAAGGAAGGGGGGGGCCGTTGGGAGTGATGGTGTTTGTCTTCCCAAGTTACTGTTACGGGTGATGGAGCCCTGGTTTCCTGGAGATGGCTGAACACCTGCCTGTCGATGGGAAGTAGTGAATGAATTCCTTGTTTTGCTTTGCTTACGTTGCATGGCTTTGGCTTTACTTATTAAATTGTCTTCATCTCAACCCACAAGTTTTCTCACTTTTACTCTTCTGATTCTCTCCCCCATCTCATTGGGGTGGGAGTGAGCGAGCAGCTGTGTGATGCTTCGTTGCTGGATGGGGTTAAAGCATGACTGCACCTGGTAAATGAATTCCCAGGAGATAAATATTAGAAATTGAACTGTTTGGGAATTTCCCTATATTTTTTTTTTAATCAAAAAATGTTTTGTTGAGACCAAAACTTTGTGTGAGGTTATATTCCTCTGTTGACAGGCAATTTTTCTGTAAGAGAAATGCATTTTTCTCATGTCCACATGGCACCTGAACCTCCTTCTCCCACAACCCATAGAAGAGGCTTGATTACAGGGCTACAATGTATTTGGTGGTGGTGTTCTTGCTGTAGCCCCTGCTAGAGGTGTTCCATTTTGTATAAATGCAGTTATTCTGGATAGGGGACTTGATCTCTCTCAATCCATATGACTCCTGTCAAGTAATTTTCCCTGGTCCAGTGAATGCCATCTCCTTTCTAAAAAACCCCACAAACTGCTTTCAACAGTCTTGCCTTCTTTCCAAAGGAAGCAGGAAAATTTGACTTCTTCATAGTGTTCATTTGCTGAGTCTCTGCCAGAGGACATGGGAACCATTTCACAAGCATTCAAAATTTAACTGTAGAGCATTAAGCTGATGGCTGAGACACCGTGATGACATGCCTTTCAGCAGTTTGTAGCAGGAACCCACAGCATGCATGTAGGATTTCTCTGAGAAGCTAATGAGGTACCATCTTTCTTTTAAGAGTCACCTGTGCCCTATCTGTGGTGTGGTTTATCCTACCAGCTGGACAGAGTAATCCTAGACCATATGGTAAGCATAGAGACATAAAGTTAGCCCTGATGAGATACAAGGGCTGCCCAAGTTCAGGGAGCAATGTCCAAAGAGAAGGGGATTAGAGTGAAGGCCCATTATTTCCAGGCAGATGGCCTGGGACTACCATCCCTCAGGAGGTGGGGGGTGGGAGAAGACACTGTCCTGCAGGGAGCAGGTCACAGATTTCATGTGGAACTGATCCTCACCTGCTTTTAAGCGGCATTCAAGTCCTGCAGCAAAGGTACCACACTCCAGTGGGTGCTTGGGAGTCCTTTGGTCCTGCAGCCAGGACACTGGCTTACAACCTCAGCTACCTGCATCCTCTTGCAGCTCGTTGCTGTCCTAGACGCATGTCTGAAATCAACTAACCGCACCTCTTTTGTCTGTGAGTTTTGCCCAAGCAGGCTTTTCTCAGGATTTGTCCAACTTTTCTCTGGATGAGCCAGATGTGAAGCTTTTTCTTCTGACAGAACCAGAAATGCAGAAGGGTGTGAAGTGTGAAGAGTTGGCAGAAAATGCCAAAACCTTTCCAATTCCAAGGCTGACTGACAATTTCTGTAGATTTGTATTGTATATTAACCTTTCCTTTTAATGCTTTACCAAAATCAGTTAAGAAGAAAAAATCAATAATTCTTTTGATATAAAATGTCGTTTTGCTTCTGGGCAGAACAGCTGTCACACATGCTTTCAGAGCAGGAAAAATGGATTACATTTATAGGAGGAAATGTGTGCAGTGTAGCACATTGTCCTTATCCAACAAATGAAGGTTTTCCCGTGGGATATGTAACTGATTCTCAGCGACACCATCACTTCTGCTTATACATCTGTTCTGCTCTTAACTGCAGTATAACTCAATCATTCTGGACAGCTCTTCCATTCAGATATATATTTCCTCTAAACCTATCAAGTCACAGGCATGACAACATCTGAACCTACGCCAAGGCCTATTAATTAGGGACCCCTTTCCAACCTGCCGAACGTCAGCATGGTGGTAGCTGCAGACCAGCCAGCCGCTTCCCGCGGTGGCTGCCGGCGGTGCTGAGCCTCACCGGCTGCTCTCCCCTGCTGTCACTGACAGCAGCCAGTCAGAAAGGGAAACGATTGCTTCATTCTGCCCACTTCATTAGGGACTTTCTACTTTCGCTTGGAGCCTTCAGACCAGTACCAGACAGGACACAGTTTTCAAATCTGCTTTTTAAAAAAATAGCTAAATCTTACACTTGTCTGGTTTAACATTTAGATAGTGTGGCAGTACCGTAACAGATGGCACTGCCTGAGATCTGGAGGCTAAGCTTGGTTTAGGTAGCAATGGGTGAAGTATGAACAGAACATGTTTATGGCAGGGTTTAAAAGTCTTACAATCTGCTCTGCTGGGCTCCGAAGTATGTTTAAAGACCTGATCCTTGTTCATCTGACTTTACGCTGTTGCCAGTGGAACCAGAGGTACTTTAGAGAATCAGGCAACAGTAAATACCTGACTTCAGAGAGCTGGGTTTCTGGAGGAGGCACTGCGTTAATATATGTAGAGTCATGGTACCAACTGACAGAAGCAATGGTATGGGTTGTGGTATTCAGATTTCTTTATGGCAGACACTTGCTATCGAAAGCGATTCTTTCTCATCTGCATAGATCTGTGACCTGTTTGCAGAGAATCTGAAATGCACAAATATGGGCTTTTTAATTTCTTAATGTTTTACAGAGGAAGCAAAGACAAAACGTTTTTCTACATATAAGTTTAATCATAGGTATGGAATATGTAGTGAGAATTAAAATGAACTCTAATGGAATGTGAATAATCACAACTAAAAATTAAGGATTGAAATGCACATGTTAATGGTTGTTAGAGTGCTGCTCCTGTTAACAAATGCAGTACCCAGTTAAAAGATTTTTCTCCTCTGTGGAAAAGTGTACACTGTAAATGAGCAATGGATGATTTCCCCAATGGTTCAGTGTGAAATTTTCTTTTTCTGAAGTATGAAACTCCAACCTGTCAACTAAAGTGAGTCTTAGTTTGCCCAGTTCTAGATGCCTACAGTATAGTTGTCTTCATCTCAGCTAGCCATCCTGGGTTCCCTTTGCAGTCAGCAGAATCAATAAATGTCTGTCCCAGAGTAGCAAGAAACCTTCTCCTTACCTCTCACCAAACATGACACATTAGAGGGTGTCTCATCAAAACCTAAACCTTCGGAGAACCGCCAAGTGTTGGCTGTATCACGACAAGATAAAAGGCACGTCCGCATGCATGCAGGCAGGCAAACGCACGTTGTCATTCCAGTTACAGGCAGGGTTGGGTGGACTTCGGCCTCTCTGATGTGGGTGGCAGAGAGCATTCTTACACGCAGCTGCTTACCTGACTCTGCAGACATACCCCAGCAGTGGTCTGGTTCAGTAACAGGGGACTTCTATCAGCATGGGCTGCACAGTGTTGCTTCTGTGACTGCCAAAAGGTACCAGTATGGCTATAAATAAGGGACTTCTGATGTCAGGGCTGTTTCTGCAGTATGTTTTCAGAGCAATAAAATGTACAAGCTTCTTTAAAAGGATTAAAGTTGCAGTATTATAAATGTCACCAGAAATCTAGGCAATTCTGTTTGGAGAAACAATCTCCCTTTGCCTTGCATGATGCACAAGCAATCTCAAGGTACAGAGCACTCCATAAAAAGGACATGGAGCAAGCTGCTCACTGAGATGAGGCAACAAGTTACCAAATGCTTTGAAACAAAGAGAAGATCATGTAAAATGATAAGTGATCTCAGCAAGTAGTGGGAGAGGGGTGAAAGTTTTCAGCATCCCATAGACTCAAGGCTATATTTGGTTGACTTGTGAATTGTACAAAATGCTCAGCTCTAAGCACAAAAAAAGCATGTTGCCTTTGCAAAAGCATGTCCCTCTTGTTTGACAACTAAAAATTGCAAGAAAGAATGATGCATTCACCATTTTTAATGTCTTTAGAATGCTGCCCTAACATCCTTTTTGTTTATAGCTCTCTTTTGTAACAGGAGGTAATAAATATTTTAGAAAGCACTGATTATTTTACATGTTGACAATGTATATAGTGCTTTTAAAAGTGAGGAATTTGGAGCAATGAATAATAACTCTTCCCAGCATGAGTGAGCAATAAAGCTGCCCAATACTGTGACTTTGATGTACATCTCTGCAGAAACTCAGAAATATAAATGCTACTAACATTTCTGTAACGCATCTTGGGTGCAGTATTGGGCAGTCTTATTTCAAATGTTTCTTTCTGGCTTAACACTTAGGCAAATTGATATTAATATACTGCGAGTCTGAAGGAGCAATATGTGTCCTACTGAGGGCTGTGGGAATTTTGTTATTAATTTCTGTGGATGCGGAATTTCATGAATCCTAATTGTCCTGGTTTAATGGGCTTAGGCTAGAAGTTAAGCCGGTTTTAGCAATGGTCTGTTCAAGCGAACTGTTAGAGGTTAAAAAAAGCCCCTAAATGTTTTTAAGGTAGAACTTAAGTAAATAAATAAGATTTGAAATGGTTCCTTTGTATGTTCCCAATTCCAAGCCTAAACAATTTGTCTGAGCCACCGCTACCCCTAGGAACAGCAAGGTGAGGGAAAATCAGGGAAAACCAGTAAGCATTTGAAGTTTTTGTGACTTGTGTTATAGGAGCTGCTGCTGAGACAGTCTGCTCTGAAGTTAAATTTCCACTTCTTGTTCTGTCAGTTCACCCTTTTGAAAGGCACTATTCTTTCTCTCACTTAGATAACCCAGACTTCTTATGCGCAGGGCTTATCTATAATGAGTTAATGCATTATGTTAAAAACTGCTAAGACACGTGTTAACAAGATGTTGCCCTCAGCATGGACAAGAATGGTTGTACTCAAACATGCTATCTGGGCAGGCTTAATTCCACAGTCCTTTTAGATTTTACGTCTGTGAAGTACTAATGGTAATGGGTCTTCAGTGAGAAAATGTTTTCAGGCACGTAGAGGAAAATAAATTTATTATTAATAGGTATATTTTGTGTTTGCTCCTATCTTTGTGTCTGCTTGATAATCTGGGAGGCTGAATATTGTAGATACCAGCATACAAATGAGCACTATGTACCTCTTTCTTATCTTAGCATTCCTAGAGCTAAAGACATTTTTAATTGAAGGGAGCACTTATTCTGCCAGGTGTATGACCATGGGAGTAGCATTACGACATTTTGAGACAGCCTCCTGAGGGCTGTTAGAGGCTTAATATGACACACTGGAATGTGTCTTTAAACTCAGCTACTGAATTGGTGCCTTTACAGCTATAGCTATCTAAAACATGCAGTTTTCCACACTCAGGCCCTACCAAAGTTTGGAGGTGCTTGGAGGTTCAGACCCATTTCTTGTAGGTACTGACCACTAGGTTGAATCCAACCTGCATTGCACTGGTCTGAGCAGAAGGCTGCTAGCCTCATACCTCTGCACGGTATGGTCTGGCACAGGGAGCATGTCCAAGAACAGTCCTAAGGTTTGCAGTTCCTACAGCATGGCTGTGGGGTACTGAGAAGCCAGCTGCAGGGGAAATAGGGTTATTGAAAAAGGTCTGGGGGTGTTCTTTGTCCTTACCTGCAGACCTTGATGAGAGTACCCCAAGAGGGGTAGGTCAGTGTGTGTGCATGTATTACAGAAACCTTTCTGTCTTGCAACAGTAATGCAAAGCACGGTCCTGGGATAGACTCAGAGGATTGCCTATAAAGGTGTCTACTTGTCATTGCACAGAGGCAGTTCCTCAGGGCCTGCTGTGGGTCATTCTGTACAGAGATGTACTTGTACCACCATCCCTGCTCCTGGGAGCATGTAGTGCAAAACTCTTTCTGTATGAGGTAAATGAGATGAGCAGGTGGTAATGGTAATGAATCTGATACTGCACATATGATATGTAGCCATTGCTTCCTAGGGATCGTGATGCACCACCTACCAGGTTAGTTTTTTGTGTCTTTTAAGGCAGCTGAATAATGCTGGTAATATGATCTGCGATCACACAGCCCTTGTGAAAGAGTTGGTTCAGCACATGCTGCCTGAGCAGATTCTCAAAGGAATAGTGATGAAGTTGCTTTGAGTATCTAAGATATAAATTATGTAATGGATGTAAGAGGAAAGCATCTCCTTTATTAGACCAGAGGCTGTAGCTTGAAAAAAAAATGGACATCATCTCAAGCTCCGTGATGGTGTCCTTAAAAACTTTCAGCTGTCAGAGAAGTGGAAGGCATACTTAATGAGACAAAAGAGAAAGTTATATGGCAGTGTTCTTCATTCTCTGCTTAGAAACTAATTTAATTAATAAAATCAAGAACTTCTTCAATGTCCCAGTTCCTTGTAGACAAGCAATAATTGTTTACACATTTGTCCAACAACCAGCTCACAAGCTTCAAAGGGAACTCATTACCATGCTAAAAATTCTTCAAATTACTTTCCCATCCATCTGAATTATATTTATAATCAGTTCGTAATGAAGTTCAAATCTCACCCTTTAGATCACTAGAGAAGCCTGAAGTGGATAAGCTGTGATAAAATTATTCAAATCTGTTGTGATTATCTTTTGATTATTCTTCCTCTGAACAGCTCATCCACTGACTTAATGAGTTTTTGATTAAAAAAAAAAACCAGCAATGGATGATAGAAATAATTAATTTGTCAATAAGGACTAGCTTATCTGATATTCTAATTCACAGCTAAGTATTCTGTTAGCATTCCTCAAAGTGAACACAACCCTTCTGTTTTTATTGAGCTTCTATATGAATCAGTGATGAAACGCTGTATTTGTAAAAGCAGCATTAGTTGTGTAGTAGTTTGATGCTATCTGTAAAGACAGAATTACCTAGTGAGAAAACAAGTCCACTCAGTTTCTTTGCGAGATATCTTTGAAGATGCTAGAATGTCCATTATTATCTTGGTGAGTTGGACTTAGGCCTTCCTGCTTGTAAGTTGGACTTCCTTGCAGACTCTTCTCAGTCATGTTGGAAATCATTGGTCCACAGGCTGAACTGTAGGATAAATAATGAGAAATACATGATTACTTAATTATGGGTTTGGGGTTTTTTTTTTTTTGAGACATGAATCTGACCCAGTATATCTGTAACAGCAACAAGATACTTCCAGAAATAACTTCCTCCTTCCTGTTTACATCTTTCTACGGAATTTAAGAGGTGAATTTAGCACTGGGGCTCAGAACTAGGGGCAAAAGGGATTTGGCTCCCACATCATCAGAATCTATTGAAATCTCACATTTGCTTTCAATGGGCAGAGTCTCTGGCAGAAATAAATGTTTTTCAGGGAATGTTTCCATGAACTAGAGGCACACAATCCCTGATGAAGGTAGTGCAGTTTTATCTATAGGTATGGGTGAGTGCCAGAGGAAAAGCAGGAATTTTTTATTACTCTTACTAGCTTGAATAATCAGAAAAGAGCTATCAATTTTAATGGGAAATAACCTAACCAATAAGTTTGATCTCTAAGTAAAGAGACAGTGGTGAAGGAGGTAGTGGAGATCAAAGATTCACCTGAAATAATGTTTGCAAAATATGGTTATATAAATTGTTTTGCCCTCTTTATAGTAACAAATGACATGTCAACAAGACATAAGAGTCTCATCAGAAATTACATCAGAAAGAAGAGCTACATTTCTCTCTTCCCCATTCATTTCCTGTAAAATGCTTAGGGGAGAAGACAGTATTAGCCAGAAGAGAGAAGCAATCTGTTTCAGAACAATAGAAATGTCTTATTATAGCATGCACATAAAATATCACAGTTTGAGTTTTGGAAGTGAAGGACTTCTCAGTAATTCCTGATAGCCCAAGTACAGCAGTAAGACCCAGAAAATTTGAAGTTTTATAGGGACACAAAGAGCCATCAAGTGCCTAATGTCCTTGAAAGCAAGTGAGAATTAAATACTGATATTCTTTCTTTGAAATCTCCCCTTCATTACTTTGAACCTTGGAATGGAGGTATTGAACATAAAGATTTGGGTTTGGGTTTGGTTTAAAGTAAGACTTCCATTAAAATAATCTTCAGAAAATGGTGGAATAAATAACTTAAAAAAAATTTAACCAGGCCCAATACTCAAGGCTGTGGTTAGGTAGGATTCCTTCCCACTCTTTTGCAAGTAGTAAAAAATGGGCATTTTCACACAGCAAGCAAGCAATTAGATGGCCCGTTGCTGGGATTTTGCTTGCATAAACAGTGGGCAGGGTGGCAACATAGGTCTGACTGAATAAGAGGCTCTTCAAGATGCAGGCCCATGAATAACTTGGCTTGGCTTACACGTTCTTCTTGCATTCAAACTTTTTTGCTAGGGGGATTGGGGGCAGTGGGATTCTGAGATAAAGTATCTTTGACTTTTGGTTCTGAAAATAAAAACTGGACCAACACAATTCTGGAAACTCAGGATGAGTAAGGGGGCTGCTGTTATGAAGCACAGGACTATGACTGAGTCATGCAACAGACTCGGGTCCTGGCTGTAGCACAGATCCCTCATATGACCTTGGCAAGTGACCTAATCTCTGTGCTGTGGTGACTTAGCCTCTGTGTCTTGGTTCAGTGTCTGCAAAATGAGAATAACAGTACTCCTTTGTCTTGTCTGTTCATACTGAAAATTCCTTGGTGCAGGAATCATCTCTGTGTATTTAGTGAGGTTCTTGGCATGCACCTCTAGGTGCTATTTTAATAACAGTACATAATTGCTGCTAGTTTTATCCCTAACCTTTTTGGAACAGAGTCGGATTTAGGAAATCCTTTCTTTTAACCCCATCCTCACCTTGGGAGATCCAAAGACTAAAGGGGATCTGTCATGGTTTAACCCAGCAGACAGCTAAACACCACACAGCGGCTTGCTCACTCCCCCCACCCCAATTCATGGGTTGAAATAAAGACAATTTAGTAGGACAGAAAAGTAAGGGATAATAATAATAATAATAATGATAATAATAATAATAATAATAATAGAACTAGAATATACAAAACAAGTGATGCACAATGCAATTGCTCACCACCTGCTGACCGATGCTCAGCCACTTCCTGAGCAGCAGTCCCCAGACAGCTTTCCCCCTAGTTTATATACTGAGCATGATGATATATGGTATGGAATATCCCTTTGGCCAGTTTAGGTCAGCTGTCCTGGCTGTGTCTCCTCCCAACTTCTTGCGCCCCCCAGCTTCCTCGCTGGTGGGGTATGTGTGAGAAGCGGAAAAGGCTTTGACTTAGTGTAAACACTGCTTAGCAACAACTAAAACATCAGTGTATTATCGATATTATTCTCATCCTGAATCCAAAACACAGCACTATACCAGGAACTAGGAAGAAAATTAACTCTATCCCAGCTGAAATCAGGACAGGATCTCAGTCAAAGTCACCCTTGCTTTGCAATACAAAATAAATAACTTGCCTTTGGTAACCCTGCATGACCTGGCATTCAGCTCCCTTATGGGGAAAAATCCCACCAAATGATCCTGCTCAGTTTGATCCTGCCAGCTTTGAAGCCAGCATATTGCATTGGCTTATCTTCCAGGGACTGGATTTGCAGAGTTTGTAGCTAACAATAAATTTTATTAACTGCCTCCATGGAGAAAACCAAAACATCTCTACAGTAATAAAGATGGAACAGGGTTGCAGAGCATGAGATATTGGAGACACTGCTGTATCCTGAGAGACAACATTAGAAAGAAGATGGAGGACTCCCCAGTGATAGCCTATTTTACAGATTATTGGGGTTCATCACAAATGCTCATGGCCATTAATCTCACGTGAATGGATGCTGTCTCGCTGCCTCTGTAGAGGCAGGGGGTCAGGAACAAGTGCCAAACTGACCACAGGTTTTTCAGGTACATGGGTCCTGTTAAAGGTGTGACACACCAAAGATCTTTTGCTCTTATCAGACTTGAAATGTTCTCAATTCTCAAGTGAGAAGAACAGATATTGAACATGCTGCAGCATCTATGTTTGCAGCTTACCTGAGATTTTGGTCCTGTTGAAGGCCATGTCAAAATTCCCACTTAGTACAACTAGTATTTGAGCTAGCTTTCCAACTAGCTAGCAGTAGGATAGCATCTTAGATGACTAAGAGCCAGTGAGAAAAGCGGTGCAATTCCATGCAATGTGGTAACAAATCATGCCTTTCTGCACTTTCTGCAGGGCAAATCTACAGCTGCATTTTGCAGTGGCTCTCAAAGTAGTTTGCTGATAGCCAAGGGTTACAATAACAAAACTCAGTGTAATAAGGAGGAAGAGAGGAAATGTTGCCAGAGATGAGGTGCATGTTTTGTATGTTTTATCAATGCAAACCAAAAATGTCAGGACTGCGATTCTGTTTTCTTACTGTGTCATGTTTAAGAATCCTTCAAGTTTGATACTGGAGAAATGGTAAATTGTTGCACTTATTTGGGCAAACTGGGGCATGCCTAAATAATACCCCAATCCATTTTGCCCAAGTAGGAGACCCAGGATCTTCCCTCCTTCACAGTAATGCCCTCTTTGTGGCTGTGTTCCCCTAAATGCACAGGGAAAAGAAGGTTTTTAAAAGGGGGTCTTCGGCCAGAGAGTTTGACAGGGTTTTCCAGTTTAACAGTTGTTCATTCTTCTTATGAATCATTCCTCCCTTTAACTGTTCTCCCTCTGCTCTGTCATCTGATGGAAAAGGCTGATGATAGAATGAGCAAAACAGGGTGGAAGTAAGCCATTTTGGAAGGAATTTTCTGGTTTACACTGACTAGAGGGAGGCTTAATAAACATGCGCTAGTCCAGTCTAAAGAAGACTGTTTCTGAATCTAATCCAATTTGCAGTGCTGTTATACGTGCCATAATGTTAAACATCAAAAACACTTAATATCACATGATGCTTATTTTAACCATCTTCCTGAAGCTCTCTTTTTCTAAGATTGAAGTAACTTAGTGAAATATTAAATGAGATATTCCATGCATATAAAGCAAGCAGCTAAATGCATGGCTGAGTGGAAGTGACACAAGTGATAGCAGTCATACTGCTTTATTTTGCTGTTGAAGCTACTTAACATCAGCAATGTGGTAAGTAGGAAGGGACTGGATAAGTATGATGCTTCCTGGGGATAAATGCCAAGACCCTGCTCAGCCCTTCCTGAAATAAAACCCCGGGAGGTTACAGAGAAGGAAATGTCCATTCCTTCTTGGCAGCTTCTCAGATGCCTCATTTGAGTAAAGATTAATTTTGACACTGGAACAGTCTGGAGGTTCACCCAGCAAGCCTTCTGGTTCAGTGCAGAGGTCATTGGAGTTGGGCTTTCCACATTTGGGCCTGATGCTCTTGTTTTCACTTCCAGCTGCTGTGAAAGGTCTCTAACAGCTAGCAGGGGCCAGGTAATTTTTCCCATGAAGGAAAAACCCAATGATAGGCAGTGTTAGATCTGTGCCTGATTTCAACAGACCCACCTGGAAAATAAAGTGTGCCCCCACAAATCCCACGCTTTACCTGCCATTTCCTTCTCTTCTTCACCTTGCCCTCCTTTCTTTGTATGGTTATGTCTGAGCCTGGGATCAGGTAGTAGGGGAAAGATGGCGATGATCCTCCTCTTGGATCAATGGTCTAGGAAACACACCAAGTTACAACCTAGTCTACAAAAGAGCCTGTGAGCTAACTCATTTGCTTGGAGTGAAGCCATCTGAAAGCTGTATATCTAGTCTAAGTTAATCACTGGCTTTAAAAGAGACCAGTGTAAATATCAATCAAAAGTCTGGATAAAGGGAGCACAAGAGAATTCCCACGTGCCACCTCCTAAATGTAGCTGCCCTCCTGCAACTGCATTTTTCTCCTTGTTTTACCAGTTCTTTGTTTCAAAAGCTATGCCAAGGGCTCGGCAAATATTTTAAATGCCTCTTGTAATGAGGGAGAAAGCCAGGAGATTATATACGAACCTGGGAATCTCCCATGCTAGTACACTGCAACAAATCAGCCTCTATTAAGCATTGTACAGGCTGGGTGATCTGCAGCAGAGAGAGAAGGCGTTGATGAAATATTCTCCCCCTCCACACTGAGATCACGTATGTGTTCATCTAATGGCTGCTATGTGCCTATCAATGATTTGCTATGCCAGCATTGCATCTTGTGCCTCCTGCTCTGTGAGCTGGTGCTTCCCAGCCTGAACAGGGGGCTGCACCATGACTTGCTCTGTTTGGCCTCGCAGAAGGAGAGGTGAGCCTCCACTGATGACAGACATGAGGGTTGATGTTTGCCTTATCAGTACAGGGTGTGTCCTGTGAAATCCACTGCAAAACTGAGCCTGCTGCTTTTGTCTTGCATAGGTGATACGTGCATGTTCAGAAGGTGGTGTTACATCTTGAGCTCCTCAGAGGTTTGTGTGACAGAATCGGCAGTCCCTCAGAGCTGGCTGTTGCAGCAAATGGCCTTCCCTCACTGTTAATTGTGGAGAGTTTTCTTATGGTCGTAACCATAACACTTGCAAGAAAATAATTCCCAGCCAAGCTCTTTCCTAAGTGAGGTTGTTTTCTCTGTTTCCTCTGGGCTTTCTTATCTTCAGCCACCTGGATGAGTTCTTCCAGACACAGTTAAAGGGTCAGAGTTGGCTTTGTTCATGTCTTCCACTTGTGCACATCAACGGTACCTTGTCTTTTTTCAAGGGTGCTGTCGTGGTTTCAGTCCAGCTGGTAACAAAGTACCACAAAGCTGCTTGCTCACTCCTCCCTCCCCCAGGTGGGATGAAGAGGAGAAAATATAAAGACAAGCTTGTGGGTCGAGACAAGGACAGGGAGGGATCACTCACCAATTATGGTCATGGGCAAAAAGCAAACTCAACTTGGGAAAAACCAAAATAAATTTAATTTATTACCAATCAAATAAAAACAAGGATAATGAGAAGTAAAAGCAAATCTTAAAACACCTTTCCCCCACCCCTCCATCTTTCCCAGCTCAACGCCACTCCTGATTTTCCCTACCTCCTCCCCCCAGCAGTGCAGGGAAACATGGAATGGGGGCTGGGGTCAGTTCATCACACGTTGTCTCTGCTGCTCCTTCCTCCTCAGGGGGAGGACTCCTCACTCTTCCCCTGCTCCAGTGTGGGGTGCCTCCCACGGGAGACAGTCCTTCACAAACTTCTCTGGCATGGGTCCTTTCTGTGGGCTGATCTTCAGCCACGGACTGATCCAGCATGGGCTTTCCCATGGAGTCACAGCCGTCTTGGGGGGCATCCCCCTGCTCCGTCGTGGGCTCCTCCCCAGGCTGCAGGTGGGCATCTGCTCCCCTGCTCCCCTCCATGGGCTGGGGGGGGACAGCCTGACGTCTCACCACGGGCAGTGGGGGCATCTCCTCCTCCGATGCATCTCGTCCCCTCCTTCCTCACTGACCTCGCTGTCTGCAGAGGCGTTCCTCTCACATCCCACTCCCCTCTCCACTGCAGGTTTCCTTTCTTAAATCTGTTATCCCAGAGGCACTGCCACTATCGCTGATGGGGTCAGCCTCGGCCAGAGGCAGGTCTGACTTGGTGCCATGGAAGCTTCTAGCAGCTTCTCACAGGAGCCACCCCTGCAGCCCCTCCCCACTACCAAAATCCCGCCACAGACCCAAAACAGGTGAGTTTCAGAGGATGGTAATCTACAACTGGAGGGCTGAATGCCTTAATCTCTGTATCTGCAACTAATGGGGCTGGTTACCCTTCCTGGCTGGCTGGAGGTTTGTACTGGACTGTGCTTAAGGCAGAGTGTGCCCAGGAAGGCTTTGCTTTGTGGTTAAATGTTCTGTATGGCTTGGACCATACCACATCGTCCACACACTAATGTCTGTAGGCTGTTTCAAGGTTGAGGATGCCCTGCCCTCAACTGATAACTCCCAAACCTACTTGTTTAGACCTCTCATTCCCCATCGCTTGTTCCCATTGCATCTTCAAGTTCCAGCACAAAGCCATGAAGTCCAGCCAATGTACTTCACTTTGACCACACCAATGCTGGTGTTTTGATTATGTGGTACTCTTGAGAAATTACTGTAGCTTACCCTTACTGCCCTTGCCTTCTCCTTTGATGTAGTCAGGGTCATGCTTGTATCTGTTCAAAGGACACTATGTTCTGTAACTATTATGGCTTTGGTAGCGGTTGTAAAACAAACTGGCTAGCAGGCAGATCACAGCCTCTTGGAGCTACTGCCTGCTAGAGCCTTCTCACCCTGTGTTTCTCTCTTTTCTTGAGATTGTCCTGGCAGTTGTCCCTTGTCTTCCCTCAAGAGATGGTATAAGTGTGGTCATTTTCCACTGAGACCAGTTCTGCTGAATGTTCATTCCAGGCTGCATTCACTTTTCTTTTCCCAAGATAAGTCAGTACCTGCTAGGGAAAAAGTGGTTTTTCGTAAATTTTCTAAATAAAGATAATCCAAATTCCTATCTGGATAATAAAATGTTAATAGTACACAGAAAAGAATTCAAATAGCTCGGAAATCTAAACATAATTACTTATGAACACGGAGCATTTATTGCTGTCAAAATTAATCACGTTTCAACTTCCAGCTGTTAAAATCCTTCTGGCAGGTCTCCAAGCAATTCTCCTTCAGTTACTTTTCCCTCAATTAAATATTAGTGCAGTTCTCAGGCTCTTGTTACATAAGCAGCAATTTCAAATTGTGCTTCTCAGTTCTTTTAACCATAAGCTGTCAGAAATATATTCTGCTGTAAGGCCTTTTCTCAGCTCAGATTTTACCTGAAGTTTATACCAATGAAAGAGGAACAATAATTTCACGTGTGTCTAGGCCCTGGTTGCAAAGTTTAGATGGAAACTTGCCAAGGCTGGCCAGAAATGAGCTTTGGGGCTGCATGCTGCCAGATGCTGAGCATGTTGTTGAGGTAAAAGGAAACTGAGCGCACCTGGCATTTTCCAAAATGTTTAGTGCTTTAGCAGCAGCAGGATGCTCAGAAACCAGCAATGGAGATGGGAAGGTATCTGTGGATGCAGCTCTCTCTCTCTCAAACAATACTAAGAATGAAATATCTAAAATGTAGGTGCTGTCAGTTGCACCACTGTAGGTGCTTGCAAGGACTGTTTTGAACCTCCATAAAAAGACTACAGTATAGAAATGATTGGATCTAAGATTGATATGTGAGCTGTGGTTTCTTTTTATGTACCTGTATTTCTCTTTGGGCACTCTGGGACAGTAGGGACCCAGACAATTTCTTTGGGACTATGGGGTGAGGGGATAGGCAGCCAGAGCCCTGGTGGTGTGTATTTAAACACAGTCCAAGCAATCAGAGATTTGCTTGTGTGATGATAGATTATTTCTTGATCTGTATCTTTGCACCTTGAGTCAGGAGTCCATGGCACAATGATTTTTCATGTCTGAGCTATGACTGCTCACACAAGGCTGTCAGTAGTCTACCAGCCTTAAAAACAGGATTGAAATACAGAGAAAAAGAACAATACAAGTCTGGACAATACTGTTTACTTACTTTACTCCAATCACCTAAGATCACCTTTTTTTCAAGCACAACTTTGGCGTGTGTATTTTAAGGGGAATAAACTTAATGATGCAAACTTAGAAAAGTGATTCATGTAAAATCTACTTCTAGTTCTGGCCTGATGAGTGGCCATGGTTTTGGCTGGACCAAGTGTGATGTCCTCCAGTTTTTTAAAAATCTGTGTATTAATTTTGCCTCTTTTCCAGAAGCAACAAAGCTAGACAATCTTGTATTTTAGCAATGAAAAAGCATCTGTTTGCAGAGTGGCTATTTGTGCAGCATGTCAATTCAGGGGTAGCAGATCATCACATGGGATAGTAAAATACGGCTTCAATTGTACAGCTGGAAGATTGCATTAAATGTCTGGTTCTGAGTGGCATAAAACAGAAGTGTCTGAATCTAGATCCAGTTGAACTGTTAAAGTGAACTACATGTGTCCAGCCAAGCTTGTGCTGTATAAAGCCTCTAAATTTCCTGGGAGCAATATTTTTTAATGCCAACACGTAAGAGGGTTTTTTCATCTGTTGTTCCTTCATCAGTCCCTTTGTTAACACATTGCTGCATCTGTTTGTGTACCTCCTGTGCCAGTGACTGCATTGTGTGCTATGTCAGATCTGTCAGGGGAGATTATGGATGTAAGGTGGATGGAAGCCATGGACTGAGCAGTGTGTGTACACATTTTTGATTGCTAGCCGCACCCTTTGCTTTCTAGCCCGCTGCCTTCAATTTGTGCTCCCCAATTCCCTTTTCCTGACCATCCTCTTCCCAAGACAGCAGTTGCAAGCAAGTGAACAAATGTAATGAGAGTGGAAGCAAACTGCAGTCATGGGACAGCTGTACCATATGGAAAGCAAATCACCTATTTTCATGAAACTTAGAGACTCAATATTTGTGAGAGCTTTGCTATTGTCAGAGGTATTGTCAGAAACTGGTCACAGGGCTTGCAAGTTATTCATCTAGGAGAGCACATAGGCGATGTAACTGCACAAATCTTGCACTCCTAGAAAGACAAACTATTGCTTTGTCTCCAAATTCAGTTAAGGGCAATGCAAAGCTTTAGTGTAGAAAGTGGGAAGAAACAGACAGAATATAATGAAAACTTTCAAAATATTACCTGGACAATAGTATCTGATCCAGTATTGTCTCAGATTCTCAGAAATGCCCCTTTTTCCACAGAAATAACCTTTGGTACAGGAATTCATTGTCACACAAACCAATTGAACTCCCAGCGTAAAAAACCTCTTTGCAGGAAGTGTAGGAATTTAAGTGCTTATTTCCAGGCATAAGCATCTGTATATGCACATGCAAATGTGGACCAATAGTATCCTGTGCACATACTTGGGTGTATGTATTTGAGAACCTGTGTATATGAAAATTTTGAAGTATTTGGGTTCATCAGTTTTAATTAAAAAAAAAGAGAGAAGCAGAAACAATTTACTTCAAACTGATATAATTTATGACACCCTAATTTCATTTTAAATGGGCTTTATTGATTTAATTTAAGGTAATAAGGAATGGAATTTAAACTAAACAAAAATGATCCATCCTAGACTGAAATAAGAATATTGCTCAGGGCTGATCCATAATCTGGTCTTTTATAGAAAAGGAGAAGGCTTTCTATCAGTGAAATTGGTTCTCAGCTGAAAATAAATTTCACAGAAAAGTATACTTGGTTGTGGAAAATGCATGCTGTTGTTGAAGAACCAGCCACGCACTTCTGACTTTCACCTGAACATGGATAGCTTTGTGTTTACTTTTTCTTAAAAAAACTCAAACAAAACAACTATTGCTTTTCCCAACAATATATTCCTTTTGTCACATTTCTCTGCAGAAGTAAAAAAATAACTTATCTGTGCTGATTTAATTTAATACGTGCAGGCATAGTGTAGAGAGCTGCTATAAGAGCTGAGGTTTTAAAAAGAAGCTCCTCTTGCTGCAGAAGGGAAAAATGCCTTTCCTGAGGGGTAGAAATGGAGTACAGTTTGTTAGACAGAACAAGAGAAGGCTTTGCAAAGCAAAACGTTGCTGATATGGCATGCAAAATTGCAGTTTGTTGTCACGTATAACACAGGCAACCATAGGGCTATAAAGAGGATGAGAAAGACCTTGGTGACATGCAAGAGCTTACCAGTGTGTAACTAAATGCTGCCGGAAAGAGGGCTCTAAACTGTGCCACACAGCATGAGGTGGGAGTAGCAGTTGTTAGTTCCTTGACTTCTGTGATTCTTGATTTCCGACAGGGAAAGGTGAGCAATGGGCTCAAAATACTTTTCACCCACCTTCCTCTTTGCATTAGGTTCGCAGAGTGCAGAATAAACTTGCTGTCAGCTAGGGTAACAGAAGAGTGGGTCTGTATCCCCTGCAGGGTGTTTTTCTCTGTGGAGCAGAGGGTTTGGGAAGCTGAGGAATTGCTGCAATGCTGCCAGATGCCTGCTCAGGCATTCTTGCACAGTGCTGTACTTCCAGGGCTCTGGGAATGGGAGGGTGACAGTAAACACAATCGCATGAGAACATCTGTGTGGGCAAGCAGCAGGAAAGGGAGATCCCGAGGAGGTTTTTGAAAAATGCCAGATATTTCATAAAAGCCTGAAGAAAACCCTGAACCTCGTGATCAGCACATTGTTCTCCCTCCCTCCCTACTGCCCTTGGGGAAGGGAAGAGCATGTTCTCTAACCCAAGGGGTTTGCAACTGGTGCTGCCCTGTGCTTATTCATGGTTGGACTCCTGCATGACCAAAAGATCTGCCTGCATGGCGTGAAGGTGCCATTAAGGTGCTTGTCACAAGCAGCAGGGGCACCAGGTTGGGCCCAGTGGCCAGCCTAGAGCTGTTTCACAAGGCTGTGGAGGCAAAGTGCCTCTTGGGACCTTTCCATCACTGAGAACGTCCCTCCAGGCACGGCAGGGCAGGGTGTCTCCCTCTGCTCTGCATGCTGACAGCCCATCTGGAGGATGTCCACAGTCTGCTGCTTTTATAGTATACCTTGGAGGTCTACTGGGAAGAGAAAGTGAAATGACAGGCGTTAAAGGAGGGACAGAGACCAAGGAGAGCACAAGGAGAGGCTGGATTAAGCAGCGAGCTGTCGTGGGGTGTATAGTGGAAGCAAGGAAGTACATAAAGTAAGAAAAGTGTTAGTTAAAAGAGGAATTGCTATGTTGAGACCTTTTTTTCCCCCTAGGCATTAAAGTGCTTTAAAAATGGCATGTTTCAGCTCTCAAGACTGTTAATAAATAGCCATAGTTACAGCACTATCCATGTGCCTCTGCTTTAGCAACTTGCACTTATGTCTGGGCCATAAAAATTCCATGTTGCTTGGCAGAAAATTGTCCCAATGAATGTTGCCTCAGTATGTGGGCAGAGCTGATGGTTTTTAGAAAGACAAAGATAGCTATAGCGCTCTTCGTGCCTCCAGAATGAATCTCAGATGTAAGAAAATAAACATAGTTCCACTTTATTCTTGATTTACATTGTGGGAAGGGGGACCACCCCTTGCTAGTTTTCACTTGCCACAAAAGAGCACAGATTTGTTTAGGAATCTCAAACACACACGGTCTTACCCTGTTCTCACATTCTCACATCACCCTGGGAAATATGACAGAATTTGGTGGTGTTCATGATTTAGGTGATGGAGAAAAAGGGGCCGATTCCCTATGCAACCAGTCGGAGCCTGTGTCACTAGTGTTGGATCTTGCCCTGAGAAGGGCCTGGATCTGGCCCTGCCTGTTTATATCACTTGGAAATTCCTTAAATTGCTTTCCTACCATGTCTAGTAAACAGCAATCCCAGCACAGCATTAATCGCCTGGGTATTCCTGGCCTCTGGGTTTCCTCAGCACAGAAAACAGTTACTCTTTTCGCTGCATTCCTGCTAGCAGCAAAACCACCAGTGTGCTGGGGAAAAAACTATTGACCCACTGGATATAGGAAAGGCCCAGAGTTCAGGCTGACGTGCATTTGGTTATTTTCTCTAACTGCTCTGTGGATTTTCTCCTTTTCCTTTTCTCCATTTAAGGCTAATGCAGGTAAACCTGAAGCAGTTTGTGAAAATGCACCTGAGAAATTTGGAGACTGCAAGGACCTGCCAGGCTGACACGTGTTTGGCCAGCTTCTCATTCGCAGTGACCTGTACTTGTGTATCACAGACATGTCTCAGCTTCTTGAGCTTCTTGCCACCGCCCTTCTGATCCAGCTGTTTCAGTGAGCGTGAATGCTGCTGTTGGTGTTGTAATGAAAACATGTACTGCAGTGTGCTGCGGCTGCCCTGCTAATTCTTTCAGTTTCCCTGCAGCCAGTTCACCAGTGACAGCCCTGCAATGTCCCTTCAGGCTCTGTTGGTGTATGTGTTGAAGCAACAGGCATGCTCTTATCCAGCCTAATAACCTTCTTGTTTTGCATTTCTGCAGCGCCTGTATTTTTATGGAAATAGGCACCTCATTAAGTGAAAAACTTTTTAGGCTGCAGATGCATGTAGAAGTTTGGCAAATCTGGCTGCAAACACATAATGCTACTTTTGAAAGTCATTTAGTCCCAACAGTGGCAACGTACACCCTTAGTCAGTAGGAACTACATTTCCCACGCTTTCAGGTACCACCCTTTTGATGCATGGCTTGCTGATGCTTTGCACATTCATGTGTACTCCCTGCCCATTTGTAAACACAAGCTGAAGTCTATTTTCCTGTGGGTTTAACTTTTGGGAGGCCTCTGTCGGCAACTCAAGAGTTCAGCTCTGTTACATCATGCAGGCTGTCGTTCTCTAAGCAGACCTGCTGATTCCAGCTGAAACCAAAAGGTCTTTAAAGTAATCCTGTTTCAGAAGACTAAGCACAGTTATTCTTCAACATGCTTTTAAGAGCAATTTTAGCTCAATATGCTCCAACTTTACCAAATGCAGGCTGTTTTATGCACAGGCAATAAGTAATGTACATTGTTCCCACTTGGAGTTACTGCACCTATAGGATGCCAGTGTTACGAGCACTGCTGTCACAGGCATCCAGGCAGCAAGCCCTGGGTGTGTATGTGCAATGCACAGGGAGCACACTGCCGTTACAGTAAACTCTCCCTGCAAACAATGCTCAAGGAAATAATTTGGGCTCCTTTACAGTCACCAGCTTTGTGTAAAGAGAAAACTGGGAGGTAGTGATGTGTGGACTGTAGTGGGTATTGGTGCCCTGTGAGAGACCTTCTGCCTCGCTTAGAGGCTTCTTCCTGAGCCAGAGGTGGCAGGTCCCTAAATTCCCCAGTAAAGCCAAACTTTCCCAATAGATGCAACCTTTTTGCTAACTGCAGACTGGGCTGTGAACAGGATGAAAAGATTTCAGTGTAATTGCTTTAGGCCTTTTTCCAGAGCCCTGGCTTGGGATGGAGACAGGAAAAAATCCCGTCAGGCAAAAATCCAGGATGAAATAACATCCAAAAAAGACTTTTGACAGGATATCAGGACAGTCCCAATAGTCCTGGCCTGTTCCAGCCAAAAAGGGATGCCGGGTCACCTTTGGCTGAAGTAACAGTGTTGCTTTACTGGAATTATTTATGTCTGGTGTTACCGAATGGCTGAGATACCCTCACCAAGGGTAGAACCTCATTGTGTGCAAAGCATTTTTGCAGACACCTCCATGCTGGATGATCTAAGATGACCAGGAGCGTGAACAAGGAACTATTATTATTCCCTTTAATAAGTAGGAAACTCATGAACAGAGTCTTTAAGTGAGTGGCCTAAAGTGACGTTCGAAGTGTGTGTTTTCACCACTCCTGTCTAGCTCAACACCAGTGGCTGAACTTGTAGATTTTATATTGGAAAGCCTGAGTCTCTTCAGCTTGATCCTGACTGTGACATTAGAGGTGATAAACAATGCAAATTAGATAATAAAACAAAAAGGTCAAGACTGGCAAACCACGAGGAAAAGACTGTATTGTACTGCATTTTGCAAGTGCTTGGATATGGAATTTTTATACTACCTGGAGCCTGTAACCTTACACTAGCTTTGTGTCAGATGATCAGAGGCTAACTGAATATAGCACTAACTTTTAAACAGGGTTACCAGGGAGAATCTAGGCAACCATAATTGTCAGTAAGTAAGTAAACCTGACTTGAATTCTGAACAAAGTAGATAGTATAATGAAGAATATAATCAGGAGGACATGAAATATATAAGAAGAGTCAGTATCACTTTTACAAAGGAAAGGCATGCTTTGCAAGCCACTAGGGTTCTTTGGAGTCAGCAAGCCCATAATATTGAATACATGGAATTTCAAAACCAAGTGAATTCTTAAAAGCTCAATGTTCCTAAACTGCCATGGCAGAAAAAAAACCAAGCCCCAAACCAAAGGGTCCTTTCAGGATTAAATGATTGATCAAAATACAGGTGGAAAAAAGGCTATTTTTCCCAATGGAAATGGAAGTCACAAAGGAATTCTACAGGGTCCATGATGAGATCTGTGCTATTCACTATGCTCATATGATCTGAAAGGAGGGCAAACACTGAGGTGACAAAATTAGAAGGTAATACAAAAGTGTTCAGATTAGCTGAAAAGGAATTGTATTGTAAAGAACCATGGAAGGATCTGAGGTATCTGAGTAACCAGACAGTAAAGTGACAGATGAAATCCCATGCTGAACACATGAAGTACTGCTGAAGAGAAAAATAACTTTTGCGCAAGTGGTTTATAACAAACAAAAGAAGTACTTTTTCACACCACACATAATTACATTATGGAATTGGTTTTTACAGGGATCTGTGGAGGCGAAGAGAGTAAATAGGTTAAAATAGTGACTGAAGAAGTTAAAGGAAGAAAAGGGTAAAAGGAGGGTGTCTCTTGACTTTGGAAGTCCCAAGCGCATGCTGATGATATACAGGTTTACACGGGGCATGATGTGGATAGTCTTTGTGCTTCTGTCCTGCTCATATTGCAGGAAATCGTGCTTCTTGCCAGAGACAGCAGGAAAAGAATTGGGAAGATGTTTCAGATCCACACTTGTGATTTAATGAGATCACAAATTAATCAGTGAATTGACTGTAGCTTGGAGAGGAGATAAGAGTACTCACGTAACAGGCCTCACCTCAGATGCAGGCTGGAGCACCCCTTCTACTTCACTATACTCAGGGTGATGCTATTCAAAATCTTGTGATTTTACCCAATACCTGAACCTCCTCTGAGTTTGAACACAGTCATAAAAGCTAAACAAAATCAGTGAGGGCCCAATTTTCCAAGGAATTCAGCTGCCATCTGGCTATCAAGTGGTGTCCATACTGTAAAAATAGCCTTAGTATGTATTAATCCTTTGACTAATCAAGATATATACTGTGCAAAGGAATCTTTGCATCGCTCCACATTTTTTTTTCAATGTGAGGAAAAATGATGTGTTTAATATGCTTATTTGTTAGCCTTTGGTATGCTAGTACTGACAAATACCTTCATGTCACTGTTTTATTTAGTTAATCCTACATTGCAGCCTGTCCCAAGAGAAGGATCACTGAGCTACATCCTGTGGTTATTTTCTCCTCCACAATAAAGTATGAGAGTTTGTATAATTGTGCTTCCAGACTGATAGTCCAGTCCTCAGAGGTGACCAAGTATTTACTGTTGAACTAGAGAGTCAGTGAATGTCAGACAGAATAGTGGAAGGGCAAATCTTCACACTGTATAACCCAGGAGATTCAATCAGGAGAGAATGGAGAAACAGCATGGCTCCAAGAGCATGTCAACCTCAGCTGTAAAATCTCTTTAGTATATGGAAGGCCTCATTTTCCAGTGTGACTAATCAGTTTTGTGCCGGTGCAAATCTGTTAGCTTCATGGGAAACTCTATTTATGGATTCGAGTTAAATATTTCAGGCTGAACTTTTTTTCCTGGCTGCACTCATGAAGTAGGGGAGGTTTTGATCCCTCTTTCTATTCAACAGATAGCAGTCAGCATTCTTGTCTGTGGTATGGGAACCTGGAATTCAAATCTTCATGTTCCGTCACATTTAAAAGGGTGCCCTCACCCCTGGATGCAGGGTCTTTATTCAAACTTCTTCTGTTTCGCTTCCAGTCTCCTCTGTGCAAGTTTTTTCACTCTATAGAAAATGTTACTTGAAATTAACATGGAACTTCATATCTTTCCCTTTGGTTTCTGAGTATTTAAGTATTTTATAGCAAAGTGGAACACCAGTAGGATAAATTGAGAGCAATTCCATATATATATATATCATGTTGCCTTCCCTCCTGAATACAGTATAAAACATTTTTCAGGGAATAGCCAGAAGTGAATTCCCTGCCCTCTGGGTTATTGATTAATTAGATAGACTTATTCCATCTCACTGGTTTAGTAGATGAGGCCTAAGACTACTCCTTCATTTTCATTGCTTTTTGCTAGATGCCTTGAATAGGATCTGTTTTGTTGTTTTACTTTTTATTCATTGAACTAAACCTTAAAACATTTAAATTCCACCTGGACTGATCTGTAACTTCTTTTTCTGATTTGACTGCCAAACCGAGATCCCAGCTATTTATTTAAACCTTTATGAAACTGGGACACAATTCTTTATTGGCTTACTGGTACTAGGCTTTTGATAATATTATGACTACCCATACCACCATTCAGTAAGTTTCCTTATCAATGTCACTTCCCATAAAATTTGCCATTGTAATTGTTTTTAACAAAGCTTAGCATTTCTTTTTCTTAATATGTAGCTTTTCATTCTATTTCAGCTAATAGGCAGTACTTCAAATAAGTCCTTTTAGTTCAGTAAAATAAATGGGAGCTTTGCATAACTCTACTGTGTTCAACATTATTTAATACCTTTCAGTAGATGTCTTTGCTGCACTAAAATCTATTTGCATGCTAATGACTTTGCCTGCTATAAGTTGGTTGCATTAATTTTTTTTCCCAAAGGAGTGAAGCTAACCTGTTTGCTTCAATCCAAGCAGCCATAAGCGTGTATACTCACAGGTCTTCATATAATATAACTCTTCTTACTCCAATGCACATTGCCAGTCACCAGAATAGATCACAGCCTGGGGATCTTGCTGCATCCACAGCTGCTCTCAGACTCTCATTTAATGCATGCATCTAGCCCAAAGGTTTTAGCCATTACTCTCAAGGGCAACACTTCTGAACTTTTTCATGATCTCATCACTTTGACAGGAGCAGTAATATTGCTGCCTCCTCTAGGGAAGTCCACCGAGCAGCTGCAGCTCTGGCACAACTCTCTGCCACCCTCCTGAGTGGCATAGGCTACTATGTGCATCTCATACCATAATCGAAGTTTCTGTACTGGCTTCCTCTTTGCTTTCCAGAGCAGCTCATTGTATTGCAGAGGAAGTTGCTAACCAGAGTGACTTAGCTGAGTGCTGATGAAACTGGTGCCTCTGCTGTTCTTGTGGCCGGTTCTGCTGCAAGTGTTTGTGTTCAGTTTACATGTTTTAGAACTGCTGGTTTAACCCATTTTTCAAAATACTGATTTTCAGGTAAAAGCACCAAAATCTCTGTATCTGTGAAGAACATGTGCCTGGAGTAGCAACCACCATATAAACTTTGATTAAACTAGTGGGTGATGAGATGCACAGTTTACTGATGTCCCACTATTAGAGACAGGCATCTTTTTCTCATATCCTCTTGCCTGCTGGATATTTTCACCCCGTCCCCAAATCTGAATTCTTGTGGATTGATGGCAGCATGGTCTTAGATGAAAGTCGCAGTTTTGCCATTTGTTCCATTTGGTAGGTCATTGGACCCCAGAGCTCAGAATTTGCATCAATTTCTTTCCCATTGTAAGACCATGCCGAACTATTGCAATGATGGGGACTACAGAAATTAGACACTTGCAGAAGCACACTCTCCAGATACAGTAACTAAGAGCATTGTCACTCATTGCAGGGTGCTGCAGCTGCTAAGTGTCCCCCTGAAATGATGATAGTCTACACCAGGCAATCACAACACAATGGACATGACACTGGATTCACAAGCACAAAGGCATGCTGTCTCTGACAATCTACAGTGGTGGGGACCTGGTCTTATGGAGATGAGCCTGACACCCATCACCATAGCTAAGTCAAACAGAACAAAGGCTGGCTTTGAGAATCAGCATTTTCATGCACGCAAACCAAGTATAAGTTCTACTTCAGCAGGCAAAATAGACATTAATTTTACAAGTGACTGCAAATCTACATGGCAGTAGGCACTTATAGAGCTCCCTAAAGACTGCTAATTGTTTATCTGGACATCAGTGGCACTCTGAATACCACATAAGTTTTTTAAGAGCCATAGCCTGCTATTATTATAGACATAAATTTTCAGGCTCTTAAGAAAAGAGTTGTGTCACAGTTTTTTGTGCTTTAATTTATTCCTGAGTAATACTGGCCTAGTGAGAATCTGATACTTATCTTCCAGTTGTGATTGACTTTGTGGGCCTGATTTTAAGCCAGGGGTTAACAACAGATTGTGCGCTCTGTTCATTTCTTCAGGACATAAATAATCTAAGGAACATAAAGACAAAGCAGAATCTCTGACTCCCCCATCCTGTTGGTGTAACTCAGTTGAAAATACTGATTAGTACTATCACTAGGATGAAGAGACTCTGCTCCTGACCAGTGAAAGGAATACAGTTTCCCTGTTCACACATTTCAAGAGCTGTATGAGGTCAAGTACTGAGCTAGGCACCTCCCCTCTTCTTTTCATACTTTTTGACCCCAGCTGAAGAACAACAGCCTCACCAATTCACCAGATGCCCCGGGAGTATTGTAGTATGCCAGCTGCAGACAGAGCTGACACCTATCTGAAAGCATTTTGTATTAATATGGGAAAAAGCATTATTGCTGGAAATCAGGCTTAATGTGCCATTTGAGAGCCATTTAGGTTGTTTCCTAGTCTCTGTGCATTAACTGTGCAGCTCCATTGCTCCTGTTCCTGCTCTGGCCTGCTTTTGTCTCACTGGTGTATTTTCCTCCTGACATTAGGAGTATCAAACTTAAGGGAAAAAGATTCCTCAAACTTTTCAGGCTGCCCTTTCCCAGCAGAGGCATGTGCTGGCGACAGCTCAGACAGAGCAGGACTGAGCCAGCCCCAATGAATGCTGGTATTGTTATTTTTGACAATCTTTTCATAGCTGTCTGAAAGAAGAGAAAAGATAAAGTTGAAATGTTAATTGTTTCCAACAAAAGCTGCTAAGGAGAGTTTCTTGGCTTGGCACTTGGGGACATGTACAAGGCTTTGACAGGCAGTGCAAGCTATTTTGAAACCTGTTGGGTTTTTTGTTGTTTCTCATTTTCCCCTCAGATATCAGTTGACAAAAAACAGCCCTTGCACAAAAAAGAGGTGCAGTCAGGGGACAGGGTGGGAGCCAGGAACTCTATGCCTGTACTCTGGCACTAATACCCTCTCTGGTGTTGGCACATCCCTCTGATTCAACATGAGAATCTTCCATAATGGGGCTGTACAATGGGAATAATCATACTTAATGAGCTAGGCTTGAATAATGGATGTGCTTTCCTCACTTGCAGAGACACGGTGCAGTCATCAGCCTGAGTGTGCCTGTGAGGAGGTCTGCACTTGCAAATCTCTAGGGCAGGGCAGGTAGCAACTCCCCACCATATGCTATGGGGATGCTCCCTTGTCCTCACTTTTGGTTTGAGTTAGTTGCTGGGGCTGTGCAAAAAATGTGCAGATCAGTTTATATTTAGGATGTGCTACATTAGAGCTACTTGTCCTTGCAATCCCCACTGGCTTACTCCATCTGCCATCCATGGAGACCTTCATCCTCTGGAGAGGACAGGGGGCCCAGTTTGAATGGGTGAGATGAGATACAAGACCTCAACTATGAATGTCTTGTAGCATCCTCATGGCAGCCTTCAACTAGCGTATCGGAGCCTGAATGGCCAAAGAACAGGACTCTGGATTTCTCAAAAGGGATCAGAGAAGACATTCAGAGCAAGACAAGTGGGGCAAGGCAAGGTAGCAAAGTGCTATAAGAAAGTGAGAATTTCTACCACAGCTGCCCTCTGAAGCAATGGCTCTTTACTCTGTTCACCTGCCCCCCCCCCATGACCTTCTAAGTTTTAGTACAATATTTATGTTCTGAAATAATTAAAATTTGAATAAATCTTTAGGAGATGCTTCATGTTGTTTGTCTTGCAGGAATTTGTTTTCCCATAAGCATCACATGAATTTTGTGTCAAATCTGAAAGTAAAGTGGGGAGTTTTGCCTTCTTTTGAAAGTGGATGAATAGAGGCTGCATCACTTTATTCCCTTTGGCAAGTAAAGAAAAAACCTATGGCAGGGAGCTCACTTGGCCTAGTTTTCAAACCTCTCATGAAACACACACCACAGTTACATAATTCCTCTAACTCCACTCATCCCATTTTGGGTCCTCATTGCCTCTTCTCAAAGAAAAGCAAACATTGAAGAAGTAAAGATTAATAATAATAAAAACATGGCTCAGGACAGAGCATGTGCTTGTTAGATTGCATCAGTTCCAGCTGGAGAAGAAAAATTGATGGCCTGACACACAGCTATCCATAAAAATCCTTCCATGGTAGTCACCTTCCTTATTAGCATGCAGGGATGTTTCTCCTTATATCCTCTGTCTCATCCCATTCTCAGACAACCATGTAAGCAAGTGCTTCTATTGAAAAAATAATGGTGAGGATTGCTCATGGCCTTTAAATTAAGCACACACTTAAGCTCTTGCATGGCTTTGCAGTGCATACCACCTTGCAAGATCAACTCTCTAGCTGCTCTGTTGTTTCCTCCCATTATGGGTCTTGTGTGGGCTGCTGGAAAACTAAACAGCTCTGCATGTGATTCAGTGACAGTGTGATTTGCATGAGTGTCTGATTAAAAATAATAAACCCTTTCCTTTCAAACATCACCCCTTGTCCATTCAATGTAACAAGAAATTAAGCTGATATCCTTGACTTTGCTTCATACTGAGGTTTTAATAAAGCTGGAGATGTGTGAGTATCAGATTACTTCTCTGTGAGAACCAAATAGCTATTTCCTGAGGGCACTTGACCTACTTCCAACCATAATAAGTAACATAGTCTTCAGATAACAAAACTAAGTCTTATCCTTTATGCATTAACAGTTCTGTTACGGCCAGGGCTTATCCTGTTTTACCCGGTTACACTAATGACTCCAGATTCTAAGAACTTCTCGGGATGGCTGTGATAATTACTGACAAAGATGTTTTCACTTAGAAACCAGTTTTCCTTGAAGCCATGAAAGCATTTCTTGAAATGGAAATATCTGCAACATGGAACAAACAGATAAATTTGGAGCTTGTTTGTTTATTAAGGCCAGTGCTTAATCCTGACTGCTCCATTGTAAAGTGTGTATACCACAAGGTCTGTGCTGAAACTATTTTACACCTAGGAGCTGATTTTCCTTAGGCTATTGACCAGTTCAGCATTTACATCATATAGATGCATATGACTCGATGCAAGAAAGGCAGTGGTTATCTCCACAGAGAGATAATGCTGTCTCCCAACCTGCACCCCAGCTCTGCTGCACACCACTTCTGATGCCTGGAAATTACAAGAAACTAAAGATATCTGACATCAGCAGTGCTCCCAGTGATCTCGCAGCACTAGTTTGTCTTGCTTTGTGGTGTGTGTGTCTCAAACGGCGTTCAGCAGATAGGATAAGAAAGTCCATAAATAAACAAAAGGTCTTACTGATGGTGCATCCCTGTGGCAGGCCCTGAAGATGTGTCTCAAGTTGTCTGGGATTCTGTTATTTCTCAGTCAGCAACTGTGTTTAGCCTGAGTCTGCAGGATTTTGTGTAGGTGTTTCACCGCACAGCTTGTAGCATATCTGTGGAGCCTTCTTTCCCATGCAGGGAATAAACAGAATAACAGTGTGCTTGTTGTGATGCTCGGTGTGCCTCTCTTCGCAGCACCTGCTTGGGTGGAAGTAGTTGACTGTCTCCTTCATTCATCCTAGGGACAGAATCCACTTCATGCTGTGCTTGCTATTGAGGGACTCATCCACTGAAGTGCGTAGAAAGACCCTGACTGACTTGTGTGGACTTTGTATCAGGTCCTACATTACTAATTTTATCTGAGCTAGTGGGAGGGAGCAAGAGGCTGCAGTTTTTCAATTGTTGCTACAAGTTCCTTGCATCGGTGAATCTGACTTGGCTGTGGAGGGCATTTTAATAGAGTGTCAATGTAGTGGACTCTGGGGGACAAAGTTTTGGGTTGTGTCTATATGTAATTTATTGTAAAAAATTTAGCTCACACAGTTTCCTCCAGGTTTCTCTTTCCATGGTGTAGTCTGAGATTTCTCCCCAGTTTCCTTCTCCAGACATAAGTTTCTCAAGGCATTACCTCTTCCATTAATTGTTGGTCCTTATAAGCAATGAACTACTTGCTCCTTGTTAGTGGTTAGATACTTGTCTATGAACAGAGAAATCCACCCTTCTAGGAAGTACATAGTTTCGTCAACTACATGGACAATTAGCACTAGACCGTTTATCTTGGCATAACAATGCTGATGACTGAAGACTGATGCTGTGCAGCCAGTGCTCTTTTTCATACAGGGCTTAGGATATGGGACTGATGGGTGCTGCAGCTGACCAGGTTCTGTAGCTGATCTTTGCAAACAGCAGAGTCTTATTTGTTTTATAGCACTCCAGAAGGTTTATACTCCGCGAACAGGGATTCACTTGGCTTTGACCAGCTTTGACGTCAGCAATTTCTATGCAAACTATTTGTATGTTGGGAAAAATGCAAGGAAATGCATTTGTGATGTCAAGAACTACTATCCCCACTCCAGGCAGCTTCTAGCTCCCTCCTGCCAGAGGTCAGATTTCTCCAGCTGGGAACTTCCCCAGCACAGGTGGTGCCTCTTCACAGGGCTGATATTACATCTTGCCTTAACTCTTCTCACTTGCTCAGGGTAACAGGGAGACTCAGCAGGCAGCACTCATCCACCAGTAGAATTGTGGGGTCCTTATGCCCTACTTTCTGTGGAGGAACATATTGCATCAGTAACGCTTGTATGTGCCTCCTTTCTCTGTGGATATACCAAACGCTTGCTTATAAGAAATACTGTGTCCTGAGAAAAGACACAGGGGCAAAGAAGGGACCCAGAGGGCCCATGAGGGTGCTGTGGTAGCTGGCTGGGCTGGCTGGAGCATAGTGGGGATGTTAGCCTTCCCCTCTGAGGACAGAGGCTATTTTGGCTGTGCTTCTGCCTTTAGCTTCAAGCTAAGATTAATACTTGGTTGCAGAAGCTTCTGTTCCTGTCCTCAGCAGACTTTTGCATTGTCATTCAAATCAGTTTTCCCTAGTGCAAGATCCTCTTGAGAGTGGAGCAAAACAGTAGTCTTCTCTGTCCTGCGAGGCTTGGAGGGCTTTGGTCCATTGAACATTATGCAGGAGCAATTCAGCACCCCAGAAGATCAAATTTCACTGTAGAAAAATTCAAAACTAGAGGAAGCTCTGGCTTGAGTTTTTACAGACTAAATGGATCGATAATGAATGCAATATTTCCAGCAAATAGTGTGGGCATGGGCAGATGATAGGATGTAACTGAGATGTGCTGTACCATCCTCTGCCACTGCAGCTGGCCACCCACATGCTCTTAGTCCACCCATGGTGGCCTAAAATGTTCTTTTCCCCTTCATTTGAATTTCACCCATTTTTCTGCTTGCAAAATATCTGTATAAAGACTTTGAAAAATTTCATACTCCAAAACACACAGTGAGTGTTTGATACAGGTTCATTTAGCTGTTTACAGGCAATTGGCCAAGGCTGTTCTGTGTTGTTCATAGTCAGTGTTGGACACTGAAGGCACATGGTACCATTTTTGCAGATGGACTGCCTGCCTCTGTAACCAGAACTCTGCTGTGGAGGTGACTCTGCAAACATTTATAACCCGAGCTAACTCATGAGCCTTTCTGGAAATATTCTTGTGAATTAGCTCTTGCTAGTCTAAAGAGCGAAGAAAGCAAACAGAGAAGATAATGAAAACCATCAAAGCAAACTTGTGGTAACACAGGCAGTTTGGATGAATGTTAATGAAAGTGTCTCTTTTTATTACAATTTTAACTCTAATTCACACTTTAGCCACATTCAACAGAAGAGCAGTTATACAGACCTGTCAAACAGAAACATCTTTAAAACTTCCGTTATTTTGTGAAATAGACACTTTTGAAACTTAGCCATGTGATTTGTTGCTGTTGGCTAAATTCTTCATGTATCCAAATTAATTTATTCTGTAAGTTTATGGAAACCTACTGGCACAGACTGCGTATTGAACTGGAAAGTTACTATTTTTCTCCAGCTTTTGTAAAAAAAATGAAGACACATTTCTGATGGACAAATATGTTTGGAGGTTGGAGACTATTTCTGTTATTGATCTGTGGCTTATTCACAAAAGATTTCATACAAGACTGAAATTCCCTTCAGTGTAGTGAAATTTGTAGGAAGGATTTTGCAAGGAAGTTGAAGCAGTAGCAGGGATTTTTTGTAAGCTGATGGCTCCCAGTGTGAAATGATCATTGTTCAAAGATTTGAGAATGGATGCTGATCTTTCAGCTTTTACATTTTTGTCACTGGAAGAATTAATCTGAATAAGGATGGAAGTGTTGAAATAACATTTTAAAAAAACATTAGCTTGTCTACAATGAAGTGATTATGAAGGCCTTATCTACACTGAAGTAATGTGAAATGCATTACAACCATGTGTCAAGAGCTCCTAAGATTTTTTTTTAGTATGTAGAAGTTGTAGCAGGATTAGATTGCTTTTGTGGGGCTAATTCCCAGTTTACTGCTCGGATGGATGGAAACTAATGACTTAATTCTGAAAGCAATTCAGATGGGTTTCCACTGTTTCTTCAAGGGTCTGGCTGATGAACTGTGATTAGCTGCAATTGAAAAGGTGTGGGCTTGCTCTGCTGCAGTCTTACAGTAAAGCTCGGTTTCATCAGATGGAACCATCCAGGTCTGAGCTGGGGTGATTGGGCAGGCTGACGTAAGAGTTACTTCAGCTCTCTATTATAGAAATACATGGGGTGCACAACTTACTGGGGTGATGCGTACAGCTTGGTCTTAAAATTAGCACAGCATCGACTGTATTTTATGACGGATGGGCAGGAAAAGTTATGGGCTGTGATTTGGACATCTAATGTAAAAGTTTCATTGGGTGTGTAAACCAGCCATGGCCCAAGTTCTGTTGCACGGAGGATCCATATGATCTGGCAGAGGGAAGAAGAATGCCTGCTAAAGCTCAGCGCTGACCAAGTAAGCTCAGTTGTGGCTCCAAAAAGATTGGCATGGTGGAAACTGTAATGCAAGTGTGAAGGGAAAGGCCAATGAACTGGACTAGTGAAGATGGAGTCCAAGTGTAAATAGCTGCAAGTACAGCCAAAGTTGAAAGACGAGCTGCAGGCAGCCTGCAAACTAGTCTATGGTCTGCTGAGGCTGTGAATTTCAGCTCAGCAAAATCTCTGTACATGGAGGCAAGCTTTCTCTTTTGGGATGGCCACTTTTCCCTGGGCATGACAAAGGACTTGGAAATTGAAAAGTAAAGACATTTCAGGAAACCTTTGTGCTCCAAAAAGATTACAAGGTATTCCTTGAAATAAATGACAAGCTGTACTTTCTGCACTCTGCACACATGCAGAAATAGCACTTAGTTGATTTGCAGGATGAACCAAACTTTTTTTTTTTTGCCAGCAAGTGTTTCTTTGTGTCAGCAAAACAAGAAGTGAGAGCTTACAGCTTAATTGATTTCAAGGCCACCTTTTACTTGTATGGAAACTGGAGTGTTGACCACTCAACCTCGTGTGAGGTAATCTGTGAAGTAACTCCACACCAGGCATTACCTAAGTTGTTGCACTGTGTGGCTAGAGACAGTGTCATAGCTACCTGCCTATGGGGCCAAGTACTGGGGACAGTAAGTGTGCTTACTTGTTTTACATGGGTTTGTCCTTCTGTTGATACTCCATTTACTCTGAAGATGAATGTAAATCCTTTTTAATTTCCAAGCACTGTGGTAGTGATAATGCTATAGTGTCCCCACACATGCTACACTCTATTCAGAAAATAGCAGGTAGTAGGACAGTATCCAAGGTCTCTGCAGCAGATACAGCACGGGATGGGAGCTGATGGGTGCCTGACAGGGAATGGAAGAGGAAGGGCAAAGGTTGCTTCACTAGAAGGATGGTGTTACCCAGCAGAGGCAAGCGACCAACTTGCAGAGGGGTTTGCTGAGGTGAGTTTCCACCGTTCTCAGTGCGGTGCCTCCCCAGGGAGAGGGCTCCACCATGCTGGGGAAAGCCTGGGGTTCAGACAACATGCGTGCAGTTGAAAGTGGGAAGCACTTTCCTGTTATCTGCTGGTCTTGCTCCTACCTGAATGCTACTCGTGACCTACATCAATTTAGGTTGCTAGCTGTTACTCAGGATTCTGCACAGAAAATTATTCAACTTGCCATATAGCAATTGGGAATCTGACAGTAGCTAGAATTTTTATTTATGGGTATAGCAGGGTGGATACATGGCCCAGTAACACCAGGAAAATACACTGAGCTAAGATGTCTTGAAACGTTTAAGGCCACTGCGGATGGAAGTGCTCACTTCACCTGTCTGTTAGATACTTGCGTTAAACCAGGTAAAAAGTTCTGCAACAACACTTTAGGCTTTAGAAACAATAATGATGGCCACTAGTACAGAGGAAAAACCCTTCCTGAACCCTTCATTGCCCTCTTCCGTGGAAATGGGGATTCTTTTATTGAAAGAAAGGTAGTGACAAGCCTCTGGGGTGAAACATCCATCTCTCCCACTCGGAGCAGTGATGAGTAAGTGCTGAGCAGTTTTGTATCTTCAGCTTTTCCTTCAGACCTTTTGGGCTGCAAAAGTGGGGGTGTGACCTTTTCCTTCACACGGTTCATTGATTTCCACGCTTGATAATGCAGGTCTTTCCTCTGCCCTTTGACACCAAATTAAACTTCAATTCCAATGAAGGTGGAAGGACTGCTGAGTGAGGGTTCTCCTGAATGCTCAGTGAGATCTTCTGGGAGTAAATTACACTGCAGGTCTCTTGTCCTCACAGCTCATTAAATCCCATCCCCCTCTCTGGTCTGCTATTTCCAACTAAAGGCAGCTCCCTGTCCTCAAGCAGCTGCTATCTTTCCTAACTAATAACTGCAGCTTGTCTGCTCCTCTTGCTTTTTTACAGGGAAGGGCTCTCTTGCTGATAGCAGCTTGATTTGCATGCTGTCAGAAAAGCTTATCAGCATTGGCATGGAGGACAGTGAAACAAACTGGTCAATTAGTCATGTACAGCTCATTTTGATTCTTGTGATTAGCGATTAACGTAAGTAAACAGAAACCCGCTTCAAACTTTGTTCTTTTAAAAGGCAAAATGAACAGCCTATTAGTACTTTAGGGCAAATAAGAACAAGGAGATCAATGGCAGGCGTGTAATTCATCACAGTAATTAAATGGGTTTAAATACTGTACTAATCTCCAGAGTGCTCAGGAAGCCCCCCCTTTTTTTAATATCACAGGGAAAAAAGCAGGCAGTGGGAGATGGTCCTTCCACCTCCAGAAAGTGAAACAGGAAGTGTTTCATCAGCTCAATTTTTTCTCTACAGCAGTTTTATTACATGCTGTCCTCCCACCCCTCTCATCTAACTGCTGAAGCACTCTGTGCTAGGAACAAAATTCTCAGGACAGCAGCTTCTGCCTGCACTGCACAAATGAGCAGTGCCGTAGAGGCCCTTGCTCTCACAAGCAGAAAGCAGTGATTCTTGCTGTATTTCCAGTTTCGTTAAATCTCAAGTGACCTTTCTGAGGTGCATTGGCTGCTTTGATGGAAACACAGGGCTCCTAAGAGTTAGAGGTGAGGCTGCATTTACTGATGTTCTTCTGGACTTTGCCTTAGACTTTGGTTCCCACAGCTGTGGGAGTTCGGTTCCTCATGCTGTAGAGATGGGAAGGACTCCAGCAATACATTTCCGAAATTACTTTTGTTCAAGTGTATTCTCTGTACAGTATGGCTGACTACAGGCATTGCACAACCACAAGCCAGGCTTTGAAAAATCATGAGACCAGCTTGAAAATCCCAACACTCCTTTTGTTTTTAAAATGTTCTGAGGTCTTTTACTTGTCTCCCAGGAAATCAGTTGTCTTTCATGATAACATTTGCCAGACTGTTTTCCTTTAAGAAAGTTACTAAATGTACCCATGAGAAAAGACTTGACGAGGAGAGATCTATAGACTGCAGTGCTTTATCTCTAGGAGTAATCCTCCTATGAAGTCATTGCAAACCTGCATTTATAAATATAATATGTCATCCATTTTTTAAGAGGATCCTGAAGAGGACAGTTCACATCATGGATACCATTCAAAGGTTTGCCCTTTTCACCAAAGTAACAGGATCCAGGTTCTTCCAGCTCTTAAAAGTACCTGACATCCCCGTGCCTCAACCCCTCCCATCTCTGGTGCCCTGTAGTAGCACTCTGGATGCTGCCATTTTATACATACCATGGAATACTCTAGGTTGGAAGTGATGTCTGGATGTCTCTAGTCCATACCCAGGCTGAAAGCCGGGCAAACTTCAACATTATATCAAGTTGCTAGGTATTTTCCTGTCAAATTTTGAAAATGTCTAAGGATGGAGAATGGAGATCCCATGATGTCTCTGGGCAGCCTGTCCCAGTGCTTAACCACTCTCATGGTGAAGAACATTTTCTCTATGGAGTTGGAATTTCTTTCACTGCAAACTGTCATCACTATCCATTGTCCTTTGTACATCTCTGAGAAGAGACAAGGTATGTCTTCTCTACAACCCTTTTCTCTATACCCCTCATGAGGTAGCTGAAGACAGTTATTAGAGTCCTTTTCTTTTCTTCGTACTTCCATTAGCATCTCAAACATCATATGCTTCAACACCTAACCATCTCAGTGGCCTCCCTCTGGATTCAGTCCCCAAACTGAACACTACTCCAGATGCAGCCTCATGAGTGCCAAATAGAAGTGAATCATTGTTTCCCTTGACCTACTGGTGATACTCTTGCATTGCTGCAAGAGCTTACTGCTGATTCATATTCAACTTGTTGCCCGCCAGGACTCTCAGATCCTTCTCTGCAGAGCTGCAGTGCTAGAGGGCCTCCAGCCTGTGCCAAAATGTGGGGTTGCTTCTTCCCACATGCAGGATTTCACATTTCTTAGTTAAACTTCACAGTAACCCTTTTGGCCCATTCTTCTGGCTTGAAAGGTAGCCCTGCCCTCCTGCATCTTGACTGCTCATCCAATTTTGTCAGACCTGCTGAGGATGGAGAATGGTGGCAGCAATCCTACTATGTCTTGCAAATATACCAAATATTTCATCCCTTATTGATACCTTCTTGCAGCGTGTGGATCCCCAGATCTGCTGCCTGTGATCACTGTCCTCCTCTGCAGAGAAAAACAGTTAAGGAAATAGCTGATACCCATAGAAATCTGCTGCACAAAGATCCAACATCTTTCAGGCTCTGAGGATATCTTGGGACACTATCCTCCCCTCCCCAAATGCAGTTGGCTGTAGCTCTTCTGTGCTGTTCAAATGGCAAAGACTGATGAGTCTGCTGCCTGGCTTTATGTGTGTGCTGAAGGCACACAGTGTTGGTATAGAAGGCAGTCAATTAAACTGCAGGCAGCTTTGCTGTGACTTGCTGTTAAAGGATAGGCAGGGAAGAGCCACCTGCACACCACTTCAGCAGCTTTAACAAAATCATTGGTTTTGATAAGCATCTTCTTAATGGAAATGTTAGCACAGAATCAAATGCCCTTTCCTATGGGTTCCTGTCACTGAGGAGGGTTCATTACAAATAGCTGTCAGGAGCGCTATCATGAGGGTGCGATGAGGAATACAATTCCCCATCTGCAAAACCAAAAAACCCCTATACTTTTTCTATGAGTCCACTACTGACGCAGCTAGTGTCAGTGAGTAGTACTTTATTCTGCAAGTGGTTGAAGGGCAGGCTCCTGGGAGCAGTGGACAAAAGAACTGATGTTTCTTCTTGCCGTAATTTTGTCTCTGAAGTTGAATCTGTGCTACTTTGCCTTAGGCTGAAACTCTGTAGGCCCCCAAATACCTGCTCATGAGAAGTTCAGCATCATTCTGGCTCCATGTGCACATGGGCAGCTCCCCTCCCTTTGGACTGGCGTGCAGTCCGAATCAAAACTGAGCCTCGGAAAGGAGCAGCCTCAAATTATAGACAAGTTAGAATTTGGATCCTGATAATTACACAGTACTCCTGGATAAGCAGACAGGGAGCCAATAAATAGCTCATTTTCTCTTTCCCCTGGCTGGGCAAAATCAGCTGGGGAGGCAGAATTCAGAAGCAGATACTTATATACATTGAGGTTTTTGAACATAATTTTTAGTCGTTAGCTTTAAAGCCTAAGGGAAGGTTACCATGCATGGGAAGCAATATCGCAGTAAGGAAAAAGTCAACAGAATTAATTCATTCAGAGGAGTCATTTATCCTACAAAAAACAAATGATCATTTTTAATCCCTTGTTTTCTTCCTCATTAGCACATGACTATTTCTTAGCTTTTATGCTGTAGCTAGGAAGAGAGAGAAGAAGTTGCTTGTTTAGCTGTCAGAAATACCACTTATTGGCTAGCTAGAGAGGGTTGACCATGCATGGGAATTTGTCTCTCTCCATCCAGGGAGTGACCAAAGGCAAACTGATTTAGCCCCCTGCATCCACAGTCCAGCACTGTTTGCGCTCATCTTCCACAAACACCATCACTCAACAGCAGCTGCAAGAAAAGCATTAAAAGAGCTAAACTGAAAAAAATGACATTAAAAGCATGTTAGAGATTTCCCTTTTTGATAAAGATTAGGTTTCTTTTGGCTTCACTAATCACTGAGCAGGACCAGCTGTCACCATGGCTATGGAAACGACCCTGTTCTTTGTGTTCTGGCTCTTTCATATGCCATCTCCATGGTCCCATAAAGGGAGCAGTGGAGACAGCCTTGAAGACCATCCATACTGAACCAGCAGTTCAGTTACCCCAGTAGCAGCAATAAACTTCAGCCTGGTTGGTGGCTACAAGAGGTATAAGGGGGTAAGCAACAACCACCCATTTCACACCAGCGCTGTTGAGCAGTGGGAATAGTAGGGTGGCAGAGAATAAGTCTGCTGCCCTGCGAAGTGTTCACCATGCAGTTCAGCACCAGTGTAGGAAGACAACTAATTCTGGGTCTCCCATGGGCTGGCACTGGGCAGAGCTTGGCTTTCTTGTACCCTTCAAGTTCTGTCAGAGATGAGATGTGGGAAGAAACCCCATCTCTCCATATCATGGGCAGGCACACCTCTGACTAACAGAGGTACAAACGTTTGAGAAAGGAGTGAAAGTGCTACAAGTGGGGATGTGGCAAGGCAGAGGATTATCTGCATAGTATAGTGCTCAGTGTGGCAGCCTTACTGTGGAATAAGAGTATCCAAATGGGGCACCAAGCAGCCTGATCCGGCATTGAGGCTAGCCCTGGTTTGTAAAGTGCCCTGCAGTGTTCTTTGATTCTCTGTAAATCCTCAGTATGGGCCAGAAAAAAAAGCCCAGGAAGCCATCTGAGCACATGGTCCCCATGAGCTACACAGGTCATTGAAATAAGCCACAGTCCAAAGGGCTATGCACACGGTGGGAGCTTGGGGAAGCCATGTCTCTCTGCACTGTGTAAGGACTTGGAGGAAGTTCTCAAACAAGGGACCTTCAACTAATTTTGTTGTTCAGCTGTTGAGTTTTGAGGTGAAGAGTTACTCTGGCTCTTTGCCATGGACAGCCATGCTCCCTCCCTTCCTATGGTGTAGTCTGCCAGGGTGGCTGTACAAGCAATATAACATCAATGCTGAAACAGAACCTGAACAGAGTGAGGTGGTGTAGAGAGAAAGCAAAGAAGAGGGAAAGGGGATTTGGAAAGAAATACAGAAGAAGGAGAGATGGAAGAAGGTACTGGAAGGATATCTGAAATTAAGAAGATTGTGGATCTTGAAGAACAGAGAGATTTGAAAGAAGCAGGAAAAAGGAGAAGACAAGTGATAATTATAGAAGTGAGAGAAAGGAAAATCTGAGGTACCTAAGGAAAGAAAAGAAGAGAATAGGAGAAATAAGGTGAAAGTAAGAGGAAAGAAAGTGGAAGCCAGCTGGGAAACAGTGGGGGGAAATAGTTGGAATGGAAAAGTGTGAGAAGCTGCAGAGAAAACCACTGCTAGGAGAGAAAAGCCCGTAGTTGGGTTGTGGTTGTTTGGAGGTATTTAAGGGAAGAAAGAGAAGGAAGAAGGTGGCACAGCACAAATGCAAGGTTGTGGCTCTGCAGAGAATAAAAAAAACACCCAGATGGCAAGAAAGAGGAAGAGAGCATTGTGCAGGAAGGCATAAGAAAAACGGATGACAGAGGAAGAGATAGCAAAGGAGAGCATGAGAGATGGAATGAAAATGAGTGATGAGAAAAGAGAAACAGGGAAGAGAAAAACACCACTCACGAAGTAAATGCTGGTCAGTTTTTGTTTATCATGTCTCCATTATCATTGTAGTATGTGCTTAGGCAGCGGTCTCAGGAATGGGATTTGTTTCTTTTTAATCTTTAATGGTGTTTTTCAATACTGTCAATCTTCTGTTTCTCTCAGGTTTCTTAGGATGAAAACATACTGTGCCTCTGGTTGCTTCTGGCTATATCTTTAAACTGTTTCTTTAGAGCAAGAAGTCCAGGTTTTTCAAATCATAGGAGAATATGTTCACTTAAAAAAAACCCAATACATTTTTAAGAAAAATACAGTCATAAGTCCTTATTTAGTTGCACTTCTTAGGGTGGAAAAAATGCCAAATGTATTATCTCCCCTCACAGGTGGCAATGAAATCTGCATGTGGCTTAGAGAGACAATACAAACATTAGCTGTTCTAAATTGTTCAGGGATTGAATCTGACACTTTAAACAAAAAAGGCTGTGATTGGGATCCAATTTGCATGTATAAATACGTGACTTCAAATGTACTTTTTCTTTGTACTGCCAAAAGCCTAGGTGGCACTGGAGCTACTTTTTGGGTTTTGCCAAGCTTGTACTGGAAAAGACTAATCTGATTGAATTTGACACTCTTACAAAAAAGGAATTAAATTTAAGACAAATAGGAAAATTGAAACTCAGCAGGGTTCCAGACAACAATTAGCCAAGTGTTTAAATTCAGGTTGTCACAATTAATCTTGCTGAGAAGGGCCTGATTCTAAGATGAAAGTCTGGGGTGGAGTTCACAGTGAGGCTATCAATTGTGCCAATATGACTGGTAGTAAAGTTGCACCTATTTATGGAGACAGAACAGCTGAAAAAGCCTATGGGGTAGGATCCACTGTGATACACACCAAGGTGAATCTGCAGGGGAAGGACCCCAAATAATCCAGTCACTGGTGATTTCAAGAAAGTGGTTAAAATGTTTTAGTTCCTAATGTCTGATGAAGTCTAACCTCGTATTGTTTCTGGATGAAACGTGTAACATCCACAGGCTTTATCCCACGTGCTTTCCAGGTAGAGACTGCTGCTAGTTCAAGAATCTCTGCCCTATCTTTCTGTTGCTTACAGTAGATGTCCTAAAATTGCATGACTGCCTTAGAGAAATGTACCCCTGGGAGTCCCTAATGGCTAGTAAAAAGAAATTATGATTACACATAATCTTCTGCAAGTTGATGTTAAGAGCCGCTTTTAAATCCCATGATGAATAACAGTTGTCCCAGATGGATGAAGCTTTGATAAATACCATGGAACAGAATTAGGGTACAAAAATACTTTCATCATTCTCTGATTCAAATATGATTATTTTCTACCTTCTTTGCATCCTTGGAAACTAGTGAGTCAGCTTGTTTAATATCAAATCACACCAAATTCTGCTCAGAATTAGTAACTGGCTGCCTTTTGGCAGCTTGCCTTCTGTATCTGATTGACTCTTTCACTCTGGAAATGTATTTTCAGACCTGCTATTGATGACAAGTGGACTGAATTATAAATCAAGGCTGTGCTCCTGGGCTGTAAGTAATCTAATCAAAGAGACAAAACGTGCCATAAAGGTGACTTTTGATGAGTGGATATTGATTTGGGAATTTACTCTGGTGGTATTTGTGATTACTTTTAACTGAAATATTTCCTGCTTCTCAGCGGCTTGTTATCCTGGCAATTCCTTGTGGTTCAATGTGCCTTTGAATTTCCACATCCAGACATTTCCCTAACAGCATGGGGAAGGCACTTCCAGTTATTCTCACTGTTTGGAGCAGTCTCATCTTGTGACAGTTTCATCTTTGAACACCGCATGAGCTGCCATGGAATGAGAGATCAGAAAGCCTCAGCAACAAAGCAGAGCTCTGGGAAGACCCAGATCTGCTTCTGCAAAAGTCAATGCTGTTCATCAATGTCCAGTCTTGGCAAATGATGCTGGTTCATCAGTTGCATGCAGGCACATTCATCATGTAATTGGCTAGATAGATATTAACTATACAGTTGATTGCAAGATATGAGTAAATACCACCTACAAATTCTTAATTCTTTTTTAAGCTTAACTGCTTCATAAAGTCAGAAGTGGTTAACTTAGTAGTGGTCAATTGCTCAATGTCCAGATGTGGTGTCCCTCAGGAGTCCATATTGGGACCAGTACTGTTTAATATCTTCATCAATGGCATACACAGTGGGATTGAGTGTACCCTCAGAAAATTTGCAGGTGACATCAAGCTGAGTGGTGCAGTTGATATGCCTGAGGGATGGGATGCCATTCAGAGCGACGTGGACAAGCTCGAGAAGTGGGCCCATGTGAACGTCATGAGTTTCAACAAGGCCAAGTACAAGGTCCTGCACATGTGTCGGGGCAACCCCCGGTGTCAATACAGGCTGGGGGATGAAGGGATTGAGAGCAGCCCTGCAGAGAAGGACTTGAGGGGCTGAAAAGCTGGATGTGAGCTGGCAATGTGTTCTTGCAGTCCAGAAAGCCAACCACAGCCTGGGCTGCATCAAAAGAACAGTGGCCAGCAGGCCAAGGGAAGTGATTCTGCCCCTCTACTCTACTCTGGTGAGACCCCACCTGGAGTATTGCATCCAGGTCTGGAGTCCTCAGCACAGGAAAGACATGGACCTGTTGGAGTGGGTCCAGAGGAGGGCCATAAAGATGATCAGAGGAATGGAACACCTCTCCTGTGAGGAAAGGCTGAGAGAGTTGGGGTTGTTTAGCCTGTAGTGATAGGACAAGGGATAATGGTTTTAAACTAAAGGAGGGTAGATGCAGACTAGGTGCAAGGAAGAGATTTCTTATGATGAGGGTGGTGAAGCACTGGAACAGGTTGCCCAGAGAGGTGGTAGATGCCCCGCCTCTGGAAACACTCAAGGTCAGGTTGGACGGGGCTCAGAGCAACCTGATCGAGTTGAAGATGTCCCATGTCTTTGCAGGGGGTGTTGGACTAGATGACCTTTGAAGGACCCTTCCAACACAAACTATTCTATGATTCTATGAACTTGCTTACCTGTGAATATCTTGGCAGGTGTGCACTTACTGGATCCTGCACACAGATCCTGGTAGATCCTGATAAATGCTTTGTGTGGCAATAATGATAGTTTTGGTGATTTGCAAAATATTTCCTATCAAAGCTGCTCAGGTGCGTGAGTTTAGCAGGGCCATGTTGAGACCTTCCAGCCCAAAATCCCCAGTGTAAATACAACTGTAATAAAAGATGTACAATTTTTTTCTGCCATTACAGTGGTGGAGCCAGTAGGAGAGAGATCCATCCTTCAGCTGCTTCACTCTATCAGGTAGATGTTCTTCTTTCAGCCATTTCTTCACCTGAGCTCATCCACTGACAGAGACAATCCCCTGTCCCTGGTTTTTGCCTGAGCAGAGTTCAGTGAAAGCTCATGTCACTTCCTTCATCCTAGGGTGACTCAAATGGCATTACCTGTGACAGTGGCTGGTTTTGCCCTTTAAGGCCTTCCCAGAGGGTAGGTTCAGAGTATTCAAAGCAGCTGGGATGGAACCATCTGGCATCCAGTCTGTTCCTCCAAACAGAAATGTTCTCTGCCTGCCCTCTAGGAAAGCACACAGAGAAAAACTCTTGTTCTTGCATCCTTGGAGTTCTGCAAAACCACAACATCAGTTGCAGACTGTTGCATTCAGTAAGATTTTCAGTGCATGCTGTACGTTTGGTAAGCCGGTGTTCCACACTTGGTCTGTGTGGCTATAGACGTACGGTTCCAGGCCTGGCCACAACCAACTTCAGGTAGAGAAATCTAGAGGCTGATTCACAGAGTTCTCTGCCAATCAGTTCAACCATGTGAATCTATGCTGACTTCTCTCCAATAGAAGTGTTTCTCCCATGTAACAAGATTGCATGTACCCATGTTCACAACATGGAGTAACACCTTGTAGGATAGGATAAGATGCACAAGCAGTGATTACAAAGGCCCTTGATGGAGGTGTGGTGGAGAAAGGAGGACCAAACTGGCTGAAAGAAGACCAACTGTTGAATTGGGGTTAATAATGCTAAAAAGGAAATAATCTGGCTAAGGTTTCTCACTGAGAAGTGCTTCCTGGACCAATGAATATGGGTGCAGAAGGGTTTTGAGTTGTATTTTTAGGAAACTGAGAAGTAAAACTTCAGAGAGATATGAATGACAATGATATTGTTTGCACTCGTGCTGGGAAGTAATACTAGAACCTTTCCTTTTCTCCCCAGTGAGTGCTCTCTTTTCCAACAGTGAGGACAACTGTGCTGTAGAGAATGGGCGGTTCTGGCCTTCACATCCAAGAAGCCTTCCTACTGACCCTAGCAGTTGTTGTTTCCACTAGCAGCACAGCTGAGACCAACAACAGACATTTTAAAAGGCTACTACATAATTAAAGAGATTAATTTAGAGACATTTAGCCTATATTGACCAAATAACTTTTGGACTGAAATGACTATTGGTTTTATCCATAAATGCTATATTTCCAACTGATTCTTTTGCACTTTTTTTGCCAGAACAGACCCTCATTTTTGTACCCTCTCGATACCTGTCAGTTGGACAAGCAAATTTCAGGTTAAGTTTTGGTTGGGCTTTCAAACCAGGAGTAATATAAAGAGATGTCAGCAGGACAGGTGGGTTTATCTGAAATTAGAATTTCAGTCCCAGGCAGTTAAAAATCACCAAATAAGAGTGAATCCAAGCCAGACTGTGCTTATACACTGTAGCTGTCACCTTGGTGACTCTCTCCAAGTCTCTCAGAATGGTCAGTTATTCAGTGAGTATTGAGACTGAATCACTTTCTGGCCCCTGGAGAGAGTAATCCTATCAGGTCAGGAGGATGCACAGGATTTAATATCCTGCTTGATGACCTGGGTGTTGCTACTATTTATCACAAGTTCTGGCTCACATTCTTCATATATGCTTCTCCCTTTTTGTTTAGGCCTTGTGGTGACACTAAACTGGTAAGAAAAGACCTATGTAAAGAAAGTGATAACCAAAGGAAGATAAAAGAAAAAGTGAAAGGTTCTGGTTTTATCTTTCAGAGGTGAAACAAATACTTTCAACAAATAACAGGTATTTGTGAAGTTTCAGGTGCCCTGGGATACCTGGAGCTGATTTCCGAATAGGATCCTTATGGTTAGTCATCTTAGCAGTATGTTTATACCCTCTTCTAATTATGTTTCTATTTCAATTGGGCCAAATATAAATCCAGTGTCAAAGAAAAGACTGTGTCTAAAAATAGCCCTGTAGGTGTGTTTTGGTTTTTTCTCATTAGGCTTTTCACAAGTATTAATTAGGAGTGTTGAAAGAAAGAGCCACTCAAGAATCCCATGGCCATTCTGTATGGGTAAACAGCACTTGCATTTTTATCTTCAAATTACGTGTAATAGCATCTTGTACTGGAACAACAGCAACCTGTTTTCCTGGGAAACATCCAGATTGCACCTTGTCAGCCAGCACTGAGGAAATGTCTATCTGCCAGTTTTAGCAGTTACTGCCTTTGATGATTTGGGATTGCCCACTGTCAGGAGTCACTACACTGATCTCTTCATTCCTGGTGTCCTGGTATTGGTGTCCATTCATTCTGAGGCTTGGCACCTGATAATGCCAGTCTTTTGGCTGACCTTTTCCTTACTGGTGAGGTTCTCTCTGTGCTTTGCCTGCATGGACCATTTCATAGGCATTCACTGGTTTTGAGTCTGTGATCACAAGATTCGTAGAGTTGACAAGTTTGTCAATCCTGACATGGAAGAAAACAAGGTTATCTTGACCAGACAAAATGTTAACATACAATTGCAAACCAGCTTAGAAGAAAAGAGTGTTTAACACACAGGATTTCTGTTTATTTGATTTTCTTGGTGTCATTGCATGTCTCAGCTGACGAGCCAGGGGATTGACTGAGCAGCAGTGGCCTCCTGAATGCCTCTTCTCAGAGCTGACCTTCAGCTTCAGATTGTGATCTGACCACCGCCTGCCCTGCAGAGCCCTCTGAGAATTCTTTTCTCTCCTTTCCTTGAAGGCAGATCCAGATCTTGCTTTCCCCCTGCCCCACCCCCACCCCTCCACCCCACCCCAACCCCCAGTTTTGGATTCAAAACTCTCTTTGTTTTCTTTATTAACAGAAATAGGGATTTGGGCTTGCACAGCGGCTTTTATACAATACAGCTTCATAAATTAAATGATTGTACTTAAAACAAATGTGTTTCCTTCTTGTTGAAAAAGCCTTCCTGCTGATCTGGCACTTTCAAAATGTTAGTGGTGTATAAGGCAAGAAGTATCCCAGGAACATAATTATAAGGCAATGTGTATCATAAAAATTTCTCACTGGACATGAATTGTACCAAGTATGGTGTCTCTAATTCACTTTCAGCTTTCCATAAAAGTCACACAGAATAGTAACAACAGCTTTAGAAACCAGAGTGCTCTGTCCTTTACACCAGCTTTTTGCAATTCTAGGTGCTCATGCTTTTGCATGAGTTCATTTTGGGAACTCCCTCCTTTGTTCCTGCTAATGTAATAACCTTTCTCTTCACTTTATGTCAGAAGCAGATTCCTCTTCCTTTATAAAACCCAGTCAGTTAAATAGTAAACAACAAGGATGGTAGAGCAAAAGACTATCTGCTGAATCACAAGTCTCTTCCTTTCTGCAGAAGCTCACAGAGACTTAAATGGGAATTATCTTACCTACTGCAGTGACTTCTCAGTAGGTATCACAGGACTTAGCATTTCCTTAAGACAGCAGGAAACTATATATTTGAGATGTCAATAAAATCACTGAGGCACCTATAAAATGATTTCATTACAAAGGTAGCAGAAAATCACAGAAAATTTTCACGCAAGGTTGGTTCCTATTTTCCCTGAGAAGCTCTTTCTCCAATGCATAGACTAACCAAATGTATTTTCAGGCAGACCTTTCATTTTGAGCAAAATGGAAAGATGACAAGGTTCAGATTTGCTGTCATGATGCACACTGACTGAAGTCAGTGGAACAATTTCAACAGATCTTGAAGAGTTTTGAAACAGGGTCTTGAGGAGAGCTCATGTTGTGTCTATTCACAGTGACCATCTGCATCATGCTCTGGGCACAAAATGTCCCTGATATTACACAACAAGAAAGTGTGTTTAGCAATGCAAAGGCATAATTTGCAGAGAACTACAAAGAATCAGTCCACCTAATAAAAGATCTTGTCTTGAACCCACACCCTTCTTAGCCTCATTATGGAGTCAATTTTCAATCATTTGATCAAGCACCTGAACCACATGCCAAGTAAATTTCCATGGTGGCCAGGTATAGAACTGTGTAGATGAAGCATATCAGAAATGTGGACATAACGATTTTGTTTGTGCTGGTATGGCATGTTTGCTTTGGGTTGGAATCACTCACTGCTCCAAGTTTCAAGCATGTACAAACAATGTCATCTCCTTGACTTGTTGGGACTTGGCAGCCTCTGGTTTTGTTTGTGTCATATTATCTGTTTGTTTATTTATTTATAGCAGTTAGGTCTTTCTTCAGCACATCCGAAATGAGCAAATTTAATTTTACAGGGCAGAGAGGCCTGAGGGGCAGGGAGGGGACAAGGGGGCTCATTCTCAAAATGTTCATTAGAGTTATTTGGAACAAATGATTGTCAAAGCAAAATGAAGTGCTGGCAGGTGCAGGCTCTCCAGTTGATTTATATAAGAAATTATACTCAGTAGAGCTGTCCTGGGCACGTTCAGAACATACACATTTCTTGGAACTATGCTGCTCTGCTGAAACAAACTCTTTCTCAGAACTGCTGCAATATCGATAAGAGAATTTCTGAGATCTAGGGCTGTCTCACTGCTCACTCATAGAGTCAGAGGAGGTAAAATAAAAAGGTAAACTTTTAAGTCAAATGACAGGGCAAAAGTCATTAGCCAGTCCCATTGTCTGATTGTGCTCAGAAAGCTTTTCTTTTCACTTAGAGTAAAAGAAACCAAATCTCAAAGCTGAAGAGCTGCTGCAAAATAGAACTGGCCATTTCTGATCATCAGTGTGGGGGTGCCTTGCCCTTCTCTGCTGAGGGAAGTATAATAGACATTTCTCTGAAAAATAAATCTAGTTTTCCCAGTAGCTTTAACTTGCATTGTTCAAAGATTTTAAAAACTGTGGGTTTAGTGATAAAAATAAGCTTGCATCTTTTCTGATTTATTTTGTCTGAGGTACCTGTATGCAAAGTGTTCTCTTCAGTTACTGAATATTTCAATAGGAACATGCTATTAGGCTCAGCACTCTGAGGCTGTAAAATGTCACAGTAACTTTTGAAATCTGTTATTGTAATCAGTTTGTGGATCTAGCTCATTAACATCAGTGGTGCTACTCCTGATTTATCTTGGCTTGAGAGACAGTTTGAACACATTGTCAAAAAGCAGTTTTCAGTAAGTGAAATAAAGAAACACATAGGAGATGGATCTCAAAAATTTTATATGTTGTTCCTCTTTAAGTATTTAGAAAACATAACAATAAAGTAAGTAAAATAACACAGTAAGAAAATAAATCCTGGGATTTCCCAAAGTGCAAACACTGTTTACCTGGCATCTGCTCTGTCCTTTATTTCTGTAGCTGGAAATGAAGGCTTATATTCTTGATTTCACTAGACCTAGCCTCTGTGTACTTGCTTACCTGCAAAGCTGTGCCAGGTAAAGCCAAAGATCTGTTTGGCAAACTTTCCTACCACTGGAAGTGGGAAATAGCAGATGCTTAGGAAAAAAAGTAAACCAAGGAGTGGGCACTGAGGAATGCTGCCCTTTTTGCATTGTCCAAACTTACTGCAGTCTGTGGTTTAGGGACTTCCTGAGTCAGAGGGTCTACCAACTGTTATGTACCTACTAGCTCCTGACTGATTTTTTGCATAAATATGTGTGATTACTTTTTGAACCCATCTGTAATTTTGATCTCCTGTGGCAATGAGACCCACAGTTTGATAATGGCTATTCATCTGGAGTACTGCATCCAGGTGGCTCCCACCTGGAGTACTGCATCCAGGTCTGGAGTCCTCAGCACAGGAAAGACATGGACCTGTTGGAGTGGGTCCAGAGGAGGGCCACAAAGATGATCAGAGGAATGGAACACCTCTCCTGTGAGGAAAGGCTGAGAGAGTTGGGGTTGTTTAGCCTGTAGTGATAGGACAAGGGATAATGGTTTTAAACTAAAGGAGGGTAGATGCAGACTAGGTGCAAGGAAGAGATTTCTTATGATGAGGGTGGTGAAACACTGGAACAGGTTGCCCAGAGAGGTGGTAGATGCCCCGCCTCTGGAAACACTCAAGGTCAGGTTGGACGGGGCTCAGAGCAACCTGATCGAGTTGAAGATGTCCCATGTCTTTGCAGGGGGTGTTGGACTAGATGACCTTTGTAGGTCCCTTCCTACCCAAGCCAATCTATGGTTCTATGATTCAGCAGCAGTTCCCAAACCACTTGCAGCAGGCCATAGGCTAACAGGAGGGGGTTGGGTGGGCCATGTTGCAAATTTGGAGTCATGCTGTATATAAATCATTAGCAGATTGACTAATTTTTTAATTACATCCATTTGGTTATTTATGTCAGTAATTGTGTGGGCATGAGAACAGGTCTGGACTGGCTGCTTGCGAGTGTGAGATGAGGAGGGGAAGTTTCTGATGTCTGCAAAATGGGCCAGAGCCCCAACATAATATATCTCTGGGAGCCTGTGTTTGTGAGTACTAGAGGAGGAAATCAAATTCCCTTTTTACTTCAAAGATGTAAGTTGAGATGACTGGGGAGTAAATATTTTGACAAATGTTGTTTGGAAGGAGTTTTGTTCATATAGTTAAAGCTTAGTGATTCATAAATATATGATCAAATCCGGTCACTTTATTTTGTAATCCCAGTGACAAGCTTTCTTCTGTTTGTGCTAATTCCCCTGGTAAAATGACTTTGGGGGTTTCACTGCAAGACAGCTATTTGACCAACAATGGTAAGGTTGAGTATTGTTCAAGAAATGGATTCTGAGCTCATTTCCCTTCTGTTGGCTGTCAGTCATTGTAATTCTTTACTATGAATTAATGCCAAATAATCTCTTTAAATTTTATGAGCCTCTTCTTTAGGATGAATCTACTACACACCCCTTACCCTCTGGGAAAAAGAGAGAGAGCAGGAGCACTTGCAGAGTAGATAATGGAGCTCTGTATATTGTAAAAAAGTTATTGCCCTTCTTTATTACCACAGCATTATCCAATTGAAGTACCCTTTGCAAAACAGTTTATTCAACTGGGCTCATACAAAGTACTTGTTTAGCTAAAATGTCGTATCTTCTCTATTGCCACTTTTGTACTAATGCAATTGGAAAGCTCATCCAATGACCTTGAGACACTCTCTTCCTGTTTCCTCACATACAATATTTATACTCTATATAAATATAGTGCTTCTTAATTGACCTTTCAACATATACTATTATAATATACTGTAACCATTATCCCTTATTTATTTATTGCAGTGTGCAGATATTTTTATCACTCATAAATCAATGATCAAAAAGTAGAGTACACTTAAAGTTGTACTTTATTTTTAATTTTGATTGATTTGATGCACTTAAAGTTTACACAAAAACCTGTGATGAAGAATTCTGCTCTTTGAAATGAGAACAGTTGGTCACCTTGGGACTGAAAAGTGGCCTAATTTTATAGAAAGAGCTAAAGGATTTCAGTATCCTCCCCAAAAAATGTTTCAAGATTTATCAAAGTTTGTTCTAATCGGTGTGCCAGTGCCTTGGTGTGAACCTAGCTCTTAGTGGGGGGAAGGAAATTAATGGAAGCTTCTGTCTAAGAAGTTTTTCCCTAAAAAGAAAACACATCTTACTAATTTTTGTAAAAACATCACTGTGGCGTGTTGTTCTCCTCAAGCTTATAGACCATACAGCTGATCCTGATAAGAAAATGTTTCTGCTTCTCAGTGGATCTAAATTTCATACTGTGTGGATGTTCACATACTGTATTTTATTTAGTCAAAAGCGATATGTGAAATCTGAAGTCAAACCTGGTTCTGAATTCGAGAGAGCCCCTGAAAGAGAAACATTCAAGATAATTCACATCCAGTGTTTTGTTTCAGATTGTCATGGTTTAATCCCAGCCAGCACCTAAGCACCACACAACCACTCGCTCACTCCCGCCCCAATGGGATGGGGGAGAGAGTCGGAAGAGTAAAAGTGAGAAAACACGTGGGTTGAGATAAAGACAGTTCAATAGGTATAGCAAAAGCCATGCACACAAGCAAAGCAAAACAAGGAATTCATTCACCACTTCCCATCGGCAGGCAGGTGTTCAGCCATCTCCAGGAAAGCAGGGCTCCGTCACCCGTAACAGTAACTTGGGAAGACAAATGCCATCACTCCAAACGTTCCCCCCATCATTCTCCTTCCCCCAGAGGTATATGCTGAGCATGACGTCATATGGTCTGGGATATCCCTTTGGTCAGTTGGGGTCAGCTGTCCCGGCTGTGTCTCCTCCCAAATTCTTGTGCCCCCCCAGCCTGCTCACTGGTGGGGTGGGGTGAGAAGCAGAAAACGCCTTGACGCTGGGTAAGCACTGCTCAGCAATAACTGAAACATCCCTGTATTATCAACACTGTTTCCAGCACAAATCAAGAACTTAGCCCCACACTAGCTACTATGAAGAAAATCCACTTTGCCCCAGCCAAAACAAGCACACAGATCTATCTTATACTTATAACTTGTGCACACTGTCTTTGATTGGGATGGAACAACATTCTCTTACTACTATAACTAATGACATCTTCTTCTAAATTCAGATGTCTTATAATTCATTCCCTGTAGTCCTTTTTGCTGTGTTTGTAGGAACAGTTTTATCTTTAGTAAATCATGTTTTTCCAGCTGCTCTGAGAAGCAATCTATAGAAACAGCTATATGTTTCAAATGATGGGATTTTTACCAGAGCATAATCTTTGTGTGCAGGCCTTTGCATTTTAAAAACAAATCAATGACTATGATGTCAGCATGTTTATCATTTCAGTCCTGGGAACATTTTCTTGGCATCTGGTTTTGATCTTTTAGGTGTGTCTAATTCTTATAAAGCCACAGCTGTGTGAATTAGATTTCCTAGGAAAGTCTGCCATATCTCAGGATTTCACTGGAATACAACTTCTGTCTCATTTCTCACCTTTGAATTGTTCTGAAGCCCAGAGCATTTTTATAATTGAATTATGGGTTTTGCAGGAGAATGTAAAGCAACACTTCCTAAACCTCAAAGGCCAAATTTTTTCCCCTTCGGATTCCTACAGAACAACAAAGACAGTTCAAAGTTTGCCTCATTATTTAAGCCCTGGAGCATGTTTATAGACTACATTAAAAAAAAAGGACTTCTTTTTCTGTTTTGCATATGAAGTGCTAGTCTTACCTTTAGGTACTTGCATATGGGTATTAAAGTGAAAGACAGCACCGCAAACTCAATGTTTTGTTGTTATGTGGGGTTTTATTTAGGTTTTATTTGGGGGTGGGGAGGTGTCATACAGGAATCTACTTTTCTCAGAAACTGCTGTTTCCAGTTGTATTTTTAATGACTTAAACTTTGATCATTTTGATCATCTGTCATTTTTAGATCAGATCAATATGCATAGAGCCACTCCTGCTTTGTATACAAGCAGATGCCTGTCTGCAGTGTCTGGGTATTGAGTACTTGATCCGTCTTTGTTTCAGTAAGGTTTCAATGTGAAACTTCCAATATTAGTTTAATTTCCAGAACAAAAGCCAGGTAGTTTCATTTAGACTGATAGGCCTGCCATCACGAGGAGCAGTATGAGGACCCTTTGCTTAAATGATTCAAAGTCAGCCTGAGGGTTAACAGTCCCCAACACCACCAACAGAAAGGCAAAGCTTTTTTTCTACCCCTACTCATTTTAGGATGGTGACAGAGGGAGGCTGGCTGTTGAAATTCATCCATGAAACATTTCAACTCAAATTAAAGCATACCGGGTTGGCATAAGATTGAGTGAGGGACAGAGGATGTGGGGGTCGCTCTTTTTCTGGGATACTTTTCTGCAGAATTAGATACATTCCTCTCTCCTGTTACCAAATTTTCCCTTATGTTTTTGGCTCTTTCTGTTTGGGGATTCTCCCCATCAGTGTCAGAGGAGGGCTCTCACTGTGCTCCTGGATTTCTGCTGATGTGTTGGTGTCCATCTCATCCAGAATCATCACCTAGTTGGGTAGTTCTACCCAGCGATTAGTGACATGGTGGAAGGTCCAGCACCTCAGTGCAAAGCCAGAAATCACTCATGCAGACTTTGTCCCCTCCTCATGAGATCACCTTTCCCTCAGGCAGCCAGCCATTCAAGCTTTCCTACCATCAAGGTGTGGCAACAACACTTTGTTTGGCATTACTGTAGCTTGTGTTAAAGGGCAAGCCAGCAGAATTTCATCTGCAGTTAATGAAACCAAGTTTAATGTGGAAGAATTAAAATAAGAAGCAGGAGAGTTGAGATCTCCATAGGATGTGGAACAAAATAACCAGCTTCTGCTTTCTGATCCAAGGTCCACATCTATTTTAGATAGAGCCAGCTCACTGTCAAGCAAAATAACGCCAGCTTTGCTAATTTCCTCTCTGAGGAGTTAAAGTTTCTCACTGTATCCCATAGCAGCATGTTTTCATTTCCTTTCCATTGTGGTGCTTCTGGATACATATACCCGTACATGGTTCTGCGGAGATTTTTAGCAGGTGCTTATGTTTTATACAACAGCATTGGGCTGTGTGAATCACCTTATGTAGCCAAGCACTTCATCTAATGGAGCAGAGTGTCATCTGCTCCAGAGCTAGGTGAGTGAGGGAGCGGTGTTTAGCCTGGTGGAAGGAGTGCTGTGCTGAGGTGGCCATGGGCTGCTTGCAAGCTGTTGTGGTGCCCTTCCTTTTGCTGTGCCAGAGTTGTGGTAGGCTTGAGCCTAGAGGACTTGGGAAGTGAACCTCAGGTCTTACCTGCTTATCCAGCCTAGCCCTGCGCTTGCAATGGGAGCTGTTGTCTGTCCCTGAAGGACCCCCACTCCCCTTCCAGCTCTCTAGATCAGACAGCGTGTCTTTTGAGCTTCTGGGCCATTTGAATTTTTATGACATACAGACCACCCATGGCTTGCCCTGTGAGATCATTAGTAGGCATGTTACTCACACCAAAGCTGAGAAGAGCACTGTTGTAGACTGCTCCAAGCATCGCCCAGCCAACAGCTCTGTACATACAGCTGATGCATCAGGCCATTGTAAGGAGCAGCTTGTACCTCCTTTGTGACTTTCTGTCAGGGCCCAGAGTTACAAAGGCACCTGAATACAATGAGGCTTCTGTACAAGGCACGTTCTGGCTGGAGAAGGCATCGCATTATTCTCCTGTTTCTGCTTGTCCTCGAATGGAAAGGGAGCCGTTCATCCAGCTGCACTGCGTTGTCATGCAAAGAGTTTTCCAATTAAGTGCATTCAGACTGCAGAACAGCATTTTAGTCTTCAGAGACTGTGTTTCATTCTTATTACAGGGACTGTAAGAACTATGAGAAATCAGCCAGTTGTGTAGAGATGGAGCTCCAGGCACTCCAGTAAAAATGCATGAATTTGAGCTGAACTGTGAAGGTTTACATTAGGACAAAGGGTGAAAGATTACATCAGCTGGGCTGCCATTGATGTCCAACAGGATGCTGACCTCACCTTTGTGCTTATGCTGCTGCTGGCCCATATTATTCACCAACCCACAGTTCCCAAGAAAAAAGCCCTGTGATCATCAAACTAGCAGCATGGGAAACTCATGAGTTCTTCCAAAGCATGCCAAAAAGATGAGGAAGGGATCAGCCATGCCCATGATATAATCCACTGTTCAGTTAAGATGGCTTGTGCTTGAATCCTAACTGCACTGGTTCTACGGCTTCTCAAATCAGTGGACTTGCAGCAGAGATGAACTCACCTTGCCGTTTGTTGTGCTGGTCTCCCCACTACCATTTGATAACACCAGAAGAAAAACAAACACAAACTATAATTTATATGCTGGAAACTCAATAGGAGACTAGCTGTTACTTAAACTGTAAAAGAAAAACACCCAATATAGAATTTTTGATGAGATTGGATGGTGGAGAAAAAGGAATACCAGAGGTGCTAACTATCTTGAAGATACTTTGCAATCCTTTTAGCCTTATGATTTCCTTTGACTGTAGTAGGAGTCAGGCAGCTGAATCCTTGCACAGTGCTTTCTAAAACTATCCTACTGGATTTAGACTTAATCTTCAGTGGTCTTTCTGACATTTGTTGGCACTCACTCTAAACTTTACTTCTACAGCAAGCTTCCATGGGCCAAAATACTTCCATCATCTTCTTCTGTGTGCTTCTTTTCTAGAAATGTGGGTTTTTTTCATCTTTGGGTTGACACTGTAGTGATTAATACCTCAGTAAAAGCCTTCCTTGACTGAATTTTCCTAATATTTTTGGCTCTTTAAGCTGTTCAGATCATGTCCTCGAAATCCAGGAGAGATTCTGAACTTCACTTTGTCTTATTATAGAAGGCAGATTTGTATCTTGTAGAGCTGTTGGTAGTGCAGGCCACGAATCACCACAAAAAACAAAGAAGTAGGAAAGGAAACCAGGCTGTGTTATTTAGACACTGAGAACTTAGAACACATTGGATGATGCTAGAAGCAGGAAGAAAGCAAGCTACCATTTAATAGGAAATCTATATTGTGTTTATTTCAAAAGCAGAAGGATACCATAGTTCCAGTCAGAGCCACAAGAAATTTTGCAATCTCTTTGACTTGTATGGACAAGCTAAAAGATGGAGTGGAGTCATGAAGGAGGGGAGTTCTGCCTTGTCTTTTTTTTTTCTTCTTCTCATTTTGCTAATTATTATACCAACTAGGAGATGTAGTTACTGCTTAAATCTCATACTGATGTTCTATATAAAATAGAAAGAGTCGTCTGCCAATGCTCTCCAACTATTTTGGTTTCTGTCTGAAAGGTGATTGCATTTAAGTCCCATGAGTTTTTCAAAGAAACTCTCCAGTATAACTCTTACTCAAATAGACAAAGCCATCCTTTATCTGGTAGGTATAAACATCAGTGGTCACATGCCTGGATTATCACTTGCTAGTGACATGGACATTACAGTAATCATCCTACAAATATCCTGACAGCTCTGGAGTAACTGGTAATCTCTTCGCTGTTTATATTTTGCTGCAAATAAGTTCTGCTAATAAGCAAACCATTTAAGAGGACATAGCTCATAGCAATCTGGTTTGGCAATGTATGTAGCCAGCTAATTAGAGTAACAAGTTAATGATGTTGTTTTTAGCAGGCTGGGGGAAGAGTGGAAAATGAGTAGTGACACTTAAAATATTTTGATTTGTAGGCAACAGATTGGAGATGGAGTTGAAACCACATTGTTTAAAATGGCAATCAGAGTTTCCTAATGTTCCTCTGAAGCAAAATAAACTTAAAAAATCAGGGTAAAGCAGACATCCATTTTACTTTAGATAAAGTGAGAAAAATGTTGCACCCAGAGCAGCAGAAGAGTTAGGGAACTTTGACGTCCAACACAGGGAGGGTTAACAAGAGACCTTAAGTAGTGGCATATCTTCTGTCAAGTGTCATGAAATAAAGATATCTTCAGTAGGTCCCAACAAAGACAAATACTTCTCACGTGAGTGGATTGTCTTGTTTTCTGCATGACCACATCCAAACAAGCATTTAAGTATCTAAATCCCTAGTGACTCTCAGTTTAGGATCCTAAATGGGAGGTAGACACCTACCAAGTTTCAGATCTGGGCCCACTGTGATCTATCCACACTCGATCCCAATATTTATTTCAAACAGAGAATGGATGTGGAAAAGGGAAGGTACATATATCGTACATGTGTATGTATATATCTATGCATTTAGTCCACTTCAGGCCTTGGTTGAGGCAATTACATCTTTCTCTCTCTTACGTTTCTGCACCTAAGCTTTTATTCATAGGATCAAATTTCACTGCGTCAGTAAATAATTTTAGTGAGGCAGGTAGAAAAGTGAGGGAGGACACATGGAGCAAACAAAGAAACACATGGGGATCTGGCAGTTATTGTGGTGGCAGTGGCAGGTGGACAATCATGGAACAAAGCTAAAGCCAACCATCTTGCCTTTGACTGACTATTACAATGAAGGAAGATTCACAATAAGTGATGCCATCACCAATATTTTCTTCACTTCAGAGTAGTTTCAGGTGGATTTGGAGACAAATATTGACAAGAAGAATGGCAGGTACCTTTTATTTAATAAAATATTTTTATCATGCTGTTCTTTTTTTGCCTTAAAATAGCTCCACTTTCACTTGGCACAAGAATGTAAATGTGACATAGTGGGCTTGAACAAAGCTCTCTCTTATCCAGCATCTCATCTCTGCTGACAGTGGTCAGTTACAGATGCACAGTATATGCAAAAGGCATGTACAGGTTAAACCTTCCCCTGACTCATTCCCCCAGCTTCCAGCAGCTGGCGGCTCAGAGACTTCCTCCATATTCTTGGCCTTCACAGCCATTTAACTGCCTGTTTACACTGTTTTGCTCCAGTTTTCTTCCTTTGAGGGGAAATTTTGGGCCCCCCTTGGTCCCAGTGGGCATATTCTTCTGTTTCAGAATAAGAGAGGAAACAAGCTGGCGTCTGAGCTTCTGCCCAGGTGTCTTGACAATTGGAACCTCTGTTTTCTTGTCATTTTCAGTTGTGCAAATAATCTGTTGATGGATTTTATGGAGAAGGTCAAGACTGGGGTTTTGAGTGTGGTGAATAAAATGGAATATTTTCCATATGGAATACACCATCATTATTTATTACAGCTATTGACAAATTGAAAAAAAGGACTATTTAAAACTTGCACTAATATTTGTGTTAAACCTTCCAATCAACTTTTGACAGTTCATTTTTGTAACATTTTAAAACTGAATAACGTGAATGGACTTCTTGAATAAATTAAGTTAAATTATATACTTATCTGAATATATATGTATACATACATACATACACACATGTATGCTTACACATATAAACAGTTAGAGAATGTTCTCTTTTGGCTTGCAATTTTTAGTATTTTACTATTCAGGAGCAGTGTAATAATAAACAAAACCTAGATTTGGTTTTGAGATTTTAACCTGACTGAAATATCAGCCTTTTCTCTTTGAAGAAAAAAAAGATGGCATCTCAGTGGATGTGTGATGTGCAGTACACTAGCAGCTAAGTTTGGATGGTTAGAAATTGCTAGCTATGTTACTTCTGTAATTCTTGACATGAAAAAATACAATTTACCCTGACAGTATCACCTTGGTTTCCTCAAGAAAACTGACACTGTTTTATTTTACTTAAAATAAAATAACAGTCCTCCCTTTTGGTTTGTGATCACTCTATATCAGCCCCTATCAGTTTAAAACAAATGGGCTGGCATCTGTACAAAATGGAATAGGAATAATGAGGTAACAGCCCATCCTTTACCATCATTCATCTCCCTGGAATTGGCCTTCTTTCAGGAGGCTTGGTATTTTATGATTTAATGCAAAAGCTGTACAAGTTGGCCAGATTCTGAAGCCCTGTTGGTTTCTCAGGCATAATTAATAGCTTTCTTTGTAGGTTCTTATTCACATGACTTGCTTTTAATGAACTTCAGATACCCATTCTGCTCATGTCAATCTCCCTGGCTAAAGAAATACTAGAGTTTCAACTACAGGAATTCTAAAATCTTCCAGAAAAAGAGAATGAAACTGAAGGAGATTTTTTTTTTTTTTAATGCTCTGAGGAAAGTAGATTTATGCATTTGGCACTGGGGAGCTAAAGCAGGACCTTGAAGGGTTACTGTTAAACGTTAGCCCTCAAGCTATGTCCTAGGGTCTGCAATGCATAAAGCTGAAGGCATTTATTTCAACACCCCTCACTGTGGTAAGAGTTCAGCAAATGGTTAAAAAGACTCAAAGGAGAATTTGACCTTAAGAATATACCCCTGTACACAGTTTCCATCAGGCAGAGGAGATGTCTTTCTAGCCTTAGACATGACAGATATCTGCTAGACTTACAGTTATGGCACTGACAATGCCACTTTACTCACCATTCATATTCATGGTCCTAGATTTTCTTAACAAGAGAGATTCATATTCATATTCACATTCATGTTCTTGTGTAGATACAGATTTAAGCTTTAAATTGTGTAAGTGCAGCTGAATTCCAGATCACGTTTTGGATCCTATGTGCAGCTGGAATTCACAATGGTGAATTTGACTTTAAATATTATTTGAGTTGAGCCAAAAAGATTAACAATAAATAGTTTGAGTCTTCGGGAGACAGTCACCATTGCAACTGGATAAAATTCATTCAGCCTACTGCTCACAGATTGTCTGTATGATATCTTTTGTGATGCAGGCAGTCTGTGGTGATCATCTTGGTAAAGAAAAGGCCTGTGAAAACACACTTTCTATTTTTTTTCGGTAGTTTAAATAATAGCAATGTCACTTGCAGTGCTTTATATGTCTCTTTCTTTCAGTTATGTCTCTTTTTTCAGTATTGTCTAATCAGTTGCCTTATTAGATGATTTGGGGGAATTCTTCTTGGAAGGCTCTAACATCTCCATGACATAGTTGAGGGGTATGAAGTTTAGGGGACCATGGCATTTGGGCTAAGGAAGTCTCCAGATTCAGATGGACAGAAGGCAGGAGGCTGTGCACAAGTACCGGGCTGGCAGACTCCAACCTAGACTGTTCTACACCAAAACCAACCCTTTCTTCCAACATCTGTCTCTCTCCCTCCTGTCTCTCTGGTTAAGTGTTTGTCCATAGTTTCTGCTGCTTCTCTCCTCTCATAATGCATTTTCCTTTTCTGCAGATGATGTCAGTCTTATTCTCTTCTACTCCATTAAAAATACAATGGCCAAAATAGTTTTCTTTGCCTGTGACTTTTACCTAGTCATTTCTCTTTGAATTGGCATCTCCTGGGTCAGTTTTCAGATTATACCTGTCACTTCCAAGATTGCTGCCCAGTCTCAGCTTCTGTTACCCATCTCCTACTCCACTGTTCTTCTGCCTGTTTCAATCCATCTTTTGATCATGTCTTCCCCCATAAAGCCCTACACTATCAGTAATTAATGGCAACGAAGTCATCCTTTCTCTCCCACTCACTGAATCCCAAGACCCAGCATTTCATCTGCCACTAGGGTCTCCAAGAGCTTGGCATCACCCAGCCAAGTGAGAGAAAGAAATTTGCCTTTGCTGATCATCACAGGCAATGGCAGAACTGACAATCCATTATGCTACTAGGAAGACAATTAACTCTATCCCAGCTGAAACCAGGGCAATGTTCAACTCTTTTCAGGAGTTAGCACCTTTGACTTTTCCTTTGTGAGTACCATCCAGAGTAAAACTTATAGATTCTTCATCTGGCTATGGTGAGACCAATTTCATCCAAAGCACTGGGGCTGTGATGGGACCACAACTCTTCGGTACTAAAAAGAAAAGAAAATTACTGCAACATATGATAAGGTTTTCAGAGTGGGAGAAAATGTAGTAGGAGGCATGGAAATAGGCCAGTAATTTACACATCAGTATTTCCCCTGAGAGAAGAGACACAGAAAATTGTTTAATCTGTAATGCTTTACTTCTCTGACTTCTTAGGCACCTTTCTTGCTTCCATTAAAAATGGCTGGCTCCAGAGCTTAATCTCTATTGGGGTGCAATTTAGGATCTTTCAATTTATTGCTCTTTTAACTCATGACCACCAGCAGTGAAGGAATGCCTTAGTAAAGTCCATACCAAGTGGTAATGGTATTGTGCAGTAACCGGTAAATCATAGCCTTCTCCTCTTCAAAGAACACACCTCTCCCATCAACACATACATAAAATTAGTGCCTGCCTCTTCTTGCTACTTCCGTTTTCCTGCAGGAAAAACCTCAGATCAAAACCAGTAGCATCATAAATAGCCTGCAAAAGAGGTACTTTTGCATGCATATGTGTGCATGCATTCATGTATGCGTGTCTGTGTGTGTAACTATACCTTTAATCATTGAGCTGATCACTGTGTTCACCAGGAAAGAGCCTGAGCTCATTATTTAATTAAAATACCTTTTTTTTCCATCAAAACCACATGTATCTTATTTGCATGTGGCTTTATATCCCCCGCTCTGGATGTTTCTGTAATAGTAGCCATGGAAAAGAATTTCTGTCATTTTGTATTGATGACTAAAGGGTTAGCAGCCATCTAGGGGGAGAGAGGGGGGGAATTATCTGGGTATGCTTACGCTAGCCAGTTGACATAACAGCTACTTGGGTGGTATGAGGTTTCTGGGATGTATATGGCCGTTTAGTGCTTTCTCTTGCCAAAACATCTGGAATCCAAAATCCAGTCGTTAGACAGCCACACATGTTAACAAAACAACTGGACAGAAAAAACAGGCTGAAGGAAAAAAAAACAAAACATGATAAGGCATCATTGTTACCACTAGGAAAATAGACATTTAAGGTTGTACTTCAAAGCAAGTATTTTTATTATAGCATACGTGAACAGTTTGATTATTGTGCAGCAGAGCAAGACTGTAGCAGATCCCCCTGCCTCACAGGGGAAAATACATTCATTGTCCAAGGAAGCTGCATGCTAAGTAGTTCTAAAAGCAACAATGCATATAAGAAGAGAACCTTGTTCCTCCCTGCAGCACCTCTCTTTACACACACAAAGCACTGGGAGAGGCTGTTTTTAGGAGCATGAAGTATGATTTCTGCTTCTGATACTACACCATTTTGGACTTGAAAGCAAGTAAAAGATATCATGGTTTTCACTGCAGGGCTATAAAAATGAGAACAAAAGATAATGCCTCTGGCATCTGCAGAGATTATTTTACTCAAGGAGGTAAGTGGAAAAGATAGTTTTCTCTCCCATTAGGTACTGACCCATCATGCACGTAGTTGGATAATTGTACAGCCAGCCTTCACCACATCCTAGCAGAGTGGGCTTATGATGACCCTGTTGCATGTTCTGCATCCAGTCAGCACTGGCACTTATAAAATGCCTAGCAGACCCAGGAGCTGTGCTTCACACAGCTTTCACCTCCAAGCCTTTGCTGAAAGGAGGGGAGATTCAGAGAGTGGGCTATGAGAAGACGGAGCCATAGGATACTCTTGCCCCCACAGCTTCCAAAATCTCATCACTTGGCAATTACAATGCTTTAACTTTAATCTTAAAAAATGTTTGTAAAATGTTCATAAACATGTTTCTGAATCCCTTTGTGTAGTTGAAACATTTTTATGAGATTAAAATGTGGGGAAAGCTGGCACAAAGTTTATTTGAACAAGTGTGCTTGTGATTTCTTTTCCTAAAGTAAGTACGTGGAAGATTAGGAGACTTAACAACTGTGCTGGTGAGTTTGAGTGTTGTTTGTTTGAGAACATGAACAAGTTGCTTGCAAAGCCAGGAACTCTGGGACAGTGAAAAACTGGGATCTGAGATTAAATGAACTGAGAGGAATTGAAAAACGTAGGTAGTGCCATAGGGGAAACCTGAGGCAGAGCATATTTTCTGAAGGCTAGCACAGGAGACTTGGGATGCTCTGCTTCATTTTCTCTTTCCGCTGCTGGCACCCTCTGACCTTTGGATGAATCAATTAGTTTCTCTCTACTTCACTTAACATTTTTTTAAAAGGTGACTTCCTGCTTCACAGCATGGGCAGGAGAGAAAAAGAGGTGGGAAATGAGCTTTAATTATTTGGGGAAGAAAAAAAATAAGATCCTTAGAGAAAAGTGTCCTGGTTTTTAAAATATTATTATAATACCAATGCAAATGCAAGATAGCTTAGAACACTAATTTTTGTCCCAAATCAGAATAGAGAAAAAAGCCCCTTGCTCCAAACCCTGCCCAGAGAGATATTCCTCTGCACATGCTTCTACCCCTGTGGAGAGGGTGACCGAGCAAACAGCATGTGAAAGTTTAGCCCAGCTGGTGCTCATGCTGCTGGGCGATGCTGAGAGACTACCCCAACAGTCCTGGTGCAAGAAAGCCTGTCCAGGGAGAAAGAACAGAGTGCTCCACACTTCAAAACACTCAGAGCTGGCAGGACAAAGACAAGACCCCTTTTTTTTGAAGGCTAGAAACTTCCTCAACTTCCACATTGTCAGAAGTCTTGAAAGGTCACCAGCATGTCTCATGTTACTTTGCAGGGAGATGGGGACTGATCAGCTTGGGGGTGGTATGTTTATAGAAACTGACCCTCAGTTTCAAAAATCAAAGGCATTCCTCTTAGCTCATGCATCAGAGAGAGATTTCCTTGGAGTCAAAAGTTTCATCGTATGGCTAGAGGACCTGTGAGGGATTGTTTTATTACGAGAAGGACAGGGAGAAAAAGTAGGTGATTTATTTAAGTAGCAGGCAGTCAGTCTCCCAGAAGAGAGAGCCTATCTTACCCTCCACATCTCAGCTAATGAATGAGCCTGGGAAATTGGAGCAAGATCAAAGTTGCTTTAGACAAAATTGCTGACATTCCTGAAATAGCTGAGAGTTCCTCTATTCACACTAAGTATGAATCAAGTTCACTGACACACAAAGCGCCCACAATGGGACAGTCCGCTGCATTGTTACCTTGATTCTCAGTTTATCGCCCTGCCTGACCTCTGCCTAAAGCAGTTAAGAAATTACTGCTTCTTCACCCATTGTTCTCTTCCATATGAAGATGTCAAAGGTCAAGATGTGTAGCCACAAAGAAGGAGAAACTTTCAAAATGCTAACTCAAGAATATGGTGTGCAATGTTTAGGTTGCTGTAGCCTGACAGGGTAAAAGATCTTAAACGAAAAAAATAGCCCCAGAGGACTTCCAAATCTAATGCATTCTCCAACACAGGCGTACCAGCAAGGTGAGGTTAATTTCTGAAAGGGACTGCAATTAATCTTAGGTCCGTTGATTTAATATGTGGACATCATTCAAGTTGATACATGACCCCCTTTGAAGGAGGACCCTGTCCCAACTCCAAGTCAGTGGTCCTATAGCCTGATGTTTTAATGGGCTTCAGCCCATGATCTAGGTGAATGGGTCCAAGTGCAGACTAAAGCTTTAAAACATGCCACACATGCACAGGGTGGTAGGAGAGAGATTGCCAACTATAGGACTTTTGCGTAGTGCCTTCTACTGCATTTTAAAAATAATTCTGAAAAGCACATTCTATTTTAAAATAACTGTAGTATAAATTTAAGTGTTGATAATAAACATTTGAATTTCCTGACTTTTTAGGGATAATCAAAGTTTTATAAAAAAGAGAAAGAGAAAAAATGCACCTAACTGAGTGGCCCATAGTGGTGCTTTCCTCTGTGCTGACAGGCTGGGGACATGATTCTAAGCTAGTCTGCCCCAGGTCGGCAAGGCTTGTTGGGTACCTTGATCAATATTAGGACTTTTTCCAAAAATAACACATGCTTTAATGACTCAGAAAAGTAGCAACTAATTTTAATGGCACTCTTGAGGGTGATGGCAGCAACACAACTGACCCAATTCTCCTCTGGATCACAGTGGCAATAGGTTGTGTGAGCAGGACCCACCTTTCTAGCCACTGTAGTGCTTCCTGCCCTGCACACCTAATGCCTTCTCAGTAGGGGTAATAAAACTTTGCCAATTCACTCCGAGCAAATTTACTTCCAGGTCATGGCTCACTGAGTATCTGCAGGTAAAAGGGACTATTTTAATGAAGTAGATCATTATGTACTTAATATTTTGAAAGGATATGTTTCCACTAGAAAAAAAATCTAAGCTGCAGAGCTGCTTCAGGAACAAACTTGTGAATTTGGACCTCAGCAATTGTGATTAGTCTCACAAGTGCTCTATCACTTACTCCTCCTCCTGTGTCCCATTCTCTTTTAAGCTTGTCACACAAGGGAAGTTAAACTGCATTAAAAACACCTTGCAATGTCACTTCATCAGTCCAAATCCATCTGAACGAAGAGGTGGCTTTCATTTTACTCCCAGGCATTGCTCAAATGCAATTTCTTCCAAGGACTTTGCTGAGCAATGAGGACAGAAGACCTTCCTTACACTCCTGCCATGCTCCATGTGGTGTTGTAACTATTTCAGAAGTTCTGTTGTTTGGTGTGTAACTCATTAAAACTCCAGTGGATAATGATGGCTTTCAGTGTCTGCTGCTCTGTGTTTGTATAGGCATAAATGACATTCTTATCACTAATGCCCTGCACCTGGCCTCAGAGTTCATTGTTAGGAAGTATTACTTACCTGGTGTGCTCCAAGGCCTGGTAAATGTAACCCACATCATTTGTCCCACATTGTGGTAGGTTTCTTAATGCTGAGGCAGAGTACTGTGGAAAGAAAACCTGCTGTGTTACAGTTTTCACCCATGTTCTTTCCCATAATAGCTTTTTTGTGGTATAGCTAATGTAGATAAAGATGGTGTTAGCTTTCATCCTTTTATCATTATCCTATGATGACATTACATATCTCCTACTGCCATGGGTAGTGAGGCATATATCCCAGGACACTTGGAAAAATACTGTCTAATTAGTGAATAAGTGACTTGAAGATGACTGTGAGATTTACATTTGAGAGACTGAAAGCTCATGTAGCAAAAGGCCTACGAGAGGTGATTTGATCTTGCCTTAGAAGAAAATTATCTGCTGTGTGCTGCACAGCATCTGCATGAACCATGGGGAAGGTCCTGAGCACTGTCTGGCAGGGGTATGGATGCTGGCAGGGCAGAACATCAACTAGGTGAGGTACTTGCTTCTACACAGCATACTCACAAGCAATGGTGCAGAGGTATGGGCCTCGTTGTTGGCTGTGAACCTGCAATATCAGCCTGCTGAGATGCATCTTTTTACAGGGAATGCCTGAGTCTGAACACTGATAGGGATGGCTGCAAGGGGAGAGAAATAACAGGCAGTTACTGCTCACTGATCCGTTTTCACAGCAGCAAAACTAATATAATGCTTGGGTTTTCTCTTCTCTTCGCAGTTTTGATCAGTAACCTGTGCAGCCTGGGTGGTTTTGAGGGTGATAAATCCCTTCTGCTTTCCTGCCCCGTGCCTTGCCACACTAATATATGGAAACAGGGATGCCTCAGAGCTAGTAGTCAGTGGTATGAGCAGTTGCTGTGCCACACTAAATTTCTCACTTTGGGAAGGGTTTGGGTCCTGAGCTGTATTTAACAGTTGAGATGATGAGGAAGCTGAGGGTCCTTGACAGCAGGGTCTTGCTGAAGGCATCAAAAATATGTGCTATGAAAAGGCAAGGGAACTTTTGAGTTATATCAGGGGATTGTAGGCCTGGGTCTGCTGCTGACTTTATGCTTGACTTCTTACAAAACTGTCAGATTCCCTGCTTGCTGTGTCTTTTCTGTGTGTATCCTTTTGAGGAAAAGGGTTCTCATGTGTTTCCCTGTAAAGCAGCCAGCCCAAAGCGGTCCTGATCATATTTAAGATTTCTGTGAGTCCCTGTCCTAGAAACACAGAAGCAGGAATTTGGGAGGTGACATTTGTATACCATATATGCTGCCTTCTAGGTAGGCACCAACATTTTTACATGCCCTGAGTGCTACAATAATGATTTCACAAGTCACTACCATGAAGTCCTGATGTGTGAATAGCAGAAGGAAGTGTGTTGTCAGAGCAGCAGGACTTTCAAAATCTTTGGTGCTAGAAGGAAATTCCAAGCCTGTGAAGTCTGAGTGGGATAGGCAGCAATTTTCATTTTAGAGCTGGATGACACTAATTGTTTCAGCAAAGAATAATTTTCTTTGCAGCAATTCATAAAAGCTTGAAATAGATGTTGTGTAGCAGCTGTGGTATGTTACTCCCTTATCACAGGAATTTCCTACAGTGAAATATGTAGTGGAGGGATGCAGACAGGTCTACTTGGGAATAGCCTCAATGAGGAGTCTTGTGTTCAGAACCCAACCTGAACAGCCCCAGCGTCAGGGAGAGCCTCTCAGTGCACTGCTGAACAGCCTACAGCGATCTACAGGGTATAAGCAGGCCAAAGGCCTTGTGTACTTCAGCTAGACTCATTTCTTTCACGGAAGAGTAATCCATGATTCAAAAAATGTTGTGTATGGGATGGTGTATTTATCCTATACATAAAAGCCTCCATGACTTTTGTGACAGACTCCTTACAAGTGTCTTTTCTTATAATGGAAGCATATGCTACTGAAATGACAGCTATTTCCATATGGTACTACTCTATTGTGTCCTTCCAAATACATTCCCAGCTGTGCAGTGCAACCGCTGGGATTTGGCTGCATTGATGGCCTCTGATGCCCCACCAGGCCCCTGAGTGAGGCATACTGTGATCATTCTCCCATGGTAAAACACGATATGGGACTTCAAGGGCTCCTCTACAGAAGAAAATATTTTTCAAGTGTTGAAAGGCACTTGTGAGGATCTGCAAAACAATCCTAGCACTGTCATGAAATTCATATCCCACTGCATTACATCAGTCTTTCAAAGAATGGTATCACTTTGACTTTTTCAGGTTGAAATTAATCAGAGGTGTAACTCAGGGTCTGGCCTGAAGCTTGCTGAGGTCAATGGAAAGAATCTGTGTTGCTTTTTTTAATGTCAGTAGGCTTTGCACTCCTGCCCAGATGGCATTTTCTCCTTGTAGTGGCTCTTATGTGTCGCAGTGGCAATTCTCCTTTGCAGCCCTTTGTCTCCCTGTGCCAGTCCAACTTCGGTCACAAACATGGCCCTGCACTGGAAAGGAGGATTACCTGTCTTTAGATTCTGATTTAGTTTGTTGGCTTCTGTTTCAATCCCCTAATTGGCTTTGTGTAGGCAGACCTTTGCAACAACAATTCTACTGATGAAAAAAAGCGATTTGCACGCTAGGAAAACCATCAGGGATTTTCCTGTACTTTTCTGTACTTGCCTAGGGTAAGTACTGTGGACTTTGATACTGCAAACATTATGCATGTGGATAATTCCATCTGTGTTAAAAGTTTAATTGATTTTAATGGTTCAACTACCAGGTAAAGCTGTTCTACAAATGCTTTTTATGGGCAGACCTCCATGGGCCTTAACACGTGCTATAGAAAATGATGAGAGTCTTCCCACAGGGAGAAGTATTCAGGCCTGGGGCTTTTGTCTGTTCTTGTGTTTGCAGAGATTAGGGCCTGAGTTTTTTTGCTTTAATATCAATTTTTAAATGAGCCTTACTATACTGATGTGCAGAGCAGAAATTTAGTAAATGTAAATTAGATGTAAATTTACCAATTTATATGTGAACATCAGGGACAAACTGCTGCTTGTTCCATGTTATTGTTCATGCAGACAGGCAAGGAGATGGAGTAGCCGAACCTGGAGACCAGCCTGCCAGGCAGAGGGCTGTGCTGCAGAAAACACCTGCTCTCTACCTGGGCTTGTACTGGAGCCAGCATCAGTTCCTCCCTGGTGCTTTGCTAGAAGAACAGGGCATATCTAAGCATGGGTGTATTAAGCAGGACTGTGGAGATGATGTTACTTTTCTACAGAACATAAAACTGTGTCCAATCTGATGGCTGCATTTCATGACACCACTGGAAATTTAAGAAGGGACCACAAATGATCAACAGGATGCCCTAAGGTCTGTCAGGCCTGCCTTATGGTGAAAAACATAGGCAGGTCTACTTAGCTTATCAAGCAGAGGGAGTAGATTAAGAGTTGACTTATTGCAGTTGATGCATACCTACATAAAAAAACAATTTTCTGATAGAAGAGAGAGAGAGGTGTTTAATCTAGTAGACAAAGACATAATAAGATTCAATGGTAGGTGGCTGCTGCTGGATAAATTCACAGAGATACCAATGAGAGTGGCTGACTGCCAGTCCTGTTTATATGGGGACATGAGGGATTCTCGGCTAATTCAAAGCCATTAATTGAAGAATGTGTGGTATTGCAGAAATTACATTGCATTTCAGCCACAAGATATGGACTTGACAGAGGAATTACAAGTAAATATCCTTGGACTCTGTTGCACAAGTCAAGCAGGATAATCGTGTTTTTTCCTGGCCTGAAATCCTTGAAGTCTGTGAAAATGGATAAGGAGTGTAATAAGGGCTTTTTTTTTTTTTTCCTCTCCAGTTGACAGATCCACCAATGTGATACAGAGCACCAGATTCCATTATATTGGACAGCAAGTATTTTCTATTCTACCAGCTTCAGTAAAGACCTAATGAAACAAAACATAACCCCTTTATCATGAAAGCTGCTGACATTTGCTATTAGCTCACCTAATGGAGCTAGCAGGGCATTGTGCCTGCAGCTTTTTCCCACTTGCCCAATTATTAGAAAGAGACACTGGCAGCTCTTCCAGCCTTTCTCACAATTATCTTTTTTGCTTGAGGCAAAAACTTGTAACCCTGGCTCTGTTCTCCTGTGGAACAGCTGCAAAATCGAGGGCTATGGTGCAAGTTATTTTTAGATACTGCATAATATGTCTCACTATAAACAGGGCAGGAAATCTGCAAATGAAAAATGCCTTTAGATTAGCTCTGAAGCAGCTGATTGAGAGGTGATCTAAGAATTGAGGCAGGTCTTTTCTTAGTAGTTAAATTGTATTCCCTACTTCAGTGTTGATCAGGTCTGAGTGCTGAAATGCTTCAAAGAGATCTGCTGCTGCCTGTTAACCAATGCTTGGGTCACCTCTGTTAATAAACATCTCAGTTAACCCACTCCCCAGGTAAAGGATGTGCTTGCGATCTCCTATTTTATAGAAATATATGTGTATATATTTTTTTTCTATGCTGCTTTGTACAAGGTATAGATATAGGAAATCAATTGTGGGTAAAGAACTGCATGATTTTTTAAGACCTGCACACTGATACATCTTTCTTTCTGCACTTCTGCTGCTAGGTAGGAACAACAGGAAAATGTATGTTGCTTACAGGACACTGTTAGGGAAAGAGAAAGGGAAAGGAAATCTGTGCTGCTGTGTCCTGGCAGAATGCAAAAGCGGTAAAAGAGAGTGAGGGTGAGTGGGGACTTAAAGCTCATGTGTGTTAAATAGTATTTCACAGCATGGGTATTCAGCTGTGAGGCACCTGCCCCTGTAGGAATGTCTGTAGGATGTGGCATTTTTGTCTGGTTCAGTAAAGGTAAGAGAATACATTCTTTAATTTGCAGGGAGGCAGCACTTTTTTCTCTTGTCACCTTTCCTATGTATCTCCAGGATGAGTTATTAAGCCAGTTATGACAGTGTTTTAAGTGTTGTAATTAATGGAAAAAAGGAATGTTGTTGAAACAAGGAGTAAGCATTTGCAAACACATAGCAAGCTTTGCCCACAAGTAGAGAAATATGCAATATATTGGACGTGAAGTTGCCATGTGCTAGTAGCATACAGATTTCTCACTACACTACAGTGGAGGGAAAACATTGTCCTCTAAAACTATTTTTCCTCCTGATCCACCTCTAAATCGGGTTGAACCTTTTCAGGTTGAGTGGCCACATATTGTGATTGGAAGAGCTTCTCTGCTGCACTGTGTATGTGCAACCTCTCCTTACTGTGGAGTTCAAATAATCATTTTCAAAATGAGACCCTGGGGTAGGGAGGGGTAGAGGTGCCTCAGCAGAAGCCTCAGCTTTCTGGTCCCCATTAAGAAGAACATGATTAAAGTAAGTGTAGAAGACCTAGGGCTCCTTGGCTCCAAGGAAACAGGGAACAAACCATGATGTGAGCAGTAAAATAAATTAAGTAAATCCCCTGAATAGACGATGGAGCTTTTAACAGGTAGAGCAGAGTTGCTGGAAATTTGAAGGCAAGCTGGCTAGGGGTGCTTCATTGCATATTTGTAAGCAAGATAATGCAAAAAAAGAATCTAGTTTGGGGGAAGGAGGTATCAGGCCTTGGTATCATGAAGAAAATGCACCTGCTGGATGGTAAGGATCAAAACACCAGAGGAAGAATTCGAAGATATTTCCAGAGAAATATTCTATGATTCATGCACTAGCAGCTTTCATTCTCAAGCAAAGCTGGAAATCCTCATTATTCTTTTAAAATATATGCTATTTGCAGTATTTACTGCATAACTGGGGGTAGCTTTTTGAAGAATGTGAGAAGTTTTTAGCACGTGTTTTGTCAAGTGATGACAATCTCAGTAGATTTACAGAAAATAAATACTGGAAATTATTGTGCTAATTATTGCAGGTTTTGCAATAATACTGCTCCCAAATATATCATCTCGCAAGAAATTTTAAGGTAGAAACAAACTATTCGATATGTCCAAAGGGGCCTATTTATTTCAGAGTTTTTACAAGCCTAGTTTCCCTTACTTTTCACTGAAACAATAATATGAAAACATACTGTTAAGATTATCTAAGAGGAATTATTCACATTTTTTCAGTTGTTCAAAATGGTTTTATATCACTTTTGTTTCCATTTGCAGTGCCTCTTGTAGCTGATAAAAGTAGTTTCAAAACTATTTGCCAGAACAGCAAAATTTAAGCAAGCATTGTACACTTAAGGTACAAAGTAGAGATCCAATTCAGGATTATGAGTATCTGCAGAAGAAAGCTCATTGGAAAAGTTCTATTTATCCAGTCAGAGCACAGAAACAAAAAATGTGGCTTAGGAAACTGAGTGCTGTATATATTCAATGTTCATATTTAATGGTTTGCTCACAGCCTGTAGGATGAGATTTGCCTTACAGAATTGTTCTGAAAGTACTTTCAAGCAGTGACTAAATTCTAGAAGACTGTGATTAGAAGAGAATTTTAAAATCACATTATTAGTTACTTGTCCAGCTCTGGAAATTGCAAGATCCCTGGTAATGAATTATGCAAAGTAAATATCCAAGTTGCCTTGCTGCTTCAGTTGGAGCTATAACAGTCAGGCTTAAAGCAGTAGTATCTGCAGTCTTCTGCTACATCTATCTTGGGGTCATGAATTTCTAAGCTGAGCTGGTATCACTGAGATGAATCCCTTTTCCGGGACTCTGGGGATATCTCCTTAGTATTTGTAGCATAGGATCTGCAACCTTTGTTACAACAGCTTAGTGAAACAAAAGGTAACCTCATATTTATGACTTGGAAGGAAAACAATTTTTTAACATACTTCAGTTGGCTGCTTGGAATTGGTAGAAAAAAGTTTCTGTAACCTATTCAATGGCAAGGAAGAAATGTCTGCAAATCCAGAGGAGGAACAGATTTGTTACTGGCAGAGGCAGCACTAGGCATTGGCTCAGTATGTGGTCGCCTGCAATACCACAACTAAAGAAGTATATCAGTATTAGGAGAGATGTGGTTACTCAGTAATGGCCCTGTTGAGTCACTGTTCTTTGCTTTTACAGGTACTCACTGTTATTTGACTATGAAATGGAACAGGAATTGGAAAAATCTATCTAAAAGTGGAAATGCAATAGAGAGGGAACTGGCTAGATGGCTGAGCAAAGTCTGAGGCAAGGTATTATTAATTAGGATTACAATATACTCCTTAAATTCATTCCATACATGGGTAACTTAAAAATCAACACACTGAAGCCCTCACAGTTCTTGAATTAATTTAATTTCTCTGGGATATAGGACTTTTTGTGGGCACCTCAGCTAGGTCTTGCCCCCTTACCCACCAGCTTCTTTTCCCATGGGATTCTCTGCCAAAACAAAGCCCCTCCACTGCAGAGCCCTGCTGCCCCCAGCAACTGCTTCTGCAAACTATGCGTCCCTTTTAAGCACTTGCAGGTCTGATCTCTAAGGATCAGTAAGGCCAGCACCCCAGCCACTGCTGGAAAACAGAGTACAATTTGCTCTGAACAAAATCTTTCAAGGCTGGATCAAAATAACAAAACACTTACAAGGAGGGCAAAGTTAGTTACGAGAGGTAGTGCTTTTTGGTCACAGAAAACAGACAAGCTTGGAGCTTATTGGAGCTTTCCGCATATTTGCCACCTTCTGGCACCACGTATTTCCCATGTGGAGACCGAGGTAGGAGAGGGATACCCGAGGTCAGCCCACAAAGCCTATTTTGTTTCTCACAGTCTCATGCGTCCCAGCGCTTGACAGCCCTTCTTTCTTTCTCTTTCCATAAACACATACACAAGACCCATGTCTCGTTAAACCTTTTGAACAAGGCAAAACCAGACTGTGTGAGCTTTGCCAGAGGGTATAACTTCAAAAACGTTGTTATTAGGGACCTAAATTAAGTACCCGCCAGTGCCTTCAATTCCTACGTGAAGCTTTATCTTGTCTGTTTACCAGGAATAAAATCACAAATAAACTTACATGACAGGAATAAAATCACCAACAAACTTACATGAATATATAGAACAAGGATAATACTGTTGTCTTGGAATATTTTCATGATTATTTAGTGCATCAGTGCAGCTTTATCAGTCAAACAGTCCCTGAAAAGTGTGCATATCTTAAAAAAAATCATGAGAACTCAGGGAGAGAATGCAAAATAAACCAGGAACGATGCAATCTGTTTTCAATAGGAGACGAAAGGCTGGTTTTAACTACAAAGTTGAAGACTCAGAGATGAAAGCTGGAGCTGTGAGATGCTGTATCAGCACGGTCCCAGCTGCCTCACACTCTTAGCAGCCTCTTGGAGAAATCACAGTGCTGGTCTGTCAGGGGTTTCCAGAGCCAGCATCACATCCGCTGAAATCAGGGCATCATCAGAAAGATCTGAGACCACTTTGCGTTTTGATAGTCATAAGCATTTTAGGTGAGTCTTCCCACTCTCTCTTCTATTTTGTTCTAGTTGGTCACTACCCAATGGAGCAGAGGCAGCTGCATTTTCATGGCACTTTGTACATATGTACTTTATGCCAAGCTTTGAGAACCATGGGAGCATAATCTACAGAAACGTGAACAACTATTGCTAACAGCAGCAGTGTTAAAGAGCTCCATGCCCCAGATGTGCTACTGTTGGTTGTATCTATACTTTATTCCCTTGCATTTACTTCGTAAACTTTTGAGGTGTTTTAGTAGTTGCTGTAGCACAGTTACCACAGCGCAGCTGACTCATGCTGTAGCCAGTACGTTGCACAGACCAAATGTCCCTCACTGTGTTGGAGAGAGGTACATTATAGGCAACTGGAGAAAAACAGAGTGTAGATAATTAGAAAGTGCTATGAAGCAAATCCAAAAATTATAGCACTGCACAGATTGATTAACATTCCAAAACCAGAGCTGGAGTCACCCTAAAACCAGTATGTCTTGTTATTGTGCAGGTGTGTGCAGGTTCATGACCATAAGTTTTGCTGCTGAAATGGGTCTTATTCTTCATCTAGACCATGATCCTGTAACTGAATATCTGTTAATAACTTTGAATAATTTCACTTGTATGAGCTTCCAGATAAGAATGGCAGCCAAAGTACAAAAGCTCCTTCTTTGTCATACTTCAGCTAGTCCTCTGGGACACCTGCACAGAAAAGAGTCTCTGTAGCAAACCCCAAGATAATAACAACACCCTGGGTCCACTTACTAACATCTGCAAGTTCAAAAAGTGAAGTGTCTGGGATATGAACCCAATGTTTTTAAAAAAGACTGAGTAGTTTTAAAGATGAGCTAGCAAGGAGCTGAGAAGCCTTTCAGAAAGTTTTTTTCGGGAAGTTTTCCTGTGGGAACCAAGCTGGAATTTGAGAAATGAGGTCTGTGTGAGAAGAGAAGTACAACTAGTCACACTTAGCCTTCTTGCCATATCGCCCTGCAGTGCAAATAGGAGAACATCTGGAGGCATTAACAGGCACTGGGAGCCCAGTGTTTGCATTTCTTCCTAGTAAATGAGAGATTACATTTACGTTTGCAAGAGAAGATGGGAAATTATTATGTGGGATGAGTGAGGAAAGAAACATGTTGAGGCTGGGTGTACTCTAGGTTGACTGTGAGATGATTTAAAGGAGAACATTCATACAAACCCATCCCTGTGCTGTAGAGCAGAATCTAAAGGAGATGATTTTTTGACACCGTTTCCCACAGCATTCTCCTGGAGAAAATGGCTGCTCATGGCCTGGACAGGTGTACTCCTTGCTGGGTAAAAAACTGGCTGGATGGCCGGGCCCAAAGAGTGGTGGTGAATGGTGTTAAATCCAGCTGGCAGCTGGTCACAAGTGGTGTTCCCCAGGGCTCAGTATTGGGGCCAGTTCTGTTAATATCTTTATCAGTGATCTAGATGAGGGGATTGAGTGCACCCTCAGCAAGTTTGCTGACATCACCAGGTTGGGAGGGAGGGTTGATCTGCTCAAGGGTAGGAAGGTTCTACAAAGAGATCTGGACAGGCTGGATTGATGGGCTGAGGCCAACTGTATGACGTTCAACAAGGCCAAGTGCCGGGTCCTGCACTTGGGTCACAACAACCCCGTGCAGCGCTACAGGCTTGGGAAGGAAGAGTGGCTGGAAAGCTGCCGGGTGGAAAAAGACCTGGGGGTGCTGGTTGACAGCCGGCTGAATATGAGCCAGCAGTGTGCCCAGGTGGCCAAGAAGGCCAACGGCATCCTGGCCTGTATCAGAAATGGTGTGGCCAGCAGGAGCAGGGAGGTGATCGTCCCCCTGTACTGGGCACTGGTGAGGCCGCACCTCGAGTCCTGTGTTCAGTTTTGGGCCCCTCACTGCAGGAAAGACATGGAGGTGCTGGAGCGTGTCCAGAGAAGGGCAACCAAGTTGGTGAGGGGCCTGGAGCACAAGTCTCAGGAGGAGCGGCTGAGGGAACTGGGGCTGTTTAGTCTAGAGAAGAGGCTGAGGGGAAGAGACCTTATCGCTCTGTACAACTACCTGAAGCGGGGTTGTAGCGAGGTGGGTGTTGATCTCTTGTCTCAAGTAACAAGTGACAGGACAAAAGGAAATGGCCTGAAGTTGCACCAGGGGAGGTTTAGATTGGATATTAGGAAAAATTTTTTTAACAAAGTGGTTATCAAGCATTGGAACAGGCTGGCCAGAGAAGTGGTTGAGTCACCATCCCTGGAGGTATTTAAAAGACGTGTAGATGTGGTGCTTAGGAACATAGTTTAGTGGTGGACTTGACAGTGCTAGGTTAATGGTTGGACTCGATCTTAAAGATCTTTTCCAACCTAAATGATTCTGTGATTCTACACTAATTCATAAACCTGCTGCCTTATGAGAAGAAGGGCTAGAGGTTGCTTTGGGCAACAGCCATCTTGTTACAACCATTGATCACACCATCTCTCCTAATCCTCTGGGGACTGTCTGCCCTTATTCTCCCAGGTGGCACTTGCCCCTGAGATCCATCAGTGATATGGGCTGTAACCAGTTTTATACCTGATTGATCAGGATGACAGGGACATGCAGTGCCCTCTACTCACTGTCTTGGGATCTGTCGTTGCCAGCAGGGAGTCTTGTCAAAGATGGTAACATTTTTGTCAATGTTTTTACCCCACCTACTTTGTTGAAATAAAAAGGAGATCTTTTTAAAAACTGTGACATATATGAGAAAATTACTAGCTAATGATACTTTAACTGAGATATAAGAAGAGGAAAAATAAATATGTATATTTACATAATAAACAGCTGATCATGGTCTGGAACCATCTGGTTGTGCAGGTGTTTGTTATACCTGATCATGTGCTTTTCTTTCTGTTATCCTTCTCCTCCAACCATTTACTTTTCCCTAAGATGATGTGGGGTTTTTTTCTTCACTTATACTTTTAAGTAATTTGGCACTTTAAGTGAGGCTGCTGATCTGAGGTTCATGGCATGATCCCCAGTAATAGGGCTCCTACAGAGCATCCACTCATGCTTCCTGTGGTGTTGCAGACTTCCCACACCTCTGGGCTCCTGGTCTGGAGCACAGCTTCTATACATGCCTCCATTATGTGAATAAACAACCAGAATTATAACAACTTGGAGGCTATGTGATTCCACTTCCTCCCACAAAAGTCACAATGATGTTCATTCTCATGAATAAACACACTAATGATCACTAATTCTTTGCCTTTTTGCAAACACAGTCTTAGAAGAGGTAACTTTATAATTGACACAATAACACTTCAAGACATTTCTGAGACTGACTGTGTAGATGCCTAGGATCGTTAGATCTTCTGTATCAACAAGTAAATAGATGTCTTTTGCAATCTCCATTAATTTAAAATATTCATGTTGTTACAATGCATTAAATGCATATGTTTTGTGCAAGGAATAATGGATTTGATGTTGTCTGTAGAGCAGTGGTACAAAAGGGCTCCAGGGTCAGCGACTGGGACTCCTGTGAGCATCTCCAAAGCAGTATTCAGAGTACATCACAGGCTTCAGCCTAGCTTTAGTGAAGGCTGAGCTGACACTTCAAAATAGTTCATCAGCACAGAAATGTGCATTAGTGTCTGGATATGTAACAGAAAATAGCTAATGAATGCACTTTTGCTAAGAGAATTTAGTCTGAGGAGTCTGTGAAGATGCCGGTTGGAACTTATATGCCCGATATTAAAATGCAATGAGAAGAAAGGGTTTTGTCAAGTAGGCAAGGTAAGGAGGGTATAGATGGGCTGAATTAAATAAGAATATGGTGCTAAAAAATGTTAAGATGGTAGTCTGTGTTAATAAAAGCAGGTGGGAAGACTTCAGCTTGATATTCTAGTGTGAATTTATTTTCCTTCTCAGTTAGTGTCATTACCTCGTGTTGTATTTATATAAAATACTTCATTATGATGGAAGGTGAGGACATATAGAACAGAAAAAAATAGCGCGTGGTAAGGGCTGTTTTCTCTTGAGGAAATGTTTAGAGTCTTCCTTAGAAAGCTTACCAGCTCTGAGCTCAGTTACATAGGCATAAATCTTCAGTAACATTTCTGAAATCAATGTAATTATAATGGATTTATAGGGGTATAATCTGCCTTTTACAGAGTATTTACCTGATAAATGCTAATGACTCCTTGGAGGTGAAAGTGGAGGGAATTTGGAATTCTACCCAAGGAATACAAAATGGGACTGTAGTGTATAAATCTTCCTTAACTTTTGAATTGTTGCCAGCAGATAAATTCTTCCCAAGGAAATACTAATGAAAATCTTTTCTGATTTTATGTCTCAACAGTACCAACGAAGCAAAACTCCACAGTGTTCTCAAGTTGCATGTGATACAAATTTGGCCCATGGTAAACGCAAACAAAACTTGCATCTCCTTTTAACATTTTCCCATTTCTTCACAGCAGTGAAGTGGAGGATTCAAGGTGCAACCGTGTACACACAATTTGCTTATTGCTGTGCTGCAGTGCAGCTTGGCATTCTTCTCACCTGCTCAGGGCTGAAGCTGTCTTAAGCCTCCTGCATACCTCTGATGTACAAGAGTTGCTAACTTTCATTTTATTGCTATTTCCTGCAGATGGCCAGAAGTCCATTTTCCTCAACTATTAATATGAGACCAGAGAGACTTGTGAGATTTCTACAAAGCTTGCTCTGTTTTGCAATTAGTTTTGTCTGCTAGTCTCAGATATTCACATGTCAATGAATGACTGCAATGCCCAATGTTATTTTAGGTCAAAATCTATACCTATGAATAAACTAAGTGCAGAATGGCAGGAAGTGTAAGGATAGTACATCCATTCTCCACGGTCCTTTCTAGAAGAAAATTCAGAAATTACTCTTTCCAGATGAGCTGCATAATAGAAAACACAATTGTATTTTTATCAATTAGTGTAATGAATGCACATTGTGGTTTTTTAATTGGTTACCTCTAAAAAGTACTTTAGGAAAAAAAGGCATCTATATTGAAGAAGAGGTAGCATGATAAATACAGAGGAAATAATAAAACTCCAGAGAAAGGAAATGCAACAAATGGAGTCTGTTTTACCTCCTGTAGGCTTAAACCATCAGGGCCTTCCAAAAATAAAAAATCCTCTAAGCTTAACTTTCAGCATGAAATAAAACTTGCCGAAGCATTTTGCAGCTTCATGATAACAAAACAAATAGCTAACTTCATATCTTAAACACTTCCTTTCCTTCACAGTCACAAAAACAAAGTGAGGGAGAGCACCCAGTTCTCCCTGAGGACATATTCATCCACCCTTCACTAGACAGGTAGCTTCTTTTCAAGAGCTTCCACTGTGTATGATGGCATCCTTATCATGGATAATGACCTGCTGATAGCCTATGATACAGCTCCAGACACCCACTGATGGGAGAAGGATGTGCTCAACCACCAGCCGAACCAGCCCCAAGCCTGCACTGAGGTCTCCCTGTGCAGCTGCTGAGGTTGCTCCACACTTCCCCCTCCACAACAGGGTGCTTGGGTTCAGGCTTTAAATGAACCCTGCAACGTTTCCACTGAGGCTCAGAGGGAGTTTGCTCCTGATTTCTGTTAATTTAGAATTGTGAAATGGCAGTTATGTATTTTAAGGAAAAAAAAAAAGAAGAACCATGACCCTTTGCCATCCCCAAAGAGGTTAAAAAGATGGTGCACTGGGTATTCCTTGCATTTGCCATTGGGCCTAATGTTTTCAAATTTTTCTTCTGTGAGGCTTAAAATTCCATTTTAAATGTGGAAACAGATGTTTGAGTAATGACAGGACTTTAGAAGCAACAATGGTAAAAATCATTAGGTTTGCTAACAGGAATTAACTGACATCTTCAGAAAGTATCCCTTAAGGACTGTCTTCACTAGGCGTGGGTCCTGATGTAGAAATTTTCAGCAAGATTTTAAACAGTTTTTCCATCTCAGCAAATACTCCTGTGTAGTTGCAGATAAAGCTGTCATAAAATATTCTTCTGATACTCTGTAGCATGCTTATATTTGTTTTTTGGCAATCACACCAGTAATGTGCATGTGTCCATAAGAGTACAGATATGGTAAGTATTTGGGGATCACTGATAAGCAGGGAGTTTGGAACTCTGTTAGCCACTGCCCTGAGTGTGAACCACCAGCCCAGCGCAGCAAGAGCCTCTCTGCAACACAGCACACTCCACCTTGCCCTTACAAGAGACCAGTTCCACGCAGCTACCTACACAGGTGCTAAATGGGGATCAGTATCACTCCCCCAGTCTTCTATTTTACAGACAGCATTGTCTTCTTCTGACAGTTTTCTATTAGCCTTGAAAGTTTGAAAGTACCAGGGATTAGTGGTGATAAACCTAAATCTGTATTTCAGTGCAAATTACTTTTGGTGATACCCACTGCATTGTAGCCTGTTGTCAGATGTTACCATGCTTGGTATGTCATGTTTAGTTAAAATGAATATGGAGTATACGGTCATCTGTTTGGCTGGAGTAACTTCTAGGAAGACCATGTTGGGGAAATAATAGTAACAATAAAAACAACACCACCAACAATAATAATACATTTTAATTATTATTCATGTAATACATAAAAATTACAAGAAGATTTACAAATACTTCTCTTTCTTTTGCTATCTTCATGGGTTCTTTTGGAGAGAGTTGTCCTGTATTGCTGGCATAAGCAAACTTTTAAAATAATATGGAATTGCTTTAATGTCACCATTGATTTCTCAACAGCCTCTGGTCTTTCTCTTAGAATTCTCATCCCTTAATGGCTTTCATGTAGCTCTTTTTAATACATTCAGGATTCTTCATTCAAGCTTCTTCATTCAAGCTTCTTCAAAAATCCACATGTACTATTCAGGCCCCACTGCCAAGGTACAATAAGGGGCTACAGTACTGCACTGGCAGCTTAGTGCCAAAGCCTGAATTACCTTTCCTGTTATCTCAAACTCATTAGTGATTCTGGCAGTCAGAATCCACATTTTACCTGCAAGTGGAGAGGGTTTTCTTTTATTTTTTAGGAGGCTTGGCACATTCATGATCAATGTCTGGAAGTTTTGTAAAATGATGTGGAGTGTGCCTGCAAACACCAAATCTCACTCAGGTTTACTCAATTTGTAAAACATACATTTGTAGCTGAAAAAACAATCTCTGTATTCTCCAGGAGGTATTTATCAGGCCTATCCTGGCAGTAGCAGTACATGGTTTATGGTCAGTTTCAGCTAACAGTGGTGTCCCATAAATAAAGGAATTTTTTTTACAGCCATGGCTTAAGGCCAAAGCCTCCTTCATTCTTTCGGCATATTTACATTCAGTTTTTGTTAGTGGCCATGATGCATTAGCCACTTGTCTCCAGCTTCAACTGTGTTATTGAAAGAGTATTGTGCCAATACTCGCCTAGGATGCATCCATGAACAAGTTACTTTTGTGCTTATTGTCATAGTATTTCAGGACTGGGGCCTCTTTAATTAAATCCTTCAGTTTCTCAAGCACTCTCTTAAGGTTTACATCTGTTGTTCTTTGAATGTTTTTGAGCAGTCATGCTTTAAGGCTGCTGGTTCAGACAACTACGTTAGTCATAAATTTCTCTACATAAAGCACAGTTCCAAGAAATCATCACACCCCTCTGTTCAAGCAATTATGCAGTGATAGCCATAGCATTATTATGATCTTTGCTGGGTTCCCTTCTCTCCCATCCACACCCTTTGCATGACACCCTCTTATCATCTGCATTTGTTTAGCTTTAGCCTCACAGCACCAAATCTCTCCAAAGCTGCTCAATGCCTGTGATCATGGTCTTCTGTTGTGTTACCAAATGCCAAGCCTGAGTCCCCTAGGAGCTTTGACTCGAATTGTCAGCCCTGTTACCAATCTCCAGCTAGTCTCTTTTCAGGGATGCAGCCATGAAACCCAGGGAAACCTAGCCCCGAAATCTAGCCCTGCATCTAGGGATACAGCCCTAGATTTGCAAGATTGGCTCTGTGATCTCACAGTCTTTTGTGCTTTTTTGACCTCAGGCAACTTCTGTGCTTCTGTTTAAAAACAATGTGTTCCTCTATTTCACTTCAATACTTCTGACATTTCTGGATGACAGTTTCATAGTTGCCTTTTTCTGCCTGAAACCAATATTGAAAGCATCATGTGCTCTGGCCATCACTGTTTCCAACAATAAAGGTATTGGCCAGCTGCCTTTCTCTTGGCTGCCACCCGTCACCTGCAGATGCATGTACCAAGGTGGAGATTTCTGTGCTTACTGTGTGCTTCCCAGGAGCTGTTGGTTACCACAGCTCAGCTGTGGTGTGCTGATTTGTTAAGCTTTGTTAAGCTAGTGAACATGCAGAATGAAGAGCCCGTGGCTTGAAATAGCCTCCTGTGTGTCTGCATCTTGAACTCTGGCGGGTCTTTTACCAGCTCAGTCTTCTCCCCAGGGTTTCTTTACCTTGCTCAGCCTCTGGGACTGTGCTTCATTCCTTGTTCGTGTGGAGCCTGACAGACAGATACTTGGTTCAAAATGAGATTTCAAGACCCTGACACTGGCCTTTGCATAACAGTAATCTGTTTAACCAGCTCTTCTGAGAAGGTTTCAAGGATACATATGCTAGAGAAGTTTAGCTACATAGCTTCACTGTGTAGCTACTTCATCCTAGCGTAAACCCATCTTAGGACTCTAATAACGTTCATAATAGTAGTTCACTTGTTGATAGTAGTGGTTTCATGAAATTCAAATGGACATACATTTACTTACATGCAGACCTGATCTCTTGCGTCTCTGCTTTTCTTTTCTGAGCATGGTAAGTTCTGGACTGATCTGCACGGCCAACATAGCAAAATACAAACAAAGTTTGAAAAGCTGTTTTCTCTTAGCTAAAAAAGTGTTCTTGATACTTGAAAATGCTTGTTCTGTAAGACCAGAACATTGTAGGTCAGGGAGGGTTTTTGTAAGCTAATGGCAAAGGAGTCTAAATCTGTATTAATAATAAGCATTTTTAGGCAAAGTCCTAAAACTTTATCAGTTTTAACCTCAGTAGCTAAACTATGTTCTGTAATTACTGGTAGAATACCTTCTACAAAGAACTTCAGTTCAGTGCCTTCAATTGAGGCAGGTAGTCCAAGACAGCTCAAGGTATAGTCTTTGGGGATTCAGACTTGTTATAGAGTGTCATATGTGCTTGGCATATTGTTCAGGTATGGTGTGAAGGCCAGCAACAATGAAATTACTTGGTTTCCTCAGTGTTGATCATTTTAGCATACTCATCTTTAAATTGAGTTTTTGTTGGTCATTGGTTATGAAAAGATATTTGTTTTTCTCAGATAGATAGAAAAGTCAATTGTATGCAAGTATCATACAGGCTACTGGAACTCTTCTGAATTATTAACCAGCTGGACTCTTTTGAAGATAGGTAGAGAAACTCTAGAGACAATTTGCTTATTGTGTTGCCTTAGCCAGTCAACTGGCATTTTGGAAGGTTTGTTACTTAACCCTCCTCTTTCTCTATTTTAAGGCAAAATCCTCTGGGCCTTCACTTGTGAAAAGCTCTCACTGATTTCACAGTATGCTTTCCAGCATGAAATCATCATTATTTGGCTTATTTTGTGTAATAATTGTTTTTTTCTCAAATATACCTAAAGAAAGAAGGTACTAAAAAAAAATAATTCTCTAAATGTCTTGGAAAATGTAGGCTATGGATCAGAATTAGGAAATTTTCCAGTACATTATGCAGCGTCATCCAGTTTCCAGCACACGAATCAGATTTGGCACTGTGGCAAAGGAGTTGAGGGAACACACTGTCACCTGTCTTGCCCTCCCAAGGATGTCAAAATGTGCTATGGCAAAGGTCTACCACAGCAAAAGTCTACAACAGCAAAGGTCCACCACAGCAATAACTCCCTTCTGCCCACCTGTCTCCTCAGCTTCCCAAGCAGCAAGAGAAAAAGTTGCCTAAGGGGTGACAGAGCAGGTTTGCTGAGCTGTGAAGAGCTGCTACCATCTCCCCTTCCTTTCCATGCCATAGCAGCTTTCACCACTGCACACTGTCATCTAGATGACAAGCCAGTAGGACCTGGGCACACACCCCTGAACCGTCTCATCCATGAGCCAAATGCAAGTACTTTACTTTCCAGTGAATTATCTATATCCCCATGGCCAATAGGATGCTAGGAGAATTTTAACTGGTCTTCCCACTAGACCACACAAGTGCCCTGATGTTGGCATCTGATCCCCAGCATCAGAAAAGCTGAACCTCCAGCTAAGAGTTTTGAGGGAGCTGGTTGTGAAACACTGAACAACTGGAAGTCATTAACTTCCCTTCTGAACAAAAAAATCAGCTTTGTTGTGTCTACGTGCCTTCAACTTCTCACTCTAAACAGTGTTCATATTCTTAAGACTTGTTGCAGAAAATAGTTTATTCCAAGTAAATACAGGAAATTCCTTTTTGGTATTCTGATATGTCTAGGACAAACCCACTGCTGCTGTGGGTTGAGGTATTTGTGCTCAGAGCAATGATCTAATAACCTCCCTTCATTAAAAAATAACCAAATAAGCTTGTTTTTTTTTCTGGAACCAGATGAGTGAAGCAACAGCAGAGTTACACTAAAAGCCCAAGCAACTGTCCCTGCTCAAAACAAAGGAACCTGCAACACATATGTGGGCATTGTGGCTTTTCTAGGTATTTTGGTGAAAGACAGGATTAGAGAGTCTGCTTATTGGCGTGAGAGAATCAGAAGAAACAGCTGGAATAGGGTTGGGCTGTTTCCAATCGGCCTATTATGTTGTTGGACCAAAAATAAATTTAAGAGGAAGAAATGTTTTTTGTGTACTGGAAACCCAGGTTGCAGTCAAACACCAGCAGGGTTGAGAGGGAGAACTTTGGTCGATAATGCTAACCACAACCATTTCCAGCTGCTCTGACTCCCGACGATGACCGAATGGCTGCCTGGGAAGGGGAGGAAAGGGGAATCCAGACGAGTGGCTTTCTGCTGTACCTAGGAATTTAATTGCATTGAAATGCAATTTTGGGGTCAATATTTGATAGTTTATGTCTGCCCTACTACTTTTTAGCTGGATGGTTTCAGCTTTTCCAGCCCAAATGTTGTTTTGAACTGTTACAAATTGGAAGCAGTAGCCTGGAAGTTAATGGAGCTACACAAACATATGATCCCAACAGAAAAAAGGATCAGGCTCTTTTAAGCAATATACTTTATGCTAGGGACCTTACCATGAACTCAGATGGCAAAATACTTGAATGCTGGTCTGTTCAAAAGTTGAAAGATCTTTTTGTAAACCACCTCTGTTGTACATGAGGGCTTTATTATGTACCAACGTGTATTTAATTTTTGTCTTTGGAATGGTTTGCATTAGTGTTCATCGGTGCACATCCAATTTAGATTTAATAAGATAGTGCTTGTCTGTTAATAAAATAACAATAATTAAAAACATATTTCTTGCCATTAAAATTCTATACAATCAATATATTTTCTTTGCCTCTTAAAATATGTTTTTAATGATCAGCTGGAATTACTTTTATGCAGAAAACTGTTTTTAATAAATGAATATTAACGATACATTTGTAAACTTTAATTTTATAAGAGAAAAGGGACTAAACAAACCCCACATAGTTTGAGGGTAAGCAACAAGCTACCAGCAGGTTAAAATTTCAGATGATAAATATGAAAAATAATTTACTGACAGAATTAAAGATGGTCCTTTTAAAATATTCTCATCTATTTCAGTGTGTGAGATTAATTATTTCTCTTTTGTGTGGCCCAGTTAGAGTTCTAAAAGAGAGGGGTTTCTCTTCATTTCTTAGGCCCTTTTATTCCCAGCCCGTGGAAATGAGAGGCTGAAACTGTTAGCTCTACCCTTGGACCCACACTCTGCCTGTGTGTCAGGGACCCACAAAGCCTGATGTGGAATGTTCCCCTCTTTGGCCAAACATCCCACATCCCTGCTGGAGTTTGGGAATGGTCTGTGGGTTAGCTTCTCAACCTGCTGCCATTCTCTATGGGGCATAATGCCACACCATAGGTTTCAGGCCAGATCAAAAACAGAGCAGGGGAGTATGGAGGCAGAGGCGTAGATGTGAGATACCTCCTGTTCCTTCTGCCTGCGAGCCTGGGAGGACAGCTGGTGGCACAAACTTCTTAAATCACCTGGCATGAATGTCCAGGGTTGCCCTGAAGAACTTTTATTTTCACAGCTCTTGGCACAGAGTCACACTGAAAGCTCAGTTGGGGATGAAGGATCTGTCTAAGATATGTAACTTTTGGAGGTAATTCCAGCTGGTACAGCTATGGACTTACCCTGAAATGAGTGGGGCCTAATCACCAGCCCAGTTTATCAAGGGTCAGGGAGCCAAAAATTATGGTCAGGAATAGTGTATGGCATCTTCCCTCCCTGCACAATAAACCCTTTTCTCTTTTCCCAGCGGAGTGTACCCATAACTGAAGATCAAGACATTGTCTTGCAGATATTTTGAAACTAATAAGAAATGATGACTATGTCAAGCAAAATACTTGCAAGGAGGTTTTGTTATGGGGGGGATCAAAGCACAGATGAAAGAGGCTTTTATTTATAAACCACTTTTATTCTTTAACCCACTGGGGGCTGTCATAATATAAAAGACAACCCTTTCTTTGACCTTTCTGTGCAGCTTTATAAAAAAACAAGCATTAGACAAGTTTATAAAAGCACTACTTGAATTCAAGAAATAAAAAAGTCATTGTACTCAGCACCATAAAGCTACAAGCATGATTAGCATCATGTGCAAAATGTAAAAAATAACTTAAAAATTAGTTTATCTTAAAACTATTAAGAGGTTCATTATATGGTAATCTGCTCACAGAAAGAGTATAAAATATGTAAAAAATGTTATGTCTTTTGCCCAAGCTGCATTTTAATGCAAGGTAGATTCTTCCTCAGTGTCAAGTATGCAAGCTTTTTCTGACTCTCCAAAAACACCCATATTTGTACTTTTACTGATAGAACATGACCCTGTCTCACTCACAAGACATGCCTTTTTTATTCTTGCTCTAAACCATATGCGTTGCATTTTCATTAATACCTACAGTAGCATCACCAGTATAATTAAAATGTAATTCAAAAAATATTTGCAGTCTGTTAACATTTCTTTGACTACTCAATTGCTAAATCCTACTCTGAACTGAAAGCACCTTTCTTCTAGTGTACATCTGATATGCAGATTTAAATTAATCTCTTTCTAGGCACCAGTAGCTACATTCACAGAGACTGACACTTTAATTGTCTGTGTCCAAAATTTTCATCCTTCAGCCTCCTGTTCAGCTGCTGCCTAACTTGAGAAGAAGCCAAACGTCCTCTGCTCTTTTATTTGTCCCAGTAAAATCTCCAAGGGTGCTTACATGTTTGCCACACACTGGGTATTCGTGCAATCAGTCAGTCCTGCAGGGTAGCCCACAGTGTGTCCTGCCTGCCAGACATCCTCCTTGCCTTGGTCAGTGTCTTTGAAACTTGCCTACTAAACTGGCTTTTGCACAAAATAACCAGGCCACGCTGCTCGTGCAGAACACAAAATACAGCTAAGAGTGGGAGAGAGAAAGCAGGGTCTATATTCCCACTTCATGTAGGCAGGGTGGGATTTCAACCAAGTTCCCCAGAGCAAAAGCATTAAGCCACTAGGAAAGCTGGCAGCAGGAGAGGGACTCCAGCCAAGGCTTTTCTTGTGTTTGTCTGCTGAAAAGGACCAGCCTGGTTTGGGCTCCAGCCACAGCTCATGGCTCTGAATCCAAATGGTAGGGGTCAGGTACCGATTGCTTTTGAGGCATTGGTGTCGGGCTCTGTTCCTCACCTTGCTATGTCCTGCTTGGCTTAGGAGCTCCCTGACCTCTGGGGCTGCCCCCTTATGTCTTTGTTTATGTGGGGGTGAGTCTTCTAATTGAAGCCTGAGAAGTCTGCAAATGATAAGTGACTTGGGAATAAACACCAATCTGCAGAAGCCAGGCTCCTTTAGTAGGTATAATACTGTATCTCGCTTGGGTTATTGTAATAATTTCTCTCTATTTTGTTAACTTGTCCTCCAGTGTCTGAAATTCCTGGTCATGATTATGAGATAGGCTATATTCTGTTTAAACTCAGAAGTCTGAACCCCAGCAGTCAAATCTTTGCTCCCGACTGATTGAAGTTAAGATGTTCAGGCCTGGAGGAACAATTGATAAGATCAGGCATTTATGCTTCAGTCTTGTAAACAGCTTTTATGTAAATAATGTCTTGAGTTCAATGGGGTGTCTTGCCTGTTTAAAATGAGACAGGCAGATCTTATTTTGCGCACCTCTCGTAACTCAGAGAACTGAGGTCAGCTGCTCCATTTTAGCATCTCTGGGCATCTTTGACATTTTGGAGATGGGAAGTGGAAATGCTGAACTGCCCCATGGGAGACAATTCTCTTCCTATATTTATTCCAGACTGCTGCCAAAACATATTAATGCAAACTAGCTCTCCTGAGATTTCTAACCCAATTTGCAAATATGTAAATTATGACAAAGTCTGAAGAAATTTGTACTTCGCCTGCTTCTCTGAGCTGGACAAAACATTCTGAGATCCATATAGTGTGTCTCTAGGCTATAAGCCAGGGTCAACACCATACTTGGTTCATCTCACTGAACTGACTGAAATTGCGTTTAGGGTATATCTTGTGATGTGTTTGTTAGCAAAGACAAACATGACTGAACAGTTTTCTGCTGACGGGTCCATTTGTTGATCTAAATTAGTGAGGGATACATAACAGGCATGGCTCACTTCTGGGCTTAACTCTGACCAGAAGAGGTGTATGAAGAAACAGGGTTAAATTAAAGAAAGAAAGAATAAACTTAGTCACCATAGGATTCTGGAATCACCTTCTTTCAGATACATATGTTTCTTCTTAAGCTTGAACTCTCCTTAATACCAGCGCTTCAGATCTGAAGAAGATTTGTGCTGATATCAACAGGAAATTCTGTTATCATGCCAATGAATGTATCGTGACTGAAATTTAATCTGACATCTGATCAACTGTGGGTGATCTTGCATTAGGTTGCATATATTCAGAATCAAAGCCTTTCTGCTTCAAGATAAAGTTCAGACAAAATTTCCATTGACATCAATACCATTTACCTGAACAGGAACTATAGGACCGGGCCAGCATAACACACAGACCTAAGATACAATTTCATATAACTAGAACAGAGGAATACAGTCAATGTCAAATAAGACTAAAAACTATGTCAGTGTTCTGTGTTGATTTCCATCTTACATTTCATAACAGTCAAAGTAAACTAGTTCTACCATCCCTCTAGCACTCTGAGTCTCACTCAGCCACCAAAGACAAAAATGCTATATATCAGTATTCACAAGGACAGGCATTGCACTAGAAGACTCAGGTTGCCCATGGGACTGAACCAGAATTAGTTCTTCCAAGTCTGATCAAACATATTGTTTTCTATTAATAACACCTTGGTGCCTTTATTCTATTTTGAATACACCTTTCGTGCTTTCTGACAATAATGTATAACAGGCACTGGACAGGTCTAACACTGCTTTGCAAGAGAGGGTGGAGTGGATGTCCACCAAGTCAGTGAGGGGAAAAGGCAGGTGCCCTGAGTGCTGTGTCCTTCCATGCTGCTGCTGTACCCAGCCTACTGCAGTACTGCTCCAAACCAGATGATACTTCAGGTGGTGGTCTCCTTACTGACTTTGATTAGAAGCAGACCCTTCTCAATGGAATCCAGTGAAAGGGTGAGAGCAACAGGCACTAACTGAAATACAGAAAATGCCACTTCAGTATAAGACAAAAAAACAACCTTTTTTTAACTGTGAGAGTTGTCAAACACTGAAAATGGTTGTCCAGAGAGGTTGTGGCATCTCAGTCCTTAGAGACAGTCAAAACCCAACTGCACATGGCCATGAGCAATCTGGTCTAATTGATCCTCCTGTGAGCATGGGGGGGTTGGATGAGATTATCTCCAGAGGTCCTTGCCAACCTCAATGGTTCTGTGGTTCGTAATCTGTCCCAGGCATTTACCTAACTGAACAAATTCTTCTTATTAATGGTTGTGCATCTGAAGCAGTCTGTTTTCAGTTCTGTTTCCAAGGAAACTGCATGTTTGGGAGAGAAACATTTCATACAACCACTAGGTCCATGTCCGATCTCAGAGTAGAGAGAGCCCAGAACCCAGCACTGACTCTTTAGCAATTAGGAGTATTTTAACCTGTTGACTCTGCTTAGATGAAAACAAACATGAATGGATGATTTCAGTCTAGTTATATACTCTGAGATGTATACACAGAATTTAGTCTGTAGTTAATCTTGCAAATCTCCCACATCTGTTGGAACGTGCACTGTCCCCTCAGCCAGGCTACCTCCTGGCTTCCTGGGGCAAATAACTAGGTTTCGCAACAGTTTCCAAACAAGTTTTCTTCCTGTTTAGATACAAGGCCTCCGCCCACCAAGCAGCTGGAGATTGCATTAATTTTTGATGGTGGACCCAAATAGTTCTCACTGCCTTGGGAAGGAACCAAATAGAAATCAGCATAGTGCTGGGGGCCCTATTTGATTTTCCTGTGTTACAAGGCTGTGGGAGAAGGATGAAGAGGGGGAACTGTCCCTCATTGTGTAGCCAAGGGGCCCTTTGAAGCCCCTGCCACGCTGCCGCTGCTACAGAGACACTGCCAGTTGCAGATGGGTTAGATAATCTCCAGTTAAATCCTCAGTTAAATCCAGCAAAGCTGGTGAGTCAGAGCCTCTGCATTCATGAGAAAACTTGACCGAGCTTGAACCAAAACCTAATTTGAACCATTGTTTTTCATATTGAACCTGAACTGAAAACTACTTCAGCGCAAACCCCAGCCTGGCTTGTGTATGGGTACCATTTCAAAGAGGATCCATCTTGGCCTGAAGACTTCATGCTATGCCTGCACAGGGCAAAGCAGAGGTGAGCAGAGAGGCTTCAATCCTTGAGGACCAGCCAGGCTTAGCAGCAGGGGCAGAAAAACAGCAAGAGCCAGGAGAAACCAGGCTACTGAACCTCAGTCCAGTGTCATGTCAATGCACTGCAGCAGCTGAGGGAGCATCCTGGCCTGGCACTGAGATATATAAATGAGCCAGTGTGCATGGAGCTCTCCTGGGAATGACTAACAGGCTCTGCACTGAACCAGCTAAGCCTGTCCTCAGAGGGGTGTTTCAGTGCTAATCACCCTTACTGTCAAAAATGTTTATTTTTTATCTTTTGCAACCATGATCAAATTCCCACCTTGAAATTATGTTCTGCCGCCTTATACTTCACTAAAGAATCATCTGCTATCATCAGACTTTTCCCTGTTGATTTGCTTTCAGATAAAGCAGACAGATTGAATGTATCGAGTTTCCCACCAGCAGGCATGTTTTATGGATCATTCATTCACTGAGTCATGTAGCTCTTTTGAACTATTTCCCATTTTTCAACATCAATTTTAAGAGAGAACACTGGATTTGGACATACTACTGCATTTGTTCATGTCAAGTTACAACAGTAACTGGGCTAGCTTGAGTGGCTTAGACATAAAATATCTGTTTTTTCCCTATGTTCCTATTCAGCCTAATCAAACTAATGAACCTGGCTGAAAGAATAAGACTATTATTGCTATTTAATTCACTTATTTTTATTTACCAAAGAACTCACCCAATTTCTACGCGTGTATAAATAAGACTTGAGAAAAAGACAGATGTTCTAGCTTCATTTGTTCTGCTAAAAAAAGGTCATTCTTCATTGAGAAAAAAAGTAAATGAGTGTTTTAGTTTGCTCTAGAAATCCGGAAATCTTAATTGGAGAGGCAAGGTCAGAGACATCACATCTTCTGTAGCAACTTTCCCTTTTAGTGTTGCTTGAAGAATTCTCTTTTCAAGTGGAAAGAATTACTGCCCTCAGAGCTTGCTTTCATCCCAAACACCACAGCATCACAAAGGAGAAAGTGCATCATCTGTTATGATCAGCGGAAGGGACTGAACTGTTGGATGGCAGAGAGTGACTTGAATTACCCATGTCACTGGAGGAAGACCAATTTGTCCTGGTTTCAGCTGGGATAGAGTTAATTGTCTTCCTAGTAGCTGGTACAGTGCTATGTTTTGAGTTCAGTATGCAAAGAATGTTGATAACACTGATGTTTTCACTTGTTGCTCAGTAGTGTTTAGACTAAAGTCAAGGATTTTTCAGCTTCCCAAGCCCAGCCAGCGAGAAAGCTGGAGGGGCACAAGAAGTTGGCACAGGACACAGCCAGGGCACCTGACCCAAACTGGCCAACAGGGTATATTCCATACCATGGGACGTCCCATCCAGTACAGGAACTGGGAAGGGGGGGTGGGGAATCGCCGCTCGGGGACTGGCTGGGTGTCAGTCATCGGGTGATGAGCAATTGCCCTGCACATCATTTGTACATTCCAATCCTTTTATTACTACTGTTGTCATTTTATTAGTGTTATCATTATCATTATTAGTTTCTTCTTTTCTGTTCTATTAAACCATTCTTATCTCAACCCACGAGTTTTACTTCTTTTCCCGATTTTGTCCCCCATCCCACTGGGTGGGGGGGAGTGACTGAGTGGCTGTGTGGTGCTTAGTTGCTGGCTGGGGTTAAACCACAACACAATTGGTGTAGTTATCTGAGTCACTGAGACCTGAACGGAGACTTATACCGAGACATTTGACTTCAGTTTTCTGTTCCTGTAGTGTCTCACAGCACTTCAATCTCTCACAAACGTACTACTGCTGGGGACAGGAAACAGGTCAGCTCTGTTGCTTAGTGTCTAACAAAGCCAATATTCTACTATGTAGGTGGTTTCTAGCCACTTCTTGCCAAAAGAATTAGTATATAAAAAACCTCCCTGTGTTGTTTTGTTTTGTTTTGTTTTCTGGCAGTGCAGCAAGTCTGTTTCCCCCTATTTTCCATTGTCAGGGCTTTTAAAAGAAGTGGGTGGTAGAGGAATTTTGAACAGGGAGCGAGTTTTTGTGTGTGTGTGTTACCTGTTACAAAGTCCCCAGCCAGCAACCTCCATTCATCAGGTACATCTTGCAGAAGTCAGCTGCAGAGTAAGGAAACAAGTTTTGTCTCTTTGCAGGGCTGTACACCTGCTTCTGCTCAGTGTAGTAGTTACATTTCTCCTCCTGTCTGTCTTTCCTACAACATCCTCCTCCTTGTAGCTATTTCACTGCCTTTGAGAAGTTGAAAGTAGCAAAATCTGTATGATCACCTAGTCTATCACCCTGTCCATCTAAATTGCTGCCTCCAGCATATCTTCTCATGTTTTGTCTGTCTGGGGTCTCTCTTGCAACTGGAGGCTAGAGATGATCGTGAGGCCCCAGAGACCAACTTTTTCCCCTTTCATCTACTTCAGAAAATTAATCTGCTCTGAACCAAAAGATGGATGTGTATAAATACATGTATATATACATATATATGCATCTATCTATCTATATATGATGACATTTCGGGTTTCTTGCATTTATTTGCAGGAAAAAAAGAAAGCTAAAGGCAGAGTAGTTCTTACAGATTTAATTAATAAAACATATGCCTGACAGAAGTTCACAAAAACATCTGTTATTTCATTTTGAGAAATGCCAAGTCTGCAGTATGAATGGCATCCTGGCCTGCTTCCAGCTTGGATAATTGCATTCTTCCCACCTGCAAATGTTCCTGCCATTTCAATTGGATGCAGCATTTCTTCCACCCTCCTTTGCCAAATTATTCTGTGCTACTGCTGTGTATCCTTAAATCGCTGCCATGTTTCAAACTGGAGATGGCTTCCTACCTGTTCTCATGCAGTACCTGAAGCTTTCAGCCTGCTAGAATCCCTGCAGGTATAAAGGATGTCATTGTCAAATCTTTGCTTTGGGGGTCTGAGGCTGAAAAATTTAGAAGACGTGATGATATGGCCAGCTACAGTCAGCCATTCATCTGAGCTGGAAATTTCATTTTCAGATATATTTAGAAACAATAGCCATGCTAATACAGAGTAAGAAGTATTGACGTTAAGGACAGTGCCAGGCATGTCCAGCTGCACTGCCTCCAGAGCGGGGCTGGATGGGGCCTCACTGACTTTGCAGATGGGCAGAAGCACCCCACGGACCTGCACTGGGCCATGGGCAAGCTTGTCTACTGCAGGGTTTTCCATCAGGTGTCTTCCAGGAGTGGGGTGAAACTGAGACAATTGCAAGAAGGGTTTTTCCAGCTTCATGCAGGGCAAAAGTTGGCATGTGGGCATGAGTTGGTTTTGTTGCAGTTGTTGAAAAGATTGAGGCTTGAAAAGCAAATGAGGAAATAAAAGCATAAAAGGTCTCAAATCTTCCTCATACTTCTCTACTGTTCAGGCTCCCGTGTCCTGGTAGGCTGGTTCTGGAGCCTCTTGGCACTCAGTACTCTGCATAGCGCAGAGGCATTATGCATCCAAAATGGCACGAATGCTTTTTCCTGGTAGTGGTTTTGAGATACAAAGTGTTGGAAACAAAGAAAATACTTTTGCAAGAAAGACTGGATGTTCCTCAGCCTTAACCTTTGACAGTGACTTTAATTTGTGTACAGTAAATAGTATCAAAAAATGGATTTGGTAACATTTCACTAATTTTGGTTGAAAGTTTCCATTTTATGGAAATTCTTGGGGGAAAATATTCATTGTTAGCTTAAAAAGTGAATGCGGGAAGGAACGTTTCCCACAAAAATTATTTTTAAAATCACCTAAAGGTCTCTTTTCAAAAGGAGCGTTAACTTGGAATTCCCTAGGGTCAAATGTTCCAGCTCAGCCATGATTCCCAGACATTAGAAGGTTTCTGATCTGATGGCTCCAAACAAGAAACGTGGAAGTTTTAGGAGTCTTATTGATCCCAGCTTTCAATAGCTCCCATAGCAAGGTTATTTCAGAGCTGCAGCCCCTGGAAGCCCTGAAATGTCCTTCACCTGCTGCACAGATGCTCAGGCTCACTAGAACCTTTAGAGCAGTGGTCACATGGTGGATGGTAGCACAGAGCTCCAAGCTGGACAGTTAATAACCCAGATGCTGCTGCAGGCTGCCTGCTTTGATTATCAGAGCTATTGTCTTTCCAGCTAGCTTGGGTATCATGGCATTTTACACGACCATAATGGTGGAGTTGCTCTGCAGCACACATGCTGCACAGACATAAGCTTCAAGAGGTGAAACCTGAAACCTGCTGGGGGCTTGCTGGAAGTCTATTGGAGCTGCCTTTTCTCACAAAAACCTACTTTGTCAAAAATTCTGACCAGTTTTCTTTGACTTTCTCTTTTCACAGGGCTGAGTGACAGTATGCACTGCCAGAGCGAGGCCAGTCAGCTCCTTTTAAAGCCCTAGGGAACTCCACTGATGTCTCTAGGCTTGCCTCTCCTCTACCACCAGAAATGTTGGAACAGAGGTGGGGTCTTTCAAAGTCTTTTCAGTCATTTTAAGCCCAGGAAGCAGAAAAAGGACAACTGCATTCCTACAGCTTACAAAAATGCATTAATTGTAAATAGAATCATAGAATGGTTTGGGTTGGAAAGGATCTTAAAGATCGTCTAGTTCCAAAACTCCTGCCATGGGCAGGGACACCTTCCACTAGACCACGTTGCTCAAAGTCCAATCCAACTTGGCCTTGAAGACTTCCAGGGATGGGGCATCTACAGCTTCTCTGGGCAACCTGTTCCAGTGCCTCACCACCCTCACAGTGAAGAACTTCTTTCTGACATCTAATCTAAATCTACCCTCTTTTCAGTTTAAAGCCATTGGAAAGCTGCTATAAGGTGTCCCACAGAGCCTTCTCTTGAAGAACCTCAACTGTCTCAGCCTGTCTTCACAGGAGAGGTGCTCCAGCCCTCTGATCATCTTTGTGGCCCTCCTCTGTACTCACTCCAACAGGTCCATGTCCTTCTTATGTTGGGGGCTGAACACAGTACTCCAGGTGGGGTCTCACCAGAGTGGAGTAGAGGGGGAGAATCACCTCCCTCAACCTACTGGTCACACTTCTTTTGATGCAGCCCAGGATACGGTTGGCCTTCTGGGCTGCAAATGCACATGTTGAGTTTCTTGTCAAGCAGCACCCCAAAGTCCTTCTTTGCAGGGCTGCTCTCAATCCACTCATCACCCATCCTGAATTTGTGCTTGGGATTGCACCAACCCAGGTGCAGGAACTTGCACTTGGCCATGTTGAACTTCACGAGGTTCACACAGGCCCACCTTTCTAGCCTGTCAAGGTCCCTTTGGATGGCATCCTTTCCCACCAGTGTGTCAACTGTACCACACAGCTTGGTGTTGCCGGCGAACTTGCTGAGGGTGCACTCAATCCCACTGTCTACGTCTCTGACAAAGATGTTAAACAGTGCCAGTCCCAATACCGACCCCTCAGGAATGCTACTTGTCACTACTCTCCACTTGGGCATCGAGCCGTTGACAGCAACCCTTTGAGTGTGACCATCCAGCCAATTCCTTACCCACCAAGTGGTCCATCCATCCTCTCCAATTTAGAGACAAGGATGTCATGTGGGATAGCGTCAAATGCTTTGCACAAGTCCAGGTAGATGACATCAGTTGCTCTTCCCTTATCTACCAATGCTGTAACCCCACCGTAGAAGACCACCCAATTTGTCAGGCATGATTTGCCCCTACTGAAGCCATGTTGGCTGTCACCAATGTCCTTATTTTCCATGTGCCTTAGTATAGTTTCCAGGAGGATCTGCTTCATGATGTTGCCAGTTACAGAAGTGAGACTGACTGGCCTGTTGTGCTCTGGGTCTTCCTTTTTTCAAAAATGGGGGTTATGTTTCCCCTTTTCCAGTCAGTGTGAACTTCCCCAGACTGCCATGACTTCTCAAATATGGTGGATAGTGGCTTAGCCACTTCATCTGTCAGTTCCCTCAGGACCCGCAGATGCATCTCTTTCAGGTCCCATGGACTTGTGCACCTTCAGGTTCCTTAGATGTTCTCAAACCTGATCTTCTCCTGCAGTGGGTGGTTCTTCACTCTCCCAGTCCCTGCCTTTGCCTTCTGTGACTTAGGTGGTGTGGCTGGAGCACTTGCCAGTGAAGACTGAGGCAAAAAAGTCATAGTGTACCTCAGCCTTCTCCATGTCCCAAGTAACCAGGTCTCCCATTTCCTTCGGGAGAGTGCCCACATTTTCCCTAGTCTTCCTCTTATCACCAACATACCTATAGAAGCATTTCTTGTTGCCCTTGATGTGCCTGACCAGATTTAATTCTGTCAGGGCGTTAGCTTTCCTAACCTGATGCCTGGTTGCTCAGACAATTTCTCTGTATTCCTTCCAGGCTACCTGTCCTTGTTTCCACCCTTTGTAGGCTTCCTTTTTGTGTTTGAGTTTGTCCAGGAGCATATTCTTCATCCATGCAGGCCTCCTGGTGTGTTTGCTCAACTTCCTCTTTGTTGGGATGCATCACTCCCGAACTTGGAGGAGGTGACCCTTGAATATTAACCAGCTTTCTTGGGCCCCTCTTTCCTCCAGGGCTTTATCCCATGGTTCTCTACCAAGCTGATCCCTGAAGAGGCCAAAGTCTGCTCTCCTGAAGTCCAGGGCAGCATGCTTGCTGTGTGCCCTCCTCGATGCCCTAAGGATCTTGAACTCCACCATTTCATGGTCACTGCAGCCAAGGCTGCCCTTGAGCTTCACGTTCCCTAGCAGCCCCTCCTTATTGGTGAGAACAAGGTCCAGCACAGCACCTCTCCTTGTTTGCTCCTCCATCACTTGGAGAAGGAAGTTATCATCAACACATCCCAGGAACCCCCTGAACTGCTTATGCCCTGCTGTGTTGTCCCTCCAACAAATATCAGGGTGATTGAATTCCCCCATGAGGACCAGGGTTTGTGAACGTGAGGCTGCTCCTATGTGTCCATAGAGGACCTCATCCACTCCATCTTCCTGGTTGGGTGGTCTGTAGCAGACCCCCACTATAATGTCACTTGTCCCTGCCCTCCCTTTAATCCTGACCCATATGGTCTTGGTCAGCTCCTCATCCATCCCCAGGCAGAGCTCCATGCACTCCAGCTGGTCACTGACAGAGGAGGACACCCCCTCCTCATCTCCCCTGCCTGTCCTTCCTAAAGAGCCTGTATCCTTCCATTCAAACACTCCAGTCAAGGGAGCCATCCCACCACACTTCCTTGATGCTAATAAGATCAAATATCAGTGTTTGAAGTGAGACTGCTAATCACAAAACTTATTTTCCCTGTGAAGCAGGGATATTTTTGAAAAGTGACTGTGTTTATTCCAAAATTTTATTCCATCTGAAAGAAGAAACAATTGATCTTGCTATTTCTCAGAATGTGACGTATTTCTATTCCATTGTTATTTTCTATAGCATGCAAAATTTAAAAAAAAAGAAGGAAAATCTAGTGGTCTTTCCTTCTTAAATTGGTTATTAGAATGGAGCAAAATGTGATGGGGATTATCTGTGTTGATTCCTTTTAGATTCCCAGCTTCAAATCCAGAAACATGAATGACGACAAAGTGGCTCCTAATCAGTCACTAAGCAAGGTTTATTAATGGACAAACTGTGGGAAAGGTAAACTTTAGAAAAGTTAAGTACCTGAGAAAGGAGGGCAGCTAGCAAACAGAAAAAAAATCCAATTTCACAATGAAGTGACAAGTTAGTCACTTAAATGACATGAAATTGATTTTTTTTTCCCCCACTGGAATTGTGTGTTGTTTTTTCTGACATACATAATAAGGGCCTGAAAGTGTATTTCAGTTTGGTTTTAACTTTTATTTTCATGTGGATGGTTTTTATTCCATAGTTTTCTACCTGAGTTAACAAGTGGGTGACCTAAATATTAAAAATTATCCTCTTTCTGCAGAGCTTTGTGAGTTACTGGACATTCCCTGTGTATATGCATATATCTATATATAGTACTTTCCAGAAATCAAGGATATCGTGTCCGAAGCACTTGAGTGACTTGGGTTGTCTTTACGCATGCAGGCATGCACAGGTGCAAAGCCTTCTGCCTCTACCCTGCATTGGTCTGAGAAGATCCCCATAGCTGTGTTTGTGTCATGTCAGCAGAGCTTTATCACAACTGGTACCCAGACAGGCTGCTAATACCTATTTTGGCATGTCTGCTCAGCACTGCAGTGGGCAGTGTAAACAGGTTCTGAATTCCCAAATTCAGTCAAAAATAAGATTAAGATTCACAGCCAGCTAAATATTAAAGGCATTTTTCCCTTTAAACATCTCTCTAGATCTTTTTTTCAATTCTGCCTTTATAGTGTGCCCTCACTGACTTTCCACCTCTATAGTGTTTACACAGGAAAAGAAGGTGTGGGTTTCTAATCCAAAAATTTTGCAAACTCCTTTCTGACTTTCTTCATTCATCATAAATAAGAAGGATGATAAAAAATGCCATCTGCCCTGTAAAGCTGTGTTCTGGGCAAGCTAGGTGCTTCAGACACAGAGGAAGGGCAGATTAAGTGCAACAGAAGTACTTCTTTTCTTTTTGCTTTTGATGTTCTGTTTACCAACACACACTTGCTCCTCAAAATCTTTTGTAATTTGAGTAAGGAAGGAGAGTCAATGTGAATGTACTTGAAATAAAAGAAGTAAGTGCAAAGGTAAACAAAGTTTGTTTAGCTTGCAGCAGAGAGGGAACATTTGGAAATAACCCTTCAAGACAGCAAATATAGTTTGGTTTACATTTTGCCTTCCTCCCTATGTGCAAATGTGGACATTATAATGTCTGTTTTGCTTTGCTACTATCAATGACAACATGGTCAGTTAGGCACTATCCTTTCCAGAACCAGCCGTTCTTTTATGAAGGTGGCTGTTTTCTCCCTCTTCTATGCATGCTGGCATATTGCAGTGAGTTCTGAAGCATGCCTGCTCACCCACCTGCTGCTGCACCCCAAAAATTGCTCTGCCTGGGTATGTGGAGGAGCAGTGCTGCAGAAGTAGAAACTATCACACACAATAGTTAAGGATAAGCATGAGGTAAGGTTAAATGGCTTGAACAGCTTGAATCTAGCCATACAGCTAAGAGCAGGTCTCAGGTAATCTTATGCATGGCTGTAGATGCCCACCCAGGGATGCAATAATTTAACCTTTCAAAATGCCAGCTGTATAAACGAATACACACTAAAAAGAGAAAATCTGTTGGGAAACGTTCATTCTGTGAACAATAGAGTCATATTTTCTCACTTCCTAGTAAACAAGGGCAAATATCTGCACATGACTGCCTTTCTTCACTGTCCTGTTGAAGGAGGCATTCCTGGTCACCCTGGTCGTCCCCTCCCGTCAGCCCCCAGCACTGCTTCCCAGGTGCTTCCCCTCCCGGTAAGCTACTTCTCCATGGGTTCTTTCTGGTGCCAGTCCAGTGCAGATCGGGTGATGCCTGTGCAAATGGGGTCGGCTGTCCCAGTAACCTTTCCCCTGCTGCTTGAACCCTCCCTGGCCTCCAGTTTTGCCCAGCATCTTGCAAATGAGAATGCTGCCTGGGCCACCCAGTGCAGCTCCCACCCCACTGGAAGCGAGAGGGTGACCTGCACACAGGTTTTTGTCCATGCATTCACTTATGGGGCCTCCATTACTGCCCTATCATGTGAGTCACAGCATCAAAGCTCCTCTGGCCCCTGGCTTGTGCCTTTCCTGTTTAGGCTATGTAGCATCTTCGATGTTTTGCTGGGAATATGAAAGTACTACCCTTGCAGTTTCTAATCAAGCACACCACAGATTATACAATGAGTGCTGAGGCTGAGATAGTATTTTCATTAACCATTCATACTTCCTAGGACTTAAAGGCAATGCATATCATTTTCAGGAACAGATTTTCCCTATTCCTACCTGTCTGTTAACAAACATTTGCGGCAGACAGTTCAACTAGTAGAATAGCAAAGACTCTTGCCACCCTTTTTAGGTAAGGTTTTAGTGCAAGAGGTGCTCTAGATAAATACTTTGTGGGGTGAAAATTATTGTTGGATAGTGCTCTGGAGAAATGTTGGTTGGGGGACTCACCATTTACAGTATTTGGTGTTACATCATGGCTGGGTCAGTGACCTTTTCAACTTGGCTGGGAATCCACTGAGAAACAGCTGTGGTGTTTTTTCTCTTGAAATGCAAAAAGGAAATTCCTTGCCTTAATGTCTAGCATTGTTAGCATCACTGCAGTAAACTTCGGGGGGGATTTTGTAGAACACTTGGTGTTGTTTTTTAACTGTGAAATGCTGATTTGTTTGTCATTTATAGGGGTTACCCCAGGGTGAGCCAACACAGTTTAGTCTTGAGTTACTTTGGTCCTTGAGCCTATAAAAATGTTGCAGACCTTTAAAACCACAATGGGAAACAGATTACACAGAGACATATTTTACTCGCAGATGCTAAAGTGGTTTGAGCAGAGGCAACTGATCACAGTATTTGGATACTGCAGTTTTTCTGTTTTCATGCTAACTCTGATAAAAAATTTGCTAAAGTCAATCACTGATATACAAGGGAAATACCTACTATTTTCCAAGTAACAAAGTTACAATATATGCCAGAGTCTGAGAGATTAAAATGGAGGAAATGTGAAATAGCAGTAAAGTCTCCAGGGTGAGGCTGGAGACATCCAGAAATTTAAAGGAATTAAGGAATGATATGACTGAACTTCTAGCAATAATGTTTGCAATGGGTAGATTATCATAACGTTCAGCGATAAGCAACTTTGCTGAATTCTAAAAGCTTTTCAGAATTTACTCCAATGACAAGTTATAGCATGTAATTTGAAAAATCCTAACCAAGACTTCACTGAAATGAGCTATTATCCTGGAGACCTGAATGGCAATGTATATTTTATTCATCACACAGAATAAAAAGATCAGGTCTGTGCTGCTCCTTACCACACCCATGCAAAGACTTGTTCCTTAACTAGCCCTGTTGCCATCTGGCCAGTCCTATTTGGGAATACCCACCTGGAGCAGTACCTGAACTCTTGACAGACAGAGACAAAGGCTAGTGTGAACAGTCAGAGCCTGGAGAGGAGCTCGGGGTAGTTGGAGCAGTGCTGGGAGCTGCAGCTTGCTTTGGGATCGCCTCCCCTCTCACCTTCTAGGCTACGTGACTGAGCTGTAGGATGGACTGCTCACGCTGGGAGGGACAAAGCCATCTTATCTCTTCTCATTTAGGCAAATCAAAATCAAGGAAATACAGAGAGACTCCAGCTGCATGTATCAGAAGGGAGCAAGCCCAGATGGACCTGTGAAATGCAAGTGATCAGTAGCTTCCCTTCCTCTCTCACCACTCTCGCCCTTGCTCATCACCACGTATGGCTTTGTCTTTTGTTTCTGCATCTCCACAATCGGCCTCTGAGTTTCTGTGTGTCCACAATATAAAACACTAGTCTCTTTGGATTTAATACTGCCACATTCACAATAATCCCATAGACTTTGTAGCTCTGAGAGTGACATCCTTCCTGGCAATCCTCTGTGAGCTTGTTTCCAGACCCTGCAGTTTCTCTCCTGCTGGGGGAACAAGATCTTCCCCTGTGTTTTGAGGAACAGGGTGGGAAAATTCTCATCCTCATGAGAAAACCAGCACCACAGTCTAAAACTCCAGGGGCTGAAGCAAGATAAGGTTTGTTAATGTAACACAATTGCTTAATTTGTGCTGACTGTTGTTTCTCTTTCATTCTATCTTCAGGGAAAAAGGCTGTCACACCAAGTTACTCTATCTGTGGCACTGCATGGGGTGCTTCTGCTAATTCCGAAAATTTCAAAGAAACTGTGAAATAGGGACAAAATTTCTGCTTTTCAAGAAAGAAAAGAGCCTCACTAGGAATGATTTTAGAAAACAAGCGACACAGTAAGGAGGAAAGTTTTGGAAATGACATTGACATAGATAAGATAGTCCAAGTGAGACAAGTCTGCGAGGAACTTCTGCTGGAGTAGACGAAGCTAAGTGGCTTGACGGTAGATTAAATTCCTTGCAGACAAAGGCAAATTAATGCAAGTTGGAAGGAAAAATCAGAATGACATATTTCTTGGCTCTAAATTAATCACAACCATACAGAAGAAAAAGTGTCACAGCACACATCTTAGCCAAACCATATGCTGTGTGTGTAGCAAAAGTGTTGGCAAACTGATAGACTGTAGCAGGAAAGGCATAGAAAACAATATTGAAAATAATATAATATAATTATATAAACCAGTGACATGTCCTCTCTATTCCTTCCTGGTCACCCAGCCTGAAAATAATACTGCAGAAATAGGAATGGTCCAGGAAAATATATGACAAAAAATGGTTAGAGGAATAGAAATGTGTTTGGGTTTGGTTTTTGGGCGTTTTTTTTATGTAAAGAAAGTGTGGAAAATGTAGAGATGCTTAGATTAGAGAGGAAAAAGAAGTGACAGCATGACAGAAGTGTACAAAATAATTACTGCCGTAAGGAAGATTACCTTTCCCACAAAACAAAAGCATGGGGACATGAAACTGAATAACAAGACATTTACAACCAATAAAACAACCCCATTTATATAATGTATAATGGATGAGTTAGACATCTACATGAGCAATGGGAACGGGAAGATTTTGTTGAAGAAATAGGAAAGAGCTTACATCTGTGTGATATGAGGCATAAACCAAATGACAGTGTTAAGGAGAAATTTACCCCTAAGGGCAGGTTATAGCCTTAACATCCTCTATAAGTAATTTTTCTGAGAAGAATTTAGGCATGCTTTGAAGCAGGGTACCATAATGAATAGGCCATATCAGCTCCCACATTGAAGGCAGCTGTGTTCCCCCTACATGCTGTGGTGGAGAATAGTGAGACTTGCGCCTTATAAGCAACATAACTAAGGCACTGGAAGAAACTGAGGTGCCAAGGAATCTGGGATTCCCATGGCAGAAACACCTGTGGATGTGCATGGTGAGTCCCGTGCTGTCTAGAGGCATTGGTCTCAGTGTGCCTGTCCCGCTTGGGGAAGTAACTGATAGGCTATCTCTGCAGCATAGGCAGTAGGCTCAGTTTCCAGGATTTTCAGCTCTATGGTAGCCTCTCTGATCCAACCAGGCATCCAAAAAAAAAAGGGAAAAACATAATTTCTGAATAGAAAAGAGAGACACATCTGGAAAAGCTGGATGCATGGTAGCCTTATCTAGACTTGGCTGCATAGAGAGTTATGTGGGCTGAAGTACTCTACTGAGAGCAGACATCTGTGGAGATGCATCCTCAGAGTTTTCTAAGTGAGTAAGGACAAAAATTTCTAGCAGATGTAGTGCAGCAAGTAATTGTTCAAGATCACTTTACCATGTCTGATGTCCTTGTATAAACTACACACACTTGTTTATATTAAAAACCTAGAAGCATTTCTTGATGATGTGCTGGTGGAGTAATTTTGTTCAATAACTGGAGATGATGTCTATCTTTTGTCTTGCTCCAGAGAGGAAGTTAAACAGCTGCTTGTCAATCTTATCATCTCCTTTTCTGAGGTACAATTATATGTTAACTGGAACTGCTTGGAATTTTTTTCCCCAACAAAATGATATTTTGGGAAATGTTTCCATAAAACTTCTGTCTGGAAAATTTATAAAATGCCATATTAAATGCTTTCTACCTGGGTTCTCCAGAGTATTGCTATGGTCTACAGGAGGCCAAGTCCAAGTCCTTGATCTGCCTGAGATGCAGCATTTCATTCTAATTCCAACACAAATCAAGGGGTATCATCTCCCATGTCCCCAGTAGCTCACAGTACCGCAGAATGCCTGTGCACACAGTCAGCAGTTTCATTTTCACTTCAGTATGGAAATCATATTTCAAAAATCACAAATTTTGCCAGAGAAATAGGACAATAGTTCTACAGGCACTCTGGACTACCTGTCACAATTTACTGCACAGCTCAATAGCTATACTGAACTTCTTCCTGTCTGGTCTACACAATTTACCACCTGGCAGAACTCTTCTCCCAAAAGTCAGCCTTTTACAAGAAAAACTCATGAGTCACTTGCTCAGCCTCTTCAATAAGCAAGCCCAGAGATGCCTGCATGTGGTAGTAGTGATGCAGCTACTGAATTGGCAAGTGTTCATAAAATGGTTGAGATCGGAAAGGACCTTTGGAGATCATCTAGTCCAACCCCTGTGCTAAAGCAGGGCAACTGAAAGCAGGTTGCCCAGGACCATGTCAAGAATTTTTAGTACAGCCTGTTGCAATAGGACAAGGGGTAATGGTTTTAAACTAAAAGAGGGTAGATTCAGAGTAGGTATAAGGAAGAAATTTTTTACTATGAGGAGTGTGAAACACTGTGTATGACCTTTAACAGTCGCTTCCAACACAAGCCATTCTATGACTCTATGATTCCATGATTCTAAGTCAATTTTTTAATACCTCTAAAGATGGAAACTCACAGCCTTTCTGGGAAACCTGTTCCAGTGTTTGACTACCTCAGAGTAGCATTTTTCTTCTGTTAAAATAGATTTTCCTGCGTCTTATCTTGTTACAGGGCACCACTGATAAGAGTCTGCTCCATCTTCTTTACTCCCCTTATCAGATGTTTATTGATATCGATAAGGCACCTCCTGAGCCTTTTCTTCTCCAGGCAGAACATTCCTAGCTCTCCCAGCCTTCCTTTGTATATTAGATGCTCCAGTCCCTTAACCCTAGTCTTAGTGGCCCTTTACTGGACTTGCTTCAGTAGTTCCATGCCTCTCTCATCCTGGGGAGCCCAGCACCCAACACAGTACTCCAGATATGTCTCACCAGTGCTGAGTAGAATGGAAGGATGACCTCCCTTGACCTGGTGGCAATCCTTCTCCTAATGCAGCCCAGGATGCTGTTGGTCTTCTCTGCTGCAAGGGTGCATTAGTGGCTAGTGGGCAACTTATTGTCCACCAGAATCCCCAGGACATTTCTACACAGCTGCTTTCCAGATACTGGGTCCCCAGCATGTACTGGTACATGGGGTTATTCTTCCTCAGGTGCAGTACTTCGCACTTCCCCATGGTGAACCTTATGAGGTTCCTGTCAGGTCATTTCTCCAGCCTGTCAAGGTCCCTCTGGATGGCAGCACAACCCTCTGGTGTATCAACCACTCCTTCCAGTTTTCTTGCAGCTATACTGGTGTCTGTAATGCTTCTCAAAAGGCCAGGGGACAAAGGTGAGGAAAAGGCTTTTCAGGGACTGACCAGGCAGGCTAAGATCAGCCTTACTACCCCACTGTTTAAGCTGTAACCCTCTGAAACTAAGGGTGAAATCTTGGTGATACTGAAATCAGAGGCGGTTTTACCATTACCTCCTACTAGGTCAGGCTTTAAGGTTTTCTTTTCAAAATGATGCTTGCTTTTTCACTTTTGTCACATGTATCTTAAACTTTTTTTTGTTTGACAGTTGGAGAGAGGACTTTAATCCCTGAGAAAAGAACACTGGGTCAAATCCCCTTTCTTGTTGGACATCCTTGGCTGTAGTACTGTTGAGCTCAATGGCTTTTTTTCCAGGGCTTTGCATACACATTATAATTTTCATGGAGGATCTGAGGAATCATTGTAATTCCCATTTAGGTTACCCATACATTTCTAGGATGCAGGTGAACTGCTTAATTGGAAACATCTTCTGTCTCCTAACAATAAAAGATTTCCTGGCTTAAAAAAATGAGGTTTCTTCATCAATAACAAAGCAGACAATTGCCTGCTTTCATGTATGCTGTAATGAATTTGTTTAGATTGTGGTCAATGAATAAGTTTCCTGTAAAGCTGAGGGAACACCCAATTAGAATTTTGCTTTGTGAAATGGTTCCCCAAAATGTCTAGCTCTCTCCAGACTCCTTTAGCTATCAGATAATCTGGGCAAAAGCTTTGTCTGAAATCAAGAAGAGAGTTCTTACCTCTGTCACTCTCTCCTGCTCTCTGTCTACACACACAAAGAACAAAGTTTAATAGATAGCATATGCTCTTAGCAGAGCCTTTGTTCCTGCCCCAGCAGAGTCAATGCACTGCCAAGTCTCACTGAGTTTCAGTGTGTCTCCCCATTTTTGGCTTGAGTTTCCTGCAATCTGAAGCAGTCTCACATAAAACTCTGAAGATTCACAGTACATTTAAATGGAAAATTTGAACCATCACTCAGAGAGTGCGTTTTTCAAATCTGACTCCTTTCAGTGACCAAAACTTGGCAGGTTTGCCTACAGTCTGATAAGGATGGATGAGAGACGATTGAGTCTCCTCCCTGCCTCCATACAAAAGCCTAAGCAATTGGAAAGTGACAAGTCTCATGAAATTAATGAGCAAGCTGTAGAATCCTCTGCTTTTGTTTTTTGTTGTTGTTGTTTCTGTTTTGTTTTTCTAAAACAATATTTCAGTATTGAAGACATTAGACCTGTTGGCAAGCTTAGGATGTTAAAAAGGTGTCTAGTCTGTGGTCTTAGAAAGATCTTAGGTATGTGGAAAGATATGGTGCCTTTCCCTCAGTGGCTGGGTAATTCTTTAACCTGCCTCCTCCAGGGGAATTTCACAGGTGAAAAATTATCTGATTCTTCTATATTTGGCCTGTTACAATTTGTTATTCTGTCTCTTTCTTTTTGAAAAGTCCTTTCCTTTGATTTGCTCTGATTAATTGTTGAAGAATTAGACAGGCTTTTAGCTTTATGCCTCTTACTAAAGGTCAGATTGATTAAGTCATAGTGTACTGATAAAACTTCATGAAATACTGTGAAAATGTGGAGGCTAGAGACTGTAACCTGGGATGGGCTGGTTCTGAAAACCCCACAGTCTGCTTTTTATCTCTTCAGTATAGTGGAGGAACATTTGTGAAAGCATGGTTTAATGTTGAGCTTTTTTTTTATATCAGATGTGTCCTACCTGGTGAAGAACAGTGCTGCATGGTACGTGCTGTTTGTAAAGTCTATTTGAGACAGGCTGAGAAAGATTGTGCCTTGAATCTGATTAATGGAATATATTTGAAAAGTCTCCAATAAACCTCTATCATTGTGAATTGTAGCTGGTACATCAGGTGGGTGTGAACTTATACACAGACATGTCTAATGGCTTGGGAAATGCCCCGCTATACTAGCAGGATTTTGCAATCTAATGAATTAAATACCTAAATGATCTTGAAATAACGTTAAGGAAACACAGTTGACAGAAGCTGAGAAAAGAAGAGACATTCAATGTTGGCATTCCATCCCCAAGACATCCCATCACTCTGTGAAGAATAACAAAAACACAGAGTTTCAAGTAAGGGACGGTCAGTTTCTTTATTTTTTGTGTCCTGGACTCCCACTCTCACCATGCCCACTTTTATAAAACCAAAATTACAAGCCAGCTGAGTACAAGTTAGCACCTGCACCAGTTACTAAGAACTGCATTCTGAGATTCTTACTTCAGCCATGAACCTGCTCCTGTATCCCCATGAACCCGTGCACTGCAGATACTAATTTTCAGCAGGCACAAGTATTTGGGGAGGCCTGAGGCAGATCAACTGAGCTTGATACTCTGTATTAATTAGGATGGTTCATAACCTCCTGAGCTGAGATCCTCTCCAATCTCTCAGAAGAAGGTCTTGGGGCACACAAGCCATTTCTGGCTCTTCTTTCTGGGTGGCCCTGGGTAACAGTGTCTTCTCCCCTTTTTTCCTCCCTTTGGACTTGGATTGCACCACCTGCTTCGATTTCCCATAAGTGATAGGTCTGTGCACATCATCAGCACAGTGCAAAAGAAACTGCTGCTAGAGGTAATGAATCTGCAGCACAGATCACAGGGCAGCCTTGCCTAAGGTGTTAGTTCCATACCTAGGAAAAAAAAAATCATGATCCAAAGGTAAGGTTGGTTTTCGCTTCACCTTCCTTCTCACCAGAACAAAATCAGACTCGTAGCAGCAATGCTAGTAGCCTCAGTAAGTCAAGTTTCTTTCCCTTTGTAAACCAGAATGCCATGTGGACCGTTGGGTGTGGTCCTCCCTGGACACCTGCTTTTGGGATCAATGCTATGTTCTGAGCTTTTCCTGCAGAGCAAGAATCAGAGCTTTGCTCCTTGGTGGATAGAGTCAAGCCTAGCTTTGTTATTGTGGCATAAGAATGATTCACTGCCTTTGTGCCACAGCAAGCACGTGTGGGGAAACCTAATAAATATCCCTATTCAGCCAAGATAATGGGGAGAATTAAATTGGTTGGCACTTGGATCAAAGCTCATTAGCCTTGCATCTAACACTTGACAACCAGAGATAATATCAGAAAGGGGGGTTTCTTATGCCATTTTCTGCATGTGTTGCAGTGATTGTTCACGTGTAATGAGATCATATCTTAGCAAAGAATGAGAAATAGCATTTTTGCTGGTTGTCAAGGCCTATCTGAACATAAAGTTTATTTAAACACATTTTTTTGCTATGAGCTCATATTAAATCTCAGCAAGTTTAGCCATCTCTAATTTAGTTACATGGTCATTACATGGAAAATCCACTTCAGATAAAGCAAAGCATTTTTATCCTCTAGTTACACAAGTATCAGGTCACAGCAATTAGGTGCAAATGTCAGATACCTACTACGCCACTGCAGGGTTAACTTGTACATGTTCTGCACAAATAATGAGGAGCTTATTCTGCACAACAATGTAGTGAATGTGACATTGCATGAACAGGATGAAGAAGGTGGACAAGCCTAGTGAATTAGCTGAGTCTCTACAAAGTCTTTGACGTAGTGCTCTCAGTTTGATAAATTTCCCAGATGACTCCTTCCCTGTGGGTGTCCTTCACAGGCAGCAAAAGAAACAGCACAACACAATATCTGGTGTAAACCTCCTGCAGTCTGTTTGACTGTCCTTGCCCCACTGAGCTTCAATCCTTTTCTGTGGGTTCCCAACCCACCTCCTGTGAGAGGATGGAGTAAATAAGCCACACCTGCTACAGCATTTTAGCCATCTAGCCTTGCCTTTCCATCCCTGTAGCCAAACCACTCAGACACACCTAATCACTTTACCCTTCAGCACTGCAGTCTTCCTCACAGGACTGCTTTCTCCCTTTTCTGGGCTATCAGGACATTGCTGCCAAAGCCATCTTTCTTATTCTGGCTGTGGCATCTGCCTTTCTGCACATTGGCCTTTTTCCTCAGTGCTCTCTAAAAAGATCTAATGTCCTGGTCTTGAAGATCTTCTGCTGTGCAGCTCCTCTTGCTAAATTTAACCTAGTTTCTCTATCCTGTCAGTTCTACTCAGTCACGCTGGTTAGCTGCCTTGTTCTACAAAAGCCTCCATCTCCTCTTTCCCTGTCCTCACCAAAGCTGCTCCTACGGCCACCTCCTTCTGGCACTTTTGGCATTCAAGGGAGTGAAGAAAAACAATGAAAAGAGCCATCCATAAGCCTTCCTATTGCTATTCTTGTTACTGTCACCTTTGTGCTTTCTTTTCCCCATCTAGTCTGCCTGCCTGGGACCTTCACTTGCTGTGTATATGCTAGACATATTCATTTGTCTGAGATAGACAGTATTCTCCAGTCTGCTTCATTCACTGGCCTAAGACTCCTGTGGGAGAATTCCTGTCATGCAGCAATACTCTCCTATGGCACAGAGCTCCAGCATTAGACAAGCATTTTGATTATGGTGAGACATGTCCAGATACACGCAGGAGGTTCTTTTAAACTATTGTATTAGAGTCCTGTTAGCTGAAAACCCAAAGGAAATGGTAAAGCAGGCAAATCTAAAACAAATCAAATTTTGTAATAACAGTGGATGGGAAAATGTCTTCCTTTGTATCCATAGAAATTTATCTTGTCTTTTTTTCTGCAGCAATTTAAAAAAACAGATATGGTCAAATCAGCATTGCCGTTTGGATCCACCATGTGAGTATGTTGAACTCCAGTAAAGATAGGTCTTTGACAGAAGAATTTGACAGTGCAAATGCCAACTGACCATTAGCAAAATCAGTATGATCACAATTCTATTGTTATTTGTCTCTGCAGCCTTGTTTAGAAAAAAAACACAAGCTGTACCAGACAGTGGGGGAATAGTGAGCTGCAGTCTACAGCCACAGTGAAAGCCAGTGTTCTCACTACACTCACCATAATCAAGGCCATTAATCACTTCTCTAATGTATTCTTCCTGGCTCCAACCACATCCATATTTACCAGATCAATCAAAATCTGCCTTTTGTTTCCTTATTTCCACCTCAGTGGCTTGAAGAAAACAAAACAAAAAAGCAGTCAAAACCTAATAATTTATAAGATGTATTCTTATTCACTCTATATGATGAGATCACTCTGAGAGCTGTTCCAGTCTCCTGGCTGAAGAACCCAAGGAAGAGGTGGGCTCAGGGCCTTCATGATTCAATCCATACATTTGTTGCTGTAAAATGCGTCTATTTCACCAATTTTCTCTCTCTCTCTGTGTGTGCATGCATGCCATGGAAAAGGCTCGTACAGAAAAGCATTTATAAGGTACCCATGTCACAGTCTTACCAGTGACCTCACAAAGGCAGGGAAATGAACTTATTCCTGTTTGTACATGCAGGCACCTGCATTAGGTGTGTGATCATCATCTTTATGGTGAGTGCACCTAACCCACAGGCCTGTCTATGAGTTGATACAGAAAACCAACTTAAGGAAATGAAGGGAAGCCTAGAGCAAGAAGCACATGAAGTGCTGTGTTTAATCATGGCACCCCTTCCATGAAGGCCATCATCACACAAGGACTGAAATTCAGTGGACATGCTGTAAAAAGCATGTTGTGAGCTGGAAGGTGGACAGTCTCCTTCCCTAAACAGAGAAATGGACCCCTGTGGGGAGGGGGCAATAACACAGCCTTTCCAGAGTCCTTCTTCCCTTTCCAACATCAGTCTTGCATAAATTCAGCAAACCTCCTAGATCCTTGCTTAAACAGAGGTCCACAAAGCCCAAGTCTGTTGTCTGCCTGACCACCATCAGCAACCTGACAGGGTCAGGCTTCTTGGACGCATCGTGAGCATAAATCTCAGCCCTTATCTGATCCACACAGTATTAAGAGTTTCTCTGCATTTAAGGCCTCCTATTCAGTGCCCAAAAATATTTGCAACAACATAAAAAATATATTGTTGTAACATTTTTCATCTATAAAGGCATATCTAAATAGTTTTCAGCCTTTAATTATATACATTGAAACTAATCTTCCATCTCAGACCCTTATACTTCTCAAACCAGCCCTGCTACTTTATGTTGTCTCTTCCGAACCCATAATTTTTCATATCTGACCATCTTCTGGGTGGCATTGGGCAAGCCACTCCTTTTTTGTATGAAATTGCTTCTCCATCTCCAAGTTAGACTAATATTTACCAGCTTCATGTGGTTCCTTTTCATAGAGCACTGCACAGATGTAAAGGACTACAAAAAAATTAAATGTCACTGCCTTTACACAAGCTGTATTTTTCAAATTCTGTCAGCAGGGCTGATTTTCGAGGACTCTTAGAACGGAACCTAAACCTTTTCAAATGCCTTCAGACTATTTCTATTTTTGTGTAGCACATATTTTTTCCCATTAGCAGTAAGTTCTAAAACAGAGCTATCCACTTGTTGGCGGTTGGCAGGAGCTCAGCATTCCAATGTAAAGTGATCTTTTTTTGTCTGCCAATAACGCAATATTAACAAATTTGTCTTGATATTTATCTGTTGTTATGTCTGTTGTTAGACTGTACGAAGAAAACAAAACTTGGAACACTGCAGCAACCATTGTTTTAAGATATCTGATATGGCACTGAAGACTTTCCTTCAGGAATTACCAGTTTTGAGGCAAGGCAGAATCATATCATGTAAGAAGTTCCCTTGCATGTTTTCCATCACTGGCCATTTCAAGATGCACCTTCTTTCATGGTCCCAAGAGCTCAGATTTCATTTCTGCTGATTGGAAACTTAGCTTTGTCATGTTATTTCTGGTGGGCCTAACATAAAATGCAGGACCAGCTAACCAGCTGGGAAGAAATCCGTATCACATCCAATATTTAAATTTTCACAGTAAGAATATTTGGGGTTTGTTTTCTGGTACTCACAGTATCAAGTGATATATACTTGTTATGTATATATCCACATATCCAGTATGCGGATACTGCACATACTAGTACTGCACAAAAAGTGTGAAGAATGACACAGTTTGTCAAATCTCATGCTTAGCACTAAGAAAGACCCCAGAGGTGTGAATGGTCAGTAAGGTCTTAGGTTAGGATAAAATGAAGCTGATTAAAATCAGCCTTGAGTTTGCACAGTCAAAACACAGGCAACTCATCTGAGCAAAAGCTCCTGCAATATTTTTCTCCATTTTAAGTTAGGTAACAACCTATACTTGTTCTAAAAATGCAAACTAGCCATTATCAGCCTGATAATTAAGAGCCAAGATCTTACTCATGAAAAGTAAAAAAGAGGCTTAGTTGCAAGCAATGGCTTAACGGAAAATTCTTGAACTAGGATTTCAGATTTCAATATTTTTCTCAAATAACCACTCCTCTCTGCAAGAGTAACTGCAGCTCTCTTTCTTGCCCTCTTATTTTACTGCCAGGTATTTGTTTGGGGCAAGATTCTGCCTGGCTTCCAAAAACAATCAGAGTGCAAAGAAAATCACAAAAAAGGAAAGGATGACAGAGCATCAATTTATTAGTTACAACTTGATCAGATCAGTGGGCTGGAACTGAAGAGAAATGGTGATTTTTATCCAGATTGATGACTATTTTTATTGTAATATTGATGATCGGCAGACACTTAGTAATAGTTGTAACAGATGTGGCCTCTGTAATGCTGCACATAGGAGTCCTAAGCGGGAATAGTAATTATCCACTGTTTTTCAAAACCTCCAGCCTGCAATTGAGTTGTCAGAATCTCCCAGACACTGCTCCAGGCACTGCAGATGGTACCAGCTGACACACTTGGGGCATATCATTACAAGCATATGTAAACCACATGATTTTGACTACTTTCCTGATACCTAATGCATGACAGTGTGTCAAAGAGACACCTTTCAGGAGGAAATACGGGCTCCATGGAGTTGCAATATGATTGAGGAGAATGTTCAAGTGAGAACACATCTGAAAGAAATTGCTAGCATGAGTTACAGCAGGGAACGATCAGCTTCTGTAACAAAATGCTTGTTTCCAGCCTGAAGTATCCAAATTGTTTTTATATGAGCCCCAAGTCAATGCTATCGAAGGCCTTTTCTGTTTATTTTTAATGTTTCATCTATTGGATTTGCTGAAGAACATTGCTTAACCTGAGAGTGAATGCATTAACAAGTACATCCAGCAGCCCATTACAAACTATTTGAGTGCCAGGGGAATAACAGGTTTGTGCAGCTAATAAAAAGAAAACAATTGCAAATGTTCACTTGGTATTTACAATACTTTGTTTTTAGATAATTCAGTTTCAGGCAATTGGTTTCCTAAGTCTGAAGGCAACATAAACCACAGCTTGAAGCTCACTGCAAGTAAAATTAAGTCAGCCTAGTGAGAAATAGGAAATACAGTAAACGTGATAGCACACAATCTTTTAGAAAAACATCTTCAAAGTAATTTATGGTAGTTAGAAATTAACATTTGGTGCTGAATCTCTGCCAGCAGCCATGCAAGTCTGTATGAAGAGGAGCTGAATGCAAAAATGATTCCACAAAAGTGTATTTCACCTTCCTTTCTGTCCATAAACTATTTGTAAGCCATATCAAATTCAGCCATTTTTTTTAAATTGTACACACTACTTTTGGCAAATTGATTTATCTATGCAAACTTTGTATGAACAGTTCACTGCAAAAGAAAAAAAAGATATCAAGAATGTGAAAAACATGTTGTGTTGCTTATCTGTACTATGAGCTGTTTAGAGAAGTGATTGCTTGACAAAAGCATATAAGCAGTTTCTGTGAAAACTGGGTCCAGATCCTGACATTACTGTGATTAAAATAATATGCAAATAAACTAGATACATGCATTTTGTGGTTTCTGGGAACTGAAGGATTCAAGTGGAAGCAATGAGCAAAGGTGTTACACCTGTACATAAACTTAATTGATATTCAATGTCTTGCAAACCTTTAAGTGTACAAGATTAGAAGTAATGCTAGTAAATACTCCAACTCATGAGGTTTCAGAGCTTAAAAGAATAAAGGAAGGTGAACTTGGAAGGATGGGGTCCTTGGCCAAGTTAGTCATTATTTCTGTGTCGTACCAGTTGCTTTTCTGGTTTTATCCTGTGTTTTCACTCCTGTTTAGGCCAGAGTCAGTGTGACTAATACATTCCTTTGATATCCTCCATGCCATCTACATAAGTAAATGCATGGCCTACTAGAATTTCACAAAAATTCAGGAAGCCTTGTAAGAAGTGCTATAAAAGACACTGGACCACATTTCAGATTGGCTTACATTCTGGCTAATCTTATGTAAATTAAAGGGCCTTCCTGTATATAAAGTCTGTGTTGTTTTAGTTTAACACACAAATTGGTTAGAAAAAGAATGGGAGTAGTAAATTAATATAACAGGCATAAGCACAAATTAGACACTGTATAACTGAGAAAACTCTAAGACAGATGAAGGGACTCTTTGATTAGACTTGACCCTTTTTTTTTTTTTTTTTTTACGTGCCAGCTTCAAGCTTCAGCTTCAGCTCTCTAGCTGGAGTGTAAGAGACCTCTGAGTCAAAGAACCCACTCAGGACCAGGGTCCAGGTCTCCTGTTAGTCAGGAGGCCATGCCTTGGGCCACTGGGGACAGGAGGGGGTGAACCCCTCACCTTTTCTGTTGCAATGGTTCTGTTCTTATAAAAAGGTATTTACTCATGGAAAAATGGACTTATTTCTGTTGGGTGCCCTAGCTGCTGGATCATTGATAACATAAGCTTCTTTCAGCACAGATATTCAAAGAAACAGTTCAATAAAATGGCTTTTCCACTCTCACCCTATTCTCATGAATTTGACTCTGATGTGTAACATATGGCACAATTTACATTGAATCTAGTTAAATCTGTGTATGTGTACTCAAACTTCCTGAATTTTATATTAAAAACCTCAGATTAGGTAAATTCACATTATATGCTGGACATATGGATGAACATAGCATGACAGTACTGTGTTACTGTAGTGTTCAGTTCCAAAACATACATTTTAAGTAATTCAATCCTATCAGACAAGATAAATATTACCCTGTAAGGCCTTGGAAAGTGCAATGCCCCTGACATTAAATGCTTTAGGTGAACAAAAACCTGTTGGCCTTCTTTCAAAAAGAAAAATAGTTTACCTTCCAAAATCTAAGTTTCTACTTCATCAACAAAGACTCTCAGTTTCAGATTACTTCTCTGTTTTAACACTACATTCCCTTAAAAAGAGGGAACAGTTCTTCGGATGAGCTTAATGACTTAAATACTTGGTTGGCAGCTTCAGATTACTGATTATTTTGAACTTCATATTTATGCATTGCAAATTGATCTCCATTTCTTCTTCAGATACAGGCTGTCCCTCAAAGGTGTTGGTTATAACTTGTTTGGAAACAGACTGCTGTCAACAGCACATGAGCTTGCCATGAAGGAGATGGGCACCTAGAAAGAGCTGTAGAGATATTACAGCTTTCAGTTTTGACCAAACAGACTATTGTTCTGCCATCCCTGGCTTTTTTAGACTCATTAAAGGACCAACCATCTCAGGGCCTAGTTATTATTTCAGTGTTTCAGATTTTCTTTTTGAGCCCAAACAATAAACTGTGGTGGGCAGCCATTTTGCAGTAGAGTGCTCTTTAAATGAGGCCTGTATGCTGGGATGAAGTTCAGGTAAGACTGTTTTCCATTTTTTCGTCTCTATCTCAAAATAAAACTGAAGTTTCCTGAAGAGCTGAAGCAGATCTCTGAAAATTGTTACCACTTTTTTTTCATTGTTACGTATCTTGGCACTTGCTAGTTATGACCAGAGGTAGTTATGGTATGAAATGGACTATCATAATTTCTTAATTTACTGGACATAAGGAGCAAGCATATTTTAAAGTTTGTGGCACTGCATCTGAACCTGAAGAAACACTTCCTGAATTTCAGATAACTTTTTCTTCCCTGTGTTGTACTCTGATCTTACTGTCTTTAATACCACTTACAGGTTTACCATGTCCGAAGTCCTTGCTGTTCTTTAAAATGTCCCATTTGTTGCCTCAAGCTTTGATGATTTGGATTAAAAAGGATCAAGATCTGAATTATTTCTAATTCCAAGATTGCTAGGGCACTATTTTTTTTCAAAGCTACCACACTGGTTTGCACACTATGTTATAAAGATAAAACGTTGTATCTGAGCCACTCTGAACTTTCATTCACTGCTCATAGTGAAATCCAGCTCTGACATTTCCCTGTTTTGCAGTCTGCTTTTACAAAAAAAAAACATAACTAAAACCAGGACTCTTGACTTCATGTAGCCAGTCATACCTAGAATAAAATTTAAAAAAAAAAATTATCTTCATTCTTGCCTAACATGGTGAGCATTCATACTGATGTGAGAGGAGGATATCCAAGACCTCCATTTGAAGTTGCAGTGGGAATTTTAGTTAGTCCAAAGTGAATTACTCAAGCTGATAGCAGGCTTTTGGCTCAGCCAGGCTTTGCATGTGATAGATCACCATGAGACTCTTAATGACCACAAGTTCCCAAATCTCAGCTTCAGACTCCAGTGAAAGTTCATCTCTTTCAAAAGATGGAGAATAAACAATATTTCCTTACTGTTCATGTGGAAAAAATCTAGCGCTCTAATCCATGTGTGTGCCTATTTTGAATCCTACTATGTCCATCATTTTTAAATTACTTTGCTTCTAGGCAAATTACTTATCCATGCCTATACATCTGGATAATCATATCTTTCCATAGGCCTGTAAGAATACACATGTATATAACCCTTTCCTGCATTATATACCTGTTCCTTCACACTCAGGCAAGGCAATATGTTGAAATGCAGAATGATAAGTAATGGCATGGTTTTATATGAGATGTGAATTTTCAGTTCTTTATTTTATTCTGTCAGGCAGTCCTGCCACAACAACATCACAGCAGGAGAGCCAGAGACTCTGGTCTCCATTTTCCAGCTTGTTGTGGTAGGCATGAATGTCAGTGTGATGCAGAAGTTACTTTGCATTTCAGGTGGGAATTTAGTGCTTGGTTTTTATTATCCTTTTGTTCATATTGCATATTCTATGATTGTAGGAGCTCTGTCACAGAAATGTTATTGTAATTAAACAGTAATGAAAGACTTTTTCCTGGAAGCAGTAATTAAGCAACAAGCTCTGTTCTCCTGCGGTAAACAACAGAGTACAGCACAATCTTCACAGAGTTTTGGTGGGATAATAAGCTGGGGGGGTAGGAACTCCCAAGCCAGAGGCTCAGCTCCTCAGAGGTCTTCCCACTAAGAGGTATGACTAAACCAGACAGATTCACAGAATTAGAACAGTCAGAAAGAGAGAGAGAGTAGAAAAAAAAAAAATCTGTTGGAAATAAGCCTGACATCTTCACTCAAAATAGAAAACACTTCTCAGAAAGTGCATTGTCAGCAATGCAACACTGTCAAATAAGAACAGGCTTTTGCTCAGAAGGAAAGGGGAAACTTTTCTAAGCTGACTAGGAGTCAGTTTAGATATTCTGTTATCTGTCTCAGTTGAGGTAGCTGTGTAACAAAAAGGTCAAGGTGTGAAGACACTCAGACTAGTGTGATGCTTCAGGCAGATTTATGCACCTACTACAGTGTTTAAGTTCAGAACAACAGTGAGCAATTGAGCCCTTGTATACTCTAAAACTGCCAAACCCTGACTTTTTATGCAGACACTGAGAAAAGCAAGTCCTTTGTAGGAATAGAGAACCCGTCACTCTCTGAAAAGCATAGTGGCTGTATTTTGGAAAGTTAATATTAATTTTCTTTGGGATTTAACAGTATTAATTGTGCAAGTGATTGAATTAATCCTGGCATGGGTTTTCAGGAAGGACTTCTGCAGGGTCCAGGAAAGAAGCTCATGATTTGGCTCACAGTGCATAGAGGAAAAAGTTGTTTGGGCAAGGGCGATGTTTTGTCTTTTAGCAAGCTGCTTGGTCTCTCTAATCAATGTTCTTGTTTTAAAGAAGAATAAATTTTCTGTCTAATGATTGAATGTTGTTTTTAGGACCTACTGAGCTTTTGTAGTGCATGTGACACATTTTGAAGAGGGAATCTAAACACATGAGATATTTCTGGGTAAAAGTCCTTCACTACCAATTTTTGGGTTTCACATCAGTCCATTTCAAGTGTCCTGTGCTGATATAATGAGCCCACCTTGTGTCCTGCATTTGATAGCCTGCTACAAACAAGTTCCTGAGACTCGAGACTTATTGGAAATAAATCTTTCTGTGTTTGGATTATGTCACTTTGGTTTAACATATGACCTTTGCTTCAAGTGAAAAAGTAAAAATCTCCTTCGGGATACATTTTTAGCTGCAGAGAAGCTGTGAATTTAGCCATTGTTCAGCAAAGGAGGAAGGGCCTGTGTTTCACTACATAGCATTCACTCACAGGGAAAGAGTTGCTCTTATTTTCCATCTGTTTTGCAGCCAGAGGGAAAAAAACCAAAACAGGTAAGAGAGCATCTGGGCAGCAAGAGTTGGGGACATACTCACAGAAGCTGTAGAGTGGCTTGTGGTAGGTGCAGAGAGCGCTCTTTGCTTTCATCCTGCTTCCCTGCCAGCCAGCATTGCTTAGCAGAAATCTAAGGGATGAAGCCTGAAAGGGTCTGCCAAAAGCACAGCTCCCACCTCACCCTCTCTCCCAGGCCATGGAAGCTCTTGGCCTGTTGAGAAAGAAGGTTACTCTGTTCAAAGGGCTCTACCTTCTGTCCTCTGGGGAGCTGAAACAAATTTGCCTGGGAAATGGTCAGTGTTTTGTGGTGCCTAGTGGGACACTGTTTATAAAGGGGCTACTTTAATGAGCACCCCTAGGCTTTCCCTGCTCCCTTAATGCACAGTTAATGGATTAGTTAATTCAGAACAAGCTGAGGGGACATAACAGGCTGGGAACTGTAACTTTGCAGTATAAAAGACTAGAATATCTTGAAGGCTCAGCACAGGGATATGGCCAGATTATGGGTACAGACACGTTCACAGTTTGTAGGGGTAAAATGAGACTGCATGAACAGAGCATCAGAATGACCCCCATTAACTGCCAGCATGTGGGCTTTTATTCCACAGTGAAAGATAATTGCAGGTTGCTTATCTTTCAGCTGAAGAGAAGCATGCCTCCGTCATGTTTGAGGACTAAGCGCTGGTACACAAGCAATTACAGTGGATCAGCAGATACGCTGTAAATTCACCTTCTAATTCACCCTGCAATGACTCATTCATGGGCCTACACCTTGTATTTTTAGCAAAAGCCCTTCAGCTTGCTTTAGCTCCTCTGTTTCAATTCCTACTAGTATTAAAGGCTGTTTCTTGTGTTACAAGCTCAGCTGCTGTAGAGCTTCACTACTGTAGCCCTGAGCAGAGTGAGATTGGACTCAGCTCCAGCAAGACCAGCAGATGCCATTCTGACACTTTGGTGGGAATGGCCAGGAGGCAAGTTTAGTAATTTCCAATTTTCTTATCTTCCACTTTTTATGAAGTATTTCCTTTTCTTCTTTTATAACTTTCCCATATTGATTTCTTCCTTCTTTGCTTAAGGAAGAAAAAGAAGAATCCTTACTCTTCATGTCCTGATGGAAAACCTTGGAGCAACCATCTACTGAACTTACTCTTGCAGACCAGACAAGACTCCTTCTTCACATACTGCCATGAGTGTTGAGACTACCATGCTCTGATTAGATAGTATCTAATTGCTTAGATGGCACCCAAGATCCAATTGCTGTTAGAAATATAACACTGTAAGTCATATTAACATAACATCAGAATACAAATCCATATCTCTTTGAATAGTTTTCAAACACTGTCAACTGAAACAGGGACCATATCACATTTTTATCATCTGTTCCCAAATCTAACTACCAGCTGTAGCTGAAGGTTTGTTTAGGTACCAAACAGTGTTTTATTTTCTAAAAGAGATTCAATAAGCAAAAAGTAATGGAAAAAGGAAATCACAGGTGATCTGCCCATTCCACCTGGATCCAATTGCATCTAATCAATTGTTTTGGGTGGAAATTGCTGAGTTATGGGCATTTGGTATGAAATGACTAATGTCCTGTAGATAGACTCACGTTTTGACTCTAGAGACAGAGATCTGTTGAAGTAAGATCTGACATTTTGCCCTAAAAGTGTAAAGGAGTTTTTGAGATTACAAGTGCTTTTACTTGAAACACTCTCAGCTTCCTCAGAACAGATGGGTCTCACTAAGAACAGAGCCAAAGCAGGCTGCCAGTATAACTCATCTTTTTTAATACAGAGCCAGGTAACTTTTCATTTTTCCTTTACTCACTAAGTTTTCTGTCAGCCAGCATGGTTTCTGCAGTTGCTTGGTCTGGCTGTGGAAGCTGGAGTGACTAAGAGTAACTGAGTAAGCCTTACCCATTTTCTAATCTACAGACAATATCCTTTTGAAAATGTGAACTCCATCAGATGTCAAAGAGAAGCCCAAGAAATGCTTGCAGTGAAAGGCCTTTCAGTGTTGAATTCACAGTTTCCTGCTCAGACTTGATCCTTAACAGCTGAGACTTGGGGAACCGGGAGAAGAACGTGTCCCCAGGAGCACAGGAGGGCAGAGCTTCTGCTGGCTGCCCATTGACTTTTCCACTACAAACACAGTGAAAGACAAGAGGCGAGGCAAACTTTGCTTCACAAAGTATGTAGCTCTAATAAAACCTCTACCCAGGGCACTGAATGCAACAGTATACAGTGCTGAGTGATACTTAAAAGGTTTTCTTGTACAGCTTGACTGCTTTTCTGATGTGCAGCCAAATTGTAAGTATCTCTTGAGCATACAGAATAGGCTGAAAATTGCGTGCACACAATCCTACCTCTATAAGGCGTCTACCTTCTGTTGCAAATGGAAACATCATAGTAATAGCCTTGTGATGGTACGTCTGGGTTTCCAATTTCAGTCATAGCCAGTTTTAAGAAAAAGATAACTAAAATGGGATTATTTTTTAACCCCTCTCCCTCCTACTCCCCACCTCCAAAGAATTTTGGTTGGAGCTTTGTGAAAATCACTGCTTTTATGTTTGTTCCAGTCTTTTCACTCCTAGGGAATAGGAGACTTCAGCATAGGCCAGACCCCATATTTGCTGGAGTTCATGCTCTGTCTGCCATGACTGCTGATGACTGGGTCTCCATGCTGTGTGTCTGCTGTTCACACAAGACAGAGTACCCTCTTCCTGCCTTTACGAAGGCTTTTTAGGCAGCCTGAACTGCAGCCTTGCTACATCTTGGCTTTGTGATACATTATTTTAGTAAATACTGTTTCAATACTCTAGCAGAGGGCTTTGAACTCCTCAGAGGTGTTCATCCCATCTGTGGTTGCACATCCTCTTTCTACAACCTGACCCCAGCTCCCATTCCTGCCTGCTGGTTGCTGCTACCTGTGGCAGCTGGAAGCTCCTGGCCCCTGACACCCATCCAGCAAGCTGATAGTGTTAGGTTGTCCCTCAACATTTCAGCCCATGCAAGCTGGATTAGCACAAGCCTGCTACTTGCACATCGTTGTGACTGGAGGCAGAGCTGGCATCTGCAGCCTGGTGGGCTGCTCCAAGGAGGGGAGGAGAAGAAGGGAACCAAGGTCTGCTGCCCCACGAGCATGGCCTCCTGCTTGTCCCGTGCTGCCCAGGGACGGGTGCCTGCATTAGAGTCTTGGCCCCTGTTCAAACACTTAGCATGTGTGGACTTGCATAGGGGAGGGTTTAAATAACAAACAAATTAACGCTTCTCCAGTTTCTTTGTTAATAATACCCTTTCGCATGGAAACTAAAGAGGAGTGCAGACTGTGGTTAAATAGCAGCGAAGCCTGCCCTTTTATGAGTGCCCGTCCCTCTTGGTACAGTCCTCTCAGATTTCCTTATCTCACATCCTCTCTGTAACTTTTCAGTGTCCAGCCTCACCACTACCATTTTTCATACCCTGTGGAACAATTATAACCTTTAATAATTACAGCTACTCGAGTATTTTTTCCTAAGGCAAACAGAAAACAAGGATGGCAGCTCACTGGCAATTTGTGTGGAAGAATTCTATATACTGTGCAAAATACATAAGAAAGCTCAGAGCTACAGCTGGGAGAGAAATTTCCTTTATGTTGGAGAACACTTTCATCCTCATGAAATGTACATAATGCGGATGATTTATATACATGGCAGCTCCAAAATTCGCAAATACAGACACATGCATATTCATAACCCTAGAAATACTCCTAATGCACCTGTCATCGAAGAGTCCTGGGTAAATATGCTGCACAAAAGTTCCACTGGGGCTGACTGATATCTCAACTCTCTTCATAACTGAGTGCACACAGATTTGGGGATGATCTCCCCAGAGAGTTCAGTTTCCACTTAGAAACTGTTTGTGTACACAAGCAATATCATTTAACATATACAAATTCAATGTTCATCACGTCCATGCACAACAGGCAGACCTTGCTAACCTGTGTACAGAGGCAGTGTGGACAAGAAGTGCAAGAAAAACATGTCCATACACAGATTTTGAGGGATGCTAGAAGACTGTTTATGCTCTACAGTTTCAGTCACACTCATTCTCTCTAAGGATTTCTTTGCCAGTTGCTTTCAAAGTAGAGTTACTCTTCTTCTGTTGTTTCAGCCCTTAAATCTTAAATATTGGGGAAAGCCTATAGAAAGACAAAGTATAAAATATCCTTCACAATACAGATGAGAGTGAAGCTGTGCCTAGCAGGGCAACTTTTATGTCCTGCAAATGCTGCATGGGTAGGGCATACAGCAATCACTTGAGTTAATATGAATGTACATTGTTCCATTGGGGCATTAGAGTAAATTGGGTTTCTACTCATTTATATCCTGAGGATCTGGGCCACTTATTTCATGCTGTATTTTTATTGTATTTAGCATGATATTGCTCTGAAATGTGCAGTTAATTATACAACTTCCTGTTTTAAATTCCATAGTAACTGTTCTCCTGCCAGAAGTGGATTGCTTTTAATAGGATTGTGTCCCTTTTTGGCAATATGTGGTTATGTATACTCCATTCCCATCCTTATTATTCATATTCTGTATCAAGAGAATACAAGCTTACAGGGAGAAATCCAGCCTGTGATAAAGTCAGTGGCAGGCCTCCCAGGCATTCAGGAAGGCTAAGTTCCCATCAGGGTTTTTGCATTCCCACCACACCCTTCTGCTTGTCAAGCTAATGAAGCATGTCCACTAATTGCACTGGAGGGGAAAGCCTGGTCTGTCTATAACCCTAAAACACAGTCACATCATTTTTCCTCAAAGCAAGTAGGTCTGGCTATACCCTTTGAATCTCACAGTCTCTCCTGCACTTTTAACCTCTGGCTATAGACATGCAACATCCATCATGAGATGCCTCCCTCCAGGACAGCTCTGGAGCAACCAACAACCCCCTACCCACCACTGCCTAAACACATAGCAGGTGAACAGAGCACCTCCCAAGGAACATGTGAAGGATGCAGTTCTGACAGCACAGACTTCACCATTGCTTTTTTTTTTTTTTTTTTTTTTCTCCTGTCTGCTCTTAGGCTGAATAGTTCCCCTTTGACATAGGGGTAGTGCCTGTGGGTGTAACCTGGCAGCCTTGCAGATTCAAAATATGCCTCAAATAATTTTTCTCCAGGGTTAATGTTCTTTATTTTCCTTATTGCTTTAATGTGCATTTGTTGGGGATTTCAAATGGTTTTGTGGCAAGCATAATCACTACCGTGCATAAGACTAAATGCAGACTTATTTCTTTGTGAAATGTAACAGATATAAATATAGAAAGACAAGCACATATATGCATACATATATACACACAGATATGTTTTTATATAATACAAGATAGTGTATTCTCTTTATCACAGAAACCTAACACAATAAGATTGTAATATATAAGAGTAGCTGATTTACCTGCACAAATACATTCTGTGCTAAGAAATGTTTTTGTTGACACTCTGGACTTTGCTCTGGAAAACACTGTTTGAAGAATTCACTACCAGGTAAAATATTTGCTACAGAACCTTTTCACAAGCAGATTTTTGTAGCTTTATGACACCAGAAGTGCAAATTCATGATACCTTTCCTGTGAAGGGTTTTTGCAGAAAAAAGGAAAAAAAGAAAAGGGCATTTCTATGTATTTTCAATTAAAACATTTTATGCTTTATATCTGATATGCTGTACCTGAGATGTGTTCTTCTACAGTGTATATGCAGCTCCTCCTTCATAACTGATACTACTAGTCAAACAGCAAGGTATCTTCTGCATGTAAGAGTTAATAACTGAGCTAGCAAGACCCATTAGTGGAGGGAATACACTGTGAAGCCTTAAGATATAAAATAAAAGTAAGGTCAGGAAGGAAATGTTCAGTAGCAGTCAATATAGCAATTAGAGACAAGGAGTTTCAGAAATGTCTCAGAAGGACAAAAAGGTTGCATCAGTACACCAGAAGATGTGACAGCCTGTCCTAGTTTCAGCTTGGATAGAGTTAATCATCTTCCTAGTAGCTGGTATAGTGCTATGTTTTAGGTTCAGTATGACAAGAATGTTAGCAGCACACTGACGTTTTCAGTTGTTCCTAACCAACGTTTAGACGAAATCAAGGATTTTTCAGCTTTTCATGCCCAGCCAGCAAGAAGGCTGGAGGGGCACAAGAAGTTGGGAGGGGACACAGCCAGGGCAGCTGACCCAAACTGGCCAGAAGGGTATTCCATACCATGTGACGTCATGTCCAGTATATAAAGTGGGGGGAGTGGGGCTGGGAGGAATCGCCGCTTGGGAACTAACTGGGCATCATTTGGCGACTGGTGAGCAATTGCATTGTGCATCACTTGTATATTTCAATCCTTTTATTATTATCATTGTTGTTTTATTATTGTTATTATTATCATTATTAGTTTCTTCCTTTCTGTTCTATTAAACTGTTCTTATCTCAACCCACAAGTTTTACCATTTTTTTCCTGATTCTCTCCCCCATCCCACTGGGGGGGCAGGGGGAGTGAGTGAGTGGCTGCGTGGTGCTTAGTCACTGGCTGGGGTTAAACCACAACACAGCCCCATCCTAAAATGTAGTTGTTTCAGAGATGACCCCAGAAAATGTGGCCCTGCCTTGAGGTACTCATTTGCCAAGTTTTGGGCCAACAAACTACTGTAAGCATTTGCCATGGACTTCCATGGCTCTTCTTCACAAACCTTGAGCTGAAAACATTCAAAATTTAAGAGAAAACCCCACTGTGGACCTCAAGGGCCACTCACCACCCATACTACACAGCATGGGCACTGCTGCTCTGAGGTAACCGAACACCCAACTGCCATGACATTTGACTCACCTGCTACTCAAGTACTGTGAAAAGGAAAATGAAGCCTTACAACTCCTGTTCTCCCTGGAGATCCCCAGTTATCTTGCCTACTATGGGCCATGGGGAATTACGTGGGAGTATTAATGAAAACCCTAACAAACTCACAGCGGCTATCTCTCCTACTCCAAGTACAACAGAACTAGCAGTGGCATCTGAGAGGGGAAAAGCCACTGCCCTGCCATGTGTTTGTGTGGGAAAGGAGGTGGCAAGGGCTCATCATTACTAGGCAAAGCTTGACATGTTTACACTGAATCCTTCAACATACTGCTCATTCCAGTATAAGCGGATCAAAGCAAAGGGCATTATTATATATTTGTGTAGCCCCAACAATGTGTTAGGCACTTAATTTGCCATCTGAGGCTGTTCCTTTTGCTGTGATATTTCAGGCAGGGATTCCCATTCATCACATTGATCCCGTTCTGGGGCTGGAGCACAAGGTCAGCTATCATTGGCTCTGTCATGCTCAAAGGCTGCAGTGCTCTGGTAATTAAGACTGTTACATGGGAGGGCCTCCTTTCCTGCTATTTGAAGTAGAGTAGGTGCAGATGAAAGATTTATAGTTTTAATTCAAATATGGGACTTGTCTTTGACAACTTAATTGTGTTTGCAGAGAAGTTCTGGACGCTTTCTCTTGCCAAGTCATTACAGAAGGGCCTCACATCTTGGATCTACCAGGAAGCTGTTTGGATTAAAGAAATAACCAAAAGGACCCTGCGTCAGTGCTGATAGAAGCAATAAACACTTGCTTGTCCTTTGTCTGCTTGTAGTAAATATGTTGCTTAAGATAGTACATTTTCATACTTCAAGACCAAAGTAGGTATATGTTTTCCTATCTTTCTGTGTTTATATTCATCTCTATAAACAGAATTTTCCTTTTTCACAGCACCCTTATTAAAATCAATTAATGAGGCTGGTAAAATGAAAGGCTAGACTGAACAGGATACTAAAGCCAGGTATTTGTTCCTTCAATAAAAATGTGATTATAAATAATAAAATATAATTTCATTCTATGAGAAAAACTGCTTTTACATTTGTTTTGTTACATAAAGTCACTGCAACACTTCACAATTATCTCACAGATTTTCCTTGTACCTATCTAGTAGGCGCTAAACGTCACGACTGCAAAGAAAATTACCTAAAAGAAGGAATCACTCAAGGTAGCCGGCCAATACACATAGATTTCTCACAGATACATATGTAGTGTTTGAGCTCACACCGATTGCCTTGATCTTCAGCATTGACTTCTGCCAGCAGCTGCCAGCAGCTGCAGGCTGTTATGCTCTGTGTGGACAGAGGGAGGAAGATGATGGGGTTTCTGTCAGCAGATTATGGAGTAATTCCCAATAGGCAAGGTGGGAAATTCCCAGCATGGGAGCACCTTGCTCTTATGCCTGGCTCTGGAAGAGTGATGGATGGTCAGATGGGTGGAGACAACATAACTTGCACATTGTTTGGTTCACTTGTTTGGGCATGGGGTCTGCAGAAGCACCACAGGTTTGGGATCTGGGACCTTTCTCCAGCTCTGTTTGGTACCCAGAGCCTTTCATATAAATCAGCCCTTTTACAGCAAGGAAACTCAACTTGTCCAAAATTAAGAAAAAAAAAAGCTTCCTACCTTCCTTACATTGGGCAATGTAAGGGAACAAAGTTAGACTGCTCCATTTACATGGCTTTCATTACGGAGCATCTGAGGGTTTTACAACCATTGCTGCAATCATCCTTGTAAAAGGCGCTGAAGCACAGAGACTTAAAGACTGGCATTTAAAAGGCATTTCAGCCCCTAAAGTGGCTGATAGTTTCCTGGTGAGATTATCCAGAGGTCCCTAGCCAGGCATTTTTCTCAGTGTAGATGAGTATCTTCAAGCTCATAAAAGCCTTCAGACCATCACTATCTGGCCCAGAGTCTCATGAGAAACTGAACAAGGAATATAACCTCAATCTCATGAGCTCCCGATATCCAGCATTTTCTCCACGTACACAACACTCTGCCAGTGAGGTATGACTCAGGACACAGGGTGTGCTCCCTTTCAGCTCCTCCCCAAAAGGGAGAGCAGAAGCGGTAGCGGGGATGCACACACTGTTGGGAGGAAACCCAAGTGCTACCAGTGGGACAATCTTGGCAGGGGAGTCAAGGGAGGAGAGGACATGTCACCTCCCCAGGACCTCCAGCTCCTGCTGCGTCTGGAAAATGCTGCTTCCCCTCTGACCCCAGCAGCCCAGAAGCTGTGGAAAACAACAGGCCCCATTTAAAACAGCGGGAAGGAAGGACAGGCACTGGGCACAGGCATCTGAAAAAATTAAAAGCAATTGGATTTACCCTGGAGGGGAGATGTGAGAGTTGTTGGTTGTGGCTTTTTTCAGCCTGGTTTCCTGGCAAGCACCAGGGCTGTGCGAACCACTCCCACCCTGCGTTTTTGCCTCAGACTCCAGCATGTGGCCATCCCCCATGCCGTGGGGCCTTCCCAAGGGCTGCCTCTCTTCTGCCCTGGGGCAGCCCTCATCCCAGGCAGCAGTGAGCCATCAGGTTTGGGGTTTGGTCTGGGGGTAGGAAAGGAAAACGGCCTTTGCCATTTCCTGGGCATCACCTAGGCCTCGAATGAGGGTTATGACCTCTCAGGTAGAGGCAGACAAAAGCAAGCCAGCTGAAGAGAGCAGCACAAGGGTACAGGTCCTTGACCTCTTCACCCAGAGGCCATAAAGAAGCAGTGGGCACCTTTCCTGGCATTAGTGGAGGCCACAAGGGTGTGACAGTTTGACAAATTATAGCTGATGTTTCAAACATTCATTAACGAACTCTGGTGGACAAGACAGCCTCTGTAAAAGTGCTCGAGTTGTTTGAACAGGAAAATGTGGCCGGAGGAGAAGGCCCCACAGGGGGTGGGACCACACTTCTCCAAAGCTGCAGTTCCTTATCTTAAGTGACCATGAGAAGAAGCACAATGTATGCGCTGGAAGGAAAGGACAGATAGCGGTCATGCTTGCAGGGAGGGAGAAGCAACTCCCCGATGACCACCCAAGCCCACTGACCCATTTCCAGAGAATCCCGGGAATGGGAACTGTGCATGTCGAGACCACCAACTAATGTCTGGAAAGTTCCTGAGCTCACACTGCGCTTCTCAATAACAGCAAATCCCCACCTACGGGGGCAGACCCTTTAAGTATAAAAGAAGGGAGGACGAGTTCTCAGTGCACACCCTCCAGAACTGGATCTCTAGACTGGCTGAACCAATGCTGGACCCAGGACTGATGAAATCCTTTTCTTCTCTCTTTCTCCCCACTCGGCTCCCCCCTGCTCCCTCCCCCGCCCCCCGCGCCCTCTCTCTCTTTTTCCCACAGTCCCTACACCTCATCCTTTTGAACATAAACCACTGGCCAAGTCTTGGACTAGGAGTGGATCTAGCCGCTTCTGGGCTTCTCTTTGAGAAGGAGTCTAGAAAGCAAGGCGGTCTACTCTGAATCTCATGACTCAATGGGAGGTGTCTCCTTATTTTCTTCTCTGAATTGATCCCCAAATAAGTAAGGCTTACGTACAGTTAGCACATGTTGTACAGTTTACTGATGTAGTTTCACGATCCTTTTTCCTGTTTCTTTTTCTAAATGTCCCTTCTCCTTTCAAGTGGCAGCTTAATGAGATGATGCAAGGTTCATATTGATAAGTTCACTTGTAGTTGGGCAAGGTTAGCTTGGTTGAATAAATGTTGATTGTTGTTGAACTCCCCTGGTGTTGTTTCACCTCAATTCTGACAAAGGAAATCCACAAACCTGAGTCACTCCAATCTTGGGACACGACAAAGGGCTGAAGAGCCATTTGTAATACCAGGGGTGGGACTGTTCATCCCAGCAGATGAAAGCAGTGCCCTCTAGTTTACCAGTTCTGCAAATAAGTCCCCCTTGTAGCTTATGCTATGAATAAATCTCATCACTTTTACTGGATGGTAGTATCAAATTCTTCATGTGTGTTATAATCTAGATTTGGGCCACATATCAATGGGACAAGAGGGTTCTTTCAGTCGAGAAGTGTTCTTCCCTCACATTCAAGCATGTACCCACCTGGCTGCCATGTCAGGATGCAGCCTGAGAAGAAGATTCATCCACCCTTTGCAAAAAAAAGCAGCTCTTTATTTACAGGCCTCCCTGCTCAATGTGACCTCGAGCCAAGGCTGCCCAGCAGTGTTTACATCGGAAAAAAACACCGGATTTATGCTTGTGTGGGGTTTTGTTACCTCAGAATGTCTTTTTAATTTATACACCCATGGATCTTACTCTCCTCCTGGCTGGGTCCAAAATGCAACTTTCCTCTCCGTTTGCTTAGTGTTCCTAACAACCTGGCAGCACACACTAATTGTATACACATGGTTATAGGATATGGTTTTATAAAGGAGGGAGTTTTGCAGCCCTTGGGTTTAGTGTGTCTCATAGTGCAATTTAATGGTAGAGCAGAGCCAGTTGTGTCACCACGTGCCTATGCTCCTGCTTCGGAGAGCACTGAGGAAGCAAGCAGGAGCTGTCCAAGAAAAGATTTGGCCCAGGTGTTTCCTTTAATGAGACAACGTTGACAGAACAAGAAGCGTATTACCAGTGTAAAGGAGAGAAATGTCTGTAGGAGATGAAGGTTTTGATGGTTTCGAAAGTTTTCTGATTAGGCTGATTTGTGCTTGATGCAGTAGAAAAGGAGGGCTGGAAAGGCAACTTTTCACCACCTTTGAAAACCTGAACAATTTTTCTCTAAATACCTGAAAGTGGATTTAGGAGCTTAGCATTAGCCACTGAGCTTTGTAAATGCTGGCCAATAATAATGACAGATTTTCCCAGCTGCATCTTAAATCCATTGCTTCTTGTTATAACCTCATTAAGTGAGAAGCATGATAGATATTCCTTTAGCACATCCCTTTGTGTTTCTGTAGTCAGTTGTCATCTATCTGTTATTCTCCACATCATTTATTGTATGTGTTACCCTCTCCTGAGCTCTAGAGGAGGCCCCAGACAATTCTAGCACCGCAGATGTGTGATTTTGGCAGGACCACTCAGTTGCTGTTCCCCAGAAATAATCCTGCCTCAGCGCAGGGATGAAATGTTGCAGCAGATCCTTTCTAATTAGCTGTGAATGCTAAAGGGAGAAGTCCTTCCCCAGTGTTGCCATTGCACTGCTGGACCCTGCTCTCTGGAAGGTGGTGAGAAAGCGTCTATTGACCAAAATTATACTGAATCAGATGCAAATAATTCAGAGAGCCTTTGGGGAGGTGAATACAATTTCAGATTATTATTATCATTATTATTATTATTATTATTATTATTATTATTATTATTGCTCTTTAACAGAGTAAACTATGCTGAGCTGAGCTCTGAGCTGCTGTGACAAGGCTATTATCAGCTTCTAACCAGTTAATTTAAAGCCACCTCAGACTCTCTGCACTGTCTTTCTCTTCCTGTCTAGATATCTTTTGAAAAGACACGCTCTCACACTCTCCCTGTCTGTGTTTTGATCAATACATGCCTGAAAGTGCCACAGCATGTTAACAAACTTTCAAAGCTGTTCAGCTGGGTCCTTTAACAACCAGAGTACCCAGAGCCCTGAGATGGTTGCAAACAACAGGTAACAATGGGCTAAATGTGTGAACACTTCTGACACCAATGTGTGCAGTGTCACAGTGCGTCCATCCTTGTATATCTTTCTGGATTTCCCACATGCTTCACATCAAGCCAGCCATTTGCAGCTTGGAAGTATAGAAAAGAATGTGTCAGAAGACAAAATGAAAGGGTATAATAATGTTGCAGACAAGAATATAGATCTACTGGCCTACTTCTTAAGTAGATCTGACTTTTATTTGTATGGACAGCCTATTTCCTTATTGGAGATATGGTATTTCTCACATTATGGAGCACTATCATTTAAAATACAATTTTGATTAATATCACTCAAAAATTAAACACTGAGAGAGGTCAGTTCCTTCCAAGGAGGAAATTCAAATCCACTGGGGAAGTCACAGACAACATGTGTAAACTCTTTTGAAACATCCCAGAGCATCATTATTCCTCACTACTTCCTGAAATCTGTTCCTCAAATCCCCCAAACTAACAGCCCAGTGGATTTATGATTAACCAAGAGGTCCATGGGTTTCTCAGAGCATTCACCCAGCTTTGTGAGGAAGTGAGGGATTACAGGGAACTACACAAGTAGGTCAGCCAAGGTTCACGTCTTGACTTAAGTGTAAGTTGATGGTGACATTTTCCAGATATTAATGGGGAGTTCATCTGGGGAGATGCTCATTTTATAGACACAAGGTGGAATTTCCTGAAGCAGGTATTTCCAGTACCATGTACATCCTTGCAGAGTAGCAAACACTTCTATCTCACCAGCTTTTTCAAAGACACTTGAAACATGAAGGAATGACACCATGCTCTGTAGGTGAGAGAGGAGAAAGCTGAGATGTACCCTTTGTCCCCACCCATGCTGCACCCCCAGCCACCACCCACACATGCATCTTGTACTAGACAGGTTCCCAAAATTAGGCAAGAAGGAGGTGGAAATGTAGTTCCTTCCTCTCCACACCAGGAAACTGTGGGGGTCCTTGCTAGCAAGGGATGGACAACACCTCTGTAGAGTCAATCCTGAGGCAGGGGATTCCAGAGCCTCAACACATTCATTAAGGGAGGTCTGTGTCTCCAAGACAGGCTGGTGCAATTCCTCCTAAAGCTTTAGAAAGCATTGATAACTGCCTTCTGCTGTGAACAGTGTCACTATAAATTTTAAGGTTGATATCAGCAGCAGTACAGGCAGGAGACTGCCTAAAAGCAAATGGTATACTTCCAATTCTAAATCTCTTGCTACTCCTTAAAATACCAGGTGGTCAGTTTATGCAACTGTCTAATTGTTCTTGATAAAAAGCCAGAGGTTTGCAAGTTGCTTTACAGATAATTAAAAAATAGCAGGTCTGGACCATAGGTGGCTTCCAATCTGGATCAGACACAACACAGCAAGGGTTGGGAATGACCCAGTTGAGAGTGAGGGCTGGAGAAGGTGAGGACTGGAAGAGTGAGAGATCATTCAATACCCTTCTTGCATCTGCTGGTTTTCTACATTCTCAGGAGACATTTTGAGTAGAAGTTTAAATGGAGATGATTTTAAACAGGTCAGTGCTTTGTGGGCATGAACTAGTTCAGCACTAGTTGGAAAATTATGGTCACAGTTGTTGCAGTTGCTTGATTTCAATGCATTCAGATATAATATTTGTTGAAAGATAGGAACAGTTTTCCCTTGAAGAATATGTTGTTGCTTCTTGCTACAGCTGTCCATAAGTGTTTCCAAAAATGAAACCACTCTTGCCAGCCCTCATTTTGCTATCATTCTTTTTTATAATGGTTAGAAAAATTGTCTAGGCAGATTTTCAGATCATCATTGCTCCATTTCCCTCTAGTCTGCACCTACAGAGGATCTGCCTCTCTTATCTGTTGGGCAACAGTAAGTTCTTTGAGGAATTTCCACAGATTTTTGGTATTCATGGTGGCGTGTAGACTCAATTGAAACTGTAGGTTATACTCTCCAATATATAGCAAGAGATGGCCATTCAGATTTCTGTGATTTCTATTGCAATATATATACATATATCTCTGTAATCTAAATGTAAAATCTGTTGAGCGACTGATGCTGAAAGGAGCCCATTGTTGTAGATCCTTATAGAACAAGGAAGATTTTATACCTGATGTGAACAGGTTGTTTTCCATTTGCACCCACTGTCTTGCCCAGGAGTATCTTGCGGTTAGCAATACTCAAAGTGATAGCGAATAACAGAGATTACCATTCAGCACAGTGAGCACCAGTACAGAGAAGGAAACACTGCTGTCTGATGCTAATATGTTAGCTATTCTAAGATGGACATGCCTGCAGCAGGACTGTATTCTTTATCTCTTTAGGACAACTTTTAATATTTTTTTTTCTTTTCACATGTATTTGGTCATCTGGTACCCACACAACTTTATAACTTTGATAAAAGGAGATAAATATTTTTATTTTTAATACAATTCTCTGGAGACAGATGTAAAGGGCTTGAATTATTCTGACCATAGCCTGCTATTGCATCACTGTCACTTCAACTGATCATGAAACTCATTTATTTTGCCTCAACAGAAATGTGGTTTGCCAGGCATAGTTCTTTGTGTATAACAGAGAGAGCACAAATCCTATTACCTGTAAACAAGATTTGTGCATCTACCTCCCATACTGAGATTTGGAAAATTCATTCCCATAGGGCTCTGCCCAGGGAGCTCAGTTGTGTTGCTCGTTTTAAAATTGATTTAAAGGCAAGAGCATAAATATTAAAATGTGGATGTTAGCACTGGCGTGCACAAACCCTGAATCAGGGCAACAGCATTTCAGAAAAGAAAAAAATTGATTAACAAAAGGGGGTTGTACAAGAATGCCATTGGCTTAAGTTACACTATTTGTTTAATTGAATCAGTTCTGCTGAAATCTTTTAAAACCTGGAAATCACTATCATAAATTCTTTACTGTAGTCAGGACAGTATAACTATAACAGATTTTTGACCCGTTTCCTAATACTCCTTTTCTCTTCCTTTCTCCTTTTGGGTTAAAAAAGTAGAAACAGCACCTCTGAGCCATTCTCTGCTGTGTTATCTACACTGAGAAAGAGGGATGACTCCCCTCAACATTTCCACCCACATGCATTTGCTGTCTGGATATTTGTTTTCTGTTTTCTCTCATGAAAAGGTAGTACATTGGATGAAAACACCACCTGAACAGGATCTGGCCAGCAGGCCCCTAGCCAGAGTACACTGTAGTGCCAGTGCCAGTATAAAGGTCTGTGATCCACTTAGATACCCAGCGCTTTGCAAAGGCTGTGGCTGTAAAACATGAACGGCGTGCCTACATTTCGCATACCAGGATGCAGTACTTTAGCTTCCTTTATAGTACTTACATCCTGGCTTTTCTCTTGCACAGACTCAGCATCATGTTACGCTATCAACAAGCTCTAAATAGTTGGCAGGAAAAAAGTGCAATGATTTCAGTGCACAGTTCTTCTAGGAGAACACAGCATTATCCCGTTCCCCAATCCTTCTGTCTGTGAACACTTAAACCCTAAGATATAGGTATATCAATGGAGGGTAAGGTGTGAATCTCTGAGGGAATTAATTACTACAGTGCTGGAGCTCTGAGAAGGGTGGATGTACTCAAGGATTCTGTTTATCAGAGGTGCATCCTGCCTGTCAACACAAGGACCACGCACTGTGGGGATCATCTACCAGTGACAGTGGATGAGAATCCTTTGGGTGCAATTCATTCATACCAATGTCTCCAGATACAAAGATCTGCACCTGACCTGGGATCCATCAGGGAATCTGACTGAGGGGGTCTGGTCTTTAGAGTCAGTGGAAATCTGGAAAGTACAACTGATGGAGTCTTAAGTGCTTGTCATCTTGTCTTAAACTAAGTGTCTAAATTGAATCAGGATAATTTTAACTTCTCTGAATTCAGGAATATGATTAGCTAGGAGTATACAGAGTTCTAGTATCAAATGAGCCAGGAGGAAGATGTTTCCAGCCTTAATAATGGTGGGGAAGCAATAAGAGAAATCATTTAATGATAGAGATTCAGTGTGTGTTATCAACCCTCTGGGTCCAAAACAAATGGTGCTGAGGCTTAATTACCTTCTCACTTGAAGTTTGCCAGAGTTCAGATAAGTGGTTTTGAGTTAAATACATTTCCAAAGAAGCTTTGCTGGTCCACACAAGGGACATTTGCCAAATGGATTATTGGACGTCCACATATTCAACTGCTTGGTGGTAAAGAAACTTTGTGCACATAAATGCTCCATTTATGGTTGAACTTTCACAAGTGTCAGCTAGTAACAACAGTTTTTTCCAAACTTCTTTTGTCATGACTGCCACTACATCTCATCATGAAATCTAGTTTCAAGAGGAGATTCAAACGGTGAATGATTTTTTAAATGGGTTTATTTAATAAGCTTTGCACTTTAGTCATGGCAGGAAATAATTCTTTCTTCATGAGGGTCTGGCTCTGTGGGCTGAGTGTAGCAAGAATCTTTCATTTCTTTCAGACTGTCAGAGTTCCTCCCATCTGGCAATCAGGAAAGTGCAGAACAAAAGGGTGTTTTCAACAAACACCAGCTTCAGCAAAAACTTTTTTTAAGTTTTCAACCAATTTTGGGTCTGGATCATAAAGCAAAATGAATGGTACAATATGTGAAGAGCTGTGCTGTGTAAACAGATTGCTGTTGATGTGTGTTCCACAGCTGGACTTACAGCCACATTAACTTGTTCTGATGTGATAAAATTTTAACATTCAGGCTTCATGTGCCAGCTGATAAATGATGGGGGACAAATTAAAACCGGTTTCATTAGCACGAAACAACACTGCATCAAGAGTCTGTCAATTAGGTGCTAGCACAGAACATTGTCATTATACAAGTGCCTTTTGGCTATAAATGACTGTCCAGCAACTCTACTAGAAACCTTGGTCTAGAGGATTGCTAGTAGGAGGCTGGTTTCAAAGTTCATTAGGCTAAAACTTGGCAGACCAACGCTCAGGCCAGATGTGCATTTTTTATTTTCAAAAAAAATTGTATCAATCCGTTCAAGCACCTTTGATCTGTAGTTTGGCAAACAGCTCACAATTCTCTGAGTTTCATATGGATGTTTTTATTCTGACCTTCAGGTTAACAATGGTTTCCTTAAAAAAAAAAAAAAAAGGCCTTGTAAGCAGCTAGCCCTTCAACATAGCTGTATTGGCCTCCTACATTCCCCCCCTTCCCCATCCTTAAATATTGCTTGCAAATGGCAGATAACAAAAATGCATGAACATGCCTAGTAGCTTTGTTGCCATGCTTCAGTGCCAAATTGAAACCATGCCACCCTACAACAAACCTTGACCTGCAGTGTAATTGCTCCATTTTTCATGGTTTCCTACTCTGTGCTGGCCATTTCAAATTGCACTGACCTGCCACCCACTATTCCAGACAAGTTACCAGCCAGGAGTCCAGCTTTTAAATGAAACAGCGTTTTAACTCCAAAATGGCATGAGGAATTTAACTGCTTCAAGATGTATCATGTATTGCTAACCAAAGCCTGGAGTGCTACCTAATATATGACATCCCCATGGAAATGTCAGCAAATGCTACTGCGGTGCAGAAATAGCAGAAGCTGCCTACAGTAAAGGGAATGAGGGGGAAGATTATAGCTGTACTGGTGAGCTTCATTGCTGGAAGTTTTCAAAATAGGTCTGCAACTACAGCTAGATTTTTACTGAATCATGACACATATTTCCAGAGGATTTTGTAGACTGAACAATATAATCATCAATACAATGAAAAAAGACACTGGATCATTAAAATGTATTTTTAATGGACAACTAGTCTTCTAAAGCAGGAGTGAGTAAGCCTCAGTAGAGACACAGTTTCATGCTGACATCTAAAACCACAGATTTTCTACAGTCCTCCTGATACTTTTGGAGGTCCCTCTTTGTGCTTAGACCTGGATTAAAGTAAAGGTGCTGTAAATGCTCTTCACAGGACCCCAGCTCCTTCAGATGCACAATGGCCTAATTTTAGCTTTCAATAGTGTTTAGGATATAATATCCATTTCTAGCCCAAGCTGATACAAAGCACACCTTGAAAATATAATTGTCTGCCTTTCTCTGCAGGCAGCCTGGAACAAGGATTTGTGCCATATAAACCACATGGGCGTCTTAAGCACTGTAATATTGAACTCCATCGGTGTACCAGTAACAGAGGGAGCCCATGGCAGAAGAAAATGCTGGCTGGCCCGAAACACCCTCTAACACAGACATAGCATATGCTTAGCCAGGCTTAGTGCAGACCAGACATATGGCCTAGCCTTAACAGAGTAAGTCAGCAGTGCCACTCTGGCCTGCCTGAGGAGGGCTGCTGCCCTGCCTGGGATAGAGGGCAGTGCGGCTGCAGGATGCTAAGGAGCCTCCTTAATCCGGACCATCTGGACTGGGAGGATGAGCCCATGTTGCCCCATCAGACAGAGCTCTAGGGACTTTCTCAGAGCTGGTGATGCTTTCAGCTGGCATTGCTGGCACCAGCCGGGTGTGAGGGGGGATACCGGCTCTCAGCAGTGCAGCTCCCCTGGCTTCTTGTGCTATCCTAAGGCAAAAAAGCGTTGTCTGGGGGAGAGGCACCTGCTCCTCCTAGCTAAAGTCTGCTTGGCCCAGCAGGGACTCTTTCAGCTATAAAGAGGGGCCAGGTTTTTGCATGCTGTCAGGCTCTTCAGCACTGTTTCTTGATGAACGGTATTAATAAGGCAGGTGTTTTACCCAGCCCAACTGGTGTTTTGTCCCTAGAGAGGTGTAATCCAGGGGTGTGGGAGAAGGATGTTCATGTAGTAAATCTTTTATTATTTAAATAGGAAACATTTTTTATGGGGGATATGAGCAGTGTTTAAAAGCTGCAGAGCTAGACACTCCAGGGATCAGCTGTAAACGAAGGTTAAGCCTTGTGAAGGCTTCTACCTTGGCTTTTTTATTGGGATTGCTATTGTGACTGAGGCCTTGATGTTTTATAACCGTGGCCATATGGTTATGTGGTTTTGGAGAAGAGGATTTGGCAAAGGGCAGAGCAAAGGGGGGAGGGAAGGGAGATGGTTGTTACTGCTGCAGTGGAATGAGTATGTTCAACTTTCCCATTATGGTGTGTCCTAACTTTCAGCATATGGCCACCAATTCCGTAGTCTTTATAGGGAAATCATATGGGCATTGTTAAATCATTTAATCTAAACTTTGAAAGAGAAAAATAATAAGGTGATTAAGGACAACCTGAAGCTACTTGATAATGTGATGCTGAGGGTATGGAATCACCTTTCATTACCAACCTAGGAAGAACACTAGCTGCTGAGTGCAGGGAAGAGGTAGGTGGTGGATTTTTCTGATTTTTTTCAATAGGGCAGCTGCTTATGTTCTTTCCATTATAAGAGAGACAGATGCACAGAGCAAAAGCTTCAATGCCTTCTGCAGAGAGGTCTATTAGTTCTGAGCTGAAATTGAACCATGCTAATTTTAAAGCACTGCAATATAGCCATTTTATTTCCTCCAGCTGTGGGTCTTGACTTTCAGAGGGGGGAGAAAGACAAGGCAAAGTAAGGACTGGAAAAAATAAAACTGCAGGATGCCTGTCAATACCTACTCTTGAGTTAGGAGACTCTGAACAGGACTAGAATTGAAAGAAATTGTTAAAGTATTGTACTGCCTCCCCCTGGAAATAAACACAATCCTTGTTCTTCTCTAAATATTTAGGACACACAATCCAAGAATTCCTCTTCCACCTGAAGTTCTTCCTAGGATGTTAAAAATATGGGGAGTGCCTGGAGTATCCTAACAGAGTGCATGTGGTAAGGCCTGCTATTCCAATTCTTTTCATCAGAGGCATCAGTGGGAAAAAGTTTTCAAAGACACAAAAGGGAATTGGGTACTTACTTCCTACCCAGTGCCTAAATCCCCTCTGTGCCACTGGAGACCTCTCCTTAGATGAATAACCAATGAACTTTGAAGAACCCATTTCCAGATGTGAAGCTGGATTTATGATACTAGAAATTCTCAACAGCAGCAAAGTACTGAATTTATAGTTCATGTTTGGATTCTTTCAAAAAGGTTTACGTGCTAGAATTTTGTTGGAGGTTTCCCTATTAATCCATATAAAAGTTAAGATGAGGAGAAACATCAGGGAGTGATTGGCAGGTGCCCACAGGTTTACAGATATTTGCTTTGGTGACATTTATGAAGTGTTAGAGAAGCTGAGTGTTCCCAAAGTATCAGCCCACACTTTGCAGGAAGTCTAAGTCATTTCATCCTACGGAGAAAACGAAAAGCATCTGTTTCTTTAAATCTTTAATGAGATGTGGCACATGCTGCACCAAGGATTTAAAAGCTAAATACACTTTGGGACCTGCTTTAATCTCTGTTCTTTGACCATCTACAGTAAATAAATGCAGTTTAATGCATTGTACTTAAATTATATTGTTATTCATCCTGTTATTTTTTTGAGGCAGTGTATCTCAGTCACTGCACACCGGCAGTGTGCAGTTTAGGTAGCTCTAGGGATGCTTCACAGTTTGGAAGTGAGTAACCATCAGTGGTGAAACTGCCAAATTGCTTTGTGAGCAGTAGTGCTCTGGCTTTGCCAGAGTAGATACCTTCCAGCTGTACACTGACTGCAAAGTAACACAAAATGGCAAGCATTACTGGATGAGAACAACTCCTGGAAATGACAGAAGGGTGGCCTCCCCAAAAGGAATAAGAAGGGAGAATTACCTCACCTTCTTGGGGCCAGAGCTATGGCATTTCTCTGAGACCTGCAAATTTCTTCCAGGTTGTCTATGATCCTGCAATGCCAAACCACTAGCAACTCATTACATTCCTACCAGCAAAGGCTGGCTCTGGCAGCTCAGTGCTTTAGTAACCAATATTAACTTATTATCCTAAGTAAAACTATTTGTAACAGGTGTGTGCCAGACATATTTCCAATCTCATTAAGAAGTTAAAAAAAACAAATAAGGCAAAAGGTGGATTTCGGCTGCCATCCAACAAAGCACATACATGCATATGTACTTTCAAATGTGAAAAATCTCTTTTTTTTTTAAAGGACAAACATATGTCCTTCATATTAGCATTTAGGCTACCACTTGACTTACAGTTGTTGTTTTTATCTCGAGTGTAAAAATGCTTGGTCATCTGCCCTAAAATCTTCTGTCTTGGAGAGAACCTGAGTAGGCAGTAAGCTCCATAACTTCTGCCATGTGAAGGCTGACAGTATGCACGCCTGCATCCCCTGCCTCTGGAAGCAAGGCTGGAGAGGGCCGCAGGCAGAGCACAGCCTTGCTGGCACATGGCCAGTATGGAGTCTACCTGCTCAGTGTAACCTACAGGCAGAGGAGGAAATGTAAAACTCGATCTACTCTCATCATTCCTTGCCTTGGAGCTGCTTCATGGCTGCTACTGAGGGTGATGATTCTGGGCCAGGCTTACAAAACTAAAAGCCCAAAGTTAAGCCCTATATGGGTAGGCACCAAAACAAGTATCCAAAGGACTGTGGAGACCTAGGTGTTACTGCTTCCTCTGGAGACTTACTATGGACAAGTGTGCAGGCTTATGAAACAGAAGGTGATCATCACTAGCCTCCACCATGCCACTGGAGAGCTTCAGGATCTGGTGCTAGCAGCTGAGTTACCCTTTGAAGCAGTACACTTCTAAGAAAAGAGATCATGTGTAGAGTTGGATTCCTTGTTCATTCCTTTCTCTGTGGTACTTTGTACTGAAAACGTTTTTAAAAGAAATTCTAGTGTGGATCTCCCAGGCCTTCTTAAAGAGTTTTAGTGATGTCCAGATCTCTGTATTGTAAAGTTCCTGGGGTAGGTATACATTCCCTACTTAGTAAACTCTACCTGTGGTGCAACACTGACCACTCCAGCAGTACTGCAGGCAACTAGGATGAAAAAGTGCATGGGAAGTGATTAGACAACTTGATCTGAATTCAAAGACAAGCAGAACCTCTTGGCAGCTAGTAAAGAAACACTGGGTCCCACAACCTAGTGTCTTGTATCCTTTAGTTAGCCAAACTCAGCTTGCTGCCTCATCAAAAGTTTCTGATCCTGCTGCCACCACAGGATTGTTTGTATCCAGCATAAATACTTTTCAAACAATGTTTAGTTTTTTCATGTTATACTAAAATACGTGTCCTCTGAAGAAGGCCTCTGCAGTGCCCCTCCAGACTGCCAGCTGCCAGTCCAACCATGCTATAGTTGTTTGAACTGTCTTTAATCTGAACTGTGAGAGTCCTGGAGTACTTGGAGTAGCAAAACTCCATTGTCATAGTAACCACTAATTATTTTAAAATAGGCCTCTCTTCACCTAAATAATAGTTAGTAATTCCTTATATTCTTCACAGATATTTTCTTTTAAATCCTTGCTCCTCATGAAGCTGGAACAGCTCTTCATATCTCAAGTAAACACATAAGTAAAAACATAAATCCAACATGAGAAGGACATGGACCTGTTGGAGTGAGTCCAGAGGAGGGCCACAAAGATGATCAGAGGGCTGGAGCACCTCTCCTGTGAAGACAGGCTGAGAGAGTTAAGGCTCTACAGCCTGGAGAAGAGAAGGCTCTGGGGACACCTTATAGCAGCCTTCCAGTACCTAAAGAGGGCCTATAAGAAAGCCAGAGAGGGACTTTTTACAAGGACTTGTAGTGATAGGACAAGAGGTAATGAATTTAAACTGAAACAGTGTAGGTTTAGATTAGAAGTCAGGAAGAAGTTCTTCACTGTGAGGGTCTGAGGCACTGGAACAGGTTGCCCAGAGAAATTGCGGGTGCCCCATCCCTGGAAGTCTTCAAGGCCAAGCTGGATGGGGCCTTGAGCAACCTGGGCTACTGGAAGGTGTCCCTGCCCTGGCGGAGGGGGTTGGAATTAGATGATCTTTAAGGTCCCTTGCAACCCAAACCATTCTATGATTCTGTGATTCTATCTTCTAGACACATGGAGAAGGATCAAATTCACTCCTGTGCGCCTATTTTTAATCCCTGCCACTGCCTATATGACATAAAAAATTTTCTAGCAGAAAACCTTTAATTACTAGTTCCACTTTAAAATCAATGACATAACATCCTTTGGGAAGGAAACAATTTCTGAGAATAAATGAAGGCCCAGTTTTCCGGATCTTGGAAATAGCACTAAGATCTGTTAAAATGCAAACCAGCTGCTTAAGAAGCTCCTCAGAGGCTTCTAAAAGACAGAAAAGATTTGATAATTGATCTTCAAGCAAAAGTGTTTAGGTTAAAAAATAAGTAACATTAATAAGACTTTGATGTCTTGTTATCTAAAATTGGGCACTTCTTAGTTCACTAATTTCCTCTGGTTTTCATTTAGTACAATTAACCCGCAGGAAACACACCCAGTGCGTTAGCTAAACATCAACTGGACGACAAGGAATGGATTGGCATGACACAAATCACGAACAATACAATTTCTTAAGAGGCCTTGTAAAGGGCAAGAAGTAGCTTTTGTTCTATTCATGTGAATGCATTTGTGCAAGAGCTCTCTGGGTTATTCTAGCAACCCAAAGCTGCCCTTCCAAATCAGTGAGCTTCTGGGTTTTAATCACTTCAAGTAAATGAGCTATTCTAGTTACCAACAGGGAAACAGTTGCCAATCATAGTAGAGAAGAAAGCAGACCCACTGCAGGGCATGAAATTAAATTTTCCAGGTAGTAGCCAGTAATTGATACCACAATGTGACCTTTGCCTAAAGCAGTCAATTTAGAGCCGTATTGAACAGCAACTGTGCAGGACAAAGCCTGTGACCACCAGCAGGCTTGCTCAGCAAAGAAACGACTTTGACTCCACCTCCACTGGCAGGTAGCTCTGTGGCTTTGTAATCTGCATGAATTGAGACTCTCACCTGATGCAGACAGTGCCCCAAGAATATTTTTATACAGATCTATTTTTAATAATTTTTTTTTTAATGAGGCAAAGTAAGAGTACAGCATATTTGCATACAAGTGACAAGGAACTGACAATTTTCCCTGATACACAGATATTGTCTGTGCCATTAGGCAATGGCAATTTTTTTCCCAAGCTTATAGCTCAAAAAATAATGAAGAATCTCTCTGAGTAAACATCATTGTACCCACTTCAGAAATCAAGCAAGGCTTCTTCCAGGAGGACTCTGTACATCCCTTTTAAATTGCCAAAGTCTCTGGGCTCCCTGACTCAATAGCAAATGAAGCTGGTGATTCCCATGTGAGATCCACACTCAGCCTGGAGTTGTGTGCACAAACCAAGGCACCTAAGTAAGGCAGATAGCTGGCCTGGCCATCCCAGGCAAGAGAAGCAGGTTATTGATGGAAGGGTATTCATCTCAGCTGCAGGCTCGGGCAGCCTCCAGAGATGCATTCACTATTGCTCAAAGAGAGAATTGAAAGTCACCAAACACCCAAAATAGGCACCTCAGTTAAAAGACCAAAGCAAAGGAGGATCAGTCTTGGTCTACCCGCTGAAGCCAACAAAAGCTTTTTCCAAGAACTTCAGATGAGGACCTAAACTGTCATCTGCTACCAATGAAATCAAGAGAAACTTTGTCACCAACACCATGCTGTCCAGATCAGGCTACAAAACTGAAAGCATACATAAGGGAGGCTTTGTAAAGTAACTTTCACACCTTACAAAATGCAGCCGCTGCTTAAAAATGAGTCCTCATGTTAACACTATTGAGGGCCTTCCTATGGATTTTCTCCAGTACATTTTTCTCCATAAAATTAATAGGACTACATGTGTGTTTAAAAACAGGCAGGATTCACCAAATTGGTGCCTGGAACAAGCCCAGTATCACTGGGGCTTTCTCACGAAGCACTGTTTATAGTACTAAATATCAAACCCACTGCTGACATTTTTACTGCTCTGCTGTAAGAACAGTAATGTATTCTCTCGGGCCACTGGAGTTTGAAACTGTGCACCAAATACAAAACTAATAGACCCAAGAAATGCTGAAAATGTTATCAGCTGGGAGAAATTAGATACATATCATTTAGAAATGCTTCTCCAACCCCAGTTGTTTCCCAGATTATTTCTTCTTACAAACATACATCCATAATCAGACATGAAATTCTAGCTTTTTGATTAGAAATGCCTCCTGAGTTTGGGCTTATTAGAACACAAAACCAAGTGCAGAAGCAGGAAGAGATTTAAAAAAAAAAAAAAAAATCCCCACACAATTAGATTTAGCTCTCTCAGCCATGTCATTTTATGATTGCAGAAAACTGGAAAGTCACAGCTCCCGATTCAATTTAGATTGCAATCAGATTCTAATTCAGATTTCAATTAATATTCTAATTTTAGGGAAAAAAATGCCACAATAGTAAAGAGAAAAATGGGCTGCAGGGACTCTCCATACAGAATGAAATGAAGGTCAAAGTTCAGAAATGCAGGGATGAATAGAAAACCCATGCTGTTCATTTGACCACTGCATACTAGGGAAGGGCAACCAAGCAGATGTCCTTTTCCGTTTTGCTTGGATTGCTACAAAAATAACTTCCTAACTCTCATCTTGCCTTCCTGCAAATGAGACCAGTAGCTGTCAAACTTCTTTGACATACCGATAGTACCTACAAAGGAAAGATGACACTTGGCTGTCCTGCTGTCATAGCTAGACCTCACTCTCAGCCTGCTGTCGCTGAATTATATTACACTAGCAGGGAGGGCTCCAGTGTCTCTGAACCACAGAAAAATTTGAATTTTGCTGCTCCAGGAAAAGGATGAAATTACTTCCTGGCACAGGATATGTGTGACTTGTTCCCTTCCACCCCTGCACCCACCCACACATGAACACACAGCCTTTGTTTCCTTCCTGGCACTGAGAAAACCCTCTTCTGCCACATCCCCTCCACCTGGAGCAGTGCACCTTGTCCTGCTGTGGCAGCCCCCAGCACCTCCCCTGCTCCCCCTCTCCTTGCAGCCTCTCATTCAGGTGCCTTCTGCACCCACTCTTTTGGCCCAAATGACCCTGCAAGGTCCCTCAGCTAAATAGCTAAATCCATGGACAAATGGCTATTGACAGCCATCAGCATGTATAATCAAGTAGGCTTCTGCTTCTGTTTGGCTTTCAGGCTGGCTGTGGTCTTCTGGTCATTCAGAAACTTCCAGCAGACTGTGAAAGACAACCCCTAGTAGTAATGGAAAATCAGAGCACTGAGGGACTATGTACAAAGAAATAAATTTTTTTCCTGTTTTTAACAGTTGGAGGGTCATATGGAGTATTCTGTGAAGCAACTTGATGATAGGATATGCCGTGGCTAGAACGGGAATTTTGTGTGAAGAAGCTGCTTGAAATTATAATGTGGAAAACACCCCAGATACTATATAGAGCTGAGATAGAAAGCATAGGATAGCTTTTAACTGACAGCTTAATCTTCTTAATGTGTGGTCCTGAAGACAAAAAAAATTTGGACATAATGCTCTGCTATTTGCCCTTGAGTATCAGTGTCCAGTGTAGAGGAGGTAAACGTAACCCCACGCAGAGGTGATACCAAGGCACTGCCCACTGAGTCACAAAAAGACAGTGCTTTCCAGCAGGGAGGCAGAGGCCAGGCGTTGAGACACCGGGGCCAGGCTGTGCCCGGGAGGACAGGCAGATGCCTGCACCAGAAGTGGAGGTGCCAGAGCTCTTCCTTCAACACCAGCTCAGGTGAGGAGGCCGTTAGCCCAGCAATGGCCCAAGCTGATAAAGCCTTCCAAAAATTAAGGCTTATTACCTGAATTCCAGACCGACAAAGCTAGTGAGCACCAGTCCTGCACAGCTGAGCCTGCACCATGCCATGCTGTCCTGTGTTCCCACAGAATTCTCCCTGCCCACTCAGTCTTCCCCAGTGCTGGTCCTTTTCATCCATCCTCCATTTCACAGTGTGGTTGCACCCCATGCCTGACACATTGAAAACCATTTTCCTGTGCTTTCCTTTCCATTTCAGAGCCACTTGCTATTGAAGAAAAAGGGAGCTGCAAGCACTGTGCTCCTTGGAGAAGTCTGGTTGTGGGGCCCAATGATTGGGAACATGCTTTCTGCCTTTACCTCCTCTAGCCAGCACTCCTCTCGCTCCCTTGCTCACATTTTTTTGTGTCAAGCCATGAAATTTCAGTGTTAATCCCTACAAGGGCTAAGAACAGACAGCCTGTCTCCTGAATTTACTCATCATCAGCTAAATAACCGCCTCATGAAAAGAAATTCAGCAAACGTATTATTTGTCCTAATGAAGTCCTGTTTCGGTTGAGTTAAAGGCAGTACACCCTTGGCCAGCCTTTGGTAGCCCTGACCTTTTCAAGGTGCCTTGTCTTGTAGATTGGCAGCTAGCCTAGGGCAAAAATGCTCTGCATAGAGTCAGGCTGAGACCTTGGTGAACCAGCACAATGAGGAGTTCAATAGCCAATCAATAAGACAGCCATCAAAATTAATGTTAAGGGCATCTCGTAGGGATTGTAATTAATTTTATGATAACATTATTGAGCTAATAGTTGAGTGTCATTAAGAGATGACATTGCCCTCAGAGCTTCTGGTGAAACTAATTATATAGCTGTGTGGAGGTTATTGTTCTGCCTACATCAAAAGTTGAGGGAAATAAAGTGTGAAAACACTAGAGTTTCTTTATAAGTAACAAAACAGGCTCTGTGTGTCACAGCTCAATGCTTATATTTGTGTAGCCACGTGAAGTTTGGCGTTAATTTTTTGAGACCTTCCTCCCTAAGTACTTCTCTGCAGCACCCAGCAGCACTGTTGTTTGGTTCACTGTTACGAGCTCTATCCTGGGCTAGGAGTTAAATTTTTTTTTTTTAAGTTGCTGTATAAGGAAGGGCAATATTTTAAAAGTGTAAGAAATAGGCTTAATTTATTTAGTAATTATGGCTGAAATTAATATCCTATATGAAATGCCATTAATGTCTGTATGTCTGTTATTATTTCTTTATATGCATAAATATGCATAGACATATACATTTTAGTACCTATATAGTATTTTGTGAAAAGAAAGAACTCTTTTAACCTCAAAGAATGTTCTGATCCACACCAGCCAGAAAAAGTTTAATTTGGACAAAATCCAGATGCAGTTCTGAACTTCACAGCTGTCCCAGTTTTCTTCAGCAAGCAAATCCAATATACCAGGTTTTAAATGCTCTTTCCATACAGTTTACCGCCACAACAATATGCCTGGATCAGCGTCAGAAATTCCTGAGTTTATGGCTTCAGTTTAATCTTTTGTATGTCTCTCATTTAGATACAGACCAAAATGGAAGTAAGCATAAGAAGCCTTCCACTTCTCAACATGGCAGAGTTCTCACAAATTCAATAATTTCTCTGGCATTTTTATTTTGGGATGAAATATGACAACACAGATTTTGAAATTTTGACAGGATTAGGCCTTAGTCTGAATTCACATCTGAGCTCTGAGCTACACCAACCTTGCACAAAGTCTCATTCAAATGCTGCCTAATGTTGAAGAGGAACAGAAATGTTTTCCAGTCCTATTTTAGGACATTACTCCACCCTATCTCACAGACTTTTACTATGATATTCATGAATGTTCTAATTTCTCTCTCCAGCCATCTATTTCAGCCATTTCCGAATACCCTCTGAATCTGTTTTGCTGTGAAACTTCAGGCAGGTTTTATTTTCTCATTGTAATGACAGCATAATAGATTTTTTTTAATCTCACTGATGATGGGAAGTGGCAGATTTTATTAATTATGTGTTTGTGTTGTGATGACCTTCTTAATAATCTTTTTACCTGATGGTGGACAAAAAGTAGCACAAGGTATGATATTTCAGTTGAGGTCTTCTGATCAGAAAGTAGTCAGTTCTGATCTGCAACACACAAAAAATAAATGGACACATCAGAATAAGTGGAAATGCATTTTGCACTGTTAGAAAACATTTTACCAAAAAAAAAGCCTATATCTGTATTTATTAGGATTGTAATTTTTTGCTTGTGTTTCACAAGAGCATCTGGAAATAAAAAAGGGCCATATATAGACAGTGCGGAGTCTTGAATTCCTAGAATACTGCGAGAACCAAAGTCTGCAGGGCACCATCTGTACCATTTCCATTGTTCATCTGCTGAGAATCTTGAAAACAGCCTTTTTACAAAGAACCTCTATGCCATCTTAATTAAAAGTTCAGAAAAAAAGCCAGAGAAGATTTCTGGCAGCACCCACACTGACAGGAAATTCTAATGTCTTCAAGCACACAAGACAATGAAGCTGCTGAAACTGAACTCATTTGGAGCAGGACTCTGTTTTGATGTGTGTGAGATGAGCCTGAGGCTGGAGGTGATTGTGTCAAACAGAATGAAAGAGAAGGAGCAGGAGGAGGATGGTGAGGATGAATAGAGCACCAAACCATGCTTTTTCAGTGAGTGTTTGGTGGGTATTTCCATGCCCAGCTTGCTGCCTTCCTTCCTGCTCCTCCTGCAACCCCGCAGAAGCTGTTTGCCCTTGGGCATGATGCCAGCCCTAAGCAGAGTAGCTGGGACTTGCCCAGCAGGAAATCAGCATTTCCTGATGCCCTTTGGGGAGACCATGCCCACTAAGGCTGGTATAAATTATTCTCCTTTCCAATATGTGCCAGCTACTTACAGAGACTGATACTGTAATTTTACTCCCTTTCCACATTTCCTCTGCTTGACACATGGTGCACCATCTCCTCAAATCGTTAATCATCAGTTCAAATTCTCCCTAGCTTCCTCTGACTTGTGTCCAAAAAGGTCCTGCATTTTTTGATCTGTCTGTATATTTATTCTTCCTGATCTCATTTGCATTCATGCATATACACACAGACACCTCAATTTTATAACAACTATTAGCATCAACTTAAGGTGAACTCCAGCAGCCAGACAAAACACAGCCCATTTTGAACTGCCAGGCTTAAAAAAGTAAAATCTATTGAACTGAAAGCAGTGACAGCAAGATAACATAACAGATTGGGAACAAAATCTTTTACATATTAGGTAAGCTAAAATTACTGGGGACCAACACACTTGGAAAATGAAAACGTGCAGAAAGCCAATTTACCTTCCTGAGTGGAAGGGGGGGAAAACTAAAAACCAACCAACAGCAAACCACAAAAACAGCTAACTTACCCATCAGTAAGCTATTAAGTCCTTCACTCACATTCAGTACTTTGACTCAGGTATACAACATTTCATTTTCTATAGCCATTGTGTTCTTGACATCGCATTTAAATGCTCTGCTTTCTGTTCTGGGTGGGTTGTTCTTCACAACACAAACAAATAGCTGTGAGTTTTCACTCCAAAAAGATTTCTATCTTGGCTACCATCAAGCATTTTCTTTCCTCACTAATAAAGCAGCTACATAGTTCTTTTCTTCCTGAATGAGAATGACACCTGAAGGATGACTTGACCTGCACTAGTAATCTTAGCTAGCAACTCATTGCAGAATAAGGAAGGCTTTGCATAAGGAGGCTCCCCACACACACTGCTTCCTATGCAAGAACTGGCAGCAGTGTCAGTCACCAAGTTCCTGTCAGCTCTCTGGAAGGGACAAAATTGCGATGACCTATGGGCCATTCCTGCTGCTAAACAACCAGTAAAGCTGGCAGGGGCCAAGAAGGATTGCATCCTGAAATGTAGCTGACCTGGCACACGCTGCCCCTTCACTCACAAGAAATTTGGAGGAACATTCAATGGCAGGGTGCTTGCTTTGGGTCTTGTAGCTAGAGGGGTTGAAGGTGCCATTCCTTTTAGGAAACAGCTGAGCTTCTAGTAATGAATGTCTGCTGAATTTAGCATTTTAAAATATTACTAGTAAAACTGCACAAAATGAGGGATTGATCCCTCTGCACATTCCATGTATGGACGTCATTGAAATGCAGTCACAGCAGTTATAATATTAGTGTCCAGAAAAACATGATTGCAAATCACTGCACAACCAGATCCTAGCAGACCAGGAAAATTTAACAGCTAATTTTTGTGTTCTCTGAATGCACAAATCAGTTCCTTGAACTGTAGGGCACAAATACTTCTCTTGACTGGGCTGAAACAAATAAGCTTGCATTTCTATAACTAAGAAATATAACCCTTGACCTTTTTGTGTTCTTGGAGCCAAATACTATTCTGCTGCCTTCTGCTACATGCCCCTGTGGGTTCTTTTCTTCAGCCCTGAGAGACCTGGGTTGGCCCTACAGTAATAGTGATAAATGTAAAATTCAGGTAAGAACAGGCTCCTTTACCTCGGTTGCCCTCTTACACGCTAAGCTGCCTCCACCCTTCTCAGCCATCTCAGCCTTCCCTGGAGGAGCAATCAACCCTCAGCATTGCCACTGACTGGAAGTCCTTGCTGTTCCCCAACTCTCACACCTTCTTTCCCACCTTCTGCTAATGGTTTTTTCCCAAGCTCTTCAAAAGCAGAATAATACATGCTTTACAATTTTGTTTGTATATGTCTTTAATTAAATTTTCCTGTTCTGCCGAACTAATCTCAAACTTTCTGCACGCTGCAGATGAGTTTGCTGTTCATTTCCACAGCTCTCTGATGAGACAGGCTCTTTTTCAGGTCTGTGATATTGCTTTCATGGCTAATTTACTTTCCTCTGTTAGAATAGGAATAGGGATTTTATGAATCTACTTGCATTGCAAATCCTCTCCATCATGTTCTTAAGGATTTCCAAACTTCCAAGAAATGAAGCTATTCCTCTCTCTTGCTCAATTTAATACATGTTACAATTTGCTATAGCATATTTTATGGTCCACTTATGCAGGAGTATCTGTGGTAATATGTATTTATAGGTCACCCATAATTCTATAATATTGCAGCATTAGCCAAAGAATGGGTCTGGGGAAAATGAGGATGGGAGTACATTCACCTACTTCTTGGATTACTCCTCACAGTTCATAAAACACTTGGTGTCCAGACCATAACTTTGGTGGGAGAAGAGGGTCAGTTTTGCAGCCAATGAAAGCAGATGGAGCTCGAGCAATTCCAGTCCTTTTATCTGTGTGCAGTAGCTGGGACTTGCACACAAGTCAGAAACATTTGGCTTCTCCAGAAAGAGAAAAATCCTGCTCTCAAAGTGTTGCTCCATGTTGTGTTTTCCAAAACAAACAAACAAAAAGGGGGTTGCAAGATTCAGCCTGAATCCCTGACCTGGCATCAAACGTAGTCCCACAGTATCACTGGCCCAGCAGGGAGTGAGGCTAAGTGTTATTTAGGGATCAGAATGAGCGTCCAGAGGCAGGAAAAGGTGGGGATCTCTCAAACCAACTTTAATTAATAAGGAGCTACCCCCTCAGTCAGGCCAGGGGAAGCAGTTACACAGAGCAGTTTCTCTGCTATAGTAAGCGCTGGTGATTTAGCTCAGCTACACCCAGGGTCCAGCAGTTGTGAGTGCTCCATAGCACAATGCAGAGACATAGCTCAGATTTTGTCATGCGTTCCAAAAATTGTGACAAAAGTCCCTTTTGCCTCACATTTTCCCCATGTGTTTGGGAGTCAATGGGCGACCTCTCCCTGAAGGTTGAGGCCTTTAGGCAAATCGGTGTTTGCCTACAGGACTGAGAAACTAGCAATTCATGAGGATATGGAAATTCTTCTAGTACACATACTATCTGTTAAGAATACTCTATTCTAACAAATGTGAAAGTTTGTTCAAAATAGTGGTGAGGGATGGTGACTTTGGGCAGAACTGAGGAAAGGCCAAGAAGGAAAGAAATTCACTGGCAGACCAGAGACCCAGGAAGGACATATGGGATCATAAACTAAACTGTGATACGAGCAAAGATTTACATGCCTCTAAACAACCTTCCCCTCAATGAGTCCCCCTGGAGCTCATAATCTCAGTTTATAGGGGTATGGATTCAGCACCAGTCCCTGAGCTGTTTTCCCTTTGATTCCTGCCACCTGTCCCAGCTGGGCTTTCATGGACAACTTGGATTTCCAGAGGATCAACTGCTACAAACTGAAGAGGTAAACTGATCCCTGGTGTGAGGCTGAGGACCAAGAGCCCTCCTGGTGCTCGGGAGTGCAGTGTTGTAGAAGAGCAGGACCAACATATTTAGTGTCATAAGAGCTGCCCCAGATGTCAGCGATACAGGTCAAGACCTGCAGTCAACAGCCATCTACCTGCTCTGCAGCAAGGTAAAGCAGCAGTCGTGAGGAACGCCTGGGCAGCCAAAACCAGCTGAGTGCTTCTGGCTATAGAGACACTGTGCTTTCTGCTGGTATCTCCCCTCCAGCTCCTTGTGGTAACACTCAGTGTAGGGACTGGCTTTACGGTGGAAAGGCTGACATTGGTTTTGCAGGATTTAATGGTCTTTGTGTGTTATATAGTGCAAGTATCTCTCCTCTGCTGCCTTGAAACATCAAGCAGTGGGAGCAGAAGTCCTTAATGTAGCACTCTTTGCCATGGAAAAACTAGGAAAGGTGTCAGAGGGCAGCAAGGCCAGGATAAAACCCAAGGCTTTCAGCAGATGAGGGAATCGTAGTGCCCTAGAGAGTGGCTCCAGGGGTCCCTCCTACCTACAGGGGGGGCTGGCATCAGCCTGTCCTGGAGGGCACCCATTCAGAGCGCTGCACACGCTCAGCCCCTTGGCTCTGCGAGGTCTTACTGCTGAAGAAACAGCCTTTACAGAGTTACAGGCTTCATTTCTATTCCTAGCCACAGGCACTCCCCCTCGGCCGTTCTTATTTATGGGCTGAAGTGCTGCTGAAACCATAAACATTGAAGGGTTCGGTTGCTTTGTTTGCCTGGGGTGAGAATGAGGTGGCAGCTTTTGCAGCCCCATTCTGGCCATTCTCTTCCTGTCAGGGTGCAAACAGCAGCTGAGGTCTGGCACCTTGTTTTATTGTGTGAAGACTGGATAGAGATTTCTGAATTATCTTTAAATTAACTGCCTCTTGTCATTATGAGTTCCCCGAGGATGGGTGTGAGGGTGCTCACAAAAAGGTTGTAATGCAGCCTGCCTGTGTGTCTACTATCTGGGCACCCACCACACTGCACCTGCCATTTCTCATCCCTAGGTTTAAAGCTTTAATTAGGAACCTCCTGCATGTCTGGTCTTCACAAGCACCATCTGGCACACCACAGAAAATACGCTCTGTTGTCATTACTGGCAAATCCTAGGAAAGTCGTTTGTGTGCGTTAGAGGCAGAGACTGGAGGTGCAGAGGATGGGGGTAAAAATTTCCAGAGCCTTTCAGAGTGGAAAGAATCTAAAGGGAAAATGAAACCTGCATCCAAGCTTGGGTTTGCACTTAGAATATTTATGAATATGAAGTTTTATGTAAACTTTTCATTGTCAAGACTTCTGCCCATGGACTGCACTGCAGCATGCTGGAGCATGACCACTTTTACCACTTCCCAAGACAGAATTGGAAAATATGAAACTTGTTCTTATTTATGGCTTTGTTTTCCAGTGCACATCGTCACCAAGATTCAACATTTTGTTTCCTCAAAATTCACATCCACAGAAAGGATTTTGCTACAAGCTAGAGCACATGTGGGTAAATGCAAATCCTTGAACTGACTGCTGCAAGTTTGTAACATCCTGTACTCAGAAATGTCTGTAACTTTTTCAGATTAATACATGCATCTTCCCTTTCTATCACTCTTAGTAGATTGCTAAGCTGTAGATCGTAATTCTAAATATCCAACTGTAGCTACTGAGACACAATGCTGATTAATGAATCTGTGAATGAAGAACAGGCACTGCACTGTCCAAAACCTCGAAAGCCTATCAGAAGGTGGTTGCCTGCCTTATCTGTCTGTCTAAGAGAGAATAACAACATTTTTCAAGGCATGTCTTGGAAACATTACAGATGGGGAACCCCACAAAATATTATTTGTATTTGTAATGCCTCTACTTCTAGCAGTCTGCTGTTGAGATGAACTGCAATTGCTCCAGACTTGCATGCCATAAAAAATACACAGCAATGGGACAAAAATGTATCCCAACCAGAGCTGGCTGCTGGGAGGCCAGATTTATCCATCAAGCTCAGAGACAGCAAGCAGCACAATGAAAGAAACCAGTCAACAGACCTTTCTTCAGTGCTGCAATTTACACAAGAAAAAAATCTGCAGTTTTAACAATGCACTTCTCCCTCAACAAAAGAAGCATCAGTCCAGCTAGGAAGGTAAAGAAAATACAAGTAGGAGAAGTGAAGTTTAATGTGTCTGTACCAACTGTAATTTTAAGAGATGGAGAAATGGACAGAGGCTTAGAAAAATAAGTAGCACTTAAAAGGAACAGTGGCAAACCACAGACCCAGTTGCATTAGGTTTCTTACTGCAGGAAGTAGTTTAATAGGTGTCTCTTCTTGAGGTTTATATTGGACCATTATCTCTGCATGGGGGCTAGTGAAGACAGCTTTTGGATATGTCAGCTTTCACAAAAAGTAGCACAAAAGCTCTGTTTATCTGTAGTCATTTTGCATGTTTGCTGCAGTGCAAGTAGAAGTGTTCAAACTAAACTATAACTGAGCACCAGTTTCTCTCAACCTTCCTTCTGCCTTTGTATTTAAGCCCGTTTCTTTCTAAAATCAGCTGTACTATTGCTGTAGTGCCATATTTTATGCAGGAATTGACTGCATTTTCATGCTGAAATTATTGTGTATAGTAAAGGACTGCAGGATCATTAGCCTAAATGTATGCTAAAATATTACTAATGTTCCATTTGGTTTGAATTTTGCATGCAAATTCCAGTCAGAGCTTATTCCATGGGAACCGTTGGTCTTAACCCCCAGGATTTAAATCCCCAGGTGATAAGAAATGCCGTGTAACCTTTAGCACTGAGGAAACCGAAACACACTGGGCCATTATTCTTTATGGCTGCACACGGAGAGGAAGGAGCTACTTTTCTCATCCTTAATTTGGTTCCCCGGTATCCCCTAGGGAGCTGTGGGGGGCCACCACAGGCACACGTGAGAATGGCAGTCAAGCCTTAGGTCTCCAAAATTCACCTTCAGCGCCCGCTCGCTCGCCAAGGCATTTGGAGGGAGGCTTTTCAGAAGCTCCCACTGAGAGCAATCAGGAGCTGGTGGGTGCCTGCTCGCTCTGTTGAAAACCCGTCCCTAATTGCAGGCCGTGAATGCTCTGGCAAATCTGCTCTCCTCTCCTCCCCTGCAAACTCTCAGGCTTTTGAACTCTCTGGACACAATTACAGGTCAAAGTCTTTGTGACCAGCTCTGACATTACAGTTTCAATGGCATTTTGCCTGGGGGCATTAACATGTCCTTCTCTCAAGTGGAGCTGAGAAAACCTTTATTAGCTCGTAACTGTTGTTTTGTTAATCTAGTGAATGGCTCTTTAGGAAACAACAGAGAAAATGCTTATTAATGGTGAAAGCTTCATCCATTATAAAACACCATGCCTCCAAAGAGATCAGAAAATGATGAAATGTAGAAGTAAGTGTTACTTGCCCATTCCCATCAGTCTTAATTATTTATCGTATCATGAGTTTTGTTGGATCCTTAGAGAAGATAAAGGCCTGCATCTCACAGACCCATGGTAAAAAGCAGGCACAGCAAAATGGTTACCGAAATGAGGATTTTTGTCATGAAATAACATTCACTGCTGTGTTTGGCTAGAATACTGCACTGCATAGATAAATTGCTCCAAGTGAAAACTGGGCAGAGAACTGGATTTTATGTCACCGATACTCTGACATGTCTTAATTACTTTTAAAAAGAGCTAAAATGTACTAATGTAATCTGAAAAAAAACTTTTTTCTTTGAATGTGAGACATTTTTATAATTCAAGCAGCACTTACAGTGCTACTAACTATTCTAATAGGAACAAATAAAAGTAGAATTGCTCCTTACCTCCTACTCCAGTATATAATTTTGCACAGGAATATCTGATTTATCACACCCTAACATAATGACTCAGTTGCATTTCTTTCATACCCTATTCTCTTCACCCTCAAGAGAAAGAGGAAGCAACATACTTGCTGTGCAGAGACCTCTTTCCAGTTACAGTCACAGAACAATTAACATTACCTCATTAGCTTTCGTGGTTCCTTGAAAGCAGAAAAATCCAGATCCTTCCTCTCTCCATCTGCCACTATTATTCAGCACAGACGGTTGGGTGAGAAGTAAGTTGCTTTAATTTGAACAAAATCTTTGGGGCAGAAATCCATGACTGCTAAAATGAATGTCCAGACTCTTCTGCTGCTCCCAAACCAGCTAACTTGGAAGCCAAAATTCATTTGTATGCTGGTAATAAGACAAGGAACTATTTAATTCTCTCTGTTTTTTTCTTTTTCTTTTCTTTTTCTTTTTTTTTTCTTTTTTAACAGTGGCACAAGTAGAACGCTTGTGTAAAACCCTAGAAGACACAGCTTGTACCACAGATGGCTGGCAGGGTGCACTGCACTCCTCCTACCCCTGGATCCTACAGACCTTTGGTAGGTGGAAACAGGGACATATAGAGTATGCAATGGCCCCAGCTGAGAAGCTGAGATTATGACCCTGTCTATATTTAGGTCATGTATTACAGTGAATCAAGACCTCTGAGTTTTCTGAACAGCATGGTCTGCAGCACCAGGGCTGAAAAGGGAGGTGTAGCAAGTATATGTGTTGGCTGAAGGAATGGCAGGCATCGGCCAGTGCCCACTAACCATCACAGGAGATGTAGGGTATGGCTGCACTGCACTGGGAGGGAAGGACTGGGGTCTTCCTGTGCCGGTGCTGATGTACCCTGGCAGCAGGAATTACATTTAACAGACACTAACTCAGTCTTAGAAAGCCCTTCAAGATATGCTCCTGTATGAGACTTTTGCTTTTATGGCCCTTCAAGCACATTAAACATCTATGAGGTCACTGTAAATGAAACAATGGAACATTACAATATATTTTGCCCTCTGTCTCCACATTTCTTGAATTACACTGAATTCACTCCAAGTAAGGTATAGCAGCACCGTGAGTTAGGAAAACACTCAGCATATACATTCCTAGATAAATTTATTATCAACACTCTCAATGGTCTCAGTGTAAGTCTCTATGTCATTGGCTAGAGGTTTTCTCTGGAACATCGAGGATAATGGTAACACTGTTCCTCAAATGAGGCATTTCATTACCAGTAAAGTTAGTGCCTTCCAAATCTTGGTATGCAACTAGGCACAGCTGTTTAAAGTAACCATTGAATGCTCTGGATCCTTCCTTCCAAACAGGTGAATACAGCAAACATCTTAGTAGCATAAATGTCCCCAGTACAGTAACAGCCAGTACCTAACTCTTCAGGTGCCAGTTTCTGCTGAGGAGTGGTCTCTTGGGGATGCACAACTGCCCTCCAGCTTACTGTTCTATGTACTCTTACAAAATCTACCTGAGGAGAACTACACACCTACTGTTTTCCTCCAGTAGGTCTTTAATCATGATCAGTCTTATTTAGGACCTGGTTCAGTGAAGCATATAAGCAGCTACTTAATTTAAAGCAGACATGTATTGGCATTGTTTTAAAGATTTGGGATAAAAATCAACCAAACAGGCCTAGTGAAATTACTCCTTTGAAGAGGTAAGAGAATAGTTATTCCAGAAAAAATTTAGACGAAGTACAATGAAAAAGCAAAAAGAGAAAAGTATATCTATTTTTACCCTTTCAGAAGGAATTATATTGCTGGAATTATATTTAAATTGCAGAATTTTTGAGTAAAGAAAGGCAGCTATTCTTATTGTTTGCAGAAGATTAGACTCCCATCTAGCAGAATGTTACTATGGTGACAAATGCTAAAGGAAATATTGTAAGAGACAGCTAGATAATTTTTTAAAAGTGAACAAATTTTAACCTTGCTGGGAGCAGGCATAACTATAGGGACTTAAAGAGATTGTTCCTGTTTTCAGGCCTGTAATGTTGACCTAGTGAGTGAAAATTCTCAGACTCTGAATGCCCTCTTGCCACTCATCCTCCATTACATGCTGGCTCACTGAAGGGGTAAGATGGAGTGATGTAAAAAATAATCAAATAACTAATACTAAAAAAAAGAAGAATGAAAAGCTTTCTCACCCCTACATTTTGTTGAGAGGCTCTTAAAGGTTCCTATAGTCATACTGGAATCCTTCCATGACATTGCTCTTCACACCATGCCTAGGGAAATTGCAGCTGAAAAGACTCAAGAGCTCTTTCTGGATCTTTCCAAACTGCAGCTTCTGGATATATACAGCAACTTTTAACCACCTGTCCAGTCACAAGTCTTAAAATTTCAAGTAAATGTAGCAGGAGACTAGGTATCAGTTTCACCAAAGTAGCACAGCTCATGGTTATCATATTTATTTTGTTTACCCAATTAAAAGTTTGGATGTGAGTAGAAAATCAGCAGCAGTAGCAGCAGCATTGCACTGCGTATGACAGAAGATATGCAATTAGTATGTCTGTCTGGAAGCTAAGAGGATATCAGCAACTGCTACCAAAACCAGAATTCACATGGAGATCATTACAATTCAAACAGCTATTTGACCTGACTTTTAAAAAGACCAGAATAAAGTAGCCTGATTGGATTCCCCAGGGAATCTGGTGTTCAGCTGGGAGAGGCTCTAGCTTTGTTAACTGTCTAAGCACTGGCAAGTGTTTAAACTAGAATAATAAGGTTTGAATTCCCAGGGTCAGCAGGCCAATGCAGAGAGTATATTTTTAAAAGAAAACCATGCTTTATAAAGCAATTAATAAAACTCAGACCCTAGAGTGGCATCTGTTCAATTTATTTCAAGAAGGGCATTGCAGAATATCAGCAAATTAACTTATTTCTTTGCTTGAGTTAATTTGAAAATGTATCTAATTGTGAAAGAGTCCCCGGAGGACTGCCATCAGGTACAGCAGTCATATGTAATTCTCCTGGGCTCAACTTTGTGTAAGAAACCATAAGATGCATTTCACTGAAATTGAAAACCAAACCTTGTTGTATGAGGGTGACAGCCATACATTCTCACTTTCAGGTAGGTTAATATTACCAGACAAAGCAAGATCTTGTGCAGTCCTAAAGAACCACTAAGTTTTTTCTATTACTAGTTTCCTTTTCTTTGCTTTTTAGTTATGTTAGTCCAGTAAATGAGCAAAGAAGTATCGCTGAAGATAGTCTTTTAGGACATCTCAGTTTGGCAAGAACCATAATTACATGGACATTAGATTTCTTAATCAGCTGTGTCTTTTCCTCCTGTATGCATCTCTCCCTTGTTTCAATATGAATTACTCTGTAACTTTTTATAGAACAACCTTTGGTCTGATCACACAGATCCACTGTAAGTCAACAGCAGCTTTAGGTTACCTCGGAGCAAGCCTCTTCTTCTTACATGTGCTGTAAGTGCCACATAGCTTGTATAAATCAAGTAAACTACTGGACATTGTCATGATTTAGGTTTGTGCTGCTGCTCTCACTATTCCAGGCTTGCAAAGAATATTTCAGTCTCAAGGACTCAGTCAGCAGTTAAAATAAACAGCATTGACAAATAACTACAAATTTGTAATGGAAAGTAAAAAGCAAAATAAATATACATTTTTCATTCTAGAAAACTTTTGTTTAAATTTCCCAACACAGTTGTGTCCTGGTTTCAGCTGGGATAGAGTTAACTGTCTTCCTAGTAGCTGGTACAGGGCTATGTTTTGAGTTCAGTACGTGAAAAATGTTGATAACACTGATGTTTTCACTTGTTGCTCAGTAGTGTTTAGACTAAAGTCAAGGATTTTTCAGCTTCTCATGCCCAGCCAGTGAGAAAGCTGGAGGGGCACAAGAAGTTGGCACAGGACACAACGAGGGCACCTGACCCAAACTGACCAACAGGGTATATTCCATACCATGGGACGTCCCATCTAGTTCAGGAACTGGGAAGGGGGGCAGGGAATCGCCGCTCGGGGACTGGCTGGGTGTCGATCTGCGGGTGGTGAGCAACTGCTCTGCGCATCATTTGTACATTCCAATCCTTTTATTATTGCTGTTGTCATTTTATTAGTGTTATCATTATCATTATTATTTTCTTCTTTTCTGTTCTATTAAACCATTCTTATCTCAACCCACGAGTTTTACTTCTTTTCCTGATTTTCTCCCCCATCCCACTGGATGAGGGGGGAATGAGTGAGCAGCTGCGTGGTGCTTAGTTGCTGGCTGGGGTTAAACCACGACAAGTTGATACAGTGTGATCATTTACATCACTCATTTCAGGCTCTGATGCAGATTCAGCTGCTCTGCAGAGACTGTGCAAGTAAACTAACAACATGCCTTTATAACCTGACCTCTACACCAGAGCTTGTGGAAGGCATTAACATGAGAAGCCTGCATGTGGGATCTGAGGGTCTGCACAAGTGAAAATCAGACAATATTTTCAGAAGTACTCCACATGTTGCCTGCAGGATCTGTTTTTAAAATAGACATAGGTACCTCTCACGTGTTAAATTCCACGTAACAAGCTACCAGAATATCTACTCACATGTTTACCTAGTTCTTAGGGTGACAGTATAAGAACTAAGTATAAGACACTTCACTTGAACTGGTGTTAATGCAAGTGTTTGCCCTGTCCTCACGACTGAATCAGATCCTTAATGGGGCATGTGTGCAACTGGAAAGCATTAGCATGTCCAGCCAAAATTTCTGTACAATAATTGATGCCAATAACTCTGCAGCAAAAGTGCATCATATGGAACAAACTATGCCTAAAAACACGAATCTAAGACCTTCGTTTTGTGTTACTCTGTAAAGTACCGCTAGAATTAAAAAAAATAAAGGGTTGCTTTTCAAAGCAATCTTGAGCAGTAAAATCCTACTCCAATGAAAGTGCTGTTCAGTGCCTCAAGACAGTCCTTTTCCTTGTTTACCCTTTGAAGATAATTTCTACTAATCTTTGAAATGTTTCCACCTTAGGGATTATGATAGTTCAGATGTGTGTGAGGCTATTTGGAAGCTGCAGTATCTACTGCTAGTCATAACAGTGTTGCAGAAAGCTGAAATCAAATGCCCAAAGAGTAGGAAGAATTTTGATTGTATTTTTTGGAGGTGAGATAAATTAAATCCAAAGTAAATAAGGGGCACGGGCTTTCCATGGTTAACACACTTTGTATCAATAGGCTAATTCTGCCAGTGATGTTCATAACTCATTATCAATAGTTAATTCTTCAGAAAATTGCGTGTAGGGGGTCAGCTTTGTTCACCTATTTTTAAAATCTCTCCCTCTGGGTTTAATGCATCCCAGTTGCCTCCCAGTTAAGCTGTGTGTTCGTAAGAAAGTACAGAATAGCCTCCTGTCATAAAACATAAAAGTGATCTGTGTTTTTCCTCCCTGGGGAAACAAACAGCTTATGCTTTTAGAGCAACCCAAAGCCCAAGGCAGGAGAGATGAACTTGCCTCCATGTAGTTCCAATATTAACTGCACAGCAGCCTCCTCATCTTCTAGAGGCAGAAGGATGGGATGTTCTTCAGATGTAGCTGTCAGAGCACAAGGCTCCTACCCTTCTCTTTTGGCATCTCAACCAGAGTCATGAGGAGGTAAAGCAAAGGGTGTTGGCTTGACACAAAGAGCTATGATTTTCAATCTTTATCTTCAAAGCAGGCAGCATCTCGTCACCTGCTGTCTGTTTTACCTGCCAATTAAGGTAAGACACCTTCACTTTGATGTTTAAGGTTGGCCAGCAGCATAGCTTCTTCACGGCATTGCTCACAGTATGAGGAAATGTTTAATTCAAAGCTATTCCTTGTTTATTAATAGAACAAAGGAAAACACACCCATGTCTCACTTCTCCATGTACCTAAAGCATTACCATGGCATTGCTCACCTGTAAATTGGCTTTTAAATAGTATCAGTCACCTGACTTTGGGGATAGGGAAATGTCACTGCAACTTAGGAGCCATTGCTTCTCATGATCCTATCCCCTGACCCCATCCCCTGAACCCAGATGGAAATACTGTCACTTCCAGCACCACAAGGAAGATGACCTTTTTGAACTTCTCCAAATACTGACACAAAATGGAAGAGCCACTAGTAGTTTATCCTTGTGTGTTTTCCACATGGTACTGCAGCTGCAAGATTGCAATTGATTTCACAGCACAGATCAGATCACATTCCACGTGAACTGCTGTTATCCCATGTGAGCTGCTGGTTGTTCAGCAGTTTCCCAGGCTGGTCACTTGTACACCAGTATGAGAATTTAGGATGGCAATTTAAAGTGAAAATTTCTAGGTAGAACTTAATGGTTGGAACCTTATTTATACTGGCTTTAGCAGAATAAGTATTTACAAATATGGAAACCTTTGATGAAAAACTGGTGTTGTCCCTTAAAGGCATGTGCCTACATAGAAATAGGAGCTTGCACAGGATCTGTAGCCTTCCTGCAGGATTGAGCAATGATATTACTAACGCAGAATTAAATGAGCTTCTGAACTATCTTTTATATGCTACCTTTTCCACTAAGCATATCCTACAGCCAATGCAAAAAATTCTGGGGTATGGCATGGATTTTTGTATTTAGAAGGGCCATCAGGGCTCAGGCCTTGGGTATACCAAAGCTGCGGCTGTGGGCAACCTTACAGATATAAGTGCAAGGACAAAATTCTTCCCCATGTTCACTTCGTCCTGCACACATATGCAAAAAATAATCAATCCTGACCCTACAGGGTTAGCTGATTGTTGGAAAATGACAAGCACAAGGTAAATATTTAGGTCCCAGTCTCACTGTGATTAGAACCTTTAGGAGAGCAATTATCCACCCTTCCCTGTGTCCCATTTGGGAGAGAGAAATGCCATGTTACTTTCTGGAAGGAAGCCTCCCCTACATGTTGTAACCTCTCTAGGAAAGTTCATGCTGGGTATTTACAACCTTGGTGTCACTGCAATAACTTTTCCTTTGAAATCTTCAAATTAAAGGAATGAAATTGATATTTCATGCCTTTCAGCTCTAAACAGCAGATTTAAAAATGAGTTCCAGTAAAATAGCCTGATGATAGAAAGAATTTTACAGGATTTGCTACTTCTGCCATATCCTATTATGATTATCATAATTTGATGTGTTTGACTTGCAGTGGTCATTAGGGAGTCAAAACAAGGAGAAGGCACCCTGCTGGGCTCCACAGCGCTCTCGGGTACAGCACAAGGGTGTTTGCTGCTCCAAGTGTTCTATAATCTAAGTAATGTTTCACAAAATAGTGTAAATTGTGCTGCTCAAAATAATGATTGGGAATCAATACCTACTGTAGTCCTCAGCAGACAGTGTCTGTAAAGGAAGATTACACTTGACCTGTACTTGCACCATTTGTACTCCCTCACTCTGTTTTTCTACAGTTCCTACTCTCAGGTCCTGAACCCTTAGAGGAAGCAGCACTGTTTTCCATGAACCTCAACTCACCTTCTCCATTGTATCACATATTAAGCTCTACCATTAAAAATATTGTCCAAATTTGTCTTATGTAAAAAATAATGGTAGTACTCAAGTATTTCCTATGTGGACATAGCATCTCAGTTTCCAAAGTGATGCACAATGTGAGGATGAATAATTTTTACAACACTCACAAGGGAAGTACAGCAGGTAAATATTGTCCCTTATTCAATTATGGAAGTGGAGACAAAGATTTTTACATGCTATAGGATTAACACAGGTGGTCTGCAGCTAGTCCACAGAACCACAGCTGTGGTGGTTTAATGATGAAAATGTCTCATGACCTTGGAGGAATTCTGATTCTTCATCCAGAAATTTTGGGAACCACTGATCTGTATAAAAGCACACAATACTATGATTTGACACTGTCCTGAAATTTGTGCTGTCTTGTATTGAAGACACTTGACTCTCATGTTTGGGGGAAGAATCTGATTTTATTCAGAAAGAGTTCAAAGAAAAGACAATCTATGTCAAACTGCTGTAGCCAGTAACACAAAGCAAAAGTACGGCTGGGTTTATTCTCTCTGTTCTGTCGCTGATGTGTGAGGACGCCTCCTGGGATCTCTGCAGTACAGGAAGCAGATGTCCCTCATGGCATTTGCTGTGCATTTTCTCATAATGTGGGTACAAAAGGAAAGATAATTTCACCAAGTGAAAATTGTAGCTGACTCATTAGGAGCAGGAGTTCATTATTATCTCTAATGCATATCATAGTGGATATCATTAAAATCCCATCTTTATCTGCATGCCTGCAGATCATCTTGTGGTTTAATTCTAGGAAATCAATTTCACTGCAGGTAGTTTGGATAGTGGATTTTACTTTTTCAATGTTATTCCATTTGCGAAAGTGCCAGTGTTGTTGCCATTATCACTCATACTAGCAAGAAAGTCTCCTTGCAGTTGAAAAACCAAGTAGTTGTGAGATACCCTGGGAACTTCCATGCAAATGGATGAACTGGGAGAAGCAGGACACTCTGAAGCTCTCCTTCTGCCATCAAGGCTGCGTGTGGGATGGTGAAAATGCTGGATGGGAACGGGCTGACACAGACGACCTTCAGTTTGATCAAAAGAAACTCTTTTGCTAAAGGCAAAACCTCTCTCACCGGTGTGTCAGATCACTAGGGTCATAGAAAGCAAACTTTCTGGGTTGAAAAAAATACAAAAATCCTGCATAATGAAAGCTGAGTTCTGCAGATAAACATAGCCATTTGTCTAGGAGTGACAGTCAGATTGTGGTATTTGTCTGACTGTAAGGAGAGAGATGGGTACAAAGAGACTGCCTGCCTCCCAAGCAGCTAGTCTTCCCTTTCTTCTGATTTGTTGTTGGAGTTTTTTTAATCATCTTTTGATCATCTTTTGAGGGATCGTAAATTGCAGTGAGAGCCCTCTCACTGGCCTAATATTTTAGGATGGTGACAGCAGGAGTAAGTCAATACCTCCTCCTTCAATCATTTACACAGTACCATGCTTCAAGAAAATGAGACAAAATGACAGCCAACCCCTGCGATCCCTCCTCCTGACAAGCACTGCAAGCTGGTGCCAAATTCAATACAGCCCATCATTTTTGTTCAGTTTCTCTTTCAACATGAACTGTTGCTTTCTCACTGTGGCTTCTACAAAACAAAGCCCTTGGCCAGTAAATAATGGGAGATCCTTAGCACTGTACCAGCAGCTCTTTCCCTGATAAAAGTTGCTGCATGCAGCCGGGAGAGAAAAGCTGCCAGCCCAGATGGGTGAGACCCCCGTGGCAGGCCATGCCAAGACCTGCCGTCCCCTGGCCTGTCCGCACCTCTGGTGGGTGGCAGGACAGCGGCAGAGCTGCCGGTGCCTGGCTGGGATGCTCACCCCAGCTCTCGGGGCACACGGCCCACTCTGCAGCATCACCCATTTCAAAGTCAAAATGACACCGATGCACCACAGGGTTTGTGAGGAGCGTGCTTATCGGTCTCATTTTTCACACCGCACACTGTTGTTAACATCCTACAGCCCCTTCAGTGTTTCTACTGACGCTTCGCAAGGCAAGCCGCTGCCTCTCAGTGGCTATAAAAGCTGCAAAATGGGGAAGGCAGAAGCCTGACAACTGGCGGCAGCTGCAGGGCTGTTGGCTGCCCTTGGCACAGGGCCCCCAGCCCTGGTGGGTGCTGGGACTTCCTCAGCCTCCCCAGATGTTTGGGTCTGTGTGGCGGGGTTTTGGTAGCAGGGGAGGGGCTGCAGGGGTGGCTCCTGTGAGAAGCTGCTCGAAGCTTCCTTGGCACCAAGTCGGACCCACCTCTGGCCAAGGCCAAGGCCATCAGTGAAGGTGGCAACGCCTCTGGGAGAACAGATTTAAGAGGGGAAACGTGCAGTGGGGGAGGAGAATGGAATGTGAGAGAAACCCCTCTGCAGACAGCGAGGTCAGTGAGGAAGGAGGGGAGGAGGAGCAGGGGAGGAGGGGATGCCCCTGCAGCCCGTGGGGAGATGTCAGGCTGTCCCCCCCAGACCATGGAGGGGAGCGGGGGAGCAGATTCCCACCTGCAGCCCATGGAGAACCCCATGATGGAGCAGGGGGATGTCCCCCAAGACGGCTGTGACTCTGCGGGAAAGCCCGCGCTGGAGCAGTCTGTGACTGAAGGACTGCAGCCCATGGAAAGGACCCATGCCAGAGAAGTTCACAGAGAACTGTCTCCTGTGGGAGTAACCCCATGGTGGAGCAGGGAAAGAGTGAGGAGTCCTGCCCCTGAGGAGGAAGGAGCAGCAGAGACAGACAATGTGTGATGAACTGACCACAGCCCCCATTCCCCGTCCCCCTTCACTGCTGGGGGGAAGAGGTAGAGAAAATTGGGAGCGGAGTTAAGCCTGGGAAGGAGGGAAGACTGTTTTAAGATTTGGGTTTACTTCTCATTATCCTTGTTTTTATTTGATTCGTAGAAAATTAAATTGATTTTGGTTTTTTTCCCCAAGTCGAGTCTGTCTTCTGCCCATGACCATAACTGGTGAGTGATCCCTCCCTGTCCTTGTCTTGACCCATGAGCTTTTCTTCCTACTTTTTTCTCATCCCACCAGGGGGGAGGAGTGAGCGAGCAGCTTCGTGGTGCTTTGTTGCCAGCTGGGCTTAAACCATGACACCAAGGCTGGACCAGATGCAGCAATGGCATGTACCCACGCCAGCAGGATGCCCACTGTAGGGGTCAGAACAACTAGGGGGTTTAGCAGTGAGAAAACATAAGGAGCTCTAGAGCATAATTCAGAAAAAAATGAGCCGATTTTAGCACGACAACCTCAATCCTACATCACACTACTGGGATAAAATAAAGATCTCCATTCTTAATTCCTGGAGCAGGTGTTTCAGCTTGAAGGACAGTCTCTGCCCCCCAGCAAAGCCCAGGGAAAAAAAAGGGTATTTAAAAAGCTCTTTACAGTCAAATGATTCTTGAAACAGGCTATTTTGGCCTGAGCCCTGGAAGAATCTAGAAGGTGATCTAACCTATATCCACTGCCCATGTTGACAGAAAAACTATTTGTGGGGAGTTAAAGTGAGGTGCACGAGGTACTCCTAACGGCTTTACCAGCATCCCACAAACGGAGAGGTCCCTCCCCACAGGGGAACATCAGCGAGCAGCCACAGCTCTGCCGAGATGGAGGAGCTCCAGCTGAGGAAGCCATTACCTGGTGTTTGCATTGGCACTGGTCAACTGAAAAGGCAGAGGAGCTCAGCATTTAGTTTTCTTGAGTTTCTGGGGAGAAGAAATGAGAAAAAAATATGGGCAGACAGAACAAAGCTCTCCCTCAAATCTCCAAGCTGTCAAATTTGACAGGATGGCTAAGGAAAGGGAGAAGAGCAATCAGGAACTGGGGATCCCTGGAGCAGAGTTATAAAATGTCCAGAAAATATGCTGTCTTGGCCTGAAGTGCTCCTGCCTCCCACAGCGGGTATAAAGGAGGAAAACCTGCCAGGAGCTGTTTGGGCTGGAATGAGGTGGTGGAGGATTCAAGCTTAGCTACTTGGTGATGGGTAAGGAGGCTTCTGACCATCCTAGAGCTGCTGGTTTTTAAATGGGCTGTTCAGACAGCACTGTACCTGACCTTTCCATGCTGTCTCAGGCTTTGCCGCTGTGACTTTGATCCTCCCTTGTGTACCCTCATGCAATACGTTTTCTCTCACAATTCATATATGAATAAAATGTGAAAAGGTGACCCCTGCCTTCATGCTGCATTTCTTTTCTTGAGGTAGATACTTTGGAACATGTGCAGTGTTTGGTCTGAAAGAACAACCCAGGAGGAAGCAAATGGGAGCCGTGAAGTAATAATACTTTGCTTTTCCATAACCCGCCGTGCCAATGGCCTTCAAAGTGCATGTGAACGAGATTCAGAGATTTGCTGCTACACATTCACTCTTCTGCCAACCAGCATTATTCTGTTATCAATATTCTGCAGGCGCCTGCCCTCGGCTTTTGTATGTATGTGCCTGCACTGAACTTCACCACTCCCTTCCCTGGGTATGGCTGTAGTCAAGCATAATTATGCAAAGCAAACATGTGAGCTTGCACAGCAGCAACCTCTGAAAAATGAAATCCCTATGCTTGCCTCTTAGCAGTAGGAAGATCACAACTGTTTGGTGTTTGATTCTGATCTTACACTTGTTCCCTGCTAATGGAATTTCCTTGACTTCAAAGCAGACACAATTTAAACAGGAGTGAGTGTAAACTGCTCTCAGGCAGTCACAGCTACTGGTCCAGCAGAGTAATAATCACTTCAGGATTAGGACTCAGAAGGACTGAGTTCTTCTACTCCCACTGAAGAGTTAACAGCAGTGAATATATGTGAATCCTTCATTTTGCAGTGTCTGATATCTCATCAGCACCAGTGGGATTAACCAGCCAGGCCCAATGACAGCAAAAAGTAACATCATGTCAGATCTTAAACCTGGCCTCAATGCTGTGATATCAGCTCTCATTTCTAGTGGTGAGCTGGAGGGACAAAAACATGACAACAGTCTGAGAAGAATCATCACTGATACTAACTGCAGTTTCCAGCTTGGGAACTATGGATCTGATTAAGCATTATTATTGGCTTGTTAAAAAAATAAACACTGGGCCATTAACGAGATGGATAGGAAAAGTTGGTTTATTACTGCTTTCAGATGCTGTGTTTTCTACACTGGGAGTAGGCATATGGCAAATTTTACAGTCGTAATACTCTTCCTCATGAGGAAGAAGGACATAAAATATCAAGCCAAATCTTTATCAGATAAATTACTCTACAAGTGAGTGAACGCCTGCATCTAAATACTTGTTCATTCTTTAAAAATCCCTCTAGCAATAGATGCTGATTAAAATGAGGCACTGGCATATCAATTTGAGACAACAGTCAAGATCAAGCCTGATAGCTGGAAGTTTCCACAATGAAATTCACACCGAGACCATTTGTGTAAAAAGCGCAATGACAGCAACACAGCAAGCTGTAGGAAAAGGACAATAAAGGACATCAGAGACTGATTGCGAGGCTTCAGACTGCTGTTGTGGCCAGATGAGCTTGCAGGCAGCTTTCCAGTCCCCACATCATGACATACAAAGACAAAGAAGTGCCCTGCTCCTCAGTGTGAGAAGCTACCTCCCATATTTTACAGACCCACCAGGCAAAAGCATGCAGCATTTCCCCAGCACAGCTGATGCACTCACTGCAAGCTCACACCCTGCCTTACACTGCAGTGACTTGTTCCCACTCCACTTCTGAGTGTGAACTGTAAAAGAAGGAAGGCTGTTTGCTGACCATGTGAGAAGCAAACCAACATTTTCATGTCTTTGCAAACTGTAAGCAATCGTTTGAGGGGAAAGGACAGTTGGGAAGTTGCTCATGGGCAGGAGATGACAGGAGTCAGCTAGCCAGGACTCACTGCATACTCGACCCAGCCTCTGCCGAGAGCGCCGGCAGGCCCCGTGGGCTCACTGCCTCCCACAGTGGGTGGGAGGGGACACCCTTCCCCAAAGCTTTCAGTGTAGCACCGTCCAGCCATAGTTGCTTGGTGGGCCTCCAGCCTTGGAGATGCACTTGTTCTCCTTGAGAGCTGCATGTTTCTCTGACACCGCAGCTGGCACCATTGTGGGAAAATGCAGAACTGATGTATTTGTTCTGGCTGAAAAGTAGTGGGGAAAATGCATGATAGTTGGTGGGGGACAGCCAGCACAGTACTAGCTCCAGCCTCTTCTGCTGGCCCTTCCAAATCGGATTAAGCTACATGGCAGCAGATCATCAGATTAAACTCTATGCATACTATAGAATATGCATAAATATTACATGCATTAAACTATATGCAGATTACATGGCATAGGAGGGAAGAAACACAGGATCAACACAAGAACAGAAATAGTTGTTAGGCTTTTAAATTCCCACTTTCACGTTTTACACACTAACAGTCCCCCAAATACCTCATGTAGCCAAGCTCATAAACCCAACACATTAAGCAATAGATTTTGTCAGACTTTTCCACTATCCTAAATTATCTAGGTTCAATAAGCCCTAATGATATCACTTTCTCTATTTCCCCCCAGTGTCTCCTGGTGAAAAAAGGAGAAACCTTAACTTCCAACTACAATAGCCTTCTCAGCTTTTAAATAAGGTTGCCCCCACACAAAGAGGTTTTAGAATTCAACTTTCTAACATTGCTGCAATTACAGAGTCCAGCACCACACTGCGTTGAAGCCACAGCTCTGTGTTGCTGCATAGTGTAGTGGGTATTTTTTTTTAAACTCAGGACCCCAAAGACTCCAGGGAATCTGTGGGATTCCTCTACAGACTCTGCAGAAGGCAATGGAGAAAAGTAAGACCAAGTCAGCAGGCTAAAATATGCTATATAGTTGTCTGTGCCCTCACTAAAAAAAAAAAAAAGCAAAAAACAACAGCTGAAAACAACTGCTAGAGCACAAATATAAACTACAATTACTTTTTTTGCCTTTGCGTGCATGCATCTGGGACTTTGATTTTTTCCTCCAAAGCGGAAACAATGCTTTGCACGTTAGACAGAAAGAGGGGGTGAGGAGTTTTTTTGTTTGCTCTTTAAGGCTAATAATAATCTACAATCCATGTCAGAAGTGAGTGCAGTATAAACTACAGAGGTCAGCAAGTGTTTGAGTTTTGGTGACATTATTTTGAGAGTTTTCAATGTTTAGAAAACTACGTGTGATCTGTGCCTCAGGGAGACAGCATATGCTAAGAGGGGATGGACCAATTACTCGACTGCTGAGTTTAGCTTAGTGTTGGAGTGGTCCAAGTGTTTTGAGTTGCGCTAGCCTAACACTGAACTGGATTCAATACCTAGAAAGGAACAATTTGAAGGGAACTAAAAAAAGCAAAATGGACACATTTTCGGACTCAAGCATTTCTCTTCAGCATAGCCTCAGTTCATCCATGGCTACAGTGATGTTATTGTGAAGCATGCGGAGAGCTTGAGCAGGCATCCACCACTGAAAGGGGTGCCACTGCCTTTGAGGGACGTATTTTTGCCTCTGTTTTCCTCCCCACACTGCTGCCTCCACTTCCTTCCTCCTGCCCCACATCAGTCAGAGGTGCGAGCATTCCCCCTCTCCATCAGCACAGTATCCAACAGTTGGGCTTGCAGTCAGTTTGAAGTGGGCACTGTGTCAATCAGAGAGTTAAAAATAGAAAGAGGGCTGGTTTGTTTTCCTCAGTAGTCTATAATACCTGCCAAAAATGAAGTGGCTTATTCTTAGGCTACTCTTTGCAGACCTGTGTTCCTGTACTGGGCAGGTAATCACTGAAATCTGTGTTTGCTCTCTTAGCCTACCTATTGCAATGAACCGAGCAGCCTGTGATAAGGTTGATATGTATTTTAGAGCAGGTATAAGTTGGGAGATGCAGGAAGGAAAGGACAAGTTGAATGCTGGAATTCATGCCTCCCTTTGTTTAAATCCTGGTACAGAGGAGCTACCCATGCAAATACTTCAAAGCATGTCAAGTGTCTGCAGCTATTCAGGACCAGCTAACACTATATTATTACTGAATGAGTAACAGCACACTATCAGGCAATATTAACGTTGGGTGGTGGGTGGCAGAAAGCCATTATGGGCTTTGTCATTACTACTTTGCATTGAACAATTTCACCCTTAACCTTACAGAAATACATTATTTCACCCTAAGATACAAAATGCCCTCGGAGGCAACTGGCACATTTTACTTGTGCTACAGTTCTTTTGACTTCTCTGTCCTCCTCTTCTCTCTCTGGTGTGTCTTTAGATGTGCCCGGTGATACAGATGTGGTAGAGCATAATGGAGGGGAAGAAGTGATGAGGATCTAACACTCTCAGACTGTGTAATCTTGCTGTCCAATTCAGTGTGCTACCACTTAGTCAAACTTTGATATGGTAATTAGCCTCTGGCCCCTTTGTAGCCTGCTCTGCTTCACTCACTGGAGATTTTGAAGACTGGCACTGGTCTCTCCCACTCTCATTATTGCTGCCACTGTCTGAATGCTAACTTGCAGTCAGTGCAAGTAGGAGGACTAGAAGAGTCTGGGCATGCAAAGTTAAGTCAATCCAAAGGTTATTTGTATTACATTAAATTTTCCCTGCCATTTGCTATATACAACAAGAAGAGGCTCTCAAATGAGGTAATGCACATGGAAGGCATTGATAATATATTATGACAGGTACAGTAAATTAATTTGGAGTCTACTATAAACAGTGTGAGAACATAGATTTTATTGCAGTTTCATCTGTGGAAAGATGGCAAAAATATCTCTTTTCTTAGTAATTTAAGAGACTGTAGTTGCTTCCAAAATACTTTGATGAAAACTTCAGCTTCTTAGACAAGGGAGACTCCACTTGACTGGCCAGAGTCCAGCAGAGCTTTAGCAATTTAAACCAGCTGAAGCTGTGGCCCATAATACTGTGTTTACACCCTCAGCCCTGGAGAACATTTAAACAGGACAGATCCAAGTTTCTAGAGCCAGTGGAAAGACTAACATTAATTTCAGAGCTAAACTGAGCCTTTAGCCAAACTGAGCTGATTCATTTTAGATGAAACGGAGGCATATACAAAAACAAGTCGGATTTTCAGTTTCGAAAGCACAGATTTTAGAAGGTGAGCTGATTAGTGAGGCCAGTCAGGCCAAAGACTTATACGGTACTTCAGCTGAAGGAGACCTATAATTTATTTTCAATAAAAGCTGCAAGGAGCTGTCTGGAATTCATTTCACAAGGAAAGGATGAAAACTTGCAGGAAGGGGCAAGAGACCGAAATGGATGGCGAACCATCTTAGAAAGTCCAGCACAGCCTCCATTTGGAAAGGAGGAAAGAGCTAATCAGCAAAGAAAACTTCATTTTGGAGGCCAGGAAGCACAGGGCTGGGGTAAACATTGCCAAAAGTCAAACCGAGTTAGAAGTTTGCAGAGGAAATTAAATAGTAATAATAAAAGGAAATCGTAAAAAGTTATTTAGCTATTGAAACACAAAGATTTTAGAGGAGAAAAGAAGTTATGTTTTTATACTGAGAGGATTAGGGCTGGCGTAGGTGTGTGAAAATACTAAATGAAACTCAGCTTTGGTTTTCTGTAAGAACATTAAAATCTGGAGAAAAGGAGGACAGATATGGGATGAATGTCAGGAAATTGAAAATACCTCTTTGGGGGAGAAGCAAAACTCTGAGAGCTGGATATGCCTTCAGCCAGTGAGGAGCAGATCCCTCACTGCAGGACACTCAGAGACCTGGCAACCACTCCAAGTAATTTTGTCAAGCCATGAAGGAGAGGGATCCACATGACTTGAGAACAGTAAATATAGTAACTCTAATTAAGAAAGTGAACTTGCACCTAGAGGCACATTGGCTTGATTGTAATAGTATGCAAGAGTACGGGGTGAATTCTAAAGGAAAGGAATAATTAATGATGTGATGAATAATGAAAAATCAAAGAAAGAACAACAGTCTGGGCCTGCCAGCTGGAGGGTACCAGGCCAGCCTAATGCCTTCCCTTGCAAGATAGCTGATTGATTGCTTTAAGGAAGGTAGTTGCAGCTGAGCGAAGCTGTCTGAACGTCAGAGAAGCACTCGTGATATGAGAAATCGTTGGTTAAAATGAAGGGGGAAAAGAGGAAAAGCACACAAACTGTAGGAAGAAAGTAGGAAATGGCTTCAAAGGGAGATGGCAACTGGTTGTGCTGAAGAACTGGTAGCATTTCCCAGGGGAACCGAGATCTTTTCAGCTGTCTCCATCAAGGACTATTGTTGAAAAAGTAGGTACATGTTAATGAAATTTGCTCATTAGCCGCTTGCAGGAGACAACTTGGCACAGAAAGATATCTGAACATAGTACAGGTAGAAACAGATAACCTGCAAGTCTGGAATAATAGTAGTAGTTTGAAATTTAACACCTTTTTCAAGATCATGCTTTTAGTATCTAACAGGAGGATTTCTGCAGTAGTCTGGGGATTCACCCAGGGGATTCACTACCATGTTTCTGCAGGACTCCGGGGAGGCAACAGAGAAGAAGAAAGAACAGGGAGTTTTATTCACTTACAGGAGTTACTATGAGTCACCAGGGTGATACAGCTGTACAAAATGCGAATGTCATCCTAGGCTTTGTTAGGGAAAGCACTTCCAGTAGATGTAGCGAAGTGTTCACAGCCTTGCACAGCACACTAATCAGTGTTACTTGGAATATTGAGAACAAGACTGGTAACCCACATTCAGGAGAGAGAAATTCATATGGAGGGGGTAAGATGAAAAACCCTACTCTGTGTCAAGAGACTGGGAGAGTTTGACTTGCTTAGCAAATCAAGGGTAGTAGTGTGCTTGAAATACTGATGTCTTGGTTAAGTAGAGGTTATAGCCCGATGTGCATTTTGGGTTCAAAAAGCAGGTATCCTCGCACATATGCCTCCCTAGGGATCAGCGCTCATCTTCTAGTCCTAGTTTCCTCAGAAATCTGTGGGATGGTACCAACCTGAGGGAAGGTGTATACAGGATGGTGACTATCTCCATCTCTGGTAAGGCATGTCCTGTTTTCTATTGAGTTTGGACTTCCTCACCTATCACACCTGGGAAGGGATCAAGAGACACCCTTAAGATAAAAGGATGCAGTAATCAGAGAGGTTGCTTTGAAATCTGTCATCATACCTGGATTTAGGTACCTAAAACTTCCCTCTAGGTACAGGTAATGAGAGGCCTGTCTTATAGAGGGCTAAAGGAGGGAGGCATGAATCCTACATTAAGGACTAGATGCAAGGGTGTGTTTTCTTATTCTAAGAGACTGAGGTAGGGAGACTTTTAGGGCATTTTTGACATAACAGCTCAATGTCTAAAGTACTTGTCCAGGCAATGGGTGAGGTGGCTTGAGTACCCTCCTCACCCTGTAAAGCTCAAACCCTTATTTTTCTACGTTTTTCTACATTTTATAAGAGAGCATCCTAACCTATAAGTTTTAGGTGAGTCTGGGGTACGGACATAGTCCACCTTTTGTATTAAAGCCATGTCACTGGGCATCTGAAAACTTAATATTTGTGAGGCTGTGGAGGGAGCAAGCAAGAGGGAATGCAGCTTATTAAGAGGACTTGACTGACAGGAAGATAAATAGACAGACCAAACAGCATAAGCCTTGTTCCTTCAAGAAACTGCAATAAATAGTAATTAAAGTAAACAGTTTGCCCTTTCCTGCAGACAGGAATGCAAACTGTTGTGTGATCTTTGTTACAAACAGATGATAATTCCTTAGAAGACCTGGGAGAGAAATACATGCGTCCTTATGCATAAGATCATGTGGTGAAATGAGGCTTGGATCACATCCCTCAAAGGACTTACATGTAAAGACACACAGCTAGTGAATCCCAGACACACACAGGTGTTGAAATGGGTGCCCATCTGGGCAGCTTATCTGTCCATCATCTGGGTTAGCCCTTCGGGTGGAATTCATCTCACCTGATCAACATGGGGCATCAAGTGGAAGCTAGTTCTTCAGGTGCCCCGAGGATTAGTGAAAGGAGACAGGTGGTTCAGCACTCCTGCCTGGGGTCCTGTCCCACACTGAGGCAGACCAGCCTGCCGTCTCCACAGTATCTCTGCTGGTTACAGGGAGAGCTGTACGGCCAGCTCAGATGAAATACCCTGTGTCTGACCGCTAACACCAGGTGGGACAAATCCCACCGTACAGACCTTAGCACACAAAGATCCAAGTCACGGGGACTTTGGCTCCTCTGGGCTTCAGATGCTTTTGGGAATGGTACCTGGCAAAATGCAGGATGGAGAATTAAGATCAGCTTGCCTGTGAGAGACTTCAGGCCAAACAGCTGTGGATCAAAGTGTTTAATAGCTCCATTGGCAAAGATGACAGATTTTTGCATGTTCAGCAAGCCTAATCTCTTCATTTAACCTAGAAAATTTACAAGCTCTCCTGGCGCAGTTGGCGGAGGCTGTAACCTTTGTGATCAGATGAAGCCAATGGAACGTATGTGTTACAAGTGCCAAGTAGTTCAGATGTTCCTTTCCCTCCTTCTTCCCTTAAAACAGCAGAAAAATAAAAGTAAACAACTACTATTAAGATTAAAAAATAGAACATTGAAATCCCAGGAAATCTTCCAAATCAGAGGTCCCACTGTAGAAAGAATTCTATCCCACTTATCTTTCTACTTTCTGTGAGAGTGTTTATCATCAACTTGTAGCAAGACCACAGAGATTATCATTGTTCTACAGCTGGCAACACTCACTTCAGGAATATCTTTCCTGTTTCAAGCCTTGATTTCTCAACCTGAATTTTTTCATTAACTTTAATGCTTTGCTTTCCATTATCCTCCCATTGGGAAATGACTTGATAAAATAATTAGGAATGCCAGTTTGGTGCAGAAGTTCACTTACCACACACCTACTCATTTTCCTGTTTGCATTTGTGTAACAGGGCTCTGCATGTATAGATAAACAGAGTCCTGCAGGTCCGGGAATAAGTCAAATATAAAGAAGCAGGTAAGCCAAGCTAACTCCTTATTGCCAAATAATTCTGAGCTTGTTGGACACATCAATAATTTAGAAGGAGCTGAAGTATGTTAACAAGGAAAATGCTAAGAGGGAGAATTATGGGGGTTTATGCCTACTCTGCATCCAGAGGGCAGCCCTGGCTGCCCCAGGTTGTGCTGGACACAGCACAGATGCAGCAGTCCTGGGGAAGATGCAGCTAAAACCAACCTTTTGGGCACATGGGACCACTGCACTGAAACATCCCCAGCAAGTGACTCCACTGCCTACGCACACCTCTGGTACAAGCTACACACAGGCAGCCTCTGCAGGCTTCCACTGAGGTGGGGTGGGATGGGATGGGGTGGGAAGCATGGCCACTTTCCAAGGCAGCAGGGAGCTTTTGAGTACAGAGTTTGATTGAAAAAAGACCACCTCAAAACACTCGATAAGGAAAAGCAATAGCAAAGTCTCAGCAGCACTTAAGCTGGAAATTCTGGTACCAGCTTCAGAGGTTTCATACTGTGGGGAGTCCGACCCAGCGCTCAGGATGGGAAGAGATTAGCCACAATCCTTTCTGTGTGGGCACAGATGTACCTGGCATTGCAAAGGTGCCATCAGAGAAGGAAGAAGCATCTTTCACCTCTCCTTCTTCAACTTTTCACCCTGCAGTACTTCTGAGTTTGTTTTAAGCAACAGAGCTTTTGTGCCTCCTCTGACTCTTGTGCCAAGGTGAAGCTCTTGCTACATGAACAACACCCTGAAACACCTCCGGTATTTACAACACATTGCTTAACTGAACGGAGCCCAGGGCTGTGGCAGTTTCACAAACACCTGATTTTTTTCAGAAGGGATAGTAAGTATTGGCTTTTAGGAGTCAAGATCTGTGAATGTTTTCTGGAATTGCAAGTGTGATTGTAAGACCAAGAATGTCAACATGAGAAAGCAGCCACAGTCTTAGTGCTGTGACTTTTAGCTTCTGTCTGGGGTGAAACATGAGGTTTTCTACACATCAAGGATGTCATGCTCTGTGAGCCACATTGAGTTCATTACTGAATTAGGGCATATGAATGTGCATCTAGATCTGCATCATCTTTTCCATAAAGTCCAGAAAAATTCTAACTAGGACTTGACACTAGGACTAGTTTGAGCTTGCCTCCAGAAAGCTTGTTCTTTGTCTTCACTGTCTAAACAGTTTTGAAGTTATTCCACCATTTTTTCCTATGTGCTTATGCATACACATGCACATATATATATTTCTTTTCCACCTTTTTAAAAGAACTGCCATCTTTTCAAAACTAAAAATCAGGATGTATGCCTGCATTTGATAGCTCGCAACTGAAGAGCAGGCAAAACTGGTTATTTTTATCCCTATTCGACCAATCTCCTAAGAAAGATTTTGCTACCTTTCTCTTGGGCCATCTTTCCTCTGAGCTTTTGAGCTCACTGCCAGTTGCAATCACATTTGACAGAGGGACAGAAGGTCTTAATTCCTAGTTTTGCTAAAATCAGTAGCTACTTAGAGGAGATTACTTTCTTCAGTGAATGCAAGCTTTCAGGGCACCAATTCCTCCACCAGCCAGCACATTCCACCTGAACTCCAAGCCCCCCAGCTATCTGCTGGTGGGACACAGCAAGGAGTTGAGAAAGGAGGACTAGGGGGGATGCAGAGGGCAGAGAAAGGAGCTGGAGCCTTTCTGGGGATTATGGCTATGAGACACTGGCGGTGTTGCTCTGAGGTAAGAGTAGGCTGTTCTCATAGGCTGAAACTAAGTTTTAGCATATGCCACTCATTGAATTCAGTAAGAAACATGCAACAACCTAGCCACATTGTAAACATGCAAAAAAAATGGTATCGCGGTCCCTACAAAGAGAGTGTTAGTGTACCTAAACAGTTCCCAGACACTATTCTGCCAAAGAAACACCCATTTATCTAAGTATTAGTGGGAGCAGATGAAGAGTGTACCACTTGGAAGTGATTTTTCTATTTCTGAATGAAGAGGAATTTTGCCTCTTCTGCATCTTCCTGGTTGGTTGGATCAGCATAAAAGTACCTGATTCCTGTGGCTAAACTTGGAATTACCCTACATACAGGCCAGCATTCTCTTTCTTTTTGATATATTTCTGCAGTGGAAGAATAATAAAGTTCTCACTGGCTCCCTGATTTTAACTATTTTTGGCATGAAATGTAGTGCAAGTGTCTTTTGTGCCCTTCTTTTGAAACAAGAGGCAAAAGGACTTTGCTGACTGGTAGATCAGCACCAGGTCAAGTCTTTTACAAACAATACAACCCAATGTTAGCAAGATCAAAACTACTTTTTAGTTCCTTGTGTGAAAGTGAGTGCATTCATACTTGCTCTTTCTGAATGACAGGCTCAAATCTTCACTGTTGTTGCTCATGATAAGCTCTGATACATGTCTAGGCATCACCTTTAGCACTAGTGCTCTGCTTGTTTCAGCACAGAGTTATTCTATACCCCATCATTTGGACCCTGAGAGCTTTTGCTCTTAGCGACATGGAGTCCAACACAAGCTTCAGTTTTGTTTTCCCCCAGAAGGATAACATTTTTCTGTAGACAGGTACAATCCTTCTGCAGAGCCATGGAGGACACCTCATGACCAGCTGCAGCATTTTCTGCAGTGACATAAATAATGCTGATGACAGGTGCCATTATTAGGCATTGAGCTGATCCTACAGGGTCAACCTGCAAAAGGAAGGTGCAGTAATTTAATCACAGTCACAATGTCACTATAATCCCAGTACTTTTTCTGCTGTGTCTCTGCTCTACTACAGTTTCATTATGACTTTTAAAGTTCCACCATAGGCAAGTTTGTAGCCCATTTGGTCTGAATTGGTGTTGTCTATGTAACTTGTGTGACAACTTATTTTATTCTTAGCAGTGGCTAAAATTCACCACCGTTTCCTAGCCATGTCCTCACATCAGGTCCCAACCACACACCTTCCTGCAGCACCCCTGGGCACCTAGCACACACATGTCTCTGGCTGTTCCCTTACATGCTGTATTCTGCCAAGGAGGAGCATTCACAATCATGAGTCAGGTCTTAATGCTATGTGAGAGTATCCTAAAAAAAGCAGTCATTCTTGGTAATTTTACTCTTAAGGAACTTTTGTGGAGTTGCGGCTTGCAACTTGTTTTACGGAAGTGTAGGAAAGTTGTTCTTATGCTCCTGTGAATCAGGACGTCCCATCCCCATGGGAGCCCAAGCATCCCACTGTTTTCATTGCAGCCTGCTCTGGACACAGGCTGAAGGCAATGGAGAAGCACTGAAACCTCCTGCAGTTCTTTTTGCTCTGGCCTGCTCTGAGGATGAAGGCAAGTGAGATGATATGGTTAATCTTTACCAAGGAAGGCTAGAGAGAGGATCCTGAGCTATCTAGCTGCCAGCTAATGCTGCCCTGGCAACAGTTTAATGGGCAATGGCCTGTACTTGAATGACTTCAAGAAGAGAGGTAATCAACCATTCACTATCTTTCTTCTTTCCATTAAGTTCAAAGTGCTATATAATCACTTCAATTTTCTTTCAGCGGTGATAAGGCTCAAGTATAAACCACAAAGCCTGAACTCTCAGTCAGCTTCCATGTTTCATCCTGGATTTATCTTCAGCCATCATCAGGTGCTGTCTTTCTGCCTGACCCCATATAGAAACTGGCCTCCAAGGAGAGTCAAGTATTCACTTTCATACTCCTCTGTGCTGAAATGCTTTTCCTGGCAAGATTAGATAAAGCAATTCCTTTTCATTTCAGGCCATCCCAAGTAGCTGCTTTATAAAAAATCTACTTTAAAGCAATTCTTTTTCTCATTTGCCTTAGGTTTATAGATTGAGACTATGGCCAGGTTATTTTTATATTTACTGTGCCAGGAACAAAGCCCGGTAATTTACTCTGCTTGTAGAAAGAAATTGATTTTTATCTTAAAAAGACATTTAGAGGATTTTGTCAAAAACTCCTCTCCCGGTCACTACCTGGTCAGTATCTGCAATATGACTCAGAGCCAGATCCAGTGAAAGCATTTAGGGGTGCAGTTTAATTAAGTGCAGTTTAATTAAGTACAAATTAAGCAAAATTTGCATTATTCTGGCATTTTACATTGAACAGCCATTGATGAAACATAGAAGCAATGTTGGCAACAGAGGCTGGTATCTTCCTTTCCCTGAGTCCTCACCATGCTGCTCTTCTTTTGCTCACCAGGTGAAGCTCGGTGTCTTCGCCTTGCAGCAGCACCAGCTTCAAGGAAGAGGAGGGTGCCATCAGTTTTCCTATAGCCTAGGATAGGGACATCAGCTGGGACAGTCTCATGAGATGTGGGAAATGAGGGTTCATACCTCTGTGAATAAAGTATTCAATATCTCCCTTCCTGTGTGAATGTCCCTGCCAGTTGGCTCTCAGCAAGTTTGTCATTTAAAGGTGGGATCGCACTTACAGATGGTTTCTACAGTGTGCCTGAAAGCCTGAGGCACCGCCACCTTGCAGGGACTCGCTCACATGGTGATGGTCTGCCTGCCCAGCCGCTCCTCAGCCCCACCGGGCTGTGGCTGCTGCACCCCACAACTCCTGCCCCAGACCTGCACAGAGTGGCTGCTCCTGCCCTCCAGATCCGAATGAAAGCTGGGGCCCTGCAGGCAGGCACTGGGGCACCTCCTTCACCCATCAACTGGACAAACAAGAACCCATTGATGTACGTAACCCGTGTCCTCAGCTTGGCAGTGAACCTGCACCACTTTGAATGATGCTGCTGTCCTGCCTCTCTTTGCTGCAGCCCATGGGCAGGATTTCCACATCTCAGCATCTCTGATACAGGTGTTGTGATGCCAAAGTGTGGTCCAGCTGCCCCTCTCCCTTGGCAATTCTGTCCACTGGCTAAACAGTAGCTGGCATGGAGACGGGCTCTGCCACATGCAGTGCACTGCTGTTTTGGCCATGCAGTGCCTCCTTGCCTGGGGGAAATATCTAGACCCTAAGGCCATGCCTCCACCTTTGGTGTGGGGGGCTCCGTGGAGCTGCTGCCCCGAGCAGCAAGGGGCATATCCTTACTGGGAGCAGGGCAGCGGGGTGAAAGCCTCTGCTCTGAAACTTGTTCTTGAATGCCAGGACACAGTCATAGTTCTGAAGTTAAATCAGTCATGTGGTATCTCCAACATCCTTGCACACATGCATGCATACACACACATGCTTACATGTACCTACATCCACACACATGCACACACATTTCCTTCTGTACACATACAGGTACACTCCAGTGCACAGCTGGTGAACCTGGTAGCCAGACTACACCCCAAAAATGAAATACAGCTGTGTATCCCCATTTCAGTGTCTTGATCATACAGAGAATGAGAGAGCTTCCTGGTGTGTAACAACATGACAGGACATGCAGCAAGGACATAGAGCACTTACAACATGCTTCGGAGCAGTGAAATTAAATATTACAGGTAGGGCTGGTAGCTCCACCCATTCTTAAGGTTACCAGACACTTCCTACTGTAAGACTCTGTTTTCAGTTCCTTATATACCAAATGTTGACTGCCTGGACTGACATTTACGTCTGCCAGATGTTTGCATCAGTTTTCTGCTGTATTGCTTTATGCAGTTGTAGAAATTGTTGTAGTTAGTTGTAGTTCAGGCACTTAAAATTACAGAACAAGGGAAGATATGTTGCTTAGCCTTTGTTAAAAAAATATTCTTGACACCTTTGCTCTGAGCATCTCAATATGTCCTGTCACCTTTGGGAAAGATTTCACAAGTGAATAAGACTGCTTTCACCCTACACATCTGCCTTCTGCCATGCTGTGAAATCATTCCCAAATTTGCCCAGCTTGTGACTTTAAAAAATCACCCCTGCTGAGTGGTGACCTTGATTTTATCAATTGAAATCATGATGACTATTTAAGCAACACCTGCCCTGTACACATCGTGGTGTGTTCACACCTGCAGAGTTCTTGGGTCTCCTGTTTATCCACCTTCAGTGGCTGAGTGACCAAATCCAGCAGGGGAAAAAAGCTCTCCCTTTTGCCTGCCATGACCAGGGACCTAGAACACTAGATACAAGCTGAAAAAGCTGTTCTCCACCCAGCTGTGCTACATGCACCTCAGCACCTCCCCTCACCCTGCTTGGGATGGAAATGACCTGATCAGACCAAGGAACTTGCTGCTGCTGAGGCAGGAGCAAGGGACAAGTGTCCACAGGAGTGAAAGGGACCCCAGCTCTTGGAGGCACCACATATATCCTTGCTCATCTGGGATCTCACTCACCTGCATCTTAAAAGTACCTTTCTTTGCCCATTCCCTGGGTAGGAGACCACTGCGTATTTCTCTGATGTTTAAGCATCTTCCTTTAAATTACAGCCTGAATGTCTTTGTGGGAAGTTTGTAGCTATTTGTTCTCATGCCAATGCTGCCTTTTAACAGTGTTTTTCTTGCTTAGGTATTTTTTCTTGGCTACGTTTGTAGGCTGCATCAGTATTCGTAGACTGAGCAAAGACAGAGCCAGCATGAGAAGCTCAAAGGGAGAGAATGGAGTTTCAGTATGGGGAAAAAGCCCTGCCTCCAAAGTGGAGATGGGATGAGTGACTCAGGGTCTAAGCCCTAAGCTGTAAATGCTCACTGATCATCCTCTACTAGCTATAAAAAATTTCATCTTTCACCTAAGGGGGCCAAAAAGAAACCTAACCCAAAAGCAGTGGACTGTAAGGAACACCCTGTTGACATCTGGGCAGAAACTACAGTGTAATACAAACTTCAGGTACATAGTCACAATCTGTTTTTTTCAACAGCATCCAGTGTGCAAGATAGACCAACGTCAAGGGTGAAACAAATGTTCTTCCAATAACAATATAAAAAGTCTGGCTATAAATAGTCTAGTATCCCATATACTCAAAAATGTGTCTAAACTTAAGGAATACTTCTGATCCTAATCATTCTGTGCTTCAGCTTGCCAGCTCTAAGATGGAGATAACTCTTCACCATCATCCTACAAAGCTAGTGGGAGGATATATTCCATGTTGTTTGTGAAACACTCAGGCTTCATAATGGTAAGTATCAGAGAAAAGCCTATAAAGCAGTTAATAACTTCATCCTCACAGCAGGATTTATAGGGATGAGTAATAAATAAGGTATAAAACCTCATATTAAATCACAAGGATGGAATAAAGCACTAAATAATTGCTCACTAAAGGAACTCATCTGCCCTGTGCACTTAATGAGGCATAGGTATATCAGAAAATTAATATGTGATCTTCTTAAAACTGTGCATGCTGCATAAAGTATGAGAGCAACAGAGGTAAGAGCGTACAGGCAATCTTCATTCTGGCATTTCCTACATTTTGATTAATTGATATAGCAACCTTCATAATGTGCTTTAGCACAGTTACTTGTCTGTGCATGTGTTGTGATACCAACATAGAGGAAAAATGCACATGCATTCATCATATTATTCGTACAGCCTCACTATTGCTGCCCTTTTATTCTTCTGGAAAGCATTATACAGGCTTGCTGTATAAGGCAGCTCAGGTTTCCAATACAATATCCTGGGTTTAGGTGCTTGTCTCACAGAAAGAAACATGTGCCAGACTGGGTCTCAGCCTGCTCAGCAAGGCAGAGAGGGAGAGCTGCAAAGCTGTAGACTTTATTAAAACAGTCTCACACAAATGAGACATCTGCCCACAATGTATTTTTCAAATGCTTCAAAAAAGGATGAACGGTTAAAACTAGCATTTTGTCACTACCTGCTGACCCAGCAACTTTCCCAACACGAGTCCTCATCTCTGCCTGGGGTGGATTTGCTGGCGGTGACAACGGCATGTGCGCACCTTGGCTGTGAAGCGACTGATTATTTTTTCCCCTGTCTGATTATGGAACTGGCTTTGGAAATGGGATTTCTTACTTGGGAAAGACTTTTTCGACGGCTCACTCTGGGTGAAAAACCTGTGAGGGAGTGAGCAATAGAGGTAACTGCACTCTGTTCTCTTCTGCGCCCCGGCATGGTGGCACGGATGAGCCCCAGTGCCGCCTCACTGGAGCGTGGCATCCCCTCCAGCTGGCACTAGCACAGGCAGGACTGTGGATCAGAGCTGCAGGAGAGCATGATCTGGTGGCTGCTGAGATCTGCAACATCTAGGAGATGTCCTGTAGCTGTGTGGTGTCTCCTGAGTATTGCTCATCTCAAGAGAGCTACTAAATTTAAAATAAAAATTAAAATTGACTACGTAATTTGGTTTTCCATTAATACAATCAGCTTGCTTTAAGCATCAAGAAGGCCAAAAATATAACACTTCATGCATTCATACACATAAACATATTTATATATGTCTCTGTGCGTTTCATGTGTAGCACAATAATAGCATGTATCCTGTTAAGGAGGTGGCACAATGTGCCCATAGTCATGCAACAGGACAACAGCATGCCTGGGTAGAGCAGGCAGGTTCCCTGCTTCCCAGTTTAGCCCTGTACTCAGGACTACACTATTTAGTATCATGGGAAACCAGCTTGTTAATGATACTGGCAACCTGCAACTCAAGCAGCCCCCTGCAATTAAACGATGACTGTCTCCTTTGCTGCAAAGAAGGACCGAGAACTTCAGCAGTGCACAAGGAGGAAAAAGCTCACCCTCTTCCTAGCACACACTGACCTCAGGAGCAATGACGTGGACACAGTTGTCCAAGTACACAACGCTAGCTCAGGTTTCCAACGCAATATCCGGAGCTTAATGTGCTGATGTCTCAAAATACAGGTCCCAAGCAACCTAGTGTAGTGGTACAGATTCAACATTATGTTTAAGGTCATTTTTAATATATCTCCTTTATGGTTTTTCTTCCCCTTTTTATTTCTTCTTTGGTGCTGGAATAAGTATTTCATGTGGTTTCTTTGTTTTCATTCTGAATTTCATAGTTGTGGCTCCCTTTTTTTTTTTTTTTTTTTTTTTTGTTGTTGTTGAACTTCCTGCTCTGTTGCAACTTACTAAATTATTCTTTTTTTTTTTTAGCAGGGAGGCTTGCATCATTTCCTCTATCTCTCTCTGGAGATCAGGGTTTCAATAAATACATCTCACATGGCTCTTACAGTGTTTCTCCATTTTTATTTTCTACCCAGGAGTTAAAGAAAAATAGATCTGGAAAGCAAAGAATACACCCAAAGAGATAAGTAAACGTGGGAAAGAACCTCATTCCCTCTGGAGCAACAGCATCACTTCCCAGCAACTCCTGAGCAGGTCCTTCAGGATCAACAGAGGAGATGAGGCGTTTATAGCTAGCATCGCTCTCTCTCCTTTCTTTATGAGTTGCTGGTTGTGGGCACTTACTCAGTTTATTTCTGAGCTAGTTCTTTCAGGCTTCTCAATAATTGATGTTTCAATAGTGAAAAGTGCCGTCCAAAGTACCCCCATAAGTTCACTAATGACACCTCAGCTTTGAAAGCTGAGCCCACAAAGTCCTCCCAGTGATACAATTTAATGCCAAACTCCTAACTTCTTGACAGCTTTCTGAGACTTACATGCACAATTATAATCATTTAGCCTGGCCTGGCTGATTGAGCCCTGGATGAAGAAAAAAAGCTCCCTTTTAGAGCTGTTCAGAACTTCGACTGAAAACTGCTGGCCATAGCAGGATGCACTGCAAAGGTCCGCACTTTTGTGGGCCTCTCCTCAGTCCTTTTTTATTATCTCCATCTTAGTAAGAAGAGATGGCCATTTCTAATACAACAGGTTTGTGTTATCTTCCTTTCCCTCATCCTCAGACGCAGACGAGGCCATACTTGGCAGCTGCCAATTTGGATGACAAAGGCTCCCTAGCACAATACAATGCATCATCTCTGCAACACAAAAGTTGTGAGGGAAATAGACCTTTGCCTGGACTGATTCAATCAGGTGTATACGAGAGATATATAAAGATATGGCAGGCTTCGTATGAGATCTCCATGCTGCATATTGCATGCAGTGTCTAATAAAATATGAAACATTTAATTACAGTGAGTGATTACTCTCATTTCTTCAGGACCCCTACAGTTGTGGTGATTTGATCAGGGAAGATTTGAAAAATGATGCATGAGAATGGAAATGATGAAACACACTGCATGAAAAAACTGCTACCTAAACAAGGGCACTGCAGTACTTTTAAAAGAAACCTCTGAGTTTTGATCCAAAATAAAGGCATCTCCTTTAAAAAGAATGACATGCTTCTGGACCAAGATACAACAAATGGTACTGGTTACACTTACAGGCTTCTCTATGGATTTATTCTTTTTCAGGATTAAAACAGACTTACTGGTAAAACCCAGTGGGATGTGATCTCTGTGTTTAATCAAAATTATTATTCACTTGAAAGTCTCCTACAAGGCAACCTCATTGTACTATCTCTCCTAAGCCCTGCTTAGACCACCAGGGTTACATCAAACATGTGTGAGTTATTGTTCTATCACCCATGAACATATTTTAAAAGGGACTTAAGAGAGAAGGCGCTAGCTAACTCATTTGGATATTTTGCAGAAGAGCTGCCTCCCTTGTCAGGGCTCCGAGAAGGGTATGGAGGGCTATGAGCTGGGAAGGACACAGAAGACCACCCTATGCTCCTTTGCAGAGTGTCCATGCTAACATGACAGCTCTGAGGAGATGGCCCCAAGAGGAAAGACAGGAAAGGGAATCATGGAGGATGTTAATGCCACATTCACCTCTCCTTTGACAAGCTTTGCTTTTCGGTCTCCCCTCTCTTGCAAGATACAACTAACTGATGACAGCTGCTGAACAGCAGCACAGTCTGTTTCTTCACAAATGACCACTTGACTTGTGCACATTACCACATCACGGTTGTAACTGGATATGCAATGGTGTGGAAGGGCAAGAACTCAAGCAGCTACAATTGCTTTCAAATGATGGTTTGCTTATTTAAATGGCATAAAACTGTGCATGCTCCTGAAGTAGCCACTTTTATAATGAGACTGGTAACAACTCAGCTTTGCAAGGAATGAGGCAGCTGTGATAGTATCTGTCCAAATGTCCTTAATGCTCATCACCTAACTACTAGGAGATCCAACCCATTTCCCAGGGGATCTGTGGGCATCCAGGGTGTAGCCCATGTCTAGGCACCTGCCTTTTAACCCTGGGGCCTCTGGAATATGACCGCAGTGCAAATTCTGCCCAGCAGCCCCTTTCCTATGCTCTGTTCCTCAGGTGCAGTCCTGGCTCTTGAGTGTAAGCACATCCTCTCCCAAAAGGCTGAATCTTCCATCCTGCAAAGTATCTTTATGAAGCCTTGGATAGAGAGGAGCAAGCAGACATACAGATATAAATAGCCTTTGCAGAGATGGTGTAAAGACACTGTTGTGTTTCCTTACAAAATAAACCACAAGATATCAGATGTCATTAGAAAAAATAGCATACCCCTTAAGAGTAAAATCCCCCAGCCCAGCTACTCTCTCCTCAGAGATCCCTGGGACTCTACCAGTCTGACTTCTCTAGCTTAGAATGATACCCTAAGCCAAGTTTGCATGGTCACCAAGGCACACCTGCCTCTGTCCTTAGCTTCCCCTGTGTCCCTCCCAGTGATACTTTTCAGTTTGCCTCTCTCTGTCTTGAGGTTGGTAATTTTTAATTTTCTCCAGTCCTTCAGACAACAGGAAGGGCCGCTTCTCCCCAGCTGTGGCAAAAGCACCGTTCCCAAGCCCTTCACTGTCTGTAGGTAAAGACAGAGTTCACACCATCACCTCTGGCTTGGGGCAGACCTGGCCCAGCTTGCCTGTCTGTGCAGGTTACTTATGCAGTGACAAGTACGGCAATTCCTGGGGCAAAAATCTCATTGTACCTGTCAGGGTCCACCAGCTGTATAAAAGGGCTCCCCAAATTGCCACAGCAGTCCTGGCATATTAACTGCATCTCTGCCTAAAAAGCCACAGTCTCCAGACATGGGTGGGACTTCTTAGCCTGCCTTTTCCATTTGCCTCTCGAGTGGGACTTACATAGCTTAACTGGTATAACTAAAAGGTAAATTAAAAAAAGAAAAAAAAAGATAGCACAGCTCTACACCACAGGCAGTTCAACAGCTAGCTGACCGAAAGACATTACAGGAACATGAATTTTTAGTCTATTATCAGTGAAAAATACTGAAGCCACTGCCATGTTATTATCAGCTATTTGTGTGGGTCTGCCAGATCATATCAGGTGTATTTTTGATTTGTGAATATATGTCTCATTTTTATTGCACAATGAAAAAAAGCAAAGTGAAAGCATTTAACTTTACTCTTGCAATAAGGTGAGATATTTTTGCCCATAAGCCTGTGAGCATAATATAACACTTTGTATAGACTAGGCTTTTCAGGAATGAGTTTCAGTGAAAAGTACATTGTCTTTTACATAAATATAGATCAACAAACTTTCCAGTGTGAGTTTGACATACAAATTAGATACACACACTTCAACTGCATTGTTAATATTACTCTATGGTTATTTGCTATTTGTAATATTGTAGCACTTATAAGCTGCAATCTTGAAGCAAGAGCCATTTGCTGGGCAAAGCTAGCACAGGCAAGCCTTATCCCAAAGACTGGGCAAGCCAAATATAAAAACAAGAGACAAGAGACATTGAAATAGGTGCTGGGCACAGAGAAACAAGAAGACAGTGTTGGTCAATATCACATACACTGGTTGTGGCCCACTGGCAACCTAAAAACTGTCGTGTCTTTGCAGGACAACATGGAAAAAAAGAATTTTAAAGAAGTCTAGCCAAAATTTTAGCTTGGACTGAAGGTCGTGGTTCTGCAGCACAGACGTAGCTCAGGAAACATTGCAGAGCTGACAGGGCTAAATTTATGTTCCTGGCTAGGACTTCTCAGAGATAAGAGATAGGGAGAAACAAGAAGGCAGCCAACAGCAGAGCTGTACATAGTACTGCAGAAAGTTGACAAGGCAGCTAGGACCGTTCCCTGAAGGATGTACCTCCCTGGGTAATTAGGGGATGACAAATTACAAGGCAATCAGAGGAATATGTTCTAGTTCTATCATTAGTGTTAAGACATTTTCTTAAAATGAAAAAATTTAGTTTAATGGTCTATGAGGTAGTTTGTTCTGAGTGTGATCTCCTCCCGGAGTTCCATGCCAGCAGGCGGTACCATCAGATACTCTCACATCAGTTTCAGGGCAATTACAAAACAGAGAATAACCTGCAGAGAGAAGCTGGTTACTTATTTTTAGCATTACTACTTAGACCAGTTAGAATGGCAGAATGTAGTTACTTTCTAAGAGAGATTTTTCTATGGCTTAATCCCAAAACAGAACATCTAAGGTACACACCTATTGGCCAACATGGCCAACATGAAATTTTCTTTCTGAGCCCTATAATGTTCCCTTTTCATCCACATTTTATAAGCTTTGTAAAAGCTTATCAACAGGTTTCAAGGTGTTGTGCTTTTATAATCTAAGATCTTGAGTGCTTGGTATTTGTTAGTCATGGGCTTTGCTGAGCTAAATTTGCTTTACCGCAAGGAATGTACATACCCAGACGATTTCCTCCCACCTTTTCATCACACGCCTAGGCACGCACCCAGTTTTGAGAGATGCTGAATTAGTCATGTGACGCTGCCTGTGGCTATTAGGAAATAACTCTCACATCTGTTTTCTTGGCATCAGACAAAAAATGCACTTACACATCTGAAACCTGGCTCTTAGGAACATTAAAGGTGCGCACAGTGTTTAAATCTAACCACTGCTGTTGAGGCATCTTTTGAGGTTTCTCTCCCTTGGACTTCATGCTCCAGCTGTGTTTTTCCTCTAGTGGAAGGAAGCCTTGCTCCCTACACCAGCGCCTGCTCCTATTGAAGTCAGAAGGGAACACACCATTACCTCGGGCTAGAGTCTCAAAGGGTATAAATCAGCATAAATTCTGTCTCCACTATGTGGGAGATACGCCAATGCACACTGGTTGCAGATCTGCCCTTGCAGGTTCATACATCATCTGCTCTGCAGTTTGCTGATTTCCTGGACTGCGAACAGGAAAACGGGAAGACACTCTCAGAGATGATGAGCACTGTCCTAGCACTGCATGGCATGGCTATATTTACCTTGCAGTGCTAGACAAGCTGCAAGTTGCCAGGGAGAAACTGATGTCATCCAGGAGTAAAAATCTGTAGGAACTTGCCAGCTTCCTACTGTATCAGAAGTAAGGGCTTGCACTTCTCTTTCAGGTTCATTCACTCCATGACATGCCAATGTTGGTAGACTTCAAAGTCTTCCCTTTTTTCTGTGGGGATCAGCAGTTTCTCAGCTTGGGGTGGGGTGAGTAATCAAAGCTTTGTAAGCATGCCATAGCATTTACAGGGGATATAATTCATACAGAAATAATATATATATTCATGGATTTGTTTTCTGAGCTTTCTGCAGTCCATCTGCAATGAAAGAAGAGAATTAATGTAAAATCTTACCAGTCTGATGTGGCGTGTTTTACAGACAGCATTCTCTCTTCCCAAATGTGTAAATAACTCTGTGTGATACAATCAGGTGAATGAATCAGATATAAGTATCTAAGGAGCACTACTGCAGGCCTAGGTCTTAATGAATGCCCTGTGAATGAAGCAAATTTGATAGTTGACTCCAAACAACCTACTGCCTGCTTCAGCAGCATTTGCAATATAATTTCCAATTTTAAAATACCATGCAATAAGACACTAGGGTAAATTAATCCAGCATAACTGAGACACACAGTGTATTGGCCACACCTTTCCCTCAGACCCAATGCTTGGGTTTTTTTCCCCTGCTTACTTCATGCCAGCTCTCAGCCTTTGCATTTCCCTCATAACAGTCCCTGCTTTTCCAGAGCAGTAAGTGCCAGCATGGCAAAAGAGAAATATTGCCCTTTGAGTAGCCCCTTTTTCAGCACATTTCCCCAATTCAAGCTGGCCAAGGTGATTCATTTTAAACACCATATTATGCTGTCCATCCAGTATTCGAATGTGAATAACAGCAAATCCTTGCAGACTTATTGCTTCTTTTTTTTTTCCCTGAAGCAGAATATGTGTGGTGACAACAACTACATTGCTTCCAACTGGCCCTAAGAAAACTAAACAGAGTTATGGTAAAAGTAAAGACTCGTGTCCTGGTACCTTACAATGACTTAACCATGTGCAGAGCACTAAACGGAGATTTTTGCCCTAAACCTGTCTCTCTACAATTTTTTTCAAGGGGGATTACAATTTTCTCAATCTATCCACCTCATTTGGGAGTTCCTCTTGCTTGGGAAGTGCTGCTCTGATTCAGTTCCAGCTCCCAATGTAGCACAGAGAGGGACATTTACTTCCCCAGCCTGGAACAAACCTGGCCTGGCTTGAGGGACTGGAAGCTGATTTGCAAAACCAGAAGCCAATCAGACCCAGCTCAAGGATTTATCACTCCCTTTCAGGCAATGGCAAAGACTTGGTCCCTATGGAAATGGGTGGCAAAGTTTCTGCTGACAATCTGAGGCCACTGTTTTAACCCAGCAGCATCACAACCAGCCATTCATTTTCTAGGCCAGCAATCAAATACAAGCACTAAGCCATTTTGTCGTGTTGTCATGAGACGGGGAAAACTGACAAATGGATTTAAAGAGTGCTCACCCATATGGAAAGAAAATGCCAAGGTGCAAGGCAGGCATGCGTGCTGAGAGGAGATGGGTCAGAAAATGTTCAAGCCCTGCCAATACATCCCAGAACTTTTGACTTGGCTTCTGGTGTGTGGAAAATCTTTGTTATGGATTCAGAGGAGTTGATTGCTGGAGGAAAGAGGCCTCTGGATCATTGAGGATCCTTCTTAAGGCTTTCACAGGATCTCCTCAACCTCAGGGAAATCAAGAAAATCATGCATCAACAAAGCAAGAGTAGAAGAGATGTCCTGAAGGCTCTATGATCATCAACTTACAGTTAGTATTTTCCAGGATTTTTTAGTCTCTTAAGTTACCCTGATGAGAAGGGCAAACCTGCTAGGCTTCTTTGCTGCCATGGTACTTATTTGTAGGGCTGTGCCAAACCCTGCTTTAGCAAACAGAAATGATCCCACAGCCAGGGGGTCCCAGCCCTGAGCAGAAACACAGCCTCACATCTTGGTGAGGAAGGACCACGAGCTTACTCAGCTCATCCCTGAACCCATGTAGACTTATAGCCCTTGATCTGAGCCTCCCCGCCTGCCTTTCAGCTGAGCTGGAAGCACCAAGGACCCTGTCTTCTCTCTGTGCAGACAGGATTTTTAAGCTGCTTTTCAATTCCCTGAGGCTAGGCTGCTGCAAAGTGCCTGGTGCACCCTCCCCTGAACATTCAGAATGCAGCTGCAGCTCCAAGTCTGCAAGACAAAGAAACATCCAGGTGGCAAATCTGCAAAAGAAGATTGTGGGGATGGGATCTGAAAAGGGCAGTAGCTGCCTGTTTGCAGTGCCACAGCTTAGAGTTTGCGATGGTGTAGGGGGAGATGTTTGGGATTTTTTTGCACGCAGGATCAGCCCCACTGCTGAAAGGGCACAGTCCTGCCCCTGACTCCTGCTTTTCTAGGTATAAGATGGAGGCACGCTGCAGCCCTCAACTCAAGCAATTATTCATGTTCTTTAAACATTGTCAACACAGGCTTGTTTCTCATTAAAGCACCTGAAAGCAGATCTACTGACAGTCCCAAGAGGAAAATAAAGAAGAAAGGTATTTGTTTCCAGACACAGTTCAAAGGCAACAAAACTAAGAACTGCTGAAACAGAAACAATTATTGTTAATTTTTTTTCCGCAGCCTGACATAAATTCCCCAAGCGATATCTTACTAAGGGAGAGCAGCATGGCAGAAATACTAGTCTACTATTTCATGTCTTCCACATGGGATGACAGGAGATAGCTTAAGAAGTGGCAAATTAATGGGATAAAAATCTCACTCTCAACTCCAGAGCTGTAGATGGGTATAAACTCACTGAGGTCAAAGGTACAGTTATGGGCTTATACCAGCATGATCAAGACAGTTGTCCCATAGCTGCTCAGTGAAATATGGTCAGACAAGCAAATACAGATGTGTTTAGACATTGATAGATAGATAGAGCAATGCAACTAAATTTTCATGCCCCCTGTCTGCCAGCAGGTCCAGCTGATCCAGTGCAATGCTGACCTGAATTAGCAGAGAGGTGAACACTTAGAGTCAGAAGCATCAGCCCTCTTCCGCAAACAGCAGGTTAAAACCCTTGCAGCTGGTGGATGTACAGGATGCTTGATGTTGGCTGTGAGCCTGCTTTTTTCCCCAAATTCGGGGGGCAGTGTTTATATGTATTCCCTCTATATAAGTAAAATGCACCTGGTTTTGTGAAAGGACACAGCTGCACTTCCTCAGTCTGGACTTTGAATGCATTGTTTCCCAGAGAGTACCTTATCTCTGTGCTTCCTGAAAAATTGCTGCAGTCTGGCATGCCAAAGAGCTAGGCTGTGATCAGGCAGATAGGAGAGTCTTGGGAAATCCATACAGAGGAATTCCTGGCTGCTAGCCCTTCAGTGGCCTCAGGAACTCCATTACAAATTTTCCGGGCACTTGCTTTTCTAGCATACAGCATTCATGGCCTCCCAATGCCTCTGTACTTGGGAAGGATTGGCTGCATGGCCATATCATGAATATGACCAGGCCTCTGAGTTCGGTCATGGGTGCTGCTGGAAATTTTGTCACTGCTTGGTTTAGTAAATCAGTGCTTTCTCAACTCCCAGCCATAAAATGGAAATGAGCTTCCCTTGCTCCTACAGTTGCACCCAGTTTGTCTTTGCAGCAAGATGTCCAGGTAACCCTGCAACCTGAAGGGGGATTGATCACACCCCCTATTTCCTGCAGGCAGAGAGCACTGGTGGTGGGAGAAGGGTCGCATGAGGAACGGCCAGAATGAGCCAGGAATGAGGCAGACGCCTCCCTTCCTTGCCCTTCTGCAGCCACAGGAAGACTGAAAACATGAGATCCCTCATTTCCCTCTAGCACATGGTTTGTTGAATGACACCCCATCACTAAACCAGTTTCCCAACTTTCTCCCTTTATCACATCTTTAATCCACTTGGGCTTGGAGCAGAAAGGTGTGCAGCTATGTTGGCTAGACTCCCATGAATCTTTAAAGTTTGTCGTTCGCTTTTGTTTTCCAAATAATTTTTCCTGGCTGTCAACAGGGAAAGGCACTCAGATCCTCATACTAGAATATCAAAAGAAGCAGTGACATTTAAGAAACTGAACAACTGGGTACATTGTCCTCAGATGTGACAGATGCCAGACAAGCCCCCCCTTGGCCTTTGCTCTCGCCTTTAGCAAGGCTGAAAAAAACTGCCAACTTTCATGATCAATGAGAAAAAACATATTGAAAATATCTAATAGTACACCATCTCAGGTCACCACAGCCCTCACATCCTGCTCTTCGTACCAAGGAGTATCAGAGGTGATTTGATTTTCCAAGAAATTTTACTAATTGCTCTCGATCTGTCAGAAAGCTTATTATTTCCTCTCTGCAATTATATACTAATCAGCTGCATCCATTCCTACAGCCTATCCTTAAACCATCAGCTATGAACCGCGCAGTACCCAAATTCTGGAGTCTTTGCTGGCATGCCCTGACCCTCAGCAGTATCTCACAATGCTTAACTCCCAGTGTAGAAGGTGCACGCTGTGGCAGGAGGAGTCTAAAAAATTTCTCCCTAGAAGCTGTCTTAACACTCAGCATGAAGGATCTGGCATTCCTTTTGCAGCAGGGTGCTAGATCCAGCTCTCAGGCTCTGCCTTTCTGAAACAGCCCCAGCAGTGATGGCCGAATGCTTTAACCTCCTTGAGAAAGAAATGCCTCACACTCTGCGAGCTGGTCATTAAATAATACGATTCCATCCCCTTCTGCCAGCTCTGGATGGGAGCTGGGGGTCTCCGTGCCCCTCCCGGGAGGCAGCTGCTTGCCTCCCCCGGAGCTGTGGCTGTGGGAGGCAGTCCTGGGCAGCCCCACTGAGGTCAGTAGAAGGAGGACCCAATGCCCTTATCCTCTTTGTCACCCCCATGGGTGACACACCATGTGGTGTGGCAATGGCTTTTGCACCACTAGTGCTTCTGTCCCTCGTAAATAAAGGGACACCTCATATCTGGCTGGCACCTTTCCCAAACACTCACATGGGCATTTGTCCTGAGCTCATTAAAGCCAGTGCAAGTCTTACCCTTCATTTAAACGGGTTTCTTAAAAAGCTTAAAGAAAACCCCACATAACCTCAAACTACGCATCAGTGCAAGTGAAAGAACTTGAAATTCAATCCTCTGTGTTTTAAAAATAATTAGTAGGATTTAAATGATAAAAAAGAGACACAAATTGCTTTGAGTATGTATCATAGCTTCTGTGCAAAAATACCTATTAAGATCACAGGCTTTCAGCAGCAAATTCTATGTTAGCTAAGATTTTATTCTGTAACTTTGATAAACAACTGAAACAATGTGGACTGATGTTTATTATGTTTCAGATCCTTGGTAGCCTTAGGTATTATTTCTAGACAGCATGTGAAGCCAAGGCTTGTGTTGTTCTTCAGTTCAAGAAGAATATTTTAAGAAAAATATTCCAGCCCATCTCCTGAACCTACCACCTGCAGAAGATCAGCTAATCTAAAGGTGAAACAAAACAAATAATCCAGAGAAGCAAAACGGCTTTTCAGTGCTATACTTAAGGTAACACAGTTACATACTGTCCCCTACAGAGAGCAGCAAGTGTGTAATAAAATCCAGGGTAAAGAATGGTGACCACTAGAATTGTATTGATAGAAAATAATTCTGTGTAACTGCAGAGTGTGGAACTTGAAATAAGAGCAGAAACTTGCCTGTTCACAGCAGTAAGTATCTGCTATATGGTTTCTAAGTCAGAATCAGAATGAAGGAGGTGGTAAAATCCAAATGAAACACCAAGGCTCTAGTGGAGCAATGCAGACAATAAAGCTTTTATATGCTGGTAGATGGGATGAGACAGGATAGACTTAATAGTAATTCTTACAAAATCAGAGAGTAATTTAAGTTGAAGGAGATCTCTAGAAGTAGCTGGTCCAACCTCCTTCTCAAAGCAGGTCTGACTCCTGGTTAAGTCAGGTTGTTCAGGGTCTTGGCTAGATATATTTTGAAAATATCCAAGGATGGAGATGCCACAGTCTCTCTGCACTACCTGTCCCAGCATGTGTCCCCTGCCATGGTGAAGAGTTTTTCCTTTACATGCAGTAGGAACAGCCTTTGCTGCTATTCGCATCTGCTGCCTCCTGCCCTTTCACTGAGCAACTCTGAGAGAAGTCTGACTTCTTTTCCTCTATATCGCCCATTAGGCAGGTGAAGGCAGCAGTAAGATCCCAGCTCAGCTCTCAATTCTATGGACTAAGCCATCGTGATTGCCTTAGAATCTCCTTGTATGGCGTTCACTCCATCCTACTCTGGACCCCCAAACTCCAGTTTCCAATAAGTATCTGGTGCTGGGCCCCCAAGCTGGACATGGTATCCTTGAAAGAGCCTCACAAGTACCCAGTGGAGTGAATTAAGTGCCTGCCTTGACCTGCTGGCTATGCTTTTGCTAATAGCACTGAATTTGCAGCTCTGCCTTCCCCACTGCAAGGATGCATTGCTGACTCAGCAAAACTTGTCCACTGGGGCCCACCACTCCTTTTCTGGGTCTCCAGGTCCCTTGGGTCTGGATCTCCCAGATTACAGCCTCTGCTGTTGTGTAGCATTACTCCAGCACAGATACAAGACTTTTTAATTATTGACAAATACCCTGCTCAATTTGGTTTCAGGAGTGATAGGGAAGGCTGTATCAAAAGCCTTGCTAAAGAAGTCGAATCATACATTCAGTAGTAAAGTGCTAGGGAGAGAAATAAAGGTATAAATAGAGAACATGAATGCCTATCCCTGCCCTATTCAATAGTTTTAGCACCAAACAACTCCCGAGAAAGCCCTGGGCTTTTTTGACATGGAAGATGCAAAATACCTTAACAATGTCCATGCTCTATTTCAGCAAGTTAGCTTGGATACCACAAATACTTCAGATACACCTGCATGGCACTCACTACAGGTCACTCTCCCTGCCAAGGAGTTTAGCACATGTGGGGTTTCAGGTTATCACAGCTACATTTTTTTCTAGTGTCCCGGCTAGTTGATTTATACGTAGTTGAAGGCTCTTAATGGTGTCGGTTGGTGTAGGCGTATTCCAAGAAACTTCAGATACAAAAGATCATTTCAACAGTTATCATTCAGTTATCATTTCATTAAGGAAGACAATTAAGGACCTCAGTGAAAATAATCATTAATTTGAGGGCCAGGAAGGGAGAATGGTACGCGAAGGTGATCTAATAAGGAATTGTAGGAAGGTTTTCATGTAAATACAAAAACATAGCAACATTTCTCTGTGTATTACTAATGAAAGGGAAAAATGGTTCTTGACAGAAGAAGATGGCAAATAACTGTAAGATCAGCCAACAACATACAAACCCCAGAACCAAGAAGCAGGGACCAGGGGCAAAACGGTATTTGGTAATCTACCTAAAACTGAGAAAGCATCTAAATTGCCATTGAAATCAAGTATCTGGTAACTGAATACATGTGTTCAGAAACTATTTGTATAAGGAAAGTCTGGACTAGTATATTAGGAAAGTATGCTCTGGATGAAACTGTTCTACGTATCTAAAGAGACAAGTCTACATGTACTTATAGAAATGGTACAGGTTTCATTTGCTTACAGGTTCAGGATTGGGGCAAAGGCAAGAGTAAATATACTTGAACTAAATTCACTTAAGTTTCATAACAAATCTGGGGATACTCCTGCTAGATAGTTCATTTAATTTCTGACATTTCCTAGTGACACGGTAGCTGAATCAATACTTCTAGTGTCTTTCAGCCCTTTCTGTTTAAAAGGTTATCTATGTTTAATTTAAGCACATTCATTTGATCAAAACCATTCAGCTATTTCTGTTGATTTTTCAACTTTTTCTCAAAGATTTATTTTTTCACATTGTGGATTAGATAGTACTTTTCTTTCTGCAAAAAAGTTTTCTAAATCAAAGTAAGAACAAGCAAGCCTCTCATTAGCAACAAGAAAAACAGAAATAAATCTAGACTTATTCAAAAAGCAGGCTGTAATCTTTTCTAATTATTTCCATAAACCTAAGGAAGCCACATTTCCCAAGAGAGCATCTGAGATAATCCTTGAATATTAAGAAACGAGCGGAAAATGCAACAGATTTAGCAGGCAAATTGGAGAAAGAGAGGATTGAGCACCTGGAAAAGAAACATACTTCAGCATTCATTAGACGGGCTGTTATTTCTCGCAATCTGGAAAAAAACATCCATCGCTTTTCATTCCTCAGCCACACAGACAATTCAGAGAGTTTTACAGTACAAATAATTCTATTAAAAAAAAAATGGTATTTCAAGTACCTGATTGTTATATGAGCAGCAGACTCAGGTATGAAATTTTGCCAAAAGTGCTTAGAAAATAATTTTTAAAAACATGATCCAGGATGTGAATTGTGCCACAGAAATATTTTATTTAATATCATTCAGCAAGCTAATATCCTTGCTCTTGCAGTCTACCTCTTTAGATGAAATGTCTTACTACTGGGAATCGTAGGAACACATTTTCTAATCAAGAAATGCTGGACACTTGTCCTCTTAAAACATGGAGCTGTTGGGCTTTTGCAAAATTTCACCTAGAAACACTGCACAGACTTTTCCTTCACTGTAGAAAATGTGTGCAGTTCTGAGAAGCTGATTTCTCTTCAATGAAATGCTCTTAGGAAACACTGTGAGCACTTTTTGCATTTCTTCTTCAAGCAGCTGCAGTCCCAATGCAACCAGTCATTCACAAATCAGCCACAGCTGCTCCAGAGTACTGTATTCCCACTTCCTAAAGACTCAAAAGACCGAGTTCAGGTAATGTTTTTTCCATGGGATAGCTTATGACTTTTTTCCTCCCTCTTGTTTTCGGGTGAGGCTTTGAAAATTTGGGACTGCCCACCTCCCCATGTGAAGATGGAGGGAGAACAGGAGTGGCAGTGGAAAAGCAGACTCCCACCACCAAGTCCACCTCCCTCTTTGGAGGGTGCCGCCCCTATGTGTGGTCCTTTCTGTCCAAAAAGACCTTCACTGTGAAGCTCAGGGCATGTGCTGAAGCACTAGTAGAGAAGTGGGCACTACTCCCTCACAGTTATGCAAAGAGGAAAGAATTCAATGCTGTCTTAAAGATCTCAAGCCCTGCTATAGCAATAGAGCAAATGCTCATTGAGCACAGGGAGAGGAAAGGGGTGTGAAAAGATGTTTCAGTGCTTCCTTTGAGCTCAGCAGTACCCAAGAGACGTCAATAAAACAGCAAGGAGGCATAAACTTTACATGCACATGCATGCGTATAAGCTATCCCCTTTCTCTTTGCATGCATAAATTTATGTATGCATGTAAATGTCCCCAAAAGCTATGATATGTTTGAGCTTTCTAGGTTAACATTAAATGCTGCTCTTTAATCTTAATCTATTTCACAGGTGAACCTGCTTTTCTGAATTCCTGAATTTTGTAGGAACAAGGAGGGAAGCTTGTGTCTTTGATTCCGGCATTTTCATGTGAAACATAATGAACCAGCTAGATGCTGATTTTGATAATTCCTTTTTTCTTTCTTTTTTAATATGTAATTTTAGCATGTGTAGAGGCATCACCTTTCATGTACCAATAATTCAGTTTACCTGAAAAGCTGTCACACACGAATTAAGGTGGGTATCTCTCTCTTCCCTTGTTTCTCACCCCTACACAAATGCATGTTAATTACAAGCAGAAAGCACAAATGACAATACATACTCCATAGCATCTGCTCAGGCCTTAATTAACCCAACCTTCTTGTGGTCCCTATGGCAACGATGCTCAACAAACTCCCCTGACTTGGAATATTCAATAGAGTATCTCACGCTACATATTTTATTCAAATTATGGCCACAGAATTACTTCTGCATTAGCAATGTGGTGTCAGTGTTGATGGGAACAGAATGAGTCCTTGCTCTACTTGACCCCTCTTCATGCATTACTTCATTAAAATGTATAATGGTGTTCAAGCTAAGTCACATTAAAGCAGACACGCTATTTTTCAAAGCCTAGAAAGAAGGCCATTACCAATTTTTTATGTTTAAAAGAAACTCTGGGCCTTCAGAAAATGAATAGGAATATTTTGCAGTGCTGCACCTGCAACTCATACCATAAAGGCAATTATGAAAATATCAACAGCAAAAAGGTATTTTCTCAGTTTATTTCCTACCTCTCTAGTCCTGCTATCTTATCAGCTTAGGCTCAGGCTCCAAGCACATTTTGGCAAGGTGTGATCCCCATTATTTAAATCTTAATGGAGGCTGGAGTAACAACGGCTGTTACAGCTAATGGAAGAGCTGCTTATTTCAGTTGTTGGGTGGGCAAGGGGCCCCCATTCTCGGTTTTCGGCCACACTGTACCTACATTGAATGAGGCACCTGACTGGATGTTGCCACCACGATGGCGTCAGGCTGCTCTGCCAGCCAGGTGGCAGGACCCCCGCTTCCCGGGAATGAAAAGCGCGTCTCAGCCCCCCGGCGAAGGCAGTCCTGATGGCCAAAGGCCAGGAGCAACCCATGGCCAGTGCAGCCTCTCCCAAAAGCAGCATGGCACTGGGAGGCTGTTTGGATAAAACCTCTTAGGCCAGCTTCAAAGAGGGAAGCATGAGCTGTTCCTGCTGTTTTCCACCTCACACGTGCCCAGCAAGCCCCTTCCCCAGGGATGGCTGTGGGAAGGGGTGGGCAGAGGACCCCCGCACCTCCAGGCCAGGCTCCCTTGGTGGGGCTGGAACAGGGTGCTGCATGGGGCCAGAATCACACCCGCCAGTTATCATCCTGTAAACCCACAAATTAGCCCTGTGTAAGAAGAAAAAAGTGACAAGTGACTCGAGAAAGGATTTGGGTATAGCAGCAGGTGCGGAGGAGGCAGGAGCAGGCGGCTTCAGGCCATGACTGTGCACCAGTGACAAGTGGATGGAGGGCACGTTGGCTTGGAAAGCCTCTGAGTGTTTGCATCTCATACACTGCCGTATCTTTCCTCTGGATATTAAGTTACAACTTTAAACACTGACAGCATACGCACAGAGTTGAAAAGAATTATTTTGCTATTGTATGCAGATAACTATGTTGCTCTGAAGGCATGTACAAATTAAATGCTAATCTGAGTCAGGGATAATCTAATTATTGCTTCTTTTTGAAGTAAGAGGAACAATATTTATTGAGTAAATTATGGACCTCTGAAGGTAAAATTTGCTTTGAAGATTTAACAACACACAAGTTGTTAGTTTTTATAACCATACTTGACCCTTGTTGCTTTGTAAAAATTTAAATTAATTTTGAATTTTTGCAGAGACGTTGCATTTCAGAAGGCACTACTTCATATTCTTGTCAAATGTCTTTTAAGAGTAGCTGAAATGGCAACATAACAGAGAGCACCAAATATATGAGAAACTGCTTGTCTGATATGGGTACTACACAGCTACTCTGCAATACAGAAGAAATCCCTGTTTTAGCATAGAGGAGGCACTGGAAGCATGGAGAAACCATCCTCACCACCATGGGCCAGACTTGTGGGCCAGCTCCCCGCATGCTCACACCTCCACCCTTGGGGAGAAGAACCCTGGCCAGATGCCTACTGGAAAGGGCCCAGAGCATCCTGGTTTTCTGCTGGGGGGGGTTGATCACAGCATAGTGATGGACCTAGAGGCAAGACCTGGCACCCCCAGGAGAGTTTAGCAGCTCCAACGAGACCAGACAATGAAATCTCACACACCTGCTCTGCCCGTTGTGGCTCCTCGACCTATGAAAAGCCTTTCCATGGATGGAGATAATCCTTCCTCCGACCTGGCTAGTGAATTCTCACACCATATTAAACCCAGTCCATCATATTCAGCTTCACTTTCAGCACTAGAGCTACCCAGTAATTTAATTATATACTAAAGCCCAGTTAACAAAACCCAATCAAATAATAACAAATTATTGTTATAATAATGTGATTTCATAGAATGCCTATATGGATTTTTTCATCAGTAACTGCCTGAACAATGTACAGAAGAAGCAGTTTCCAATATTCCTTATGCTGTTTATTTCCCCAATCACTTATTTTTAAGTCTGTATCACTTTGTCTGACAGTTCATAATCTGAATTTGAAAAACATCATGTGGAGCATTTTGTCTGAGTCTTTCAAGCTTGGATTCAGGTTTGTGTGTTCCAAATATCTGACAGCCTTCAGATCTCTTTTTTGTTCAGGCCCATCTCTGTAATCACCCCAGCATCACTGACAGAAGTTGCAGAAATAATAGGTTGGAAATATCTGAGCAACATTTAGGGAAATGTTTCTGCTTATCAGAGGGCAATCAGGAAATTAAGTGGTGAGCACTAATTGAGTTACATTTAATTGAAATTATAGATGGAAGGACTGTATTCTGGGGAATTTCCATTGCCCAGATGTTCTGAGCTGCCAATTTCCCACAAGGAAGAATATTTTGAGTTTGATGTCTGTAAACCATGCTCTGTTAGTCATGTTCAGAATAGTCAAGAAACATGTTGGAGCCCCAGCCATCTCATGGGGTTTTTAGTTCATGAGAGTCCAACACAGTCCTGCCTGCGGGACAAGCAGAAGTGACTAACCCCTTACAAATAAATTAAACTGCTTCCCCTTTTTTGGCGGTCTCATGCAATGTTGATATATTGCCCTTGGAAGTTGTTATCCTGATCTCTTTGAAGAATTATGCTGTAAATCAAATGAGAACAGCTGGAGTCAGAATTAGAAATGGAACCCTTTCTGCTGTGCAAACCAAGATTTCCAGTAAAACAGCAGATGCGCCCTACCCTCTGTCAATAATTACTTCATATTGTGAAATACCCTTCAGCACTCACCATTCATTTCACATGCCAAGAATGGTTTCCCAGGGCTGTACGCCACCTCTCACAACCTGCACGCAACCATTCAGCTTCAAGATAGGTACTGGAGGGATCAAAGCCAGGCAGAGGGGTGACCTGACTGGTGCATGGGCTCTCCTGGGGCCCCAGCACTCCACTGCGTGGCAAAGCAGGGTTGAACACAGAGCCAGCTCCCAGCACGACCTGTGGCAGGAGCTTCAGCAGCACCGGATGGCTTGGTCCTCCCACAGCTAGGTGTTCTGGATTACCAAGCTGCCAGCACCATCCAGCTGACAGCCATGTACTAGCCCCAGAGCCGGAACCCTTCCCTCCGCACCCACTGTTCCTGTTAAGGGCCATCCGGAGGAACACACCTTGTAGCTCACCTACAACATTATCAAGCACTTGAAGTTTCTCAGGGAGTTCAAACCCTGTCTGTGGATCAGCCACAAGCAAGCTTTGCCTCCTATATCCCCGAGTTTCACCTGATGGCAAAAAATTCTGCTGTGCCAGACATAGAAAAATATCAACCATGCCCTCTAGTCTGGAGCTCTAGATGTTTACTGAGGACTTAAAACTAAAGAAAATTACCTTGATAAATCTTCCTATAGAAAGCCTGGGCAGCAACTGGAAGGTAGTCTGACATGCTTAAGGCGTGTTCCATAGTGTTCAACAGCAGCAACAGGATTTCCTACAGTCTCATGACTTACTGGCCCAATATTTTGCATGGCTGCAGTCTAGATATCATATGAAGATCCGCTGAGGCTAGGACATCATTTCCATGGTGTGACAGAGTCTTCAAACCATCTGTAAGAAGGAAGAGAATCTTACCCACAGATACAGCTATATGCCAGCTTTTTCTGTCCATAGGGCACCTAGAGGCATTGCCAGATCTCAAAGTGAATGACTGATTTGATGTGTGCTTCAAAGGAGGCCACACCTTAGCTTTGGATCCTCAAAGTCCTTCCTTTGCCTGCAGCATCGATATTGTCCAGCCTTCATTGAGACACAAGCTGTTTTGATATTAATCAAGCATCAGGCACTTGGAGATAATTTTATGAAGTCCATGCCACCTTGTCAGTTCACCTAGTGGCTGCACACAGGTTTAAAATCAGACCACATGTGGTCACATGGGACTCTGCAAAGGAAAGCAACATCACCAGAGAGGCAATTTCATCCCTTCTGATGTTTTCCTTCTCACTGTCAATTTGAGTACATCACTCTGAAACCTTGCTTCTTACACATACAGGACATCAGTAGCACGTAGTCAATAGCATCAAAAGCTGGAGAGGGACCCGAGAGGATGAGAATGGTTACTCTCTGCTGACTGAAAGCAGGAGATGCTCAGTCAGCGCTCTTCAAGCTATTTTTGTCCTCTTGGCTGCCTTTGTATCTGGATTGGGCTTGATTTGATGAGTTTATAATTGACCTACAATGGCTTGTTGGAGCATTTATTCAGCAGTGCTAGGACAACTACGTGCATGTAGGAAAAAAGGAAAATTTTAATTTCAAGGGAGGCATTACTTTAACCAAGAGTGACACCAATGTCTCATGTTCCTTGCACTACTCAAGAGGAGCATAAGTAGGTCTACGGCTTGAGCTGAACACAGGGAATGCAGGCGTCCCATTTGTTCACTTGCATAGGAGGGTGGGGGACTCATGCTGGTCTTGACAAGTCGTCTTCCATTCATCGGATTGTTCATCCGTGCAGGGCTTTGCTGTTAGCAGTGTTAACCTGGGTTAGTGAAATGGTCACACCTCTACACAACTCCTGTAGGCATAGTTTGGCAGTTTTAAAGAAAGCTGATAAGAAAGTTCCCTTGGGTCTGTTAAGCAGCCTCCATAGGAGAAATTCTTTGTTTCAACTTGCATGCTTCACTGTCACTTTCATAAATATCTGATCCTTGCTCCATCTGGTACCGGATTTAAAAAATATGGCATCTAACCAGTTCTCAGATTATCAGTCTAACAAACAATAAGTAGTGTAATAATTACTGATTTTTTTTCTCAGAATAAAAAAGCTTGTTCCATGAAGGAGCCTAGAAAACATCCCATGTTAGGGGACACTCTTCCTGCCTTCTCTATAACCAGAGTGCCTTTTTCATGCTTTTTTTCTCTCCTCCTGGTGTCCACCCAGGATATTTCAAGACCCAGCCTCAGCATTCAGCAGGTGCTGCAGACCCTCCTGTGGCAGAGTCCTTCCATGTGAGGGGTGGGCACATCCTTATCTTGAGCCTGAGCCTGAGCGAGCGAGGAGAAGAGGAAGAAACTTCTGCATAGCTGATCCCCAGGATAGGAAACATAGCTCTCTGGGAATTTGGGAGCCAACAACTGACTTGGACAGAGCTGCTGCCAACACTGCACTACATGGCAGTGAAAAATATTGACATTCCCAGATGGTGTACCTGGACCATTCCAACACCATGGCCCACAAAACACTTCCTCCACAGTCCTCTTAGTCTTTGGTGCTCTGCTACAAGAAGCCCAGTAGTCTATTGTCTGAGGCAGTTTTGCAGAGCAAATTGTATTAATGAGAACACTTTAGATTAATGCCAGCAAGGTTATCCTTTGAGGTTTTTCCTTTATATTGAAGAAATGAAACACTCTGGTTTCACACCATCCTGCCAAAGGGAGCCTCTCTAATAGAAACTGGGCACAGTGAAGGCTTTGGATGGGAAGAATTTGGGGTTGCAATTCTTTTCAAACAGAATAATCATTAGAAGGTATCTGAGCAGTCACGCTATTTCCCCATTTGTCATCAAATGCATAAGGAAAACTGCCTCATCTGCAACTCTGCTTTCAAAATTCAGTCAGAGCAAGTTGTATACGTTACTTACCACAGCACAGCCTCTTTGCTTTTCTCTGAATGAACACCACCATGATTATTATTTTACCAGCACTATGGTATATTACTACAGAATTTTCACCTACTTGACTAAGAAGCAGTGAAAAATCTTACTCGCTTTTTTAACCTAAATGGGTGGCATATAAATTAATGCAGCCCACAGGGCACTCTAAGTAAAATGATTCATGTTCCTTACATGGCAAACATTAACAGATTTTTTTTTTAATCACTTTAGTAAACAATCTTTGGGGAGTTTTGCTGAGAGCCTAATCTGTATTTAATTTAGTCATTTGAAAATTACATGGAAGACCTTTGTGAAAAATCTCTTCAAAATGTAGCTGTGTTGTTTACCTTAATACTCAAAACAGCAGCCAAGTGAAGCATTTGCTTTATTCTGGCCTCATTCTGTAAACGACTGAATGCATAAATCCAAGATTCTGGATCCAGCCCACTGTAAGCTTGAGCCCTTCATATAATTCCTTCTTTACCATTTTTACATATTTGCTGAAAAAAAGCTTTTTGCAAGTTTCCCTTAAAAATCTGTCAAAGTCATTAGATATGACAGCTTCACTAGCATACAACAATGTTAAGGAGAAAATGCTGTCTAGGTACTACAGTAAAAAAAAAAACCTCCTTTGTTAAATGATGGACGAAAAAACAAAGAGAAAGCCCAGCCTGGTGCAGCAGAGATTTGTGGTACAGCAACTTCTCCTTTAATTTAAACATTGAAATGAATGACTAAATTCGATTTTGAGCCTTCAGAGGCAAGATGCCTTGAGAAGCATGGCAAAAAGAAAACACAATATATGGGATGAGTTAAAAATAAAAACAACAGGCCTTGTGAATAAGCCCACTTCAAAACAATGTAATAAAGGTGAAACGGAGAACTTCTGAATCTATTTTTCTAATTAAAAACCAAGACAAATCATTAATATATGCCTAACAATGACTGAAAACACAACCTGCTAAAATGGCTGAGTCTCATTGGGGCTGCATTTAAATTCTGCTAAGTATTAAGAAATGCCTAAATAATGGACAGAGTTCAGGGGTGCATAATACATCTTGTTATAAAGAGCACCTGCTGAGACCATACTGGCCTATAGTTTAAATATTTTCTACAATTAAAATACCTAAATGTAGAGGCCACCTGTTTCCTGCCTTTGCCTTCCTCAAGTGCCAGAAGTTTTACTGTAAACACAGGTGAGCAAAATAAGATGCTGCCTGATGTTAGGGGACTCAAGGAATTTGCACAACAGCTGAAGTCCCAGCCAGCCACTTTTCGACTCCCAGACCATCAATTAAAACTGATGAGAGAAGCAGCATCCTCTCTTCCTCTCCCAGTGGCAAGACGCTTACACAGGAATTCCCACACCAGGCTGGGGCAACAGCTATCCATCCAGCAGCTTGGATTTGACAGTAACCAGGACCAGATGTTTCAGCAAAGGCATAATAAAATGCAGAGAGAGTAATTGTGGAGAAAGCTACTCAGTTTTTCCCGATTTCCTGCTGGTCCCTGGGCAATGCATATACCCTGGGACATACTGCATCCCAATAAACTGGTCTGGCTATTCAGAAATTTGCCAAAAAGCTGTCCAGATGGCAACCCTGAATTCATTGCCGACCAGTAAAATAGAGAGGCTGTAGACCATCCTTACTGTAGGACCCTTAAGACAGGTTGGATTTCCATTTTAATTTTAGTCTAACTATGAAAAATAAAGAAGGTAAAACATTTCCAGGAATTCTAAAAATGTTTTCTCTTATAATGAGACATATTAAGGTGGTGTCAGGTGAGCAGGGGTCTTGAAGACTGGAAATAGAAACCGGAAAATATATCTGCAGGCCCAATCTTTCCCTGATAATATTGGCACACCAGTTAATACCAGCTGGGAATCAGGTCCTGCTCATTGAGAAGGTCAGTTGCTCAGTTGTTAGCCCAAGATACCAACTGAACATCTAGTCTGGTAGCCCAGTAAGATGCCACTCAGAAAGCTCTGCTTTTGAATATTCCCATTAGCACACCAGTCCCTGGAAGAGAGTCCTCTGCATCAGGAAACCCTTGCTGACAAACATCTACTATCTAAAACTCCACCCCCCGCAAGAGATTTTGCACAATGCAAGCTTAGTGTAAAATGGAAACCACATGATGCTTGCGGTGTACACAGGCAAATGGGCACGGGCAATCCTGTGCTTCTCTGCCCCATGAGCTGGGCAGATGTGAGGCAGCTGCAATCCAGGAGTTGTACAGCTGCACCACTGCTGATCCTGTTGGCCATGCTAAGCAGCATCTGGCCAGTCCAGAGGGCTGCCCGTGCCTGCTCGAATAGGCACATCCTTGGTTTTGCCAGCTCAGGTGCCTGGCGCACAGCTTTGGCTGCGCTGGACCAAGGCAGGCATATCCACAGCAGGGCACAATGCAAATCAGGAAAGGAGATTTTTTTTTTTTTTTTTTTCCCATTCCTGTTTTCAAACTTCTTTGGAGGACCTGACAATGAATCAAAGTTACAGTTTTGCAGAAATGCACAGAACGTTTATTCAATTTGACAGAAGTGTACAAATATTTCTGAAAGACAAAAAGGCATGAAACAGGTCCTGGTTTCTTACTAACTAATGCACAGATAATGCCGTGAACCTGAAAGCAGGAAGCTAGCTGGCTCCTACACGGGAAAGCAGCAAAGTTCTGGAAGGGTTCAATTAACTTAAAGCCTACTATTTTTCCCCTTTCTTTTCTTTTGACCAGTGAGGTGGTTTCATCTGGTAAATTTTAATGTGTAAGGGCACTTACTGAAATGAGGTACAGTTATAATACAATAACAAACTGATTTACAGCACCTCTGCACAGAAACTGGCAGTAGTACCAAAATTATGATAAGCTTTGGGACATGAACAAACACTTACAATTACGCAATTTTGTTGAGACCATAAAAAACATCCTCTTCTGAGCAGTTCCTGAGCCAGGGGATAAGGAAAACGACCCAACAGATAAGGTTACATAGCACATTTCAGTGAAGACTATAGCCATCATTCTCACATTGCTCTTTTCTCACAACTGTTAGAAGATTACTGATCCATACTCTCAAATCTTACATAGCAGGTGCATCTCTCCTAGCTTGCCCTTTTAGAAAGACAACTCAAGAGAAAATCAACACTAGCTTTCACAGCTCTTGGTGGCATATTTACAATTCCAAAATGTTATGCCTCCCCTGCTACCCATCGCTTCTTGCAAAGCATTTGAAATCATGTCATAAATTAAAGATTATAAAACAAAGGCTTCAAAATAACTTAATTGTTATATTTATCATGGGGAAAATCTTGCATTGAATATTAAATACTATTCTTAAAGCCATTTGGTCATACAGAGAGCAACTATGGACATTTAGAAAAGCAAACACAATTGTATTTTCAAAGTGCTACTGAGATTAGAAAATGAGCCATCAGAGGTAAACAATCTTCTCTTCTACTCTGCCTCCACTTCCTGCATCTTGGACGCTCTCAGGCTGGTGGTTCAGCAGCAGTGCATCTACCCGTGGTGGCTGGATGGATCCCTCGTTTGGAATGCTTGTTTGGGGACCCTGGGTCTGCGATGCATTCAGATCTGTAATGCACAAGAAAAGTCCATGTGACAATGCATCTTCTGCTATGTCCGTGCCATCGTAAAGAGCAAATTCTGACTTTTTCATTAGCACCATTTTCTAGTTTGCTGTATCTGTCTAGAAAGGAACACACTGCTGTATTACAAATGATACTACAGCCTGGTGAGAGATACCTTACCCAAGTTTACTGAAATCTGTTCAAGTCTGTCCACTGTCATCCAAGGGATGATCACTGTCACTATTTTAACAATAAGAGAAATTTATACCCATACTTCACTAACCAGACATACAAAAATGGAAAGGCATAAATGCTGTCAGAGTTGGGCTGGAGAGAAACATACAGCACATAATTAGTACCTTTATTAGTAATAATACAATTGTAAAATTAATACGGTTTCCATCATTACACAGAATTTTATTTGCAAGCTTTCCTTTTATGGATGAAAAAGAATCAACTGAGTAAACCCAGTTAGAAGTCTAATTGACTGGCACTTGCAGTCTGTAACAAATGCATAACCATTCAGCTTTTTCTGCCAAGTTCATCTGTGTTTATTTGCACAAACTACCTACTCTATTCTTGTCTCAATCCTTTAGGTTTGACGTGGAGATAATACTTGCACCCAAACACTAAGAAATTATTACTCTATTCTTGTCTCAATCCTTTAGCTGTGACGTTGAGATAACACTTGCACCCAAACACTAAGAAATTATTATGGATCTTCATTTGTTATCTTTCCAGTTTTGTCCTGCAATTGCAGAGAATCAGGTACTTGTTTTCCAGCACTGAGCTCTGAAGGCTTTTGGCAAGATCTGTGCACTACTTAAAAATAACCTTGGTTGGGTCTTCTCCCTCGCCAGCTTTCTGTACCACTTCAGACCCTCAGGAACTACACCTTAGGAGTTGGCTTTTCTACATCTGTATTTCTGCAAAGCACTTTTTACCATAAAAACAAACCGTATAACAAGGGAGAGTGTATCCTTGTACTTAGGGAAGAGAAAAGTCTGCAATGGACAAGCTGCAATACTTCTCATTGTAATCTTGCCCAGAATGATCTCTGCTCTTACATCAGGAGGGTTACCCTCTGCAAAAAGGACTCTGCAGGAAGAAGGGGAGCTTGGCAGCCCTCCCACAGCATGGGTAGCCCCAGAAGTAAGCAAACCCAGCACTGGGGTCCTTTGAGCCTTGGCCATTCATACAGAGAGCTAAAAAGACATTTCATGCCTGCTCTAGTCCCTACCCCTTCTCACACATATGTGCAATGAAAATCTGTTATAAAGGAGATATTTGGATTATTACACACCATGTCGCTCTAACTGGCGGCAATTTAAAATGACACCTGCCCACATTTGCCATTCCCCTGGCACACGTGGCTTTCGCCAGTCTTGTTCACTGAGGCAGGGGTTTAAGGCAAACCAAGCTTGCTGGTGCCCTGCAAAGCCTAGGCTCCCCGGCTGCTCCCCACCATGGGGTGGATGGAGCAGTGGGAGATGATTATGCAATGGGCACGTGGGAACACACCATATTGCTGCCTCTGCCTTCAGCGTCTTCTCTTTGACATTCATACAGCTGGGGGGAGCAAACAGGCTTTGGGGCTTTGGCTCCCAGCATAAGCCACACCTGCTGCTGAGACTGCAGGGTCAGTGGCAGGGGCAAGGTATGTATACACAAGTGGTGCTTGGTCATAGTGGGATGACACAGGATGTTAAGAAAATTAATCCCACATTCCCTTCCTTTTACTGTTTTACACTGGATTTAAAGCATCAAGTTTTGGTCTTGGTGAAAATCCAGAGTAAGTCTTGATTGCAGCAAGTTCTTTGCAATACGTAACACAGCAGGATTTGACTTCCTAACTTACTCAAACAGCCTTGCTTCATTAAAGATCACTTTTGCATTTACTTCTTTTTGATACCCATATTAGAAAAAGATCACAATTTGCAGCAACAGAAGAAACCAGAAATATCCTACGTCTGCTTTTCTTTATGTAAATTGGATACTTCAGTTTTATTTATTTAATAAAAGAGCCCTACCAGTGAAAGGTCCTCAACCTCTAAACACTTAAATTTTGGGGTAATTCTACCCACATTAATATTCCTTTTAAGTCCTGTGAGTCTATTCACCTTAACAAAGTTATGTGCATAAGAATATCAAGCAGTAAGCACTTATTTGAAAGATCTGTTTCCAAAGTTTATGAAGTACATAATTGGAGAAGCCTAATTACAAATTTGAAAAAACCCAGAAAAGAAAGAGAAACACCTTACACGCAGTTATTTGCCACCATCAAAACTAAACAGTAATTGCTTCACCAATTAAAACAGTAGCTGTTTCCAAACCATTTCTCATTAACTGTTACAACTCCAAGCAGCAGAGCTGAGCAGTGGAAACTGTCAGCGTTCCGGAAAAACAAATCAGATTCTGTCACTATCTAAACAAATGATTTACCACTAGTTTAGCTGCTTTTTTTTTTCTTTTTTTTTCTTTTTCCCCCCCAAATTCTGTTGCACCCAGAGAACCTGAACAGCAGAAGAGCACCCAGGAGGTGAGAGCCAAGCTGCTGCTGGAGTGATGAGTGGCTTCTCAGGCTGAAGAGGTTGTGCTTAATCCAACTGAGGAGGGAAGGGGCTGGTTTTGGCTGTGCTTCAGGTGGCACTCAACACAGGCTCTGCCTAGTAAAAGCAGAATGTGTCCCTGGGCTGACATACTCAGCCTGCTGGTGGGGAGGGTGCCTGATTTCTCCCTACCAGATGCCATGCTGGAAGCAGCCGAGCCAGGAGACCAGCTGGTATTGCAGGCAGCAGCATGATGCATCCTGAGAGTGGCTGCTTGGGGAGGGTGGAAGAACTGCCAGACTTGGTAATAACAGCCTCAGGTGAAGGGAAAGTGGAGAAAGGGGACCAATCCGCCAGCCAGTACCAGTTCTTGTTATGCAGAGCACTGATAGCTACCAAGAAGCCTCTCCTGAGCTCCCTGTGCAGCATGGGGAAACCGGCTGCCCTTGGCCCCATGCAGGAGAATGGTGGGAGAAATCCCCCTCTTTAAATGCTCTCCCAGTACAGGGAAGAAACCTCCACAACAAGCCTTGAAAGCATCAGCTGCAGCCTACTAAAGAACTCTGAGAGCTGAGGATGCTCAAAAAAAAAAAAAAAAAAAAAAAAAAAAGAAAAGCATTATCCATGCAGACAGCAAGGCAGAGGAAGGCTGGCAAAGGGGGCTGCTACCAGAAAGCGATGGCTGGGAAGTTCTCCCATGCTCCCCAGGCAGGTGGGGCACCCATGGGAACCTCCCCAGCCCCGTTCTCTGCTGCGCTATGACTGACAGTCAGAACCCAGTATGGACCACGAGCCAGGTAAATAAGGGCCATCGGCCTTTTATGACCCTCCTTCGTTGTGACTGGAACTCACCTGCCAACATCAGCCACAAAATGAGTTTTGTATTATTCCCTTTCTTTAAATTCAGCGTTTACTTGCCCTTTCCTCTGCTCCCTTCCAACCTGCCGAGTGATGCTCGGGCAGGCTGTGTTCAGCTCAACAGCGCACCCACCAGACTAGTACCCAGCAAAACTGCTCCACCGCCTCTGCCTGCACCCCTCCTGCCTGGGCTGGGCTCTGCCCGCTGTCTTGTTCCTGCACCCCCTGCACAGAAAGGACAGGCGAAGTTGACTGTGCCTGGCCACAGCCTTCCGCTTGCTCATTTACACCTAAGGAACACAATTCTTCCTTCATATTTATATAAGAGCAGAAAATATTCCCGTATTTCCAAAGCTTTAACAAAGCTGAGCTGTAGCTCAGACCCTTCTATGAGGTCTTCTGTGAGACTCCTGGCTCCCCACTCCCTCCAACTTCTGCAGCGGCCAAGGGCTGTTGGCATCTCATCGCACCCTGGCCCCTGGAGTTTATGTGCAAACTGAAACACCCTTTACCTGCTTCTCAGTTATGCAAAATTTATTTCTCCTACAACACTGCAGGTAACTCTCTTCTAAAGAGCCAGATCTGCAGTTGCACCGTGTATACCCTAGATAAGAACTGCACAGCTGACCAGAAAAATCCACTTTTTCAATGTTGGGCTGGTCAAACTCCCCAGCAAAGAGGGACTGGCTTGAGGCTGGAGACCAAGTATTTGGTGATCTGTGACAGCACTTCAACGTTTTGGGGCCGTGTAGCCTGTTCAGCCCAGCAGTGCCACACCACAGCACAAAATACCACTTAAGCCCAGCCCCTCCTCCTTTTTATCTAAGCTGAGACCATTTCATTAAATAAAGAAAACCCAGGCATTCCCTGTTGTCTCCCCCACCAATTTTCTCAAAAGGGGTTAGAGGCTGTTTCTAACAAATTCTGGAAAAAATCACAAATTGTCTCATGCATACAGACCCATACTGCCAAATCCCACATTAAAAACAAATCCAATTTCCCCCCCTGTTCTCTATGAGTTTAGCTCTCGTACTATGAGGATAGGTATCAGGAAACTCCAGAGAGACACTCCCCCAAAATAAAAATACTTTTCTAGACAACCTATATACAAGAGTAACAGCAGACTGCAGGCCTGCAGTTCGTGGGGCCAGCTTTCACAGGAGTTTTTAAGGACATCTCGGTTCTCCAAATTGGGTCTGGGTCCAAACTAGGAGAAATGAGAGCTCCTGGCTAAAAACATGCTAATGTTGTACAGGAAATGAAAAAAAGTGGCATTCCGCATCCTAACTACCATACCCTACCCTTCCTGTAGCACTAAGAGACAGGATTAGTGGCATTGCATAAACTGCTCAGAAGGTGAAGCACAAAGCAATGGCATCTGCAGGAATCTGAGATCAATACATACCAAAACACACACAGCTCATGCTGGGGGGGGGGGAGTTGGAATACAATAGCCAAGTAAACAACTCATTAGTCACACTGATTCTCACCTTCCATCTGTTGTCATAGGATGTAAGCACTTCCACATCAAATAAATGCCACAGATTTTCTCCTTCACCCCTCCTCTCTCCCCGGAGGATCAGAGCTCTTCAGGTAAGCCTAGAGTGCCCACAGTGATGATTATGGGAAGGATAGGAAGACATTATCAAGGCACTAGGAAACACTCCTGGCAAAAAAGCCCTCGTAAGTCCCTGTGGTTTTAATAGAAAGTCCTTAGTTTTCCTCCTTCAGCTCTAACCCTAATTTCACAGCATCACAGGATAATTCAAATTGGAAGGGATCTTAGGAGGCCTCCAATTCAAACTCCTCCTTAAAGCTGGGTCAGTTCTGACATCAGGCTGGGTTAGATACTTGTGGTTTTTTTCCTTCCCAGCTGCTCCCCCTCGAAAAAGTGGGGGGTGGGGGGGGTGTAAATTTGGGGGGAACTCACCTCATGGATTTTGTAGAAACTGCATGTATACAGTGAATTAATTTGCTGTGACTTTCAGAGATCTGTGTCACATGTTGGCCCTCTTTACAAAATGAAATTTCATTAAATGAAGAGAAATTTATGCCACTTTTAGCAACAAATATGTTAAAGATTCTCAAAACAATTACTCCTCTGAAAAAAACATGCAGAGTTAGGTTTTCGTTTTACCATTTATTTATAATAACTGGTACCAGTTTTTATACCAAGTTCATCTGGACTGACAGCCGACACATCAACTTCAGGCCAAAGCTATTTGAAATGGCAGAGCTGCTGTATTTAATCCCCCCGCTAGCACTCATGCATAATGCAAAGCACAAGCAGACACCTAAAAAACAGTGCTAAGTCTACTGGGTCTGGGATATTCAAAGGAATTCAAGGGCAACAGGCTCTCATTTGCCATTACAGTTCAACAGTAAACGGCAGCCTAACTCCCATGAGCTCCACAGAAAGTCCCCACCAGCAAATTCCACAGCACCTCTTTGTCTCTAATGATGCTCCCAGTGGTTTCCATGCAGATTCATTACGGATGGACGATTCCCCAGGGAACTCCAGGCCCCTCTCCCTTTCCTCCTGGTGATGATTGATTTTTTTAGTGCCTACTAAGACTTACCCAATTTGAGATGGATTTTTCCATACCAGTGGTTCAGTTGTTTATGGAGCTGGTGGTTGGTGGGAGAAAGGGAACGCCACACAGCAGCACCGGACCCACTGGGGCCCTGGAACAGCCAGGATACTGCTGCTGCTGTGCAGGTTCAGACCACTTCATACAGAAAAGGCATCTATAAGCTTTGAGGATCTGAGGACACTTCTGAGCAGTTTGACTGGGAGCCGAGGTCCCAAATACCATGGAAAAACCAGGCCTTCGCACCTCAGTAAATCTGATTTCACAGCAGGAACTGTATGTGGTACCAGGTCTCAAAACACTGGGAAAAATATTTTGACCCTGAAGCTACCAAGGAAATAGCCTAATCCATTTCCCAGCTGACTGAATAAGGCAGGAAATCAATCTGAGAATTTTAATGCTGCCATTTACTTTTAACCAGCCCAACCCTGTGAAAAAGCAGCAGCTGCATTTCTTAGGCAAACAAGCACCTTCATGAATAAGAAGTCTTTTCACAAAAAGCAGATGAACAATTAGATCGTAACAGATCCTATGTTAATTAGTCTCATCAGGTTTTGGTGCTTTTTTGTTACAAGACAGAGGACAGAAATAATTCAAAGTCTATGATGAATAAGGTCTGAAACATAACTCTTCTTCACATCTGTACTTTGGATTTTTTGATCATGGTAAAATTACTGGAAATGTCATTAATCTGCATGTCTCTGTTCTTTGTTTAGTTGTTGGCTTAGGTAAAACAATGCAATTCAGTTTTCAGGTTTTGCCTCATAATTTTTTAGAGAAGTTTGGTCTAGAGAATTTGGACCAAATTCTTGGCTAAGACAAAATTTACGTTTATTCCACTAGAACTGCTTTATCACAAAGCTCCATAATGGTTCCAACTAATTTATCTGATACCCGTCTTAAAGCTCCAGGTTTTGGAGTCATGTGATGATGCAGCCATCTCTTCTTTTATTAAAGCCCAGTAATCACACTATTTCTAACACTGGTGTTATCAAAGGAAAGATTTTTAAAATATCTCAAGCTCAGACGTTGCCAGTGATACCACTTTAACATCAAGTTCATAGCATGCCTCTAGGTTGAAATAATTTAAAATTTTAACCTACTTACACGGCTATGTTATCAGTTGTGTTGGCTTTAAAGCACATGGATTTTAAACTATTTTTGGCATGCTGGTTTTTAATACATATCAATAAGAGAGACTTAAAAATAGGTCTGACTTGAAATCATAACTTGCCTGTGCATTAAATACCCACAGTCTCACCTTGGCAGGGCATACTGCCTGCCAGCTGCCTGCTTCTGCTTAATATTAATTTATTTAGGTATGAATTCCCTATTAAATTGTCTTTGTGCTAAGCTTTGAAGCTTTAGCTGGTCAATTACAGACACACACATGGTCCAACAGGTATTCTGCTAACAACGAACACATGTTTTATTGACCTACTTCTTTTCCAGCTCATTAAACACAGCTGCACTCAAATGATCAAGAGAAAATAACCATAAAACCCCAGGAACACCCTTCCTACAAAGGATCACAAGGAACGTGACCAGCTGCCGGCGTGGGCTGCTGCTCCACCCAGCACCCAGCAGCAGCGTGCCTGCTGTCCCATGCAGGGCACCTCTCCAGGGCCAGGGGTGACTCGCCTGTCCGCTGACCATCACAGCGGGAAAGCTTGGGGAAAATCCTGCAGCCTCTTCATTCAGGTGTCTAATGTGGGTCTACCTGAAGCGGGCTGCAACTGTCTCCCCCCGGCCCATAACCTGCAGAAGCCATCTGGCCAGCGGGCTGAAGTCAAAACAAACTGCGGTCAGTGGGTAACGCTCCTGCTTGAATGCTTGCTGGAGAAACAGATATCCCATAAAGTTACAGACCCAAGCAGCATTTCCAAAGACTCGGCAGACGATGAAACCGGCCCCTCTTTCTGCCGCCAGCCAGTACATCCCCACACCTCCCTTGCCCACCATCCCAATTTGCACCCCCCACGTAAAACACTGGAGTGAAGCTTCCTCTCCCTCCCTCCTGAAGAGAGAAACAGTTAGCGTTAACCCTGAAAAAACAATGTCTCTGGCACATGAACTCACTCCCTTTGAAACAAAAGGGGACATTTACACATCAAAACTATTCTTTTGAGCTCTCTGTTACCACAGACAGACATTATTGTGCTGATTAACTTTGCTTCATATTTTAGGGATGGTTTTGGTTGTTTGGTTTTTTTTAACTACAGTTTTGCTTTGAAATAAACATTAAATCAAAGACCTTGGCAAACAATCGGTTTAGTCCCCAGCTTTTGGCCAGTCTTTCAGGTGCAACACAAAGGAGAGTGCTTTGGACTTTGGCAAACATTTTCTTGAGTAGCAGAAGGGCACAACTCTGTAACAAAAGCCAAAAGGGGGAGATCATTTATAAAACACTCTCAAGTGTCCTCCTAAGCACCTTGGGTTTGTATGGTAGTTCCCTAAAACCAGGCCAGATCCATCACTTCTTACTCATAAAAGCTGATGAGATCAAAACTCAAAGTAAGTGGCAGAGGAACACTAAGCCAATATATAGAACTGCTGCAGAAGCATAAAATAAGGCAGAGGACCTGTTTCAAATCAATTACATGCTAATCTTACCCTTTAATAGAAGCTGCTGCTTGTTGATTAATGCAGGAAAAAATATGGGCAGTACTATAAAAGTGAGCACCTGAGAGAAGCTTCTAATCTGATAGTCACAGAGATACTTGTTCTCCCCTGAGCTCAAAACACAAGGAAATAGTTGCTAAATTTTGACTGCAGTTTGAGTATTAGCACAGCCATTTTTATCCATTTTTATTCAGGTTGGCACAAAGCATGTGCACTGATGTTTTCTTCTTGCAGTCATTGAAAAAAACAGCAAAAACTGAAAAGTTGCACATTCCCCAAGTTTTGCATTGTAACCATAAGAAATTTCAGGGTGTGATCGAATATTTTGAAATGGGTGCCCTTTTTAATTGTTTGCTAAATGCTTTGTGAATATATAACTGCTGTGAAAACAGTGTGCATAAAAGCTAAGGGGAAAACTGTACATCAAAGCCAGAAAAAAGCACAATTATCAAATAAGCATGTGCCTCCATCCCTTCAGCCAAGCGCTTTCCTTGAGTGCACGGAACGTACTTGGATCCACTTTCCTTGCTTCTGCTCCTACTTCTCTCCACTATGGGCAACACTGACCTTACCCTTAAGCCCCAATTCATCACCACCTCCTTCTACCTTGCCTTTACTACAAGTTGTCTTCATCTCTAGTCCCGCAGCTGAGCCTCTGTAAACCGTGGCTCTGCTTTGGTCCGACTCCCTCCACTGCCTTCCCACTCCCTCGCTTCATGCACTCCAGCTCTGCACCAGTCCCATTCCACCACTCCAGAGAGCAGGCTGCTTCCCCACAGCAGAAAAAAAGTGATGCTATGTTTAAAACACCCTCCTGCGTTCATTTTCACCTTTAGTTCAAAACTATCTGTGTTTAACGCAGAAGCCTTTCTTAGACCGTCATCCCCTTCCCATTGCAGCTGTGCATAGGAGACAGCTTCTCTGCAGTTCCTGCTGTCAGCAACAACTATCATGCTGTGATGGGTTGACCCTGGCTGGACGCCAGGTGCCCACCAAAGCCGTTCTATCACTCCCCCATCCTCAGCTGGACAGGGGAGAGAAATATACAACATAGAGCTTGCGGGTCGATATAAGGACAGGAGAGATCATTCACTAATTACCGTCACGGGCAAAACAGACTCAGCTTAGGGAAAATTAGCTCAATTTATTACAAATCAGCCAGAGTAAGGTAATGAGAAAATAAAACGAAATCTCAGAACACCTTCCCACCACCCCTCCCTTCTTCCCGGGCACAACTTCACTCCCGGATTTCTCCACCAAGCCCCCCCCAATGGCACAAGGGGGACAGGGATGGGGTTTACGGTCATCACACGTTATTTTCTGCCGCTTCACCTCCTCAGGGTGAGGGCTGATCACACTCTTCCCCTGCTCCAGTGTGGGGTCCCACCCACGGGGTCAGTCCTCCACGAACTTCTCCAACGTGGGCCATTCCCACGGGCTGCAGTTCTTCACGAACTGCTCCAGCATGGGTCCTTTCCATGGTGTGCAGTCCTTCAGGAGCACACTGCTCCAGCGCGGGTCCCCCACGGGGTCACAAGTCCTGCCAGAAAACCTGCTCCAAGGTGCGCTCCTCTCTCCGCAGATCCACAGGTCCTCCCAGGAGCCTGCTCCAGCGCGGGGTTCCCATGGGGTCACAGCCTCCTTCGGGAACCCACCTGCTCTGGCGTGGGGTCCTCCACGGGCTGCAGGTGGAGATCTGCTCCACCGTGGACCTCCCTGAACTGCAGGGGGACAGCCTGCCTCACTGTGGTCTTCACCACGGGCTGCAGGGGAATCTCCGCTCCGGCACCTGGAGCATCTCCTCCCCCTCCTTCTTCACTGACCTTGGTGTCCGCAGGCTTGTTTCTCTTACATGTTCTCACTCCTCTCTCCCGCGGCTGTTTTCTCACTCCCAACTTTTTTTTCCTTCTTAAAAATGTTATCACAGAGGCGTTACCACTATCACTGATTGGCTCGGCCTTGGCCGGCGGCGGGTCCGTCTTAAAGCCGGCTGGTATGGGCTCGCTCTCTCTCGAACACAGGGGAAGCTTCCAGCAGCTTCTTACAGAAGCCACCCCGTAACCCCCCCACTACCAAAACCTTGCCACATAAAACCAATACACATGCAATTCTCAATCTCAGTTAAAAGAAGAAAAAAAATATATCTGTTTTCATCCTTGCCAAATATACTACTTTCCCTGTCTGTCATGTATTCTTTAACATGGAATATATTCAATTACTTTTAAAGGCACATGAATTTCTTTTATTTTTCTATGGCAGACCCTAAACGAATACAGCCAAATCACATTTACTTTTGTATCATTTACGTTCCAGCTCTAGATCAAAATTCCAAGGGACGCTTAAGGCATCTTGGCAGGTGACTGCTGGAAGTCTTGCTATTCGATTAAACTAAAACCAACTTCCAAAACAGCACCAACACTCCTCCCCTCTACTGCCCCACCAAAAATTTACACCCAAAGGAAAGTTTTCTATAGCATCTGGGGAGGCAGAACAAGATACTTCACAAAATCTCCTCTAGTAGTTTGGCTATGGCCAATATAATTTATGTGGAAGGCAATTGGGTGCTCCTGTGATGAATGCCAGTAAAAGACAGACAATCCTCCCCAGTTTCTCAATAAATATTTAACAGCAGATGCTGCTGAGGAGGTTTCATATTACTAAGACTTCATTACTTTTACAAAACATGCTACAGGCCATTTCCTGGAATATGTAAAGTATTATACTAAATAATTAAAATGAGATTGTACTTTTCAAAATAAGCCAGATACACTTGGTGATTCAGCTACATGATTTTACAGGGTGTGTTTGCATACTCAGTATCTTGCAAAATGTGATCATCCATAAACAGCTTCTCCCAGCCATTAGGATGCATTATTTATTCATACTTGTGCATCTATTTCAGGCTCTAACTCCATTATAAAACGTATACAAAACAATTTTAATGTACTAAAGCAGGGCACGCAACCAGGTCTCCACCCACAGATCACATTACCTGAGGAAAGCATGGACCTCCCAAGGAATCTTCCTGACATCAAACAACAATTAGCAAGACTCTTGTTTTGTGACTGCTTTTCCTGAGAGATCACCTCTTTCCCTGTGGACTTGCTGCCAAAGTCAAAGCTCTGCACAACCCTGAGCTGGAGCTGCTTCACTACAAACCAGTTGTCTGGCAAAAGACCCCCTGCCCAGGGTCTTCTGCTTCAAATCACGATCCTTTCTCTCCTTCCACTTCCCTAAAACCCGTATCTATTGGAACAACCTCACCTAAATAAAGAACAGATCTGCATGTAAGAGATATGGGCCAAACCATTCCAGTTTCATTGGTGCCAGTAATTCCACTGACTTCAAAAACCACTGCACTGAAGTTGCAGGAACTGTAAATATGAGGAAAATGAGAAAGATTTGGCCATTGTCCTGTTGTCGTTTAAGAAGTCTGCAGGCAATGAAACCCTGAGTATGGTGTGCAGATTTACACCAACACCAGTGGTACCTCAAAAGACAGGCATGGACAATCTCTTCCCTCCATTCATCACCTTAAAGACGTGCACTATTTTAAACTTCTCTTCTAATGAATGAGCTCTAAATGAGAAGATATTAGAAAGAATAAAATCAGACAGGCATTACACAGGAAATTCGGTACTTACATTAAGCATACAAATAAAACCAGCACATCATTAACTGCCTTAATTAAAAGGTTATGTAATACTGCTGCATCTACTGTGGTTATGTTCAGAAATGAGAAAAAGTGTTTTGAGATGAGAAAATTAGTAACAGAACTACAAACCCTAGTGCTGCAAAGCTGAAAAGCGTTACTTGAAATATACTAATTGCAGATAACATATAATGACATATTTTTTACTTTAGTATCACTCTGCCATGTGATTTAATCCCTTTTGCCATCTGCTTTAAACAAATGGCAGTGTTATTCCCAAGAGGAAAAAAATACTTCCCCTGTGATTCACTTCTACCAAGTATCCCACAGACACTGATGTCTTATGGCAGAGGACAAAACTCAGTGTTCTGTGGTATCAAGAGGAGGCAAATTTGCTGTTATCTGTTGCAGAGTTAAAAGTAAGATCTTACTTGTTCTAATAAATCAATGTGATTTTGAACTTGGGAGATGCAGGTGCTGATGTTACTCAACTTCATATTCTTTTATCTCCATTTTGTTTCATTCTCATAATAACTTATGTTGAGCACTGAATGGGCTCTGTGCACATCCATGCAACCATCCATGCTAAGAGTAGAAGGAATATGTTGAATGCATAAAGAGCAATTTGGAATTAATTGCATGTTCTCTATTTGGCATCTACTCAATTAAAAAAGACAGAAAGTTTAAAGTAGCTCAAAATATCACATCTGCTCAGGAGGCTCTCTGACAAACCTGCAGCTCCACAGTCATGTCATCCCTTACTTTTAAAAGATTTCCTTCCTTCCCTCTTCTCAAGTGAAAGAGCAACAGAAAGAATTCACTCACTGTGCAGGGCAAACAGTGAAAAAACGGCACTATAAAAAATATTGTGAAACACACCAGAAAAACTCAAAATAGGCAGAAAAGCATCTTCACATGCCACTCTGCAGATGGTAAGAGGTTGGCCTGCTCTTGGCTATGAAGGATGCTGTTTAAACAGGAGACATGTAAAGTGTGTGCTCTATGGGGCACAATTACGTTCCAGCTCAGAAGACAAACAGGTCAGATATACTCAGAAGGAGTTCATACAGCAGCAATAGCACAGGAATTAACTCACAACAGTCACATATGCAGAACTGTGAAGACTTTCTTTGTGGGAGCTAGTCATTATTTAACAGGTTCCAAGTGATGAAAGCAATCTTATTCAACAAAGTCCTCAATATAGGATCCCATTAACCACCTCTAGTGCTGGCAGCAGTAGCTATGCTTATTTGAATAAGGCCCTGAGTTACTAAGCTTCACCCCTTGCCAAAATCCTGTGCTGACTTGGAACCAGGGGGAAACAGCCTGTACATCTTCAGATGGCTTTTTAACACCATAGTGCACAGCGTATTTCACCTGTTTTTACCACACTTGCATCAGCTTTACTTTGTATACCTCTTCTGACTGCAACAAATTCATCTCACACAAATATGAGAAAAGAGCCAGGCCCATACAGCACCATCCTGAACCTCCCTGATGGAAACATATGCAGGTACTCTTACACAATCTCATTAGGCCACAGCTGATGTTAAGGTAGCCAAAAAATAACGTGCTGTTCTAAACATCATCTCAATAACCAATGGGAAACTAAAACAAATTAATCTGATCTACAGTTTTAAGAACAGTTTCAACAGCGCAATCACCATTAGCACAATCCACCTTAAGGAATAGGAAAGGAATTTCTTATAAAGAATAAGGGGAAAAAATGGAGTTATAGGATACTACTCATTGTTTCTGGGGTTTTTGCTTTTTCTATTGCAAATAAAATATTTTACATCTCTGGAAACCACTTTCTTTGATGAAAACCACTATAAACAGATTATTTTGCCGAAATCAAGCCATCTCATTTGCTTATACGCATACATGTACAAATTTCTGTCCTTTAAAATCAGATTAAAATCACATTAATCAAAGAGCCCCATTTTTGCTTCCTGTTTCGCATTTGGCTGTTTATGGAGATCACAGGTTTTTCTATGTTCCCCATAAAGATTTAAATTATATTTTTCACTCCATCATGCATAAAGATTTTTCATGCTAACACTGCAAATGTCTGGGGAAAAAAAATCTCCCACAATCAAGTTTCAGTGCAGTTTTCCAGATCTATCACTTTTCAACTCTATTCCTGTAGCTACAACATCTGAATAAAAAAAATGAAAGGCAATACCAGTGAACAATGCTATTCACTTCAAAGCTTAAAAGAATTAAAAATGCACTGATTCCTGAAATCAAAGAGGTGAATCCATAGGTAAATCCTTAGGCATCACTTCGGCTAGTTAACCTGACATGTCAATTAAATGCAAGAGTAATTTATTCAATTCTCAGTCTAGTCTGACACAAAACCTATACTTCCCCTGATTCCTAATTAGCCAAAGTACTTGTCTTCTTTCATGCAGATAATTTCATAACCATTAGTGTAAAGCATTAACACATTTTTCTTTCAATCATATTTTCCTCCTGTTGACTGACACACCTTTTCTAGCGAGTGTACTTGTGCCAGTTTCAGCTTTGTGGGAACTTGCCCCAAGGTCTTTACTAAAGTTCCCTCCCATACACATAAAACAATGATATATACTCATGATGCTAGCTATGTGAAGAGACATATGTCTTACCTTAGAAAATATGAATGGAAAATTATGCACTGGAGGAATGTAGCCGTTTCCATCTGAAGCTAAATTGCATAGTACTTAACATACAGTAGAATGCAGCATGATTAACTCCTTGACAACATGTTCAGGTGGTGCTTCTCATTAAATAATTTAAGGTTTTTTTGACAGGCCAGAGTTCTTACAAGATGCCTAATAATTCTAGAAGAATTAATCAAAACAAAGAAATTCCTTTTGTGTACACACAAAACTTACTATATGCAAGATCTGGCCATGTTTCTGGTACGTGGCTATTTCCAGTAAACCATACTCAGTATTTGTTTCTTAGTTCTCTTTTGACTTATTACTTAGGAATGTTTTTTGAAAGATGGTTATGAGACTTTATACATAGAGCTGGTTGAAAAATGCAGTAAAATGTCATGAAACATTCATCCACATGAAAATATTAAAAGTTTCAGATAACTTTAAAATTCTTTCTAGTCTTTCTCTCATTGCATCTCTGTTGGTTTTCCTTCACAGTGATCGGAACTGACTATATCCTGCAGAGGTGTCAGGAAATGGAAGCACAAGTTTAGAGACCTTCTTAAACTCTGTCAACTCTTTGGGAAAAAAGCATAGCCAAAAAAAAAACCAACCACAACCCCAAAAAAGGGAAATCAGCTTCCTTGTATGAAACTTTCATACTGCTCAGCTTGATTCATATTGCTTAGGAACAAGTGATTTATTTCATTTCCATGTGCAGAGCCATTTGCTGGGGCTTCAGATGCCATCTGTCTTTCAGGGGGGGAGTTTAGTGTTCTTCTCATTACCCGCTCCCCGTACCGTGGGCTCCTGATGCATGACAGAAGCAAGTGTGAATTGTGCAGGCTCATGCACTACATGATCAGAGCATAGAATGCTTGTCACCCTCCAAATCACAAATGTGACTGTGGAATGTGATGGCATATCTCTCTGGGGGAGGCTCCCAGCCCTGCCTGCTCCAGCAACGTGCCAGGGGGCTTCACAGCACCATCTGCACCATCAGGATGCTGCAAGGATTTGCTGCACTGCTTTGCCAAAGGCACCTTGTGACTCAGTCAAAGCAGTAACTGCAGGTTTTACAGACATGACATAGCCAGAGAGACTCACACTAGCCTCTTACCCTACCTCTTGGGCAGACTTTGTAGCCAGTGCTGGTCCCCAAGCTGCTGGGACTGCACCGGTGCCCCACTACCAGGGCAAGATAAGGATGTTTACAAAAGATGCAGTGACAGCCACTGAACATAAAGCTGGCCCATTGTAGGTGAAGGGCATCTTTACATACTGAAGCTCCACCAGCTTATCTTAGAATCAGTGCAATTAAACTGGTACAAGCCAGTTTAATTAAACCAGACATTCATATGTGGGCTCAGTAGAAAGTATCCTGGTTAGCTTGCATCTGAATGTTTGCCAGTGCAAGCTAATCCACTTTTGAGAGGTTTAAACCCACATATGTGTTCCTTTTAAAATTTGCGCTACCTTAGCTAACCTATTACTAAAATGACAACTGCAGTCAAACTAGAACAAGTTTCACCAGGCTAATTGTTTAGGCGTTTTTAGAAATATTAATCTCTTTTACTAATCAGCTTCGTTTGCTGATTGTCGTGATGAGGCTAGCCTGCCCTACCTTTGATTATAAAATGCTATTTTAGCAATCCATGTACCAAGGACTAGTAAGGCTGTAGTGGATGCCTGCTTAATACATTATAAGGAGTACTAAGCAGCAGGTTCCTTAATCAAGGACTTTTTATTTGAACAACTTCAAGGTTTGGCCTAAGACAGTCAAAAACCATTGTACCTGTCTATGTTTTCAACTTCTGATCCTGCTGCTCACTGGTCTTTGCTGTGACCTGACCTGCATGCAGCTGATGTTAGGACAGAAGTCATCCTGCACTGCCAGCTGCAGAAAAAATGGGAGCTTGGGCACTGCTGCAGTGTTGACTTGCCATGTCTCACCTGAATTTCACAACTGTGCAGGAAAATCCCACCAGATTACTTAAGCTATTACACTAAAAGCACACCATTGCCCCCTTAGACTTTTAGCTGCTGTGGTTTTTTACAACTCTCACAATAATCAAAGAATGCAGACACCAAATCAGATCAAAACCAGGATTGTGCACCATGAGAAATAAAACCCAGATTCTCATTAGTGTATTTTTAAGTTCTTAAGGGAATTTTCAATGCAATGCAGTGCTCAAATAGGTGGCCTCTTCCACTCATTTTGGTAATCACCACCAATAACTGCCATGCAATCTACGTATCTTTGGGGGTTCTGGTAAAATACAAGAATAAAGAAAGGTAATGCAGTAAGAGCTATTTTTACTAACATGGAAACTTATTGTCAAATATTGTATTATCCCTTAAAAGTGATGTAATTTTCTTTCCAAAACTACAGAGTTTTTCAAGATACTTTCATTTCAAGAAGAGGGTGTTTGACCACTGATTATCATTTTAAGATGGTAAATCAAAAGTTATTCTAACTAGAAATCATCAAGTAATGCACATATGTTCTAAAACAGCCAATAAAATGCACTCGAAACAGTAAGAGTGACTTCAGCTCGCAAAAAAACCAAACCCAAGTAAAAAAGCATTGGGAAAGGATTCGGAGGGAACAACATTCTGAGTACTGGTATACAAACACAAACAGGGTTTTTCTGGCTTTTTTTCAAGTTTTCTATATTTCTGTTCTCCTCATTTTCTCACCTACCCTCAACAAGCTTGCAAAGTGGCATGCAATTATTTTAGCAAAATCTATTGCTTCCACCATCTTCATTCCTGGGACTATTCATTCTGCGAGGTGGCAAACTGCCCATACTACTTGTTAATTAAATAAAGTGTTAATTACCATTATTAAAGGCATCCTTGTTGGTTTTGCTGGAAAAAGACATCTGCTGGTAAGGACCAGTGGGTTTCCACAGTGCACTGGTTAACGCTGGCTGACAAGAAGTGTCCACTTTGAGGTCCACCTGATTTTCACTAGTCCTTGCTCTATCAGAATTTGAGATGTTCAGCCCATACACACCATCCTCATAAACGAGAGAAGAAGCTGATCTGTTGAGACTGCTTAGAGACACATACACAACAGCTTCATTTAAGTAGAATGTATTTTCACCATGTAAGCTGTCCAATTGATTATGTCCCATTATCTGCAGAAGGGGGAAAAAACCCAGAGAACAACATTTTCACTTTTGTCCAGCACCAGAATCATAGAATCACAGAATATCTTGAGTTGAAAGAGACCCATAAGAATCATGAAGTCCAACTCCCTGCTCCTCACAGGACCACCTAGAGCTAAACCATATGACTACGAGCATCGTCCTGAAGAATCCTTATACCAGGATACATAAAATTAACTGCCAGACAGAATGGGGATTCATAGCCAACAGTCACCTCATTTCCCAGAAGTTAACCTCAAAACATGTTAAATTGGATGTGCTTTCAGGAATAAACAGTTATAAACTAGTACATTTTGCCTTAGCTCCCCTCAAAACACAGGAAAACTCACTAATAATTGCAAAATAGCAAATAACAAAGGGTTGCTACCTGGAATGCACTGAGCACTACTGACTCCTTTCAGGGGGTTAACATTTTGCCCCATGGCTCAATGAGGTGCCACTTCACATATATAAATCTATGTACACTGCAATCCAAAAATAACACTGTACCTCACGTAGACAGGTAATCATAGAGAACAGGACTGCAGCAGTCAAATTGGGGATGGCAAACAGCATTCAGCAAGTGGACGTGGCTCCCAGGGGCTGAAAATGCAACTCCTGCAAAGACTACCTGCCTGCAGGTGTTTATCAAGGCTGAGCTCACAAAAAAGCAGCAGTAGCAGTGTGAGTTACTGCAATGTTTGGTCATCCAAAACAAGCCAGGTTCAGTGTAATGGTGAAAACACTGGGCTGGGAATACTGGCTGACTCGCAACCACCCAGCCAGCCCTGCTGCTGCAGGGAGTACGGTAGTGGAAAACGCAGGACAAAGATGATCCCAAGGCCTGGAATGCATCCAAAGCCATGCAGTTTACTTGAAATAAAAATACAAGTAGTCTTACACATGAAATATTAGATTAAGAACTACTACTCTTTGACACTCAGCATTTCATTATTTTGCCTCTCGGTCTGTGCAATTCCGGCCATCCCTGCATCAGGCTATCATTCTTCAACTTCCTCTCCTCAAAAGACTTCAGAAGTCCCATCCATTAAAACTGACAGGCAAGTTCAGTTTTGGTTTTACCATGCACTTCTTAAGCACTGCTAAACAAGTCAAAATTGTACTGCAAGTTATACTAGTTAAGAAGTGTCTTCCTTGTTTGGGCTGGGCAAGCATATATGGATAAGTCATGTTCACACAGTGTTCACAAAAGCCAGATGAAAAGGGGGAGGTCAGAGGTCAACCCTTCACCCCCTCATGCAGGCACAGGCTTAGACACCAAATGGTCACTGCCCGTTATGGGTCAGTTGCCAGCTGAAAAACTAGGGAGGTGATGGCCTAAAGAAAGGCTCTACAGATTTTCTTGTGAAAATGAAAACCTGAGCAAAAAAAAAGCTGTTTGGGTCAGTGAGCTTTCAATATATGCAAAAGCCAGGCAAAATGTTTTGATTTTCAGGTGCTTTAGAGAACAGTAATGGAAATCAAGACCATACTCACCGAGGCAGGGACTAGAAGCCAGGTCCCAACTGGCAGGTGAGCACCAGACAGCTGAGTTCAGAGTCAGCCTCTATCCTTCACCCTCAACAAAAACTTACATCATTTTTAGTATTAAATGCTTAAGCAGCTTCAGAGCTACTTTAAATTGCATCCCCTAATAATGACCATCTCCAAGGAATTATACCGTCAGCAATGGAGTCACACACCAACCTCTTCCCCTTAAGGAGCAGCTCCTTTCAGGGGAAGGCCTGACACGTGGGGTTCACAGGAGCCTGGAGCTTCCCACCCCTGGAGCAGCCACTTTTCCTCACCGAAGACAGTGCTGTTGTCCAGGAACAAGGACAGCAGCCAAAGACTTTACTAAAAGCTTTGTATGTGTCAAGCATTACAATAATTTAGCCTTCCTACAAGAGGCAGGACACACAATATATCTTGCAAACACAGCAGCAAAGCAGAATATAACACAGATTCTCACAATTTCCATCTCTTCAATTTAATACCCATCCGTCTGAGTTTGGCTTCTGTAGGGCACCCAGCTTAAAATCACAGAATGGCTGAGACTAGAAGGGACCTCTGGAGGTCATCTGCTCCAACCGCCTGCTCAAGCAGGGCCACCCACAGCAAGTTGCCCAGGACCATGTCCAGATGGCTTTTGAATATCTCCAACAATAGACACTCCACAACCTCCCTGGGTAACCTGCTCCTGCTCAGTCACACTCACAGGAAAAAAGTGTTTCCTGATGTTCAGAGGGAACCTCCTGTGTTTCTGTTTGTGCCCATTGCCTCTGGGCCTGTCACTGGGCACCACTGGAAAGAGCTTGGCTCCATCCTCTTTACTCCCTCCATTTAGGTATTTACATACGTTAACAAGACCCCCATGAGCCTTTTCTTCTCTAGGCTGAACAGTCTCAGCCTCTCCTCATAGGAGAGATGCCCCAGTCCCTCAAACATTTTTGTGGCCCTTCACTGGGCACCCACCTCTGCCTCGCTCTGCTCAACCGTCTCCACCCCCCCACCCCGTAGCTCTATGTGTCTCTTGTACTGGGGAGCCAGAACTGGACACAGCACTCCAGGTGTGGCCAGAGTAGAGGGGAAGGATCACCTCCCTTGACCTACTAGCAACACTTTGCCTAATGAAGCCCAGGAGACCATTAGCCTTCTTTGTCGCCAGGACACATTGTTGGCTTATGGTGTCCACCAGGACCCACAGGTCCTTTTCCGCAAAGCTGCTTTCCAGCTGGGTGGCCCCCAGCATATACTGATGCATGGGGTTGTTCCTTCCTAGGGGCAGGACTTTGCACTTCCCCTGGTTAAACTTCATGAGGTTCAAACAAAGCCCTTGGATATGCCCGAGCCTCAGCTTCCCACGTGCTCACTCATTACATTGTCAACCAACAAAACCCAGATGTACTAGTCTGTTCATCAAGGAAGGTCTCTCTACGTCTGCAGTTGGGGATATAATTACGGTGGGGAACCACACACCTCATAGCTCCCTGTGGATGACAACAGGCTACTTTGTTGACCGTGCTTCCAGTGCCAGAGGAGCTTCTTCTGCATTTTCACACTGTCTCTTTCTCTCTCCACCATTTTCTGGCCCTCCTGGAGCCTCTCCAAGCTCTGCTGGTACTCCTGCAGCTGCAGCGCCAGTCCCTGTCGGCTCCTCTCCAGCAGCTCCTCCTGGCACCCGCACTCCCTCTCCCGCTGCCCCAGCTGGCCCTCCCTTGCCTCCTGCTCCCGCTGCCGCTGGTCACATTCGCGTAGCCACCGCTGCTGCTCCTGCTGAAACTGCTGCTTCAGCTTGTGTATGTTGGCCAGCTCCACCCTTTGTTTTTCCAGATTCTGGCATTTTTCTTGTTCCAGAAGGAGGTTTAGCCGAGAACCATGGCCCCGACCAGTCTTCTCATTCTCTTGCAGAAGTAACCTACGGAGCTCTCTGTGGCTGTCCTGGATAGCTAGTGCTGCCTAGACACCACAACAAAATCAGACACAAATGCTGAAATATTAGCATTAATCCAATTCTGTATTTTTACATAGAAGCATTGTATGCAAATACTTCAACCTCCCATAATATCGGCGCTAAATGCTTTTGAGGAGGTTATTCCTTATTCAAGTAGAGAAAATGCTGCGTTCATGCCTTTACCAAGACATGTTTCTAAAAGCACTCAACCATTTCAAGCACTTTTCACACAGCTTCTGGTTTACACTTAGTATTATTATATATGTTTATGTTACAGCTGTGCATATGCACTTCAGTTACAGCTGGTGTCCTGTTCTGTCAGAGGATGTTAAGACACAGAGGAAAAATGATTTTTCATGTTAAAGAGGGCATTAAGGCACTGGGAATGCTACACTCAACAAAGTATTCCTAACACAGATGTGGCTTATACAGATAAAACTGTACTGTTTCCAGCACAACTCACTCCAACCCTAAGGCTCTCCTTGCTAACTGGCAACAGTGCAGTCCTACTAACATCAGTCCTACAGGCACCTGCCAACAGAGCCATGGCACCAGGACCATACTGCTACATGCACCTGACCAAGATACCTGTGCTGGCAGAAATCTGCAGTATAGTAATGATTTCAGTTTTGATGTTTCAGTAGTTTATTTTACAACTGAGAGCGCTATATTCCGTCCTTCACAAGGATGTTGTGACATTGTTTGCATTAAAGATTGTGACATCCTCCAATAACACAAAAACAAATAGCTGGGATTAAGAAAAAAGAAAAGCAAGAAAGCCCTAGATCTGCTGAGGCACTTATTGCTCAGCCTGTCTTCAAGAGCTGGCATGGGAATCTACTTCAGCAGACATTCCCAGAGAATTCCGACAGCCCTGTTACCCCATGCTGTCCACCCAGAAAGAGTTTTTAACTTTACGCAGTGTGCAGTTCCCACTTTTCTTGCCTCTTCCTCCAGTATTGGGTCAGTTCCAGTGATTTGTAAATAGGGCAAGGACAGGATCCCTGCTTGTTTCTCTGCACCTATACTGCCAATTCATGGTCTGAATGATTAAGGCACGATCCCAAGCCTTATTTTACTGCCCCTCTGGTATTAAGCCATCTCTTTTTCAATTTTTCCAAAATTTTGCCTGAATTACAAGCTTTTTATTTTGCTTTTGCATTGCTTCAATCCACTTAACTTCTAAGCCCAAGGTTTCCAGGATTATTATGAAATATGCTAATGTCAAGAGGGTCTAAAAATTAAACGTACTTAAATGAAATATTTTAAAATAAAACTATAAAACTGCACCTAAATAAGAAAAAATAAGTTAAAACATTCAAACTTAGCATGGAAGAGGCAAAAACTTCAGAGTAAGGCCCTACAGAACATACGCAATAATTAATTGATATTGAAATATCTAAATTGGGTTGAGTTTGCTATGTAAGTGGCAGAGGCACTGTTTACTAATAGCCAGGAGAATTTTCTAAACAAAATACTAACATTTTTCAATATTTTGAACTATATTTTAGAATCTGTACATGAAATTACATCAGTTCTGTTAAAGCCATCATTTTACTTTCCCCCTAGTTTTTTTTTTTTTTTTTGGGGGGGGGGGGGTGATCTCCAAGCAAGCAAGCAATATTCAGTTCTTAAAAGAAACCTACCACTGATGTAGAATAAAAATATATTATACGACAACTTATGCAACAGTCGGTAGAGATAAGTATTCACTGACATGACGTCTAAAAGTAGGGCAAGATGAAAACAAACATTAAGAAGTAAATTATTAAGACTAATTACTCTACAAAGTTAGCAGTGGAGTAGTCACCTGTATGCTGTACAAGAGACGGGTTAAGTTCTGGATTGTTTGTACAATCTAGAAAATAAAAGAGAAGGATTTTCAAAGGTTTGACCACTATTAACTAAATAGTTACTACATTCTGTCTGGGGTTTAAATAAACTCACCTCTGTCCCCGTAGATCCTGGGAAACTCATACTTCCTCCCTAAAATAAACACATGTTGCTTTAAAAAGTAGGTTTTAACTTTAGAATTGTATCATCTAGGTAATTTATTTTTTTTTAAACTAGTGGAGACATTCATATCACTCATATATGCAGTGCTGAGTCAAACCTTTTTGTGGGTATGTGAAAAAACAAGCAATAACCTACAAAGACTAATAATTCATCAACACTGGAGTTTCCGTGGAAATCACTAGAGATTCTAAGCACAACTGTAAAAACAAAAATATTTCATCCACAATTTTAATCCTCTCATGACTAATGCTACACAGAAAAGACATTTCCATTCATTCTTTGTTTACTTGACAGTTTTGAAATACAGCAATCAAACTTCTGTGTATACAGCACAGTGGGTTTAGATTACTTATAGTAGGATGAAACAGTACAAGACTTTTCAAAAACAGTGACACTAATGGAGCAAGAAGCTAGCAGAAGTCACATCAGTGGGTTACGGTGAATGCCTTATACATGCTGTGAGGTGCTGAGCAAAGGCTGTGTGCCCCCTATACTCTGCAAAATGCACCAGCATGGATACTACTGTCCACTGCAGCAAGGCTCAGCCCCTTCACACTTTCCACCCTGCTCCATTTTCCTAAGAAGCTTTCTAAATTTATGGGGTGAAGCCACCCATAATCCCTTCAGCATGAAGAACAGCTCCTCTGAGAAAGATAAGGTGAAACGGTGGAGAAATAAAATACAAACCCTTCTGAGGCTACACTGAAAAGAATTCCAGTATGATTTTTCTCTTTTTTTTTTTCTTCAGAGGAGCAGAGGAGGGTTTGCGGAGTATTTGCTCTCTCTCTCTCCGATTTTCCTAAGTTCTCTACTGAGTCTCATTTTCCACCACAGAGAGCAAAGCAGCTGCTCCATTTAGCTGCAAAAACTGAAAATTAAGATTAAAAAGGCCAGGCCCCGAAACACAGCTCAATGCAGACAAGCTCGGGGGAAAGGGAGCACCGGCTGCAGCATTTCCTCCACTCCTCTCTCTCGTTATCTCTGTTCGGTATTTCCCTCCATTCCCTCTCCAGGTCCTCACCTCCTCCTCCGCTTCTCACTGCACCCAGGAGCCACGTAACTGCTCGGCTCTGCTGTGAGAAGCAGAAGACCTTGCACGGATGCCTCAGTGCAACACAAGAACTAACACAAGGGAGCTCCACCTTCCCTTTGCTAGGTGGCCAAGATGAGCAGCGGGCAAGGAGAAAGAGCAGGGCTGAGAGAGGAGAAGGAGATGCTGGCAGGGTGAGGAAGAGGAGAGCTCATATGCTGAACAAGAATGGGGTTTCTTTCAGTTTTTGAAGCCCTTTTTAATTTAATAAAGGAGGTGTACAGGGGCATTGAAGGCTTAGCTGGCTGTGGCATGGCCAAGGGCTAGCAAGTGGCCGCCCCAGGCGCCTGCGGTCCCCTCACTGCAGCACCACTTGAGCGCTGGGGGATGAGCCCAAGGCAGGTTTAGTGGAGCTAGCCGGGGTGACAGCAGCATTGCAGCTGCACCACTACAGCTTCAGCACAAGCCCTGTAAGTCCAGCTAGGTCCGAAGCAAATATATTCAGCAGTTTAACCTGTGCTGCCGGCCACCACCACCTCCCTGCCACTCTTCCCTAGCACCTTGGTTCAGAGTGATGAGCAGCAGTGGAGGTGAGGACGGTCAGATCCCAGGGCAGGCTGCGCGCACAGCGCCTCAGACAATCCCCCGGAGATGCGATTACGAGGCAGGAGCAGGGGGGACGAGATGGAGACCACCCCTCACAGCTGCCTGCTTGGGACGCCACGCGCTGCACAGGCAACACTCTTCCTCCTGATGCTTGGTCAGCGTCTAAGCCCCGAGCTGGGGGCTTTCGCTCCGGCTGTCCGGCTCTCGGCTTCCCAGGCCAGCTGGCCTGAGCCCGGTGCTGCCGCCCCACCACCCCAGGACTGCCCACCCGGCGACCGAAGGCGGGCAGGAGAACATCCTCCGCCCTTGAAAGCCCTTGCCTCGCCTGTTTCGTTTGCTCGTTCTGCCACCTCCTGGTAAGTCTAGTTCTGACAGGGTAAGATGTGCCATGAGTCTTGCCCAAAGAGCAGGCCAGACCGGAATAGTAACTTAGGGTGGAGGAGTTTGCTGCAGATGCCTCTAGTCCAGCTGCAGCCCAAAGCAGGGCTACCTTCAAAGCTAGGTGAAGTTGCTCAGGGCCTTCTCCAGTCAAATGTGGGAAACCTCCAAGGATGGAGACCCCACAACCTCTCTGGACAACCTGCTCCTGCTTGATCCCCCTCATGGTGATTGGTTTTTTTCCTTACATACAGTCAGAATTTCCCTTGCTGCAACCTGTAGACCTGGATGCTCATCGTTTGGGTGTGCACCTCTGAGAAAAGCCTCGCTCTATCTTCCTATAACCCCAATGGAAATGTTTTTATGTGGAGCTACTGGAACTTCTAATGGACCAGATTTGAGCCCCTCTATACTCTATTAGGTTATTTTATTTCCCCTCACCTAGCTTCTGTGCTCCCTCACTTGGACTTTTGTCTCCATCCCATTTTTTCCACACACACTCTTCTACCTAATCCCTACTAACACAGCAGTCTGGTAAGACGACGACCTAGAGCTGAACATGAGGCAAGGTTATATAGGCAGATTAGTGTATTAGCAGGAGTCTTCCAGAAATAGCTAGAAAAAAAAGCCCCAAGGTTTCAGGCACACAAGCCCTCTTTCAGATCTGATGCAAAGACAGTATGCTAAGTATCTCCTTTTCTAGCAAACTTTGCTTTCCACTTCAAGTCATGTATCTTCTGTTCTTGCCTCTCCCCTTTATTCCTTTTGTGGTCCTGTTTCTCCACCTAAGGACTCCACAATTACAGTTCACTTCATTTCCACACGGTAACTCATACTGCTCTTACTCTAACACTTTGCTGCTACATGAAATTTGCCATTCCTAATTTTGCCCAACTGCCTTTCGATTCTGCTTTTTCCCCAGAGTAGCTTATGAGTTATAGGACTTTGAAAAATGGGCAGTTTGTCTTCTATTCACTAATTGCTCCATTTTGTTTTAATTCAAAATTCTGAAGCAAGCTGGTGTAAGACAATCCATCCTATTTTATGTGCTTGTTCTCAGGACGAAGTTCTTCCAATGCATAAGTCTTTCTTGCATTAGCTGAGGTCTCAGTCATTGCAGGAGACTTTCATCATCCTGTGAATAGGAGGAGGGAGTAGAGGGAATACTATTGTCAGCTCCATAGAGATGGATGTATTGAATGATGACAGCAGAGAACCAGGCACTTAAGTGGCCCATACAAGTGGTATGAAAACACTGTGGCTGTTATGACAACCCACCGATCTGTAAGCCTGGCAGAAAAATCGTTCTGCATTTGGATTGTTTATGATTGCTTTTTAAAAATTCATTATTAATTGCAGTGACCTCTACTAAATTGAATTATCTGGATTTGGGTGAAATGTGCCTATCCTGTGCTTTGTGTTTTGGAAGTGTATATAGCTACCCCATAAAAATTTGGACAGCATTTACGTTCCCAGTGCCCAGAGTGCTATGTGCAACACAGGAAGAAAAACTGGTTACAATACCTTATCCTCTAGATTGGCACCTGCCATTTCCTTTTCAACACTGAGATCAACTTCACATGATTCTTCAGCTTCTGTTATTTCTGCATTTAACAAATAAAGCCCCAATAAAATGCAAGAGAAAGGTATCAAAGCATATTCTGACTAGCAAAACAAAGGCTACGCTTTTTTACGGCTACTCACAGGATGCTGAAAATGGAGATTTACATAATTTCGAGTTACATAATGGATTCTAGGCTGGGAAAAAACAAATTTGGAAGCCAGGATGGCACAGGTGGAACAATCAAGTTTTTCCTACCTTAAAAATTAGTAGTGTTTCACTTACACAAATTTGAAGTATAGCCATATCACTAAAAATGCTCTGCAGCAATAGTTTTTACAGGACTTTATTTGCATTTTTTTTGCAAGAAATCCATGCTACCTTTTACAGCTGAAATTATTGGGATGTCAATCCTGGTTTCCAGGCCTTCTGACAAAAATTGGCTGACTTGGGAAATGGGCTATACTGCAATACAGACTTGCTGTGGAGCTAAGCCTCAAAGACGAGAAAGTGTATGGAGATATGCAAATCTGACTCAATATTGCTGAATGCAGGCATGTGCTACAGAAAAGGTGCAGTGGAGGCAAACTATCCATTTACTTCAATGAAGTTATATGACAATTTACACTATCTGAGCATTTGCCCAAAGACAACTTTTATTACATTATCTTCTATTGATTCTGGAATACACTGAGAAAGCTTTCCAAAAAAACCAATCCAGTATCAATTATTTTAGCACTCTAAATATGTAAAAGCATCAAATTTTACTCACCACCAGGAACAGATTCCAAGATTTCATTGGCACTACATCTGTGCTTCACACTTAATTCCTCAATACTTTCCTCTGGTGATCTGTCTTTTTCACTCACTTGTGATGTCATTACAGCAACATGGAGACTTTCAACTAGAAAGGACAACATGCAGAATTACAGAGGCCCCTTAAATAGCTCCTTAATGCATAAATCAATGACACAGAATCATAGAATAATTTAGGTTGGAAGGGACTTTCAGAGGTCATCTAGTCCAATGCCCTACTCAAAGCTGGTCGAACAAAATTGGGTTGCTCAGAGCTTTGCACAGACAAGCTTTTAACATCTCCAGAGATGGAGACTTCACAGCCTCTCTGGACAACCTGTTCTGGTTTTTGACCACCCTCACAGTATATAATTTTTCCTTTCATTTAACTGGAATTGCCGGTGTTCTAACTTGTGCCTCTTGCCTCTCTCTCATCCTATCACCATGTGCCTCCGCAAAAAAATCTGTCTTCTCTGGATCCTCACATTAGGCAGGAATGAGATCCCACGAAGCCTTCTTCTCTCAAGGCTGAACAGACCAACTATCTCAGCCTCTCCTCAGATGTCACCTTGGCCAAGGTGACAGCCCCCTAGTCACCTTGGTGCCCTTCGCTGGATTTGCTCCAGTTTGTCAATGTCTCTTGTCCAGAGGAGCCCAGCACTGGTCACATCACACTCTGCCTGCTTACATATGATGTTATACACTAAACATATCCCTTATCTCACAGTCTGGCATGTGCCACCTTGTGCATCTGACAAGCATAAACTTGAAAGACTTCTCTTCAATGCCCTTTGCCAAGTTTTGACACTGCCAGTTCTCGAGACTTGACAGAATAGCAGCACAAGACAACAAACACAGCTGTTCTTTGTTACCTTGAATTATCTGCCCATGTGAAGGGCCACCAGTCCACTCTTCCCATGCAAACTCACCTTCTTTGAGTGCTGCTGCCAGCAATGAAGCAGCCTGTGGAGTTTCTCCAGAATCAGGTTTGACAAGGAGGTGAGGTTCTACATGAACATCCTCAAACCCACTCATATCTCCCAGTTCTGCATAGATATGCAACTTCTCTTCCAAATAACTACAGATCTGCTGGTCCTGGTTACTCAGTAATTCTGTCAACAAAAATTGAACACTGTATTAATATTTTTTATCCTACAGGCAAAGCATGTTCTCCATTCAACCTTCTAATCCTTATGACACATAGACATTGCTAGCTCAAGCTAGGCCTTTTTTAAGTGGCCGGGAACCAAATTAATCCCATAGTCTGTCCTAAAGAAAGCTGGCAGAGACCCTGACAGAGAGTCAGGCCAGTGCCCTGATGAGGTGGCCTTGGCTGCGCTCTGGGGTCCTCAGCTACCTCCTGTTGCATCCACAGTGATCAATGCTGGAAAAGCACTTGGCTCAGGCAGCCAAAAGATGTGCTGATTCAGTGCCTCAACGTCAAAGAAGAACACCTACTCTCAGCAGAGGATGCCCTTCCCTGTGGCTCTCAACAGGAAGGACATTGCTGGAATTTCTCTCCTTGCAGAAGTATAAAGATGTGGAATTTAGGTGTAGGGGAACCAAGGAAGCAGAATTTATCCCTATCAGCTACATTTTCAGATAAAAATAACAGCAGCAAAGGATGAAATGCCATAAACAAGCACAAAGCCACACAATTACTGAAGATTTGAGGTATTTCCACAAACATGAAACTACCTGCCCCTGATGCAAATCTGGGAAATTCAGTGTTTATTCTGAAAGCATTCATTTTTCTTCTTCTTTTTTACTCATGGTAATGTAGTAAAAATATAAAATGTTTCGGAAAAAAGGTTCTCTTTCAAACTCACATTATACCATCAGATCACCCCAGGTTTCTCTGCTATGACTCTGCCTATTGAGCCACCCTGAAAGCACCAGCCAGTATGGGTGCATGATTCATTCATCCTGAACTCAGGATGCAGGAGCTCTCAGAGTGGCAGGAAAAGTATCACACCTTGACATTTCTGAATTCTGGATGCTTTGGCCTCAGCAATACGTCTGTCCTCATCAGATTCACTCATTTTTCCTTCTTCTTCCTCTGGACAACTTCAAAGATGAAAGACAAAGGTGAATAAAGCAAAATCTGCACATCATATATTCATCTTCAATACAGTGTTGTATTCATAATAAACAGAATACAACATTAGCACCAACTTTTTCTACAATCCAGAAGCATGCCATTTGTCTGCTTCTTTAGAAAGCAGTAACTGGACATAAACCAGACTGAGGAACTCCTTTTAATTCTGGTAAGGCTGCATCGTGCAGCAAACGGGTGGTTGGCCCTCAAAAAGGTTTGCTGTGCTAAGCATAATTTTGGGTCCCATAAGGAGCAATGTTTTCCCTGCCATTCGTAAGGAGCTGACATGAAGGTAACAGGCATGATCGGGGATTTCCCCAAAATGGTTGTATGGACACCTGCAGGACTCTGGAAAGCATCCAGTGCCAAAAGCAAAGGTGAGGGAAACTTACAATGGCTGGTAAGGACACCGAATGGGGAGTGGGAAGGGTCTGCGATTCAGTGGAAACCAGAAGTAACACAGGAAGTTTGGCTGAAGTGATGGTGAGGTTTTGGGGTCTGTGAATCCTGAGCTCAGAGGAAAACCCAACCTCACAGGATGTATCCAGTGCAATGCAGAACAGAGAGTATGCTGCCACAAATGTCCAACCAACCTCCCATCTGCTTTGGACTGCCAGGATGAAAACCAAAAGCCTTTACCTTTCCACTGCATCTTGAATATGCCTCATCCAGTTGTTACGTTCCTCTTTGGAGTTGGTATGAACCTCATACATCTCAGGCCCTGCAGATGAAGCGCTGATCAGGAACATCCCCCTTTCTTCGTTGGCCACTTCTCTTACTATGAGCCTCTGAAGGGAGATAACGGAAGGCTTCTGGTCCTGGGGGAAACAGTCACAGCACACGCAAATAATAAATGACTATTTTATAAAACATCACACTTTCAGAAAAGCACGATTTTCCAAGGAATTGGACTAATTCTAGTCCTGGTATAGTAAGACTACATATGTTCTCACCAGGTGTAAGAGGCTGCAAGTTTTGAGTATTTGGACATCTTTTTAAACTATTTTTAAAAATACATTATAGTATTTACGAACAAGTAAAGCACTGGGTATGTGCTAAAAAGTAAATCCCAGAGGCTCAATGATACTGAAGCACAGTATTCATATAATGTTTATATTTATATAGTTTGGGAACTTCTCTCCATGACCTTTCATGCATATTATGTGTGTTTACTACTACATTTGCAGTTAAAACTATTCTTCTGTTTTGTTTTACAGAACCAGAAGTTAAAATTTATTTTAGATAATTGAAAGAGCCTGATCTACTTCCCACCTTCATAATCAGATGAGGTTTGACACTAAAAATAGCATTCTGTTATTTTCATCCATCTTCCTAAAAAAATTACTTAATTTTGAAAATAAACTTAATCTTCCATATACTGGCATATTACTTTTCTGAATACAATACCAGGATTTTAGGGGAAAAAAACCCCATTATGTGGGAATAACTTAGAAAAGGACCTAATTTTCAAGAAATATACAAATACAAGTGCAATGTGTATATTCAAACATCTGGTAATATACTTACAACAGCTGCAAAGATGTATTTTTGATCTTTTTCTTGTAAGAACAGTAGTACATCAGTTAGAAGCAAAGCTAATGTCTCTTAAAATGAGAAAAGGAAAATAATGTTTTTTAATTAAAGTCATTACAATTATAGTTAATGTCCTCTTTTATCTTTAAAAAGAGAGAAGCCTTGATCAATAAATATCCCTCAGAATCCTACAGTAAACTAAGCAGGAAATATCTGGATTAGCCAATGGTTTGCATGAAGCAACTGCACGTCATCACTTTGCATCTCCCAGGAACGACCACACTTTCTGCCATCTACCCTCCTGCAGCACCATGCTGGAGCACTAGCCCAGGGAAAGAAGAAATCCTCACTCTAATGTCAGTACAGCTTCCCCTAGCCACTCACAGGCAACCTGGCAAAGACCGTCCCACATAAATTTCGTTTTGCCTATGCTGTAACATACACAGCACACTATTACACTGGTTAAAGTATTTCTGGAATAACGATGAACATACAGCTTTATAAAGTTTTACAGCAAATATTAGTAAGCTCCAAAAAAACCCAACCCCTACATGTGATTAATACCAAAATCAAATTCTGGGCTTGCATGTAAAAATGAGGCTCCAGCCAAATGTGGCTTCAGATGTTCTTTTACGCCGTGGATGTCCCAGTACCACTGAAGAACAGCATGTGATTTTTCATGCATTATTTTCAATGGCAAGTACTATAAACAATGTAAGTGTGTAAGTCAAGACTCTATGTTATGGGATGAAACTGCAAACTGATGAACTAAAAGGAGGGAACTGGAAGAAGAAATGCAGCTGACAGCTTTGTATGTGAACTTGTCTTCTTACAGTGGATTACCCACAAGCCATGGCAGCTTCTGGATCAACTCTTCTAGCAATTAGTGGCATATTCTCAATACCATTACCTCAGAAATTAATGTTTGCAAAACAGCGTAATAAAGTATTTTCATTCTTAAAGCAACCAATCTTCATATGTTACTGGCAAATAAAGAGTTAAAGGACTTTACTGCTCAGATGGAATACCTTTGAAACGACCAGTCGCTGTCTTCCAGTACACTAAACCTTCATGAAGTATCATCCTCTCTTTCCTCATCAAGTCTTGCTTCCTAAAAACATGGCCATTTTTCAGCTTTGTGCATGTTTTGTTTTCAGTTCTACTGAGAATTTCCAACAGCTTTTGCTTTTTCTCATATTCATTCACTTTCAAATCTACCGCTGCAATCATGTCCTTAATTAGACGAAGGGCTTTGCACAGGTCTTTATGTTCTGCTGTTCCTTCTGCATGAAACAAACAAGAAAAACCCAACATGATAGTAGTCAGCATATTCAGGAGAAGATATCATTCCCTACTTTCTGGGAACAATCAACATGATGCAAAGCTTAAATTGATAAATACGTCATTTTAAGTTAAGAGGCATCTACTTTTATTTTACTTGCCTATTAAAAGATGACACGTACCTCAGATTTATTCATTAGTCAGAACAACACATGGAATAGTTTCTGACATATTTATGAGCTGTTAGCACTTAAAAAATTTAACTGGCTAAGTAAATCATATAGTATATTACTCTTCTGGCTAAGTAAAAAAAAAAACTTGAAGCAGGATTGCAAGCACAAAGTGTTTGCATTTGGATAAGGAACTTTCTGTAATGCTCATTTATTGCCCGTTTGGGGGGCAGTATCTGTAAGTTATTAGTATTTCTAAATGCTCTATGAAATTCCAGAGGTCATTCAAGCTTTGTTTGAAAAACTGGAGAGTAACTTATGAAACATTTGCCTAGCCCTATTTACAAGACTCCAGAATTAATTTCAAAGAAGGTGCAGATGCATGCCTGAATTAGTTCACATCCTCTAGTCAAGATCTTTTCCTAAAACAAGTATGCTCTTCTGGACTTCCGTGGCTCACCCGGCTGGAATATTGGAAATCTTCGCAGCCCAGCCTTGACAAAGACTACATACACCAGACACCCTGTTTAGGTGATGTTTGCCTGAACATTAGATATTTACGTTGCCCTGGTTCTCCACAGAGCAGTGAATTTCATCTTTTGTTATATTGTAGCAGTGCATATTCCTTAGGTTAGAAACGCGCTAGAATTCCAGATATGAAGCAACACTTTAGCTTTTATTCACCTTTTGAGTATTGCAATATCCTTTCAACCAGAACAGGGTATTTGGTGATTCGCTGGGTGACGAGCAAAATGCACTCGGGGATTCCTCGGCGTCGCGCCAACAGGTTACTATTTCTCAGCTGCACAGATACAAATATATACCTTAAGTAGTAAATGCGTATTAAACCACCAGTTGACTAATAAGAAATATGATCTAAATGCACTAGAATAAGCTAAAACAAAATGCTGGGTTATCTGAGCCAGCCCCAAGGAACAGTTGCTGCCCTGAGGGATGAGGTGTACTATAACAGGAACATGTGTGTAATACATACTGGATGCCAAAGGTTTCTAAAATTTGAAAGAAAAATGTAATTTATAAGCTCACTGGCTAAAGAGGAAAAAACTTTGCCATTTTTATTAGCTATTAAAAGTGAGTTACTGAATATAATTTCAATCCTAATCTAAGTAAAAGCTACATATCTTTTTCCTGAGTATTTTGTCAACAGTGATCACGATCCAAGTTTTTATTAAACTTACTTTAATAAAATTCTGGAACTTCTTGTTTTGTTGCAACTCTTTAAAGAGATTAACAGCTTCTTTTTGATGGCTACAAAACTCTCCGTATATTTTCTTCATTTTAGTTGCATTTTCCTCTGAAAACTGAAGAAATTAATAAGTGAATTGTGCTCAACATTGTGCCTAACAGGAAAGCGTATACATTTAATTAATGTATTTTGTACAAATACGGAACTTCTATGCTACTTGTTTCTCAGGTTCTCTGAACTTCACTAACAGGGCCTGTCACTACAGAATGAAAACGGGCTAGCTGTTTTCAGGAGCAAGAAGAGGAACGTAGGCTGGAGAGAGCACAGGCAACCTCCACTACAGTCTTGTCAATAACAGCTAGAACAATTACTGTAATTCACCTCTTTGCAATCACAATCCCTTTGAGACTTATTTGCATTTGTCTGATCTCCATACTGCTTTTAGACAAGATAACGGTTCAGCTTCTTTATTTCAGTGGAGTGAAAACTGACTGACCAAAGGTGAAAAGCGACACTCTCCTGATTGCAAGGAACTGAAGGGTGACCAGTGAGCAGTTCCTGTTCTGCAACCACCATAAATACGCTGTGACCACCCCTTCGCTAGTGAGCAGCAACTTGAGATGCACCGTGCCAGATCACTACAAGAAATGAACACGTAGTTTCTTTTCCATCATCAGGCAATTCTTCACACCTCTGCTCAGCTGTTAAAAAAGTGAATCCATTGCTTCCATTTTTTGCAGTCCATGGCATGATGGCAGCATCCTTCTAATGTGAGCAGGACCAAGTTCATCATTCTCCTCATCACCTGTACCATATAGGTAGAAGTTCATCCCAAGTTCGTCACAGTTATCTGTCAGAAATTATCTCCTCTCATTGCTACTTCACCCTGCAACCACCTGGAGAGGACAGTCTTTGAATTTTATGAGGCAACCATAGCCCTGTTCTTGCCCACAAAAGTTTTTGACATCAATACATTGTTTAATTTGGGAACCTTGAGTACATAAAGGATTAAAAGAGCTGATGCGTCTACCTGCTGCACAAGGATGTCTCCAATTCTGCTGATGACAAAATTACGTTCGCTCCCTGCCTCACATGATTCCTGCCGTCTCTCCTTCATTCTGCAGAAGAATTGCCTGTGCATCTCCAGTAGCTCATCTAAGCAGGGGAATATTCTGTCCACTGTGCTGTGGTCCAGCTGCAGTTCTTCCTTCATCCCTCTCCTGAATATTTCAGACATAATGAACAGGGTATGGATGTGATGCACTTCTGTTTGCATCAGCTCTGCAGTATAAAAGAAAACAGCATAGTATAGTAATCACCTGAACATTTTGCACACCTTGTAAGATAGACTTCAGCAATATGCAAATATACAGTCATAAACATTTTTTTCTGTGTGAGCCTCAAACCTAATAGATTATGTCAGTAGGAAGACTTAATTTGTCTGGTTCTGGCACAGTTCTCTCAACCGTACCGCACTGAACAAGGTGGGGTTGCAACTCCTTGAGCTGGGGATTGGATGAGGTCCCTTCCAAACCGTTCTGTGAACAGGGCAGACATGTCCTGGTAGTCGCTACTCACCATTTCCTTAGCTCTAGGACAGATTGTAATTTGTGACAATAATGTTCTTTGAACCTTCTTATTATTCTGAGTTGAAGCATTCATTCTTCTGGACATAAAACATGTAGGTTCCCTCTCTATTTTCTACACCAAATTGTTTTTAAACCTATACGATGCTTTGAAATACTGACCAAAAATGACATCCTGCCTCTTGATGACATCCTTTTCTTGCTTGCTACAGAACACTGGATCCACAACAAGACTCCAGGACTCTGCCTCAAACTCTTGTGCATCTGTGCGGAGATCAGTCCACTGAGACAAATCCACATCATCTATGACAAAATGTATATCTCATTAACACCAGGCATATGAACAGTAAGGGAAATACCTTTGCACATGCAAATTTATTTATATAGTAAGGGGAACACATCACAGGGATGAACTTTAGACAAGGCTTCTGCAAACACTGGCAGTGGCTTTACAACAGAGAAGCTTGCCAGATACTAATATCGTTAAGTGCTCTTTGTTTAGCAGATGAAGTGACTTCCTATATCAACTAAGGAGTTTTTCTATTTTGCACTATCCAATACAGATTATAAAATGCAACATCTGTGCAATAATTGTCACCTTCCATCATAAAAGAATCCATTGAAGAAAAGGTCCCTAATGCTTGTAACATCTCTTCAGACCGTGACTTGGGCCTCCAGGTGCTAGTCTCAGAGTCTTGTTCAGAAAACGGTGTAGGTCTTCTACAGCAGAAAAAAAAAAAAAATCCCACATTTATTTAATGGTTTAGATTTTCCTAGAAATACTGAATGATCTATTTAGCATAGTCCCCTGGCAGCTGCCCTCTACCTTTCAAAACTGGCACTGGGGACACTTTTGGACAAGAAGTGGGGCTGTGGCGAGCCTTCCCTCCTTCCAGCAGACAATCCAACAGGCACAGAGGAAGAAAGCACCGGGGAGAGCACCATCTGTGAAATGTCTCCAGGCAGGGAATCTGTGAGGCAAAGCACAACACAACATTTTGACAAACAATGTGGAGTATGTCACTAACAGCACACTTACATTGAGAAATACTATCTGGTGTTCATATTGATCAATACTGGGTATCAAGAATGTCTCCTTGCCATGGTTCAAGACCGTGATGCTCTCCCATGGAATATAAAGATAAACCTGTAGGCAAAGCAGAATAGCTCCAGCGGGGATATTATTGAGAATAAAACAATCTCAAATCATACATGCTCTAACACTGCAACCTGAACATAGCAGACCCAAATGTATGTGCATATGGTAAATGACATACTCAAAAGCACGAGACAGAAATGACTACTTTTGATTTTCATTCTCACCGAAAAGAAAACATAGTAAAACTCCCACTCGTTTTAGTAGAAGATGAGTTAAATCAACAGTATTTTCTTAAAAAAATCCTACTCATATTAGAGACACACACACTTTCTTACAGATACTGGAATGAAAACTAGAAACCACAAATGTTACAAGAAAGTTCATGTTGTCAGTCCCGCGATTTTTAACCAAGGCTTAACTTAGAAGTGCTAGGTTTATACCTCCTAACTTACTTGTAACACCAGCTTGGGGTTTGTTTTTATTATGGCACCTCTCCTGGGATTTCTGAAAAAAAGAATAATTTTATGAAATTGCAGTGAAATCATAGCTGATAACACATTGAGTAGTCAAGTCAGTAACTCACTTCCATAAATCATCACAAAAAAGGGCTTCAAGAAAGTGCTCCTAAATTATGGTCCTAATTTATACCAATAACTAATAAATCCAAGTTATTAGTTATTGGTAGATAGCAATATTCAAAGTAAAATGATATCATTTGTACCACAACACAAAACCGAATCTGTTTATTCTAAACCGAGTCACTGAGCTACAGCATTCTATTTTCGCTATATGAATATTGCCTGTCGAGGCTGCAAGAAGCTGAGTTCCCATTGAGGGCTTTATATTCAAATAAACTCAAAGCATTTGTGGCAGGGCACTACGTGAGGAAGCCTGGGTATCAGAGACAGAATTGATCCCCCTTCCAAAGCGAACTTTTGCAAAACCTGTAGTAAAAGCCTTTTGTGCTTAGGCATGCATTTCACGTGAGGCGGGTCAGCAAACATTTTCTGCACCTCACTCTTGTTGAGATAAGTTGGGGGCGGTGGCGGCTCTTGTCTCTGCTTGACAAATAACCCACTAGCCCCAGTAATTAAAACTGCCAGTTAGCTGTCCTAATGCCCTGAAGTTGCCCAGAAATTTGTGCAGGTCTATTATGTGACAGCTATAACCAAAATAAATAAAAACACCTGATTTATGTCCAGTTTAAGGCTTGTTTATGCTGAAGAATCTGTATGGAAACATGTTCTCCCTGCAAGCCACCCTGATGCAAGACCCAGCTACACCAGAAAGACACACTCCACTAACTGGAAAAATTACCTGTATCACTGTGGAACACTTCTCTACAAGTCCCATTTTGTTCCATGAGGGCAGAAGCCTTACACATCTGGTTTTGAAAATTATGTCTTTGTCATGACAACCTCCCCATGCATGTATTCCTACTTAAAATAAAGGAGTATCCATCAGCTCTAGCACTGATTTTGCCCTGTCTGCAGTGGCAGCTGAACACTGGGAGTGACTGCCTAGGCAGGCTGTGGAGTCCCCTCCTCCAGAGATTTTCCAGAACAGATAAACATCTGCCCAAATTGTTACCTAGAAGTGAGGCTGCCTGAGGGTGAGGAGATGGACTAGGTCGCCTCCCCAAGTCCCTTCCATCTCTTCTTTCCGTCAGTCCAGACATACAGGATCCCCCCTTCTACACAAGGGGCTATCTGTGGTTTTGAGGAGCTTTTCTTTTTAATCACTTTTGCATACTTCCAGGCACACCGTTTCACAATTTGAGCTTGCAACTCTTCAAAAACAGAAATATCTCTTTAAACTCATTTCTGACCCTCTTCTAAAAATTATTGTTCAAGCACAGTGCTCCCTCTGTTGCTCATATTAGACATTTTGACGCCCTCGCAGCCCTTTGCATACAGACACTGGGTCTGGACAGGCTGTGTATACTTTCTTTTTTCCTTCATGATGTTTCCAGACCCCTTGGAAAGCAGATACGCTCTAGAAAGAACGGTGTGGTATAGGAAGTTACCTTGGTGCACACAGGAGCACACTCCTTGCAGCTCTTATGCACAATCATGTTGCAGTCTGAAAGAGAAGGCACGTTTCAAAGCCTGGCATCCAACAGGTTCCCAGCCTGCAGAAAATGTTACTCTGAGGCTTCACCTTTTTCCCTCCTTCAGGTCCACTTACTGAAGTAGCCATGAGGATGCTTTGATGTTACAGCCCCTGGCTAGAAGGAAGTTTTTGTCTAATGTGCTGGGGGCTAGGAGATGGCTGTCCTCCCTTCTGATGCTGTTACCTGCCATCCTTCCTCCCTCTCCCTTGCCAACCTCAGCTCATTACATAAAGGAGGTACATCCAAATCTAGGCAAGGTTTCTTTTTGAAACAAAACACTGAACCAGGATCTCAAAGCAGGATTCGGAGCACTGTTAGTTCACATGCGAAAGCCAGCAACTACTTACAAGAGCACTGTAGTGACTCCTTTCCTAGGAGGGCCTTTTCACAAGCCATACATGGGATAACTCCTGAGAAAGTCCCATTTGTAAAATTGTGCCTGTTCAGTTTCTCTTTATCTTTGGTATCTTTATTTTTTGTCTTCATCCCCAACAGCAGAGGGAGAAAAAAGAAAAAAAAAAGGGGGGGGGGAGATGGGACACAATGTCAGAAAAGAAGATAAAGCGATTCAATCTTAAAACCACTAAAACTTTCCTTTTAAGAGCAAATGATTCTAAAACATTTATTCCCTGTCCTGGAAGACTTGTAACAGTATACTATATTATTACATCCAACATTGTTGAAGTCCTAAAATGATGCAGGCATTGCTTTCACTGGCAGCTAAGCCAGCAACCGTTACCAAGGAAGACTGGCAGAAATACATTTATAAAGCTGCAAAAAGGGAAGGGCCAAAAAATAAAATTTAAGAAGTGTTATTGACTTGCTGCACATACAAATATTAATGCCTACATCTCCCTGAGGCATACATGCAAACTCGTGCCTCTGTAGTTAAAGCTGTAGTTCTGTAAATTTAGACTTGTCTTTAGATCTTAGAAGACAGTAGAAATAACCTATTTTTAATGTGTGTTAATTAATAAATTCTGCCTATTTTTACAGTACTCCTGATGGTGTGAATATACATTTCTCCAAGCAGCCCTGGTAGTTATTCTTTAGGAGACCACACAGACACAGGCTAATCTATGGCTGCTGGACCAGACATACATGTTCACAGCCAGCTCTGCCACTTTTGAAGATACAGCCTCAGCCAACCATCTTCACATCCATGTACGTCAGGATATCCTGGGGCACAGGAGTGCGTACCAGAAAGCCTGCAAAACTGCCGAAAAGGCAGCTGGAAAGATCCTGTAGTCCAATTCCATCTCTCAAGCTGCTAATTGATGCCGTTAATCTAAATTTCAGATGTCTCAAAATTAAACCACAAATGTTCTAACCTACCTTCCACATTATGTATGTTTGACTGTGCAGGCCTCAGTAACTCTAAGCAGCGCTTAATCGTGCAAGAAGTCCCATTAACTTCAAATAAGGCAAATTCAACTGCTTACATGCCAATGTAAAAGTTACAGACTCAATTCCTTATTGAGAGTAATTGCAAGAACAGGCCCATACCTCTTAATTTTATTTAACAAAGAAGATTATTTCTTGAAGGCAAGTCGTACATTTAAACTTTGGCTGAATCATCAAATGAGACTGTTAATAACATCCAAAAAAATGGAAAGGGAAATACTTGATATTGTTCAGCTAAGGCTACTCTTTAAAAGGAAAGCTCGTTTTTAATATGAAGGCCATTTCAGGGTATCCTGCATACATTTTAAAATTAAAAAATAAAGATAAAAGTTTCTTCCTACTACTTATGTGGGTTTGTAATAAACAAGAACTTATATTTACATAAAAATTTAGATCCTCATCTATAACTCATTTAATTACAGTGACATAATTATACATAATAATATAGACATAAATCCCAAATTACCTTGCACTTATTCCGTGTGCTGGTCATTCTGTTCATCAGAAAGCTGAAAGTCCGACTCACTTTACATTTTTCAGACTCATTTTTTGAGGGTACAATGTATTTATTCCATTCCTCCTCCTGAATCCTAAAAGAGAGACCCGTGAAAAACCCTCATTCCAGTGTGAACAGCCCCTTAAGACAGAGCAGAATCTGGATGGTGCTTGTTTCACCTAACGTTTACAATTACCTGTTTTATTGTGGGTGTAGCCAATGTTATTAAAAAGACTGCAATCCCTCTTTACATAAAAGGAGTAACACTGGCCTGTGTGCTTCTCCGAACATTCAACATGTTAGAAGCTTGCCTCGATCACGGTTGATATCAAAAGCCCCCTTGCTTTTATTATGGTGTTTTGGACATCCCCACAGTGGACAGGAGCACACCCCTACCGCGCACATCCCGCAGTGGTGCACAGCAAATCCCCGCTGCAGCACAGAGCAAGCTGGGCTGAGCTCAGCACAAGGTTTAAGTGGGGGCTTACAGATCCCCTGGGCAGGGAGCGCTCCCCTAAACTGCTGCTAAAAACCCCGCTGCCAGGGGTGCCCGGGCCTCTTCCCCGCTCTGCTCCCTAGATGGCATTCTTGCACAGACCCGCTCCCGGCACCCCAAACCGCAGGTGCCACAAGTACCCATACCTTTTATCGCGGGACTGCTCGGGCAGACTGTACGCTCGCTCTGCAAGACATAAACAGTTATCAGGCACTCAGACAGCAAGGTTGTCAGGTTTACTTGAAACGCACCACCTCCACCAGGCCATAAGCTTGTCATTACGGGCTTGCAACGTCGTTTGAAATTTAGGAAAGCCAAAACGTATATACATTAGAAGCAGCTTTTCCTAGGGTAAGACCACTGCCTACTAAGCTATGTTTAGTTGACAGAATCTGCCAGAATGGAGACAGGTATCAGTGAATGCCAGTCTCTGCAAACAGTCTATTTTTAAGAATAACAGAAAATATTTATTTCGTTTTTCTTAACAATCCCGACTTGAATGATTCACACTTCATTTTGCTTTTTACATAATTTGTTGTAAAATATCTTAATGACATTCTTCTACCATTTGCAATTACCCATCTTACGCAGCTTCATCTATAGTATTAAAAAATTTTAAATCCCTCTACATAAGGAAGAATATTACTAGTCTAAGTACTGCACAGGATGTGCAATGTTACAGGTTTACATCCTAGAAACAGTAGAGAGGACTCAAGGAGATACTCTTCAACAAACTGTCTAAAAAGCAAAATAAAAGATAGATCATTCAGTTAGGTTGTTTTGAAAAAAAAAAAAAAAACAAACCAAAAAAAACCCCAAACCAACAAACAATAAAGACCACTTTATCATTTCCAAATTAGAAGCCATTTTGCAGACTTTTGTCCATTTTGCAGACATTTTTTTGCAAAGCTACCACAGGTATGGTTCAGAAAGATACTTAAAACACCTGCCTAAGTCAAAGCATCAGACTATGCCTTCTTTAAAGTTAGATGCAAACTTAAACACACTTTGCTGAATCAGCATGTCTTCAGACAAACATAGACTTCAAGTTAGTGAGAGCTAGAATATTTACCAAAGAAGCAGCAAGACTAAAAGGGCATTTCAGTTAGTTTCCAGGCACAACTTGTGCCACAGGATGCTTTCGGAAGAAACGAAGGCCATGTACCCATGGGAGATGAAGACAGCCTCATGCAAAACAGCACCGTGGGGTTGGCATTGAGGTACTTACTACAAGGGTGGAGCAGAGACACTGACTTAGAGAGTGAAAGAGCCTGAAGGAGGGATCGACCACTGTTCATGAGCACACCATCTACAGAGCAGGGACAAATCCTTTACTGTTACAGCCTGGTAATGCCTTCTCAAATAAAAGCAGGTAGTTGTTTTAAACCTGAGCGTACCGAAAATCTTCCACCAGAAATGGATGGCAATCTCCCATTTTTCTCTCGTACCTTGTGCAAAAAAGACCATCCCGTTGCCATCCTGCATTCAGCTGCTTTGGCTTATAACGATTGCAATGTACAAGCTGCGCCTCCCTCTTGCATAGCTAAGCCCTGAGCAAGATGTCCAAAGTGGTGGCAGCTAGGCAGAGGGGAAGGGGCAGGTTTCCAGTGCACAGACACCTGCACAGACCCAGACACAATCCCACTACAGCCCTCAGAGATCGGGATTAACTATCTGACCTAGCTTCTGGGACCAAGCTCTTGAGCTAGTCCTGTACCCAGATGCAACTAGTCAAAGTGAGAGCAGCCGTGCCTACCTCACACAGTCATCACCGCTGCCAGCTGCCAAACGCTCTGTTCAATGCTCCCATCCTTGCAAAACGCTGGCAAGGAAGGGACGAGGCACGAGGTGCTGGTGGCAGGGAACCGCCAGCAGGAACCTCAGCAGACCACCCCCCCACCCCAGCAGCCCACCACATCTGCAGTACAGGCTGCAGAATAGCTGTTTCCAAAGCGGGGACGGGAAAGGGTTTCCACCTTCTCCACAAGACAGGTACAGGTCCAGCACTGACTGTCCCAGGAGGAAGGGGAGAGAGAATGAACAGGACATGGGCCCGAGCCCAGACCAGCTCAGCGCAGGTAATGGTGTCTGGATGAAGCTTAACAGGCTGTGACACCAACAGTCCCATAGCTGCGAGGTCAAAGGAATTCTGTTTCAACTTTCAGCACACGCCTCAGGGCTTTGCTGATCTGCCACCCTCTACTTCTGTGACATTTCCATCTTTTTCTTCTGCCTTGTTTTGCCAAAGACTTCCACCTAATCTGTTGGATACAAATGGTTACAAATACATTAAGTGATGTGGAAAAATACAGCACAGCTGCCTATTGCAGGCTGCAGTGCATACTCATGCTTACAAGGGGACATTCACGAAGTGCATTTGAATAACCACAAACAAGTTATTTGCTGCACTGCTTAACACAGTTTCCTAAGGAAAGAAGATGTCTGCAGTCACTGCATGTCTGCCCATCTGCTTTGCCCATCTCAGCTTCCCAACAGCTTTTGAATTTGTTAGCTGGTTTCAAAGTTAACGATAACATTTCCACAACTTCTGCGTGTTTTCACATTCTGCATCACAGAATCACAGAATGATTTGGGTTGGAAGCAACCTTCAAGATCACTCCATCCAACCCCCCTGCCATGGGCACGAACACCTTTCACTTGATCAGGTTGCTCAAAGCCCCGTCCAACCTAACCTTGAATGTTTCCAGGAATGGGGCATCTACCACCCCTCTGGGTGTCCATCCCATCTGGATCACGATAACTCGCATGTCCTGCCTCTTGCTCAGGACTAGTGGAAAGCTAAAGGTATACTGGAGGGAGAGACAAGCTGACAGTGTGGCAGTGGACAAGGTTATAGGGGCCAAGTCTCTTGAAATGCAAGTGGTTTTTAAGCTATGTGATTTATATGAAAAGTACAGTATATGTATTTCACAGTTGGCATGATTTTCAAATATAACCCATACTTTCATTGCAAAAAGCATGGGTTGTCTTCTAAATATGAAACTATGAAATAAAGCACGTTAGAAACAATTCGTAAAAAATTACAAGCTTCTTGCAGAGACATCTCTGACTCCACTTGATGGAGAGGGTGGGTTCCGCTCCCCAGCCTGTGGAGATGGCAATAGGCCATCCATGTTTCAGGGATTCCCCGGGATCTACGGGAAACTGGGGCCATCCACCCTCTGACACCTCTTCTGTGTCATCCTGAGCTTCCTCACGGTCTCTGCCAGGCACCCAGCAGGAGGCTGGGGTCAGGATCTTCCAAAAAGATTACCGCCCTTGCCTATGTTACTTTTCCTGACTAACACTCTCCCAGTTTGTGTGCCCTCCCAAGGAGGTGCTGTAGCAGGGGAGGGCATAACAGGACAGTAGATGGGAGAAGAGCGAGGAATGATGGTAGAGCAACCGGACCCTGCTTCCACATGCATCGGCGAGGTCTGTGTACAGGACAGGCCTGAGTAAAGCCATCGGCGCTGGGCCTGAAGCCGGCAGGCATGGCATGAGGCTGTGCAGGTGCAAAGCCAGAGCACTGACCTTCATTCAAATCCCCAACTGCGAAGTCTCGAGGAATGCAAGGTCTTCCTAATAAACCTTTGGGCGAGGAGCAGGAATAGGAGCGTGAGCGAATCCCAGACACTGTGCATTCCTACAAGAAATTGCAGCAAATTAAAACTTGTGTTGTTTTGAAATACATCAGCAACAGAAATAAAATAAATCAGTGACAGAATTCCTGAAAGAAAGACGGCTGACCACACGCATACGTTGTCTTGGCCTCATTAACCTTTAAGTTGAAGTACAATTTTCAACAATTTCATTTGAACTCTTAGGAAGTCTGTCACACTTCCACCATGATAATTTTTTGTATATTACAGGAAATAATTTGTGGGTGCAAGAGACTTAGACTAAGAGAAAGCTTACATTCCTCTCAAGTTTGGTGACAAGCACCATCCAAACAGTGTTGTTGGCCATTATATCTGATGACCAAGCTATCTTCCTTTACCAAGAAAGCCATTAATCTTAGTACTTTAATACCTCAAGAATATTTCATGGAGACTAATGCCCTGCCTGTCAGAGTTTCCAAAGGGAGTTAGCCTCTTTACCTCTTCTGTCTACATTTTTTTTATTGTGTGTGAAAAGATTTTCTGATCCCCAAATATGTCAATGATCAGGCTTGAAAGGAAACCCCCTGATTTTTGATACATCATTTACATTTACATTAGGAGACTACTCCTAAACAACTTATCTTATTGTTTTTAAAAGTAGCCCTAACAGAATTCAGTGTTTGTGCTGGACTCTTTTTCTCCCTTCATGTAAACATTTGCTGAAGATCAGATAAAGCTCTACAGTGGCAAGAAGTCTGTCTAACAAAAACATAAAGAATCCCTACAAACAAAAAATAACTCTATGTATGTGACTAAAGATTCAGAAACAGCACCATGGTCTAATGGAAATGAATGCAGCCAGGATAATTTAGAAAACCATAATGAAGAGGAAAGATTTGCACTGGTCAATGCACAAAACCCAAATGAATTTTCCCCGAGTCTAGCAATTGTTTTAAAACAGGCAGCAGGCTGGTTTTATACTTTACAAAGCTCTTACCCTTTCACATAATTACAGCTGGTTAAACATTTCCTCACTAAACATATCTTGGTTAGAAAATGCTGATTCACTGAACCCAAGATATTTCCTTCGAAACGATTCTGATAAATGATGCTTTTTTCAAAGCTGAATCGAATCTCTGATGGACCCTTCCCATGGCTTCTGCCAAGCCCGGCCACAACTAGGGAGCTCCAGCTCCACCACAACGCTGTGGGCGTTGCTCTCCAGAGGGACTAGCATGGCCAACTGGGAACTCATTTTTCCCCTTAAGATTCAGATGTTTCTCACATGTTTTCAATGATTTACTTAAAAGGAAAACAATGCAAACCAAGATAGCATCAAATACCTTGGGCTGCAGACTGGTAGATAAGTCCAATCCATCTCTGCTACAAGTCATGGCCTCTGAGGAGCCGAGGGGAGGGTAGTGAATGTGGGATCTGTCCGAAACACCTCCACTTCCACCGTCTACTTCAAGGTCATCGAGACTTGAACTGAAGCAGACAATGAAGTCTTTAATTCCCATGAATTCTAGTAATGATCCATCCCAACCTTAATGCAACAAGCAAAGATACTGCTGTATCATCTGATCAATGACAACACAAACCACCACGATTATGTCAGGTAAGTCACGTTCTGAGTCCCCTCACAGGTTTGCAGTCACCTGGTCAAGGTACTCAGTCACGCTGTACAGGACTCATCTGACCCAACCTTGTGGATCTGCAATAGCATCACCCACGATCATGCAGACTCCCACCACAGGCAGCCACTTCTGGAGGATGATATTCAGACCCATGTTCAGCATCTCCCTTAAAATGAAATGTTTTGTTCCACGCAGGTACCTGCCTCCCTGTATAGATGATAAGGAGAACTGAGACAACTAGCTCAGATTCCAGTATTAAGATATGTGGGTATATATGGATACTGGGTGTGTATTTGAAAGACATGATGTGGCTATTCACAGACATCTTTTTTCTACATCTGTGACTTGATGGAGGATGGAAGACAAAACTAACAAGAGAGACGAAGGAGGGTCTGAGTCAGTTTATGAAATTCATTTCAAAAGATAAAAACATATAGGACTATAAACTGAAAAAACTCTGGCTAAATCAGTATTTCAAACACCTAGAGACTATTTGATTGGCAAGGGTTCACAAACAGAAGAGTGCAGTAAGGTTTCTCAGCAGTACCAGGGTTTCCCAGAATGGGTCCCACTAGCTGCAAGAGCAAGTTCATGGTCTCTTCGTCAGAGTGACTGGAAGGAGCGGTCGACTGCTTGCCATAACATTCCAGCCTTACAACATAAAACTTTAAATTATGTGTGGTATTTCTAAATAGCAGAGTTCCTACCATGAATAATAGCACAACAATTCCTTCACACACCACTACAATTCACTTTGAAGAAGGCCAAATCTATCGATATTGTCCAAAACTACTTCCTTATTACACTTCTGGAGACCATCTTTTGCAATGTTTCTTAGTAATAGCCCATGTGACATCTCAGAAACAAGTTATTTAACTGCATTATCAGTTACTCTCACATTTTAAAATCAGAAAAGCAATACATGTCTATGTCAACAGACAAGCATACATGTCTTACTGGGGGTAACTTACCTGGGGAATTTTTCTGACATAAAAAGCTGGTTTAAAGATCTGCTGAGTAACTTGCCACATCACCTCAGATACTTCAAGGAAGATGCCAATGGAATTACATACTGATAGTCTTATTTTACGTGTAATATTTGGATCACTTACAGTTGACATATTAAGGTCAATCACATCTCTCTGAAAAATCATATAAGCTCTTAAAGCTCACATATAGGTACATGACCTAGGTCTTAAAAAAGGTGGACATATCTAAAAATGTATAGGAGAAAAATGTTTATAACAGAGAGGCAGAAGGTTTTTTATAGTAATCTACATAATATCCCCGTAGCTAGCAAAAATAAAAGGTTTGGAAAAGAACAACTCTTAGCCTGACGCTTGTTGTCTTATCTGCGTTAAAAGACTCCTCCTAGTGGAACTTCATAGTTGCATAAGAAACTCAAAATTAGGGTAGAGAAAATGTTATTGCCCACTTTAATCAACAACGGACAGACACTACTGCTTCCTTACTGTTTTCACATCGGTCTGATGCCCTACCTCCAACTAGTCCAAACACTCCTGAAATGTGGGAGACAGATTCAAACTTCCTCCTGTACATGAAGGAAACTATTTCATGTCTCTCGTATCCGTAGAAGCAGTAGAGCCTTTTTATTGACGAAATTTACTAATTGTTAAAAAAAAAAATAAATACATAGTTTCATCTTCCAAGCTCTCTGCATTCCTGAAGCCAACCAGTTCCCAGCATAACCTAAAGCCATCTGGAGGAGGGTCCTCAGACAACTGGCTCTGCTGGCAGCAAACCAGGAAAAGAGCAGAAAACAGTCTGAACCTATCAGAAATGCGAGCTGTACTGTTCATCTTTTGTGGTTAAAAAATATATGCCATCAGGAATAAGTTGGTCTTTCTACAGACCAGTGCAAACAATGGAAAGATTCCCAGAGAGTTCAACATATTATGGAATATTTTCTTAAGGGAAAATATAACTGAGGAAAAACTAGGGTGAAATTCTTGTTCCTGACAAAAATGCCATAATGGAAACTCTTACAGTGAACAGCTGATTCTTTTTTTTTAGAGAATACATACAAGAAGAAAAGGTATAAAAGTATAAATTTGCATTAAAAATGAATTTACTTGGAGGACACCCTTTATTTGTTAAAAATGTCTTCATAACCATTTTATGAAAACAGATCATTAGGACAATTTAAACATCAGTGATTTTACCTCAGTAGTAATATTTATTACTCCAGATTCTACTTCATCTTTTGAAATAAAAGGTTATCATAAATAATCCTGATTCTGGCCTTATCATCAAGTCAATTCCATACCTTCTTTTCTTCACATCAGCATAAAGTTGGCCCCGATCCTTAATAAAACCATGGCTTTTGAATGGAAGGTATGAATCTGCTCCATATGGATCAGAAGGTGAAACAGTATGTATTAAACCTGCATTTTCTCCATTCTTCACTGGCCTTTGATTTCCTTCATTTGGATCATATATATATTGGTCATTCTCCTCAAGGGAGGGAGATGAAGAGCTCTTAGACATGGGGATTGAGTTGGTGGGATTCAGACATGTTTCACTGCTGACACCATCTCCATGAACATAGCTAGCCTTTAAATCTCCAGCCTGCAGAGAAAAAATGAATGCTGGTAAGAGGCAGTAACAAGATATATTGTCAGGGAACAAGGACCAGATTAGTCTGCCATTTTATTTATTGTTATATGTTTTGCCTTTTTTTTCCCTATTACTTTTTACAGCACATGAACTGAAGGCAAGTTATATGGCTAAGAGATTCTAATCCTTGCATTACATTTTTCCATAATTAGAGTAGCAATGAATTGGTATTTGCAAGTCTAATGGATTTCTCACTCGGATTTATACCTTTCATTAAATGTATCAATTCATATATTTATAGCTTTTATTAAAAAAAAAATCCTTGAGTTGAGCAAAAAATATGCATAATACATTAGTGTGGGAGACACACAGAGGAGAATTCAAACTTTGTGCAATTTAATTTGGAAAAATCAGCCTACACATCATGCACTTTTAATTTTCCAGCACCAATTTCCTAAGCTTTGAGATAAATATATATGACCTGGAACAGAGGTTCTCCAGGGGACGAAGGGAAAGGAATCTTCATTTTTTGCCATCAAGCAATTATGGGCATGAAGCACCCCTTCTCTTGCACAAAGACAGAAAAGGAGTTGGGAATTATGTTTTCTCAGGTACAGGGATCAGGATTTAGACCCTGGTAACAAATAATTCTTTGCGCAACTGAGGTTGGATTCTCCTGTCAACTCTGCAGAAGATACTAAAACACAGTTTATTGTCAGTCTTTTAGTTAGATGCTACTGTTGTCTATTTAGACACTGAATAATACTGAAAAGTCACATGGCCAGTGAAAACACTCAACCTCCAAAAAGCCCCTGTATAAAAGCAAGCAGAAAGGAAGAATTGCAAGCATCTCCCCTGGTCTTTCAGATTGCTGACTTCCTCCTCTCTGGCCCCACTTGAGATGTGTTTTCATCCCCATTGTAATGATGTTTCTCTTAGTAAAGGACAGAAATAACTGCTGGCACATTTACAACAGCCCATATTTGTATTCAAAGATTTGGCGCGTGCAAGTCTGGAAGTACTTCTGTTGTGTTGTGCAGGTAAGATGCACGAAGGTAAAATGCTTCTCCCAAGTCTTATGCAGCTGTCCCTCCCTTCAAAGTCATTCCTGCCTGGGCAGTATTTCCCCTCAGCACCAGAGACCTCCTCCGGCAGCGGCCCCAGCTCCTGCTGCGTGGGGCTTAAGGAGAATTTGGCCCCAATCAGCAATTTAACAAAGATGAATGTGGCTATGCACTGAGCAAAGGTAAGTAATCCAAGCTGAAGGACCCCTCAGCAATATACTCCAGTTAACATCTGCATTTGTAATGCAGCTGCACTTCTGCAGCTCTGTCCTTCCAACCTGGATATTGTTAAAATCAAGGGTTCACAGGTTGCCTATATAGTCCCCTGCTAGTTGCTCACTCCTAGGTCATTATTTCATGCATCTCTCAGTAACCTTAGGTGCATTTTGAACATTCTGGCCTCTGACTGAAACTTCCATCTCAGCTGTCACAACGAGTTGGATCTGCAGTGAATGCAGTGGCTGAAGTGTTTCAGTGAATGGAAAAAAAAAAAAGGGGGGGGGGGGGAATCACACTTGTAAAATCTCAGCCACCTTCTAGCATGATGATCTGATCATTTCTTACTCCTACATTCCAACTTTCACCCCAGGCCGAGCCCACAGCAGATTACAAATAAATAAATCACTTCAGCCATCACTGAAACATAGCTACATGCCGCCAGAATTTGGTGACTGTTTACCTACACACAACCACTATACACAAGAGTTGGACTAGTCCTCCCTGCCCAACTTATGATATCTGAGTGTGACCATGGGAGAGGGATTTCAGGTACAACATGATGTAAAATATAATTTGGCCTGGACACTCTAGATTATCTCCAGTGCTGGTGACAAATAAATCAGAAACATGAATATTAAGTCAGGATCTCCAGTATCAGAATGCTCCATGCCAGTTGTAGGACATCAACTTCACTTTTTCACCAATATCTCATTTTTATTGAGCCTATAAGCTTAGCTATGAGCTTATAATTAACTTCTGAAATCAGCCAGCATCAGCAAATTTGGCTCTTTTGTGAATGTACATAGAATGCAGAAAATCTGAAATGCACATGAGCAAGTTACATTGTGTTAATGTCTCTTAGAAAGAAGCAAATGCCATTTAGCTCACAAACACACAGAAAAGAGAGTAAGAGCTGTCTTAGAGTTCTCCCTACAGGCTAGGGAGAACAATTCCTATCATCTACTGAATCTATTAAAAGGGACCTCATAAATGGGTTACAAAATACAGCTGAGAAGAGTAAGGTATTACTGTTTTTATTTTAAAGCTTTACTAATTGGCCACACACCACTGCTGACAGATCCAGAAGACCCTACTATCACACAAATAAGTTACTTCAACAGAAGACGATGAAAAATTTGCCAAAAGTTCAAACATAAGCTTACTTGATCTACTACCATGCAGTTTGCATATACTTCACCACTTCCACTCAGCATGGCAGAAAGTCTGGTTGCAGCAAACAAAGTAGGTGGAGCCTTGAGTTTCCTAAGAACATCAAGGGTAGACTGTCTCTGCTCTGGAAAAAAGAAATTGTGGAAAATATGCCATTAAATCTCAAACCATCTTCTTCTCATGTATATATATGGTCATAAAAATGGCAAAGTTAAACATTAAGCACCAAATCTTGGGATTTTTGAGTAATATTTGTGTGGCCACTCAAAAATCTGCCTATTTTGTAACTGCCTAACATTTGCTGTATGTTCTAAGAAGCCTATAGTTGACAAGACTCTAAAAGGTACCACAGAATCATTCACATTACTTAAAAATAAGTGTTCCTGTATTTTTGTTAGCAAAACCTTCTATTTTCCACCTAAGCTAGAACTTTGCAGAGATCTGTGGTTGCAGAAGTACATAGGACAAGATTTATGGGCTGGGATGAAGTATGCATGATTCTGGCCTATACATTAAATACCTACCATCTGATGCATTATATGAACAGAATACTGTTCAACTGCTGTCAAATAATGACTCTCCTAAAGCATTTGACCTACTAGGAGCAACATAAATACTAATTTTAAACCAATAAAGCAGATTACTGTTCTTAAAACAAAAAACAGTAACAAAATTGTGAGAGGGATATAAATAAAATACCACTGATAGTGCCTTTACAGGGTCACAGCAATCAATCAAGATTTGACCCATGAACAAGATGTTTGGGATTAAGACTGCATCTGATCTGCTTTTGGTACTGAAATGAGAAATTATCAGTCTCACCAGAAATCATTAACAGAAGTTCAGAGTTTCGTTTTCAATAGTGTGTTCATGACTGCAAATACTACAAAAAGTTGCATGGGCTGACTATTTCATGGCTTTGAGCAGCAGAAAACCTAACCAAGTGCTACAGAAACACTGTCTATCCTGCAGGCCCACTTCTCTTAAAGCTGCTTGTAAGTATGAAGAGCATGCACCAATCCAGCATTTGAGCCAGTAGTCAAGGCCTCATACTATCTTCTGATTGTAAAAGGAGCAAAATTTGACAAAGTGGAAACCAGTCTTGTTCTAGACTGTGTGAAAACAGGCTGAAAAAAAAAAAAATATCACAGTTGTAATGTAATTTTCCTTATTTTAAGATTCTGTAAGTCAACTAGTGCCATTGGAAGTGAACTGAGATAAACTAGCATAAAAATTATGTGATAAAGTATCATACCCAGCAAAATACCCAAAATCAAAACTCAATAAACTTAATTCCAGTTTGTCTGTTATTGAAAATCATGCAAAAAATCCTTCTTTATCTGTATCAGCAATTTATTTTTTTTCAAAGGTGGAAAGGAAAAGATACCACTAAAGACCTTCCCCACGCTATATTCCTAAAGCAATGTAACTACTTTTGGAAGATCACAGAATCATATAGCATGGTTTGTGTCAGAAGGAAACTTCAAAGATCACCTAGTCCAACCCCCCTCCCATGGGCAAGGACATGTTTCACTAGATCAGGTTGCTTAAAGCCCCATTCAAGATGCCTATGACCATCAGATTGCAAGAAAAGTTATAATGAAGAAATGGCACTGGATTAGAAACTACACTTGTCAAGGTCTGAGGCATTTGTTTCTTTGGAAAAAAAGTCCCGGACGACTGCCAAAACTGCAGTGCTACACCGCAGCTTTTATTTAATTTTAAGATGCTATCTCATAAAGCCCAAGAACAGTAAGCTCTATACTTAGAGAAAACTGGAAATTCCCATTTAGAAAAGGCACACTATGAATTATTTGGTTTCTAGTCCTGGCAGGCCTTGCGGGATCTCATACCATTGAAACATCCTTACGCTTTTCATTTTGCTTCTCGCTCCTGCAGGAACTTTAACATGATTTTAGTGACTGCCATCTTGAGAATTGCTAAAGCTACAAGCCATTTCCTTATGTTGGCCAAGATCCCAAAGCCTTTGTTTATAAATAGTATAAAAAGCATTGTTTTCTACAGCAGTTCATCAGACTTTGGCAGCTAAAATCATATGGAAATGGGATTTCGCAAAACTGGCAGTACCTTCTTGTGGCAAGTAAAGCTTTGCAAGGGCTGGTCTCAAACCAACAACCAGAAAGAAAAAAAAAAGTCAGGCTCTCCATTGCTTCTTGTACGCTTATTAGCTTCCCCAGTGCACACTCCCTCTCATATATGAACCCACTGGGTACAACTGGCAAGGGCAGTAGCTGGCTCCAGTGCTAGGCTGCAAAGGTTCAATACATACACCTGAAAAGCAGCCCATGCATTGGGGATTTCTGAATCATGGCATAAACCTGAGTCTATGGAGACACTTTCCCAGTCCCTGCTGCCAGGCTCTCTACAGTCAGCTAATGGAGTGCACTATGAATTACATGTCGCAAGCCAGAAACAACAAAATGCCCCTATTACTTCACATTTTTATTTATATAGCAACTTCTAATACCACATTTTACATTATTTTAAAATTCTGTAAGAGAGTAACGGCCTAAGTAACAAATTCTGAAGAAAGCTGCTGCAAATACAACAAGATATATCAGAATATGTTATTTGCAGTACTTTCTGTTGGCAAATCTATATTGATTATCACTGCTAAATGCTGTTATGTTTTTCTGGCAATGCTCCAGTCTGTTGTTAAAGGTGAGGCATCTAAATAAATATTCATTGGGGTTTTAAATGATCAGACAAAAGGTAGCAGGTTATTTTGGGCTTCACGTTGCAATATGACCCCACTGTACCTCCTTACTCTCACTCCACCACCCAATTTCAAACATGCATGAAGGGACAACTACATCAAACTAACTTTGTAACAAGAGAAGTATTTAAAGACTTCGCTGAATGCAGGGGAGAGCATTATTAATTACACATTGACTGTGCTAGTAACTTATTTCCACTGGCCAGGCCCACACAGTTTGCCAAGTGACAAAACTGTCGCAAACATCCACATCACACGCTGCATTCCTACAGCCCCACTAATTGACTACAGCCTGCCTTGCTGCCTACAAGTCATCTCGGTCTTACGGGGACCATGAGCAGACCTTCCTCCAGGTTAACATGGCAGCAGGTAATAGCTTGCTGCACTGGGTACCAGTAGTAATATGCAGCAAGGCTGTGCCTGCCTGAAAGATGAGGAGTATCTAAAAAATGCATTTTTAAACAAAATGTGTCCAAAACCTCCCCTACCCATTCAAAATGCTTATTCTCATTGCAGATGCAAAAAAACTTCAGCACAGCTTATGGGAAGACAGGTAAGACTGCCAGGGCAAACTCGCACTTCTTGTGAGAGTGCAGGTGTCCCAAAGAGTTTTATCTCTGAAAGGTGTCGGTAATGGACATCAAGATGCTTACTAAGGTAAAAATGACCCAAATACAACACAGCAAAATTGGCTTTGTTACTGAAACAACCCAGCAAGCATAGCTCACCAAGCTGATCATCCTGCCATAGCTGAACATTCTCTGACTGTATACTGTGCCAGGACCACCGAAAAAGAATAAAATGTCTCCTTTAGCAGAGCCTGTGGCTCTCTGCCATCTGCCTGGCAAACAGTCCAGAAAGATGTATGCGTTATTTAGATGTAGGTGAACAAAAGCCACAGTGCTGGGAAGGATAATCTCCAAACATGGATAAAATAAAAAGACCTTGACCAATGAATAAGTAGGCACATGTTCTCTACATCTTCTGTAATGTTGTCATCAAAGTTATACAGCAAAGGCTGCACATTTTACCAGGCATAAAAGCTTATAAAAATACATTAACTTTAAAAAAATCACATGATCATCAGAGCAATAATTCAAAATACGCTTTATGTTGTTGTAAGAAAATGTATAGCCTTGAATGACCTGTGTTGGAAAATGGCAAGAACATAACTCTGACTGGTTTTCCACAAAAATCAAAACTTAAAACGTTCTATGAGAGAGCACACAGCAAAAGAGAAGTGAAATACATCAATGTGACCAAGCCAAGAGCCAGGAAAGAAATTACAAATTCCCTTCTCTAGATACAATGATTAGTCTTCAGACAGCTCATCACATTTACCCCCAGCAATGTGAGCAGGGGTTAATGTATAACTTGAAGTAAGAGAGCTATGAAGTCAGCAAAAAATCCAGACAGCTAAGTTCATGGGTCATGCAGTACTGCAGAAATACTCCTCTAAATCCAGAAATGATCATCTGAATTTGGAGAAAGACCACCACACGTTCCTGGTGAGAGGCCAGTCAAAGTGACATGCAGGTCTATAGATGTGGACCACACAACCAGTTTCAATGAGGGACCTGCATCCCTTATTCAGGTGTCTCGGTGCTTCAGTCAGATGGTGCAACTACTCATACCAGCAAAATTAAGCAAGTATATAATAACAGCATCACATGGAGGGTAAAGTGAGGCTTTGAAGTGCTGTTGCCATAAAGACAAACATTTAACTGTCCTAAATCTATGGAGTGGAAACCAAAGCACTGCGGTTCCTACATACTGCGTGGTGAGGATCAGGCATCTGGATGCTAGAAATTATACCATCATGTTCAAGATGTAGTCCTAAAGTAGCCACTAAGAAACACTAAGGATAAAGACACGTCAGTCACTGACTTTGATCTTTGTCACCTAAATGTGAGATGCGAGAAAACATCCCTTTCCAACATGGAATTCACAGCCCTGACCTCCCTCCCTGAAGCAGGCACCTTGCCTACTATACAAATGAATATACAAACAGAAATAGGTTAGTGTCTCATTTTATGCCACAGCACAACAGAAAAAGTACTTTCCCAAGATATGGGACAGTCCGTTCCGATTCCTACCTCTGCCCAAGTGGACTCGGCGCATAACTCCCACCTCCCAGCACAGTGGGACAGTCTTGTTGGAGGCATATTCTCAGCACCCCTGAACGTTGTCAAAGCTTCCAAAAAGGCTCTGAGAGTCACTGCCTCTGAACAGGTAAGATTATGCAGCACAAGAGGAGGGGAGAAGAAACCTGCTTTATGGCCATTTCACATTAAACAGCAAAATAAATACCATTAGGGGTCTTGCAGCAAGGAACAAAACTTAGATCCCCTCCCCAGCCCAATCACTAAGACACAGTCATGTTCATATTCGCTGTTGAGCCTAATTAACCTCTAATTATGGCATGCACATGCAGCCCCAGCAGGAGGGAGGGAGTCTGCAATGCATGGCCCCGAAGGTGCGCAACCTGAGCTTGGCTCCTGCCAGTCCCAGGAGTTCAGGGGGAGGGCAGAGGCTCCACCACCCAGTCTGAGAGGTCCCCAAGCAGGGACAAAAGCTGACCTTGGGGGACGCAGGGAACTTAGAATCTGAAAACACTGATGCATATGGTGCAAAGTGGGGTGTGAGACTTTCCGCTTCGGACTCTCCCACTGGAGGTCTGCACATCTTCCCCTGCCTCCCAGGGGGAGCAACCCCAGACCAGGAAACCAACAGCCTGTGGGTTCAGAGAGGAAGGGAGGAGGCTGACATGTCATTGCCCAGATCAGCTGGAGCACCCAGCGCAGGTACACAACAATGACTTCACGACTTTTGGGGTGGGGAGGAAGAATCCCGCACCGCTTCCTGCCGGGCACTACAAGTCTCTTCTTCACTGAGACCTGAACTCCTGCACGAGGGAAATGCAGCTCCAAGGCACGTACCCCACACCTGCGTGCCAGGATCAACAGGCCGTGTTCGGGTACTACCAGAAAAAAACACAGAACATGAGCGTAGATCACGAGCCTGCTGTACCCCTGCAGAGGCACTTCTCCCACCCTGTGGTCAGCCAGGATTTCAATTCCCCAAGCACAAGTGAACCCTTGGACTTTACCACTAAAACATGCACATGCACCCAAGAGCACCTTCTTGCTGCAACAAACCCACATATATGGTCAGCTGTGCATACAAGCCACATGTCTCGGTATACTATTAACACGGATGGGAAACAAGATGCAATACTATAACGTGCAAGCGCCAGATCTGTATACAGTTCTTTACGACAGGTGAAGCATTAAAAAAAAAAAGCTGTCTAAAGGTAAAATAAATAACAACAAAAGTGCCATCAAGGATGGGTACGCAGCTTTACAGCATTTACAGATAAAACCGAGTCCTAATGACAAATGGAAAGAACACACACGATGCAACTTGCAACCCATTTCATCTTCTTTGCAAATTGCATGTGCCTCCATACACATTGCAGAAACTCCGATGCGCTTGGGACATATTAGATTTCCCCATGAATAAAAGTAAAAAGTTCATAAAGTGTTCTGCATGTTAAAGTGTGGATTCTGTACACATTTTTCACTCTAAAACTAGGTCAAAATCTCAGTCTGTGTAAACACAATTCTCCTGGCTCATTGACTTTAATGACACTGATGGATCTTAGTTCCCTGATTTGGTTTTTCCCCTTTCTGAAACACAAAAAAGCAATTTTATGGAAGGAAGCACAGATTACATTTTTTGCCATTCTCTTCATTTCTTTGCTTTTAAATGTAGTAAAAATTTATCTTTCCTCATTAAAGCTTTCAATGATAATTCTTCCTAACATAAACTTGCTGGTCAGTGCCTTTCAAGCTCCTTAAAACCCTTTTTATCATACTGACAACATTTATAATGCTTACCTCCCAAAGACTACTCCACAAAGGAGCACAATGTCTAACTGTGCAAAGACAGTAACTGATCCTGCCACCAAAGAGAGTAACTGACTCTTTCGCTTTGTTTTACAGAAAGCAAAAGATTTCCCTCTTCATTCTGGTAAGATTTTTGTACACAATTAAAAAAAAAAAAATCCTGTTAGGTTTTGAGGCATATTTGAACTACCAAGTTGTCCCTAAATGAAAACAACTGTAACCAGCAGAGCTTTCTGCAGCCACTGCTGTGCCGTGCAGCTCCCGGGGTGTCAGAGCTGCTGAGTGAGAGCTACACATGCAACCAGAAGAAAAAAAAGACCTAAGAGAGTAAAGACATAAAAACAATTTTAAAGAACAGTACATCATTTGGAGAAAACACTTTCTTCTTACTTAACAAATTCCAACACCGTTATCTACAAAAGCATAACCAACAGTGAGGTAGACTTTTGATAGAAAGAAAATCCACTTCATGCGAGCTGTTTATAGCCACCTGCACACAACCAGACAATGAAAAGGAGGCAGAGCTATTAAGTGAGAGTCATTTAAAAGAAGACAGCTTTTTCTACCTGGTTTGGATGCCCTTCTTCGAATCCTCATTTTAGGTAAGGAAGGCCAAGAGTAATTAAAAGGTGAATCAGAGTCTGAGTCCATTTTTGTGCTAAATAAACAGAAAGTCGATTCCCAAAGTTGCACTTTGTTGTTCTCAATAGCAAGTCAAGTCTAAGAGTGATGTAAAATAAAGGAATGGACAAAGAAGGATCAAATTGCCCACTAAACACAGGGGAGGGAGAAGCTGTAAATGTTTGCTCTCTTCAGGCGTCCAGGCATGTAGACAGCTCAGGCTGCAAATATTAAGGCAGAAGCAAGGAGGTTAAAGTATGAGAGCTTCGAGTGGAGCTGTTGCATCGTGGTCCAAAGCTATTTGAAAGGTCACTGTGTGCCAATGAATCATTAACTCACCTTTCCATTTTGATGTAAATGAAAACAATAGGAGCCAAGTAAGGAATGAGAAAATACTTCTCAAAAGTAAACAAACTATTGCAGGCTTTTTCAAAGCTTTGTTTCCATGTTAAAAGTGGGGTTTACAAGGACTCTCAAATTAAGGACAGGCAAAATGCTGGAATTAAAGAAGCCAAAGAGTGACAGTAAGCTAAGAGCATTAATCAGTCTTCTGGACCCTATATTACTGCAGAGCAATACCCCTCCTCTCAGCATTTACAACTTTGGCAGACCTTGGAATGTTGCAGCTGGAAAAGCAGTGATAACCTACTTAAAATCCGTCGCTCCCATCTTTCTAGCCTAAATGAGCTTAAAGCTTAAGTGTTATAAAGCAAGATTACACTGTCATTAGAGGAGCTCTCCTTCCAATAATAGTTAGTCTGAATAGTATTTTCTCCTTCACACAGTCACCAAGTTAGACAGTGAATCGTAAGGATTTTGTAAAGCTGGCACCCTTACAGCTCTGGTCTAACCTCACAGCAATGCACAATACAGCTAGTGACTAATTTACAACAAATCCTCCATTCTTATACAGTCTCCCTGAACAACTCGTAGGCAATTAGTATTCAGTAGGAACTCATTATCCCTTCCCCCAACATCTTTACACTACAGAAACTACATTTTTTTTAAACACACTCAAATGTGGCTATACAAGAGCTAATACAAAAATAACATGTCCACCGTTTCTTAACCAACTCCACCAAACATTTGTTTTTGTTACCCCACAATGTATGTGTTTTTGTATTCCACATAAAGGAGGAGAGGGAATGTGGATCAGCTTAAATGTCAGTTTTTGGAAGATGATGACAAGCTTGTTAACATTCCTTACTTCACTTCAATTATTTTTCAGGCTGCTGAGGTCGGCAGCGCTACTTCTGTATTATGTTTCAAGTGATTCCTCAATCCACATTTCAGTCTGAGATAACAATGTATTTGTTGAAAGAAAATAATGTAATTCAAATGCAAATTTAATTCAAAACCCATTAGAAAAATATCTATCAGGTTTTCAGGGATAAAGTAATTATTATACAAGCACTTCATAAAGTGCACAAATTACATAAAACACAGTTGAAACACATCATTGTTCTGCCCTTCCCTTAACTGAAGTTCTGCCAGCTTTGTTAGGCCTGAAAAGAATAATTCGCCCCAGATGCTGGAAGCCTTAGACTTTCACTTTAAATATTAGACACTCCCATAGACTTTGTTTGATTTATATATATAATTAACAGCCCCAGGGAATTACAACAGACAATGGATGACTGAAAATACAGAGAGGATATAAATCCATGCTTTAAGCATCCACTTCAAAATACCTTCACTCCCTGGAATGTCAGGTTCAAATTGCACTGATAAATCCCCTGGGCATACGGGAATGCAGGCGTTGACGTACACCTTCCCACCTGCACACCATCCAGGGCACTTGCCTGTCTCCCATCGTGGCCACGGTTTGAAAGAAAAGGAAAGGACAGAGCATATTTGTTGGATAACTTGCTTGCTTAGGAAACGTCTTCCCAACTGCTCCAACACAAAAGATTTCCTCTTTATGCAGCAATTTTCCCTACCCAAGTGTGCTCTCTCACTCAGCGGATGTATTTAACACCAACCACCATAAAGTCTTAATTTCAGATGTATACAAAAGGCAGCACTCCATGGGCGAACAGTAATTTACATTTAGAGCGAGCTGTTTTACACTGGCTTTAAAATTTCTCACCTTTTGATTTTAGCAATTATTCCTTCGTTCTACTTTATGAGAAATGGTAAATTTTGCTTATTTCTGTAAGATCTCCATTTGTGCATCTTTTCCATAAATTGACCGAATCTGGCTTTTTTCACTTATACATTCAACTAAAATACACTTACTCACTCCCATTGGTCTTCCTGGACTTCTGTTTAGTCCAGGGAGGAATAACTAGAACCGAACAAAACACTCACAATGCGGAAATGCAGCCAATGTATTTAATGGCATTAAAATACTTTACATGCCGAGACATTTACTGTCCTGAATGACCTCTGTACACTGCATAAATGTTTTCACTGACTGCTCAGTTATTGCCTGCTCCCTCCCTTAAACTAGCAGCTTTCATTTAGACCTTCTAATACAAATGAGTAATTAAGGATTGTTAAATAATTTTTCAACAGCAGCCCTATTACATAACACTTGGAGAATCCAGCTACTAAATTTCTGCTGTGACAAAAACCTGATCATGTACTCCTACAATTTAGCCTCTGCTTCTTGGCCAAGTTCTTAGGCTTTTCACCCGCTTGCTGCAATCTCCCCTTGAATAGGATCTTGCACGGGAATTTGTCAATGGCAGTCTGAAAGCGCAGATAAATTATTAACCTTAACCCCTATTTCTGAAGGGTTAATTGAATATCACTCACTTTATTTGCTGTGTTCGGGCCTTGTGAAAGATTATTTTTTTCTAGTTTGTAAAACTCCTTTATGCAGCCATGAAAGACCTCATGCTGTTTTTTGCCACAAAGAAGGGCTTTGCCTTAAAGTCTTTGGCTAAAAATATTTTTCTTCCCCATTCTTGCACTTTGTAGGATGATCCAACGCACTTTTCACCTGCCACTCTTTGTTTCCAAAGTGGGGCATTTGCATGCAGCTGGCACAGAGATCTGGCAGCTCATGAGATAAAAGGTGCTTTCTAGCTGAAAAATATTAACCTTACTCTCCACTGAAAAATTGTTTTCAATTATGTATAACAAGGTATAGATGTGAAGATAAAGAACAAATGGGGGTTTTGTGTGCATTACCTAAGGCTAATGCTTTTGATAAATAATGTAATGCCTTAAATTCTTTCACCCAGTGCTTGCCAAAACACATCCGTATGATATGTTTTTGAGAGATATTACAGTCTATTGTCTATTGTCTGACTATTCCCGTGGCTCGTGGCAAGATGGAAGGAAGCAGAGGAATGTCACTAGCATCCGCAGTCTCTGTGGAATGGCACTGTCACCTCCCCAGCACAGCCCCGCGGCACTGAGCGGGTGGGCTCCTTCTCCCCAAACACCTCTAAACCATGGGCTGGCAGCTTGCTCTCTCAGGCAGACCAGGAGACAACCCCTCTGGGTCCAGTGCCCCTGTACTGGGTTGTATCGGCAAGGTTTGGGGAGGGGGGGGGGGGGTTGGTTACAGGGGTGGCTTCTGTGAGAAGCTGCTGGAAGGTTCCCCCATGTCCGACAGAGCCAATGCCAGCCGGCTCTAAGACAGACCTGCCGCCAGACAAGGCTGAGCCCATCAGCGATAGTGGTAGGGCCTCTGGGATCACATATTTAAGAAAGGGAAAAAAACTGCTGCACAGCAGCAGCTGGGAGAGAGGAGTGAGGATATGTGAGAGAAACAGCCCTGCAGACACCCAGGTCAGTGAAGAAGGAGGGGAGGAGATGCTCCAGGCACCAGAGCAGAGATTCCCCTGCAGCCCGTGGGGAAGACCATGGTGAGGCAGGCTGTCCACCTGCAGCCCAGGGAGGTCCACGGTGGAGCAGATCTCCACCTGCAGCCCAGGGAGGACCCCACGCTGGAGCAGGTGGGTTCCCGAAGGAGGCTGTGACCCCGTGGGAAGCCTGTGCTGGAGCAGGCTCCTGGCAGGACCTGTGGATCTGTGGAGAGAGGAGCCCACACTGGAGCAGGTTTTCTGGCAGGACCTGTGACCCCGTGGGGGACCCACGCTGGAGCAGTTCGTGAAGAACTGCAGCCCGTAGGAAGGACCCACATTGGAGAAGTTCATGGAGGACTGTCTCCTGTGGGAAGGACCCCACGCTGGAGCAGGGGAAGAGTGTGATGAGTCCTGCCCCAGAGGAGGATGAACTGGCAGAGATAACGTGTGATGAACTGACCATAAACCCCATTCCCTGTCCCCCTGTGCCGCTCGGGGTGGTAGGTAGAGAATCCGGGAGTGAAGTTGTGCCCGGAAAGAAGGGAGGGTTGGAGGGAAGGTGTTCTGAGATTTGGGTTTATTTCTCATTACCCTACTCTGGTTGATCGGTAATAAATTGAGTTAATTTTCCCCAAGTTGAGTCTGTTTTGCCCATGACGGTAATTGGCAAGTGATCTCTCCTGTCCTTATCTCAACCCACAGGCCCTTTGTTATATTTTCTCTCCCCTACCCAGCTGCGGGGGTGGGGAGTGATAGAACAGCTTTGGTAGGCAGCTGGCGTTCAGCCAGGGTCAACCCACCACAGCTCCCTCCCCAGATGGAGAAGGGATGTACATGGGAGGGAAAGCAGGGCTACCGACTCCAGAAACAGGGCTGGAGAGGGTCACTGTTGGACACAGGTGAGAGAAGAGCTGCCTGAACAATGGCTCTTTCAAAAATTCCTTGCCCAGTTTGCTCTGGGCAGAGTCTGACCTGAAATAAGAGATGAAGTTCATTCCTTCCAGCTTGGTTCTGCCTCAGGACCAGCAGAGCCTGCAATCATTTCCCAAAGCTGCAGAGAAGGCTCTGACAAGGAAAGATGGTGTAGAAAGGGCTAGGTGATCTTCTCCACCAGCATCTGTGACCCACAGGCACACGTGGCTTTCCCACCTTCTTCACTCCATTGTTTTTACTAATTAGAGCATATCTTCCCATAGAGAGGATCAGCACAGACAAAAATCTGATCTTTGTACACAGAAAAAATACCTGCATTACCCTATATTAGACTTAACAACTGTGTTGAAAACTCAGCAAATGTGAATTAAAGGCAATTAAAAGCAAAATGCTACCAACCAGATCCCAGATACCAAGTACCCACCAACTCTTAACACTTTCCACCTGCCCACAATGATGACATGATGGCTGTGCATACTGTTGTCAGCAACAGCCTCACAGGTCTCATAGGATAACTTGTCACACACATTATTTTTACTACTTCTCTACCAAAGATCTGGGTCTTTCTTAGGAAAGTTTATACTGGAATAGTCAGAAAAACTTTGCCACATCACTATTCTCCCACTCTCCCTTCCCCAAATCATTGATGAACCAATCATTGAAAAACACAGAACCAAGCCCAGATCCTTAAGATCTTGGTCGATGACCTCCCACCTTGTTTTTATGATCTTCCTTATTGCTAAATTTCTGATGGGTCATTCACGCATTCAGTTTAGGGAACTGGCTCATTTATTTCCATATTTTGTGAACAGAGGCCTCCCACAAGTAACACAGCAGTTTGGGATTTAAACTGTTCAGCAGTGGATCCCAAAAGGTCCAGGCAGGCCATCATCACTGCCCGACGTACGACAGTGTTTGGTGGATTCCATCTCTCTCACTAGTGCTCTGCGGCAGGCTCCCCATCCCACATCACCCCCAGGAGGACAGGGCTAGGAAGGGCAAGGAGCAGGGCAGGGGAAGGAGGAACAGAGAGTTTCTTGCACTGCACACTTTCCATTCCAAATACACCTGCTGTCCACCATTTCAACCCTAACGAAGCCACAGATTTCAACAGGATGAAAGATAATTAGTGCTCAGCATCACAGACCCTCTTCCTCCCACTACCAGTTTAAAGTGGCAGATTCTGCTCTCCCAGAAAAGCTTAGTCCTGGGTAAATTCAGGTGTCAAACCTAGGCCCATTCTGACATGAGATTAAATGGCCCTGACCCCCCCAGACCCCAAAACTCCCACTCGCACCTCCCCTCATGCAGGTGTTCTCCACTCTTCCATTAAACAGCTGATGATGGAACCCACCCACACTAGAGACCCCTTTTCTGTAACAAGTGTCTCCTATAGATGCTGTGTAGACAGATACCAGAAATATTAATGAAAAGTACAAAAGAACAATACAGTACTATAAATTTGGGTCAATTTTTCATTGACTTATTTGTGCAGTTTTTTGGACACTAGCCTGGAAATGAACACAGAACAGCTGCTGCCTTCACAGACACACTACTGAGAGCAGCAGGCCACCCTACCCATCTCCAAAAACGCTGTGCTACAGGCCCCCAAGTTTACTGAAACAGTGCACAGTGATGGCAGGCTGCAAGAGAAGCAGAATCAGTTTGTGTGCACCAGTTTCTGGATTGCTTTAAACTAGACTGCCAGTCCAAGAGTTTTTATGCTCCACTGCATTTACCGCCTCATGGATATATCCTTTTACCAACCCCAGACAGGGCACATGGAATCATGGTGCTGCTGCAAACCACCCAGACTGAGAGGTGACTGTGCTGTCTGAATTTATGCCTAACTCCTCACTATTCCCCTGCAGGTATATTCCTAATTACAATGTGAATTACAAAATTAATATTTAATGCTGTCCTTTTAATGTTTTCTTTGAAACCAGGGTGACAACTCCAGTTAGAACAGCTATAATGAGAATAACACTTTCATGCTAAAAATACCATGTTCATGACAGTCAATGAATGAGGCATTATCCTTCAAAGAGCTATTAGCAATACTTACCTCTTTTGAAAAGCAACTGTTTCTAAGTGCTGGTACTTAAATCTTGCTTCTCTGATAATCTAAAAAAGCAATGCACCTTTCAAAATTTAAGAGAAACAGATTTGCATGAACTATACTAGTACTGCAACTTGGAGGACACCCATAAGACTGGGATGAAGAAGGGCTCAGAGTTTTTACAAAATTGAGGCAAAAACACGACCTCTGCCCAATCCTGACTCAATGTAGGTCCAAAGAGCCGGTGAGCATACACAGTGCATTATCTCAGGCTTTGTCCCAAACTCTTCATGTTGTCCAGTTCACTGTCCTGCTGTCAGGATTTCACAGCATTCCTCTGACTCAGACCTTTCTGATGTCTGGTTCATGACTGATTGCAGACTTGTATTTTTTTTCCTTTTTTCACCACACCATTCACCTGATGTGGTTTAGGATAACAAGCTCAATTTAGGATAACAAACCCATTAATACTACTTTCACGTGACAGCGGTCGGTATGCCCTGACTCTTGAAACAACCACCAAGTACTTCCAACAAAGTACATAAAGAGATAATTTGCCTAAATGCTCTCCTCGTCCAGTATCTATTCACATCAAAAGACTAGCTGGAATATGCTGTACAAATGCAGACAGGAAGCTCATTGCTTTTTGTCCCGCACCCTGATGAAAAGCTCCCTTGAGTTTATTTGCAAAAGCTTGAGAACTAAGGGCTAGAGTCAATAAAAATCTCTTCCTGGGTTCAGCTCCGTGGAGGCCTGCGCGAGCCCCGGCAACACGGAGAGCGTACATGGCCTCACATGAAAGCTAACCCAAGTTTGACTTGGGCCTCGCTTCTACTGAAGTTTCGCCAATGACTTGGTTGTTGAGTCTACACTTACACTGGCAGCCTGCACGGCCAAAAAGTTCACCAAAGACCCATCTCGTTAAAAAAATCCATTTTTCCATGTTCCAGGGAAGACTTCAAGGGAAGGACTGCCTCTCAAGGAGGAAGAAAGCTGAGAAATGTGTTCATGTGTGCACTTGCAAGACTATGACTGTTTTCTTCACAATGTATTTCTGGATTATATTTCACATTTAAAGAGTAACTTGACATCAGATATATCCCAGATTGTTTATTTATGTTAGTGTGAAATGAGACCAGCCAGAAGACAGCCAAAAGAGCTTATTTAAACATCAGGGGAAAAAAGCCTCTTTTGAAGGATTACTTTGTTGAGCAAATTTGTTTTGGATTTTAGGCAGAGGAGGAGGAGAAGTTCTGGGAAGCCAGACAGCACATGTTTGTAACTTGTTCATTTTTCTTTCTGTCTTCCTTTTGAGGTTAACTTGAATTATAATGTCTCAGAAAATCAAGAGTGGAGGAAACTCCAAGAAACAAGAACAAGCTTGTTTTAGTGCTTAATGCTGCTTCTTCCAGATTTGTCCATTGGTTTTTAATTAAGCTCAGTACAGACTCACATCCCAGGAAGACTTTACTTCCTACATCTTCTGTAGCTCTCAACTGTTCTGCAGTCTTCAATATTTAGCTGTTTATAGACAGTCCAAACAAATGAGAATATGTTTTATCTACTGAAATAAACTACTGACATGTTTAAATGTTGTTTAAAGGTTGTTTCTGGCGGAACTCTGACAGATCAACCCAAAGTTAAGTCTCTCTTCTGCAAGGTGCAAGGAACCATGTAAAGGTTTTGCAAAAGTAGAAGCAGCAATATAAAGATCTCTGAAAGCTGCAGTAAAAAAGGGCAGAGTGCAATTGCCACAGTCATTAGCTGCAGCAATAACACTGCAGTTTTCTTCAACTATTATTTTTCTCTGCAATTTTCAGACCACCTACCTTTCAACTAAAAATGAGGTTTTAAAAAAGCCTCCTTTACCACAAACTGACCTTTCAGAACTTCTTCGGCACAACCAGTCTGAATATTTGCACATCTCCCATCACCCAAGTATTGCAGTGCCTCTTTCTCACCTCACTCTCTATGGTGTTCCTTGTTTCAGGTGAAAAACTGAGACACAGGGAAAAGATAAGTGACATGCCCAAGGTCCTACTGTAAATCTGTTAAGGAGAGACACTGAAGCCAAGGTCTGCAGCTCCTGGACTAGAAATGCTACGGCTGCATCACCCAACCTCTCTTAACGCATACATAAGCAAAAGGTAGGATTGAAAGCTGCCAGGAAAAGATAAAAATGACCACAAACAGAAGAGATCTGAATAGTCTTAATCACCAGACTCTTGTAACTGTCTCAAATAGGCAACACTTAACATGTAACTTTCACTTTTATGTATCAATAACCATTACATTGTTTCCTGTAGTTCCAGTGTCAAAACAGGCACACCTTGACTCAAAACACTTCCAAATGCAAACATGCTGCCCACCAAAAACCAAAAGCAAATGAACACTAAAAAAGGAGCGAAAGATGTGACTGCAATAAGTAGAAAAATTAATCATTTTACAGACCTAACAAAAACTGCGCAAAGGCAGGACTCCAGACAGAAGGACAGTGCTATTTTCTATCTTAAAACAACCCACCTTTTTAAGTTTTACCAACCAAGAACAAAACAGAAACACTGAAACCAGATTTTTCTGCAGATTACAGTGCAGCCCTACTGGTTTACACAGAGAAGAAGATCATTATGTTCTGTTCCTTAAACTGATCTATGGTTAAACAGGGACTTCTGTGGAACCATGAAAATCAAAGGGCAGACTCTACTAAAAATGTTTTGTAGCTGCCTGGTCACATACAGTGAACTGCCAAAAATTTGGCATCAGTATTTTTATCTCTTGAAGTGCAAAACGTGGCTTGCAGAACTTTTTCACCGCCAGCAGAGCAAACAGAATAGATGAGACAGACACCACTAGCTCATTGGCACTGTAACTAGGAGAGCAGGGAAAATATTTTGAAAAATTAACATCATCCTGCCTTCCTGAAGTTTAGGGAAAAAAAAAAAGCTATATTTCCTTGGAAGAAAAACTGGGGGTTAGATTTTTCTTATTGGAAAAAAGAAACTTTTGCAGCTGTATAAATGGCCTTGTGAACATCCTCTTTCCAAACCAGCTATGCAAAACAGGAAGGATTTATAAATGTTTAAAAACACATGCCCAGCTAACACTGTCACATGCCCAGCAGTAACAGCATTCAGCTGTCACCTCCTAAACCCCCTCCCAAAACATACAGCGTTGCAGACTCTGAGGATGACAATGCCTGGCAATAATACATATCCTTAATATTGAAAGGAAAAAAAAGTCTTTTTTTTTGTTGCTTTCCATTTTGTTTCTTTCATTCACTCTCCCCAACTGGATACTGTTTTTGCCTCTCAATCTTTCCAGTGTGTTTTGTTTCAGTGAAAATAAAAGTATTTTCTTCCCCCCTCCCCCGCCCCCAACCACAAAACAGATCTCTAACAATTTCCAGGGGAAACAGAGAGAAGGGGAAGAAGAGTGGCAGGTGTGACTAGCACTGAACTCAAGAGTCTCCATATAATCCCCTATTCAGCCTGGTCTAACATCCTGTTGTGCCCCACAGTTTACTTCTATTCCTTCAATTCTTGAATATGGCAAATGCAAGAACTATCATCTGTAGTTTATGTGGCTTCTTATCGGGCCACCCCCACCCTGACACTCACAGCAGTGGGACCCCAGGGGCTCTCCAGAGCAATCCTGGAGGACAAGAAGCCTCTTGAGAAAAAAATTGAACTGAATTCTTAAAACTGAACTACAAGACTCAAACAGTGCCTAAAGGAACCAGGTCCCAGCCCAAAGATGAAGACAACAGGGAGCAAGGACAGCTGGTACCCTCTTAGCATCCAACTGACTGTTGCGAGCATCCCTGCAAAGGTACTCCCAAAACTCTGTTGGGTATGGGGAAAGAGCCAAAATAGTCAATATGCTTGAAAGGGCAGGCTGGGGAATAAAACAGAGAGCAGCAACAGCAGAGCCCTTCTAGGAGCCAACGCTTCTTCAAAGGTCCCTTCCAACGCAAACCATTCCATGATGAGACTGATTTTTGGTAAAGGTGTCTAAAAGCAAGAACCGCATGGAAAAAGAAGCGAGATGTGGAAGTGGGGCAGTTTGTACCCATTCAAAGAGTACTCACATTCTCGCGCTTAGAAGTCCTCTTTGATTTACGCATCCAACTTCCTAGTGAGATTCCAGAGTTTGCTCGTTTCTATTCATTCTTCTTCACTCAACCCCCCCTTAGCTGTTTTCCCTCTTGCTCTCCCCCACTGACAACCATTTCCATTTCTCTCCTTATTCCCCACTGTGTGCTTTTCCTGCCAAAAACATCACTGTTTAACAACATTCCCAAGCAAACAATTTTTTGAAAGTAATTTAAAAGAATCCATGGTAATAAAACTACAATAGTAAGCAATATGGTTATACGAGTCAGGTTAGAACATACGTGGATTTCTACGTTAAAATAAACCAACAAAACCAGCTTAAGTCAACTTATAAATTTCTGGTTGTCACCAAACTCTATTTCCATCCTTCCACTTCCCTCCCCACTTCCACCTTTTATTGCACGCCTGATAGCCCACTCACTCCCCAGCCTGCACTTCAGCCCCATCAGATCTCACATGCAGTGCTGACTGGAAGCCCTCCAGGCCCTGCTGAGGTCAATGGCAAAATCCCATCCGATGTCTATGTTATGAGCGTTTCAGCCAGCTTGCGTATGTAACTGAGAGATGGGTAAGGAGAGCCCATGGTGCAGCCGGCAGTGAGTCCATGCTCCAGTCCATACGTAGGGCAACCAAATTCTCAGTTACGGTGTCGTACTTCTAATACAAGCAGACCCGATTTCGCTGCAGCTTCTCCACAAACAAGTCAACTTCTTAAATGTACTACAAGGTAATTAGAATTTAGGGAAGAGCAAGTGAGTTGGGTTTTTTTCAGGTAAGAGGTACAACAGGGAATTTTTCTTAGTTTAAGAAGAGCCGAGCCTGTGCTTAGGACAAAAAGTATTTATATACACTTGTATATGTACAGATATATGTATTCCTACACATTTATATCAATATTTATAATTTTACTTTATACATACATAAGATGCCTACGAAAATACATTCAAATAAAATTTTAAGCACCTAAATCTTGTTCGAAGTTGTATGCAAATTCACCATTTTTTTTTCACCCAAAAGCTCCTCTAAGAATATACACTCTGCCACTCCTACCAGTATGAACCATGGCCAAAGTCGCTTGCTTGCTCCCTGCACAGGACTCAGGATCTGCTGCAGCTGCCCATCCAAGCATCCTAGAGGAGACTGAGCTGGTCTGAAGCCAGAGCGCCTGGCTCCTATTCCAGCTGTGACAACCAGTGCTGTGCAAATGATGCCTTAGAAGGAAAAGGCATTTCAGAGGTCAGAAAAAGAAATATCAGCTATAATTTCAGGGTGGAGAACTTCCATTCTGTCAGCTTTTAAGCTACCTTATGTTCCCTCCAGATGGTATAACTGGAGCAGAGACTGCAGCAGATGTGGCTTCAGATCAGCAAACCATAATCACTCCCCAATGGCTCCACACCCTCCTACGCTGAGATACAGTCCAATACTTCAGTCTTGCTTGACAAAACAGATTTGATCATACAGGCACTAACATCTCATGTAAATGCACTGCATTTTTGAGCAAGGCAAGGACTGCTACACTATCCTATGCTCAAAAGCACTAAAGTCAGGATAGCTATGAATACCAGTATTTTTGCTACTACTCCCAATTCCCTTATGCAGCTCCCATACTCCTTGGATGGGAGAGCGAGACAAACATGATTAAATGGTTGAAGTACAGGCATTTGGCATAACAATGACTAGAAAAATAGATAACTAGATGATGATTTTAATGAGAGATTATTAAAATCATCTGCCAGCTTCTTATCTTACAACTGTGTCTCTGAGTTTACATCAGCTCATTTCCCTCTAAAATATACTGCCCCCATTCATGCACATATATCCTCTCCCTTTCCACACACACAGAGTGACTCTTCATTTTGCAGCCAACAAAGTTTGCATATGGGTTGTCTGAATGCCACCATCTGGGCTGCTCTTTCTGAGCTCATCGCTGGACCACAGGCAAGTGATGCCAGCCTGGAGCTCTCTGCCTGGCACAGCAGCTCCCACTGGCAGAGCTTAGTTACTCATTGTCTTTTTTTCCGCCTAGCTGTGCTTTGCCTGAGCCCATGTTTGCACGTTGTTCTTGGAGCTTTCCCCAAACTTAAAATACTCACCTTTCCATTTGAGTTTCAGTCTCTAAATGTACTGTCTAGTGCAACCCGTTATATTGTCCTAACAGCCCCACAACTCACTCACCGCTGCGGCATCTAAACATTTCTACATGCTTCATTTCATCTTCAGTCACATATATTGGCTCTATTAGAAATTGTTTTCAAGAATGTTGTTCCTACAACAGTTAACATACTACTGAAAAATCCTAGGGTATCATGATACTGTTGGATACACCACCTATCTATATGAGAGACGCTTTGAAAGAGGTTCCCTCTCTGACATAGATATAATTTACTGATCTTCTGCCAAGCTAGGCTGCAATGTCAATGACCTTCACCTCTTTTAAAGAAACTACCTTGTGTGTATTTGTCATCACAGTGTATCTCAATGGCTTTGGGGAAGTCAAAATGATTAATTATTTCTTACCTATGCTCAACAGGACATGATCTTCATTTTCTTTAGCAGGAACCACAGAGCCCCGGAAAGGCTAGAAACAGAAAATTTGAGCTATATCTTTGAAGACAAATAGTTGCATTTGTGCTTAGTTACAAGCTGTGCTATAGGCTTTCAGAATTCAATTCAAACACTATCAAGCAGCAGTCACTTAATTTTAGCCATTTTAATAAATGCAACAGATACGGCATGCCACTCAGGCTCCAAGATATGCACGTGAACCCTATGGACTCAAACTCTAAACACAATCAAAGAAGTGACAAAACCATATCTCACTTTTCATGCAAACTCCAGTTTTCAGCCTGCTCTTCTCTTACAAAGTTTAACTGTGCCCTGACTAGTCAATATGCAGTGTTTTGAAGGAAAGAGCAATGTATGTAAGATGCCTCCTTCTCTAAAGCCTGAGCTGTTCACACCTGTAGAAATATCAAAGGTCAGTTCATTCTTTATATAGTCAACTACAGTCTTTCTGCTAGATCAAAACAAGAGACAGTCAATGTGGTACCAGAACCCTTTTCCCCCAGCAAGACTCATGAGCTGCAACACTCTGCCCCAACCTACATTTTCAACATAGACTCCAAAATGCATGTATATTGCAGAGATATAATTCTGAGATGACATAGATTACAATAGCAACATGTGAATCTGAAACAAATGGTCAATCTTCTGCACAGCTGGCAATTAAAAAAAAACCAAAACTAAAGAGGTCATCACTTTTATAATAATGACCTAACAAAAGTGGCAGTCCAACAACATTCCACTAAATTTGAATGTTATTTTAAAAAAATTAAAAAAAAAAATCAAAGAGTCCTTGGCTATTGAGAAGATACCACCTTTACCAGATTTGCCAGATTTTACCAGGTTTTGTTTCTCTCAACCTAAATCATTATTTTAGCTTCATACCCAGCTGAGCTAATAATCAAGCTCCTCCTTTAAAAGGTGATAAAAAAAACACTGAGACAGATTTTCTGGTTTTATAAACAGATACATACAAATAAATAGCAGAATATAAGACTAGAGATCAAATAGAACTGACTATCCGTAATGGGACTTCTCACGAATATTGGTCCCTCCCAAAAGCTGTCAGATACCTCCATGTAGAAGACAACGGGAACTGCCTTATTTTTCACATCAAGCATTTTTCCCAGTTATGGACTCAGTTACCCACAAGGTCTCTCTCAGAGACCAACTCCTCAGATGTAATGAATCATGCCATCTCAAGGATGAAGCTTGTGCGAGACAGGTTGTGCTCCCCCCAAACTGGCAGCTGAGCTGCAAGCTCCCTGAAGGCACTAAGGTTCACCACAAACACAGGAGCTTTCTGGTTCAAAAGCAGAGCTTGCTTCTCCAATCCAGCTTTCCAGCCCACAACCACATAACACGTTCCGTCAAATAATAATCATCTATACACATAACTATATCCCCCAGGATAGGAACAGGCAGGAAATGTTGTCTGGCGGGCATTAATCACCTTATTTACTTGTTAGCTCTAGGAGGGACTCAGATAGCCAAGCATAGGTTGCTGCTTCTCAACCTAAATGAAGCTTAGCTATTTGTATAAGGAAAAATCTTTACCTTCATATCATCCTGGCACAATTCATCAGATGCCAAGTTCACAGGACCTGTAAAAGCAAAGATTCCTGCCTTTAATAACAAGCAAATTCAGTTTGGGTCTGCTTTGGTTTCTGCTGCTGGTCTCTCTCCTTTTTTCGAACAGGAGGGGGGACACACAAGGAGCGGGCAAGCAGGCAGACAAACCAGAACAATGGACACGGGCAGCCCATGCATCTCCCCACAGCAGCGTTCCCGTGGGCAGCGTGCGAGCTGGATGCACAACAAGTGCTATGTTATTGTCACAGTTATGTTCAGGCTAGGCAAGCACAGCCATTTGTCAGCCAGCTGCAGATTAACCCCCACATGCTCAGAAAATCCACAGTTCCAGCATCATGCCTCACACCAACTCTGCAGAGCAACTGGGCTCTGCTTTCCTTCTGCAGGGGCTTCATGCATTTTCTGAAATTAGACCTTGCATTTTCACTCCAAAAAGTGAAAAATAACTTCAATTCTGTCAGACTTTTTTTTTTTTTTTTTTTTAATGGTTTCTTCCCAGGGCTGTGGGGAAGGACACAGCACATGCAAAACAAGGACCATGCTTTGCAAGTTTTGTCCAAATGCAGCCTCAGGGACTATTGTGAAACAGCAAAGAGGAGTAATCTGGCTACAGGAATGCAAATGAACATCAGCATGACTCAAGCTTCCAGTAACTTTATTATTTAGTAAATATATCTTAAATAATAATAACTATTTAGCCAGAGTTATGGTGGTAAATATATTTCATTTTATATTAAATCTTTCAACTCAAGGTTCACATCTGTTCTCAGATACACAAATCCCCCTCCATTCTCCAGCTCCAGCAAATAGTTAAACTAAGTTACTCAGCAGCCAGTACAGGGTGCTTTGGGGGACTGCCTTGAGGAATGTGGGGTTTTGGGACCTCTGTCCTTTCTTGGCATTGCACAAAGCCTATACTCAAGTTTTTTAAAAAAGAGCTGTATCAATATATCTTTGGAAAAACAATTCAAAGACAGCTGCCTATTATCTAAATCACACAATCTTCAACAATGACAACCCTAACCCTGCAGTCTCTGTGAGATGAAGTTCTGGGACCCAATTATGGGCCCACTGCAATCAGTGCACTTGTTGTCCCTGACCTCACCAGTGTCCCCAGACACTGGCAGGAGTCAGGACTGGGTCCATGCTGATCAGTATCTCGATCATTAATTTTTAATTAATCCAGCTTCTTTAATTAACCTTCTGCAGCAGTCACATGTATACCTCCCCTTGCATCTAAGAGTGCAATCACAGAGCACAAAATCGGTAGTGTCATCAAAGCATCCCAGGCATCACCTTTCAGCTAGAAGGGACAGACTATTTCTTCTGTAGCTGTAACTGCAGAAACTTACTTTAAAAGCTTCAATGGGAAGATATTTTTTACAGTGTTGCCATGCAGTTGGCATTATTATTATTCAGTCTCACAGTTCTCAGAAATAAAAAGCTGTTTGCTCTATACCTAATATTCTGTAGAAGCACATGGTTTATCCTCCAGATAACAGTATTCAGTCAACTCATGGGCATGGAATTTCAAGGTCAGAAAAGAGAAAAAAAGCACAAACTACTGAATTAGCCAAAATACCATCTATTTCACCTTTTGTTCTGCATCCTCACTGGATAATGTATCACTCCATGTATTTGAATTTAATTAAGTTGCTATGGGAGATCCACTGCTAAGATAGTAGCATCACCTTACACTGACCCACTGCTTTCATATGATTGCATTTCACAAGAAGCAACATACTGCTATAGCAACCTCTACTCGATAACAGCTCAGGGCTTCTTACAGCATTGTGTTTTAAAGGTCTGTTGATCTTGACTTTAGGCCCACCCAGAAGTGTGTAGCTACTGCTTCTTGGAATGGCAGCAGTTTTAAAATCTAAAGGAGATCCTTTCATGACATGAATGTACCAAATTAACGTCCTGAGCTTACCAGTCACTTTGTAAAGGAGTTCACTAAATGCAACTGAGATTGTAGTAAAAATTACTCTGACAATCATTTCATACCATTTCTGCTTCTAGCAGCAACACTTTTAACTCAGTCTTGAAAAAAGTTCTTTTGGTCTCCTGAATGCTGGCAAATGGAGAGCGTAAGGCAGGCTACTAGTCACCAGTAATGATCATTCATGATTTTTCCGTATCTGGATTTGGTGGTGGTTAGCGAAAGAGGCCAAAAAAAAAAAAAAAAGTCTCATTTATAGAAATATGGTAACCAACGACACTAGCAATACCCAAGAAAGTTAAAAAACTTTGCTGCCCATCAACGTACAAACAATAGTTACAGGCTCCTCATGTCTACAGGTAGATAACACAGAGTGTAAAATGTGCAAGCTTGATTACTACAATTTGTTTGTATAGGTCCTGGATACTACCAAAACACTGCATACTTTTCTTGCTGTTGAACTGAAATGAGATTTTTTTTTTAAAAAAAAAGGCATAAAATAACTCTCATGCATAAAGGCACAAAAGCGTATAGCTTCACTGAAAACACAAATAGGTAGGTGTGCCTATGCCAACACCTATGCCAAGTATCTTTGGCATAAAAAGAGAACGAGAAGCTTTACAATCAGATCCAAAATGAGACTAGACATCCCAAACTAGTGATTCTCTCTGGGTAACCAATATCCACTAAAGTCTGTTATCTGCTTGTGCCAAGTCAGCCTGAATTAAAACTGCTTTTAGTGAAAAATATCAAAGTAATCATCACCTAGAAGTTGTATTGCCCAAGCTACTGCCACATGTAGTGCCACCAATCCAGGATATTCACTTTCCGTCCCTGAAGAGCAGCATAAAGATCAGGCTGGTCAGTGTACGGCACTCAGATGAATACCCAGAGTCAATGCATTTGCACACTGTGTCACCGACGTCAAGCACAAACCTTGTATGGTGAATTGCCACTTATACTTACAGTAACGGATGCTTAGTTTGCAACCGCTAACAACTGCTTATCATTTCTCTGCAATTTTGCCTTCCAATGGCAGAACACTTGTTGCCTGAACACTGCTGGAGAAGTTGGGTGTAAAACTCTTTTTCCAGCACTAACAATGGCAGCCTACATGTTTAAACACCAGCTACACGATAACTGTGTCCCCATTTTATCCAGTCACTTGAAGTTACTAGCTGATGCCATCTGGAACTGCAGTCCCTTTCCTCTCTCTCAGTCTGGTCCCGATCCTGTCGGCAGTTTATGCAGGTGCTCACACTTCTGCTGCCCTCAGCAGGGCTGCCTCCAGCACAGCCACTGAGCAAGACCAAGCCTCTTGCAGAAGTCACAGTCTTCAGCTTGCTGCTTCATCCAAATATACAGCGCCAGCCACATAAGCAAAGGGCCAACTGATGCAAACTTTTAATAAATTCCTAACAATCGTATGTAAACACCCAAAGTGTCATACTTCTGATGCTGAAGAATGACCTTGTCCTGTGATTTTCTTTTCAGCTCTAAGAGATGCTTGCTCCAAGGTACACAGGGATGTATTTTGGTAATGAAAAAGCGTTCCCATCAGCAAGCACAGCCCCACAACCCTTACAGAGGTAAACCGCTCACCAAAATATTGAATGTCTAATTGAAACACATGGGAATTTTGCCACATTAAGAACTCTGGGCTGGATGCCAAAACTATTCATACAAAATGCTACTCTGCTCCTATCTTCTGTAACTTGAGTTATTTGCCTTTATTGGAATTTGCAGGCTGGAGTGTTCATTCAGTTAAACACTGCCCTCTCCTGGAATCTTCTGAAATTTTGCTGGCTCTTAGAATAAAATTAGTTAAGGCATTTCCAGTCATTATAAATGCTATCATATTTTGTGAACAATTTCAGTCTGACACTGGAAAACCGATGCTCTGTAGGGAGTATCACAATTTACACAACTCTCGTAGTGTATGACTTGCCTACTCCACTGTTGCCTACTTACAGGTCTCTAATGTCATATGAAACATGTGATCTTCCTGAATAAATAAACAGTGTATGAATCTGTGCCAACTTTCCAGAGCTTTTTAAGACTGCAACATTATGGAATAAAAAACTGTACCTTCTACAGAGCTTGCTGTACTGCAGAGCATTTTTGGACCTTCCACTGTCTCAACTTGGTTTGAATTAATACTCTATAAAAAAAAAAAATCAAAATGACAGTAACTGTATTTGATGCCCATGACATTCACCTGAAAACTCAAAAACAATATCAAAGACTAGCAAACAGATGTGTTGTAAGCAATACTGAAACGATCGACAGAAATTCCACAGAGTATTTTATCGGTTACCCTCCAGAGGAAACCGATACAAATTCCTCAAGAGGGAAACTGATAAAATATTTTCAACTACAGAGACAAATTACCTCCTGCTTACCATACACAAGGAATCTAAAGGATCAGATTTAACATTCTTGCTTCATTGTTTATAAACTCCTTCTCTATGAGAAAAGCAGCACAGCAGCTTTGCACTACCGCTCTGTTCAGCAGCCTAGTTAACCTTGAAAGCATCCCTATAAGTGAGGAATTTTGACAGATAGGCAATACAAAGAGCCTAAACCAGGACTAAACACGGACTACATGGTAAACCCAGACTGGAAGGGAGAAGCCGCTCCCTCTCCACGTCCGTGGTCCCTGGCCCGAGCTGACCCCTCACTCAGACACACTCGCTGACTATATCACTCCTGTTCAAAAGGAAGACAAGGCTAAGATCCAGTCTCTTATTTTAGCAATTATGTTCAAAGATTATAAGCAAAAGGGGTGGAGGAGAAAATGTCTCCTTTTGCGTAGTTTCATCCACAACGCTGCTTGCTTCTAGTCCTTCCCTCTAATTAGGTTGCCTGTGTATTTGCCATCTACCAGAGCAGCAAACAGAGAAAAGGCATAGTAACCTGAATACGAAAGAAAACTTCAGAGATTACTCTGGGCTGAATATTGCACCCAAACTGATTTGAAAGCCATGCAGCTGTCAAGCTAGCTATATCCCCTGCCTCGGTGGGGCTACTTGCATTTTTCTCTGCTTGTCTATTGGTGCGCAAGACACTTGCCTACTCCCATACCCATCAGGCAGAAATAAGCCAATTCCTCCTAGGGAAACCACTAAATCTGTCCACCGCCAGGCAACAAAAATACTTAAATTATCGGAAATTATCTTATTCATTTTGGATTATTTGGTTTGGCCTTTCTTTTTCCTTATTACCCTGACACCACTTCACATGTGTCCATTAGTTCCTGGATTTCTTTTCCTCTCTCAGAGGATCTCTCCCCTGCACTGCCCGTGCTGCCTCCAGCAACCGAGACAGCCAAACGGATCACATCCCCGCACTGCTCAGGGCTCTGCTGGGAGTGCACGACGAACCATGCAGCCTCACCGACGGGTGCTGCTACCACCCCGGCAGTTTCTGCCCCAGGGAGGTTGCACAGAGTTCCAGCAATTCCATGCTTCTCATCATCTTCAGAAATCTGTCCTTTGTATCGCTTAGCGGAGCCACAAAAACTTTTTGAACTGCAGGGCCCCTGAAGGTTTCCAGTGAATGCATGGCTCCTGTATGGGTAACTTTAGCTTACCGACAACTTGTTTGTTTTAATTTTTCCCATTACTCTTTTAGGCTTGTAAGGAATAGTCAAGGGACTAAAAGAACCCACAGACAAGGGACTGAAGAACATACTTGAGAAAGATAGGGATTTCTTGCATGAATGCAAAAATATTTTGTGCTGCTCTCTAAGTCATCCATTTGACGCACACAAATCCAATGCTGCTTGCCACTATAACTGAGAGAAGCTCCTTCTCTTTCGTACACATCTTCTGACCCAAGCCTAACACAGCAAAGTGGTCACTTATGCAGTCTCAAGATACAATAAACTAGTTGTACAGTCTTAGTCTGCTGCAGATGAGCTGAATACTCCAGTACAGCAATAAATTCTACCTCTATTTTAAAAAGACTATGTATCATGAAATCTCTAATGCCTACTTTACGCTTTGGATCCAACTAACGGCTGCAAGTCCTTGTTTGCAACAGAAAGAAAATTAATTTCACCTTACCTTTTGGACATATCACAAAGTCTAAACATGACAGTTTGATCATCCCTCCACATACACTTCAGGATGATATCTAGTGTATAGGAAGTGAACTAAACCATGTGACCTTCCCAGTTATTCTGGCTTATTTCTGTTTTATTAAAAGTAGTGCAACACTGATACTGGGCAGAGGGTCCCCACAATGGAGGTTCTGGACTGCTGCAACCAGAGGAATGAGCAAAAGGGAAACCCACAGATGAAGGGTAGTAGGCTTTTTCCTGAAAATATCAAGTGCAGAATTTTGCAGCCTTTAAGAGTCTTTGTCCCTGAAAGCCATACAAACATCTAACATACCACACTTTCTTTTTTCATTTCAAAGACTGAAAGAAAAACAAGGATTTGATGAGTGCAAGAAAAAGCTAACTATGTAAATAACAATGCATTCTTCACTACCATCTTGGTTTTGCTATTGGGTTTACAATTGTTTCCATGGAAAAGCCACACAGAAATTGTAGGTATTCTGCAAGCTACAAACACAGAACAACTTCATATTGGAACAAATCAAAATCTTGGCAGTGTAGTTACATGAGATTATACATAAGGACTACACAATACATCACGCATTAAGTTTTTCTGTGAAACATAACACACGGGTCACGTTCAAAGTTAAAAAAACCATGCAGAATGCAATAAAGATAACTCAAGGAAAATCAGTGCACAAATAAGGAAACCTGAAGTTAAGCATGGAAAAGAAAAGCTGAATTTTAAGACCAGAAAAAGAGAAAAGCCTATTTTCAGCATGGCTTTAGTTTGCTAGTTTTATATAGTCACACAGTCTCAATCTAAAAACATAAGTGAGCACCTGCATTGCTATTAAAGAACTTGTGCTTTCGAGTGTTCTCCTCCTTACTTTACTGAAATTGAGAGATGTCCTGAAGAAAATCACAGCAGTGCTCCAGACATCTTATAGTAAAATAAGACCTACTACACCATAACTAAACTCTATAGCAAAAGTCTGCACTCTGTATTTCTGCTATAAATAATAGACTGGGGTTGGCTCTTGATAAAGGCTCCCAGGCATTACACTACTAGATGAAAGAATGGAACTAAATTAAATATTTAATTTGTTAATTAAATATGTGCAATTAAAGACAGAGATTTCAGGGAAAGATATTCTCTGTAGAGTGCACAATGATTCAAAAACAACTTGGGAGGTAAAGGAGGCTTTGATAAAGTTCTCAACACCTCTTATCCTCCAGCTTCACATGTACAATGTGCTACACTTACACAAAGTAGAAGCCCACAACAGTAATCCTGCAATTACGCTGGCCATTAATGAGACAGGCAGCTTAACTAAAAGGCTACCCAAGAAAAACAAATCCAGCCTGAAGAGTCTATAGCTGGAAATTATTGAAGAAAATCTGTGACAATGCCCCGAGCTAGATAGGTACCTACCTGGTAAAGAAGAGGTCTGTCCCAGAAGTATTTTCGGAAGAGCTTAATGTTCGACTCCAGCAAGTGCTGTGCAGCGTGGCTAAATGTCAGAGTCAGAGCTCCTGATGAATGAACAAACTGCACACAAGCACCGTCGCTGATCTCCGCTCTTGAAATGTCAGGTGAGTGACTGCCCTGGAAACTGGAACAACACGCTCTTTAAAGCGAAGCAGATGCTCCGCACACAGGTAGAACAAAAGCACAGCCGCAGTGAGCTTCCTGCTCGCCTTCGGCACGGCCCATTGGGATCCCAATGCACCCCCTGCAAAAAACGGAGGCAGAAAATCTAAAACATCCACTGAAAACACAGCTGGGCAAACAAATACTTACCAATGACTCCATTCAGGCCTAAGAACATGCAGCTACTTCTAGTCATCGGGGGGGGGGGAAAGAATGTCAGCTCTAGATGGTTACTCTCTAGTAAAATAAGCCAGAAAGAGCAAGCCATGACAACACCTATTTCTCCATATTGCTGTAAATTAGCAATAGTACCTTTTCCTGTTAATGTTGCCATATATAGCAGTAGGACATGACTGGCAGCTAGCAGGTTTGTTATCCCACGACAGTGAAAAACAGAAAGTATCTCAAGGGAATACAGCATTGTTTGGACTTTACAAACAAATGAGACATTCATAACATAATGTACCGGACCGGTGTTGTAAGTTTTTTTTTTTGCAAACTGAAGTACGGATAAGTCTCACATAAACTATACACCGCTTGGAGCCAGAACGGAAAGACACACATGCCAAAATAAAAATGTAACCCAATTCTTGCCTATTTCTATTTGCAAAGAAAAGCCAACATTGAGAAGGGGCATCTGATGCTAAACATTTGGCACCGCAAGACGCATACACATACACACCACGCAGCTCCTCAGGTCCGTACAGAGGAAACTCCAGACAGCTAAAACATGCCAGAAAGCACTTGTCCTTTAAGTCAGTGTGGCAGCTTTCCAGCAAAATAGGCTCATAGCACTGGCTTTGCTGCTGGCCCTCCCTTATTCACTCAAACCTGAGCTTTACAGGGGTCACAAAGTCTGCTGAGGTTTTGTGAAAGTCAGGTCCTATGGTTCTGTTTATAAGTAAATATTTCTCTATATATATTTCAAGGGATGTCTTTACTTGCTGGTAATGTGTTGGGATTCAGCTGTAATAGTGCTGGGAGAGGTACCTGATGGTGCAGCTGGTCTTCTGTCACTTAACTGACTATTAATTGACTTGCAAATGTAATGAAGGATGCAAATCATAAACTTCCATTAATTGTAAATACAAGTTTACCACTTAAAATGGTAATAATGGCAAAAACCAACAGAAACCAACACAAAATATGCAACTCTTGAGAAAAATGACAGTACTCCCCACATCCCTTAACTGATAGGATTTTTTCAGAGGAAGCAACAAACCGTTATACTCACTTTGTGAAGACCTCAACAAGTTTGGAGTGCCCGTTCTGTAAAGCCAAATCTAATGGTGTTGCTCCATCCTCATTAGGTAATGCTAATGCTGATGACCCTCCAGGCTGGGCTGCTAAGAACTGTGAAAGCTTAACCAACCCCAATTTCATAACAAGGTGGAGAAGAGTTTCTTTATGTTTTGGCTCTGAAAAAACATAGCAAACAAACAAAATAATCAGCAACAAAACCCAGCATTTTATTGGCTAGGAAGCATCAAAAGAAACTTGTTATCATCTGCAGAAATATCACAGCTAAGGTTCAGACCTACAAAAGTACTTTGGCAGAATCCCTATTTCACTGAAATCAACAGAGTTAGATATTTACTTGCATCTGTGGACCTAAACTAGGATATCCAAATACCACCTAATTTCAGCAGTCAAAGAAAACAGTTTGAATTAGATAATCTCAGTATTTCTCTCTTTGTATATGGTATAGCAGCTTTGAGCACAAGAGATGCCCCACTATACTGCAGAAGGTAGTTAAGAGGCAATTTTCCAGCTGCTTTGCATTGCCTCAGCAACACAAAACACCTGGCAGCATGGCCAAGTATATAAATTTAAAAAAAAAAGTGTGTGATTTTTCAAGGCAGGCTACTTCTCAGCACAGTAAGAGATCCTTAGAAGCACAGTGAGCCGTCAGCTAACACACATGTGGGTAAAATATAGAGGATAATTCTTGTATCTCTCTTTTCAGAAAGGTGACCTCACCTGCCAATACTTCCTCTCCCCTTTTCAGCACATAATGATCAAGCTCAGCTGGATGAAGCTTAAAATAAAAGAGTACACAATGATGACTTAATCACTAGATGCTGATTCTCCACTCCAGACCTTCCCTGGCCTTTATTCAAATAAGGGTTTATCTGTCTACGTACACTCTCAAACACAAAACCTCTGCAATTTAAAGGTAATAAATAAAATTAAGCTCAAGTGCCACTCAACCAGTTCCTTACACTGATATTTTGGTATGAAGTTAAATATAAGGGTACTTTCACAAGGGTCAAGTATTTAAGGGCAGTTACTCTACAGCTCTCAGAACAACTGGCTGAAATCTATTAGGTTTCCAGTGATTTATGAAATTCCATTGAAATTTACCATCCTGATACAATGGACTTTTATACTCTGTTACCCAACCAGTTCAGAACACATTATTGAAAATTGTACACTCCAGTTGCAAAGGAAAGGTGAAGCTCCTGAAGCATACGTAGGTACATGCACACATTTGTGTAAATAACAGAGTTAAAATCAACAGTAAATTGCTGCCAAATTTCCTGTCTGCATCAATATTTAGAAGATTAAAATGTCTTGTAAAAGCAATGGGAAAACTGTCTTGTAAAAGCTGGGAAAGCAATCCCCCAGCAGAGAGAGCAGTTATGTAGCCAAAAAGCTAATAAACACATTTTTCAGAAACACTTATGCATTGAGCAAAGGTATCGTATAGTTACAAGCAAATACAATGGCTCATGGCTGACTCCTATTTTGTTTAACTACTCCCTCTGAAACTCTCAGGAGTATTTATTTTATAGAATCATCAAAAAAAACCCAACCTTGAAGAGTCCTCAAGAGGTCTCTAATCCACCCCTTCACTCAAGTTAGTATCGGCTCATCCTAAATTGCAAATGAGATGTTTGTCTCATCTGTTCTAAAAACCTTCCCATGATGAGAGGTTTTCATAACCTCCGTAGGCAATCTACACAAGGGATAATTTTACCCTCACAAAGATTTGAAATGCCTAACCTAGCTCACCCTTTCTCAGTACAACCCTGCTTCTTCTTGTCCCACCTGAAACAGGCATGAAAACCACTCCATTCCCTTCCCTTTGCAGCTTCCTTTTACATAATTGAAGGCTACTGTCATGTCTCAGCTGACTACATCCTCTCCAGACATCTTAACAGAACAGTTGCCTTCTGCAAAGCTGGACCTTTTGCAACATCCTGACAGCTGGGAGCCAAAATCATTAGCCTCCTTTGAAAATGTTGGACTTGGATATGTTATAATATTAAAAAAAACTGTATCTCCCCATCTCATAAAGCCAGAATGGCAAGAAACCTAAGAAACTTGCTCTACTGCTCCAGAGGGAAAATTACTGCAGAATCTCCACTGGTGATCAGTTTTTGCACTGAATATTTGGTGGCAACACATCCAGACTTTTTACCTTTCTGTTTCAAGTGGAACCAAAACTTTCAGAGTCAAATCCCAGAAAACCAGGTCAAGCTTCCTTCAATAAATGAAACAAATTCCAGACATCAGAGTAAGAGGGAGCTTCAGGACACAGACTCTAGCACTGTAACAGCTAGCAAACCTGCATGTAGTGTCTGAAACCTTTATTTCACTGCGGTTCTAACAGAAGCAGGCACATTAACAAGATGCAGGGGGCATTATTTAAAACAGAATATCATTAAATAGATACACAGTATGTACCTAAGTATTTCTAGAACACACCTATAAAATGTCACATGTCATTACTTTTAAAAAAATGCATCTTCAAACTTCCCTCTTACTTGTGGTTAGCCTACATGTGACCTGGTACATTAACCTGCCCATGCAACACTTATTTTCTCCCCAGGTTTTGGGCAATAGAATTGTTTCTAGATCTCCCCATTTCAGATTCTAGACAAAAATATGTCCAGCTGGACACAGGATCTGCTGCAGGATCCTAGGCTGCAGAGAAAAGTAGTGAACTATAGGGTTTTTTCCTGAAAGGTCTGCAAAATATTTCTAATTTCAGTCACTGTGAGACAATGATCATTGCTGCATTTTAGTTACCAACATTAATCATTAATTGTATGAATTATAGTGTTGACATATCTTATTAAGTGAGAAGGCATATACGTTTCAAAGTTTTCAAGTACATGCAACTTTTAAGTCCACTAAATCCAACTGAAGCATTTGCAGAACTGCTTTGCTAAACAGCGATATGGAACCATAGAATGGCTTGGGTCGGAAGGGACCTTTAAAGATCACCTAGTTCAATCCCCCTGCCATGGGCAGGGACATCTTTCACTAGATCAGCCTGCTCAAAGCCCCATCCAACCTGAGTTTAAACACTTCCAGTAATGGGACATCCACAACTTCTCTGGGCAACCTGTTCCAGTGTCCCACCACCCTCATCATAGAAAATTTATTCCTTATATCCAATCCATATATACCCTCTTTCAGTTTAAAATTGTCGCCTCTTGTTCTGTTGCTATAGGCCCTGATAAAAAGTCTTTCTCCACCTTTCTTATAAGTGCCCTTTATATATTGAAAGGCCACAGTAAGGTCTCCCTGGATCCCTCTCTTTTCCAGGCTCACAGGAGAGGTGTTCCAGCCCTCCGATCATTTTTGTGGCCCTCTGCTGGACCTGCTCCAACTGGTCCATGTCTTTGCTGTGCTGAGGACTTCAGAGCTGGATGCAGTACTGCAGGTGGGGTCTCACCAGAGCAAAACCCACACAGTGAGTGAGTGTCTGGCTAAAGTCAGCCCACAGGGAATACAGAGGCATGAGGACCTGACTCCAACACACAGCTTCAAAGCCCAACCAAGCACTATTCATCAAAAACCTTGGTCTGCCTGGATCGGAGACCTTCTTCTATGGAGGAACATTTAAATGAGCAGGGCTCAGGCTTCCCAAAACCCATCCAGAGGCAGTGGAAACAATGGCTGATGCGCCACTTCAAAAATGGGAGGCCTCAGTTCAACTTCCTCCTCAGCCAGATGGGATTTGAACCCACACACATCTTCAAACTTCCTCTGATCATTCACCTGGTGGGAGCATGCCCTGACCCCTCCATTGGGGAGTAATTGAAAATGGGTCATGGTGCAGAAGGAAATCCAAGGGATGCTGGGCAGAAGACCAAGAAAGCAGCAGACTGACAACAACACAAAAATCAGCTGGGAGAAGTCTCTGCTGTTTGGGCATGGATGCATTTCTCATTAGACTGTCATCAGATGTGAAAAATGATGCTGAGAGCCCGGGTGTCTCCCTTGCTTGGAGAATGCCCTAACCATTCAGACACAGTACAAAAATGTGTGCCAGTATCTTCCCTTTCCCTAGCTAAGTTTATGAATAGAGATTGATAACATCATCTGTGCTTTGCACTGGCCCCATTGGTATTTCTGTACTTCAGACAGCCTTCCCCACAAGGACTTTGGCAGACTCAAGGCCATGCCACCAGTCTGGACCCCAACGGAGCACTGCTGGATGCCAGGCACCAGCACTCCTTTGTCTGGTGCCAGGGATTTCCAGTTTAGACACCCAGGAAATGCTGTGGTCCAAAGCATAGCTGCTGAACAAACATTATGCATTTCCAGGTTAAAATGTTCACTAAAAAATTAGTTTTCAGAATTGCTCCTTGGTCTCGAGTACTTACATTCTGCTAAAGTCCCAGTTTAGACATCAAAGTGGATTCTTTGGATGTTTCCAACTAGACCATTTTTTCTATATACAGTGTTAATAACCAGCCAGCACAGAAGTCCATCTAATTGAAACACATGGAAATATATCAACCAGTATCAAGCTGTCGTGGTTTAACCCGAGCCAGCAACTAAGCACCACACAGCCACTCACTCACTCCCCTCTACCCAGTGGGACAGGTGAAAGAATTGGGGAAAAAAAAGTAAAACTTGTGGGTTGAAATAAGAACAGTTTAATAGAACAGAAAGGAAGAAACTAATAATGATAATAATAACAATAATAAAATGACAATAATACTAATAAAAGGATTGGAATATACAAAACAAGTGATGCACAATGCAATTGCTCACCACTTGCCGACCGATGCCCAGTTTGTCCCCAGGCAGCAATCTGCCCCCCTGGGCCAACTCCCCCCAGTTTATATACTGGGCATGACATCACATGGTATGGAATACCCCTTTGGCCAGTTTGGGTCAGCTGCCCTGGCTGTGTCCCCTCTCAACTTCTTGTGCCCCTCCAGCCTTCTTGCTGGCTGGGCATGAGAAGCTGGAAAACCCTTGGCTTAGGATAAGCACTACTTCACAACAACTGAAAACATCAGTGTGTTATCAACATTACTCTCACACTAAATCCAAAACATAGCACTATACCAGCTACTAGAAAGAAAAATTAACCTATCCCAGCTGAAACCAGGACATAAGCACACTAAGCATCTGATTAAATACTAACCACACCCCAACCCTGAGATTAAAAACACAGAAATAAAAAGGCAAACTTTACTCTGAACTCCATCCTCTGATTAAAACTTTGGCCTGGGGCCACTGGGTTTCAATGTATATTGTAATACTGTAAAGAAGCCAGATAAACTTGCTCTCAGCAAAGTAAGATTAGGACTTTCCCACTCGGCAAAAAGAGAGCCCTTAGGAAACCTTCCCAAACAAGAGGATAGCCTTCTCTCTCTGCTCCAACACTGCTGCAAGTAAAGTTACTCTTTTGGCAACCAAACCTTAAAAACAATGCAGTATGAGTAAGTCTGCTACAAAAGAACCTAGTTTTAAAAATAACTAATAAACAGTAATTAATCTTTGTGGTCTTAGAACACCATCTACAATAATAATTTTTATTATCTCACTACAAATATTCTTGTAACTAATTTTTATCTGCCAACCTAACAACCTTCATCTAACTTTAAGCTAAATTTGTTCATGGCTAGCTTGAATGCACATGGTAGCAGAACCACCTGGCAGCTCCACTTTTTTTCACCCCGATGCACTTAGAAACAGCACTTGCATTCCTCCCCATTCTTCACCTCTATAGACTATGTGTTTGGTGGGCTACTCTCCTCTTACTACTCCCACCTAGCTTGCCCAGGAGTGAGCAGAATCTGATGACATAAGGCAATTACTAATAGCCTCATGATACTAAAATCTGAAATACAACTTGTAAAGTTGGAAGGATAAATGGAAAGGTAAATATGTTCTTTCAATACAAGGGAACTATTTTTCACCACAAGGTTGGTTAAACACTGGGACAGGTCACCCAAAGGGGTTACAAACTCTCTGTCCTTGGAGGTGCTCAAAACCTGACTCTAAGCAACCTGACCCAACTCCAAGTGGAGGGTAGGACCAGGCCACTTCCAGGGAGCACTTCCATCCAAATTCTGCTATGGTTCTATTCCAGGGTCAGCAATATCAAAAAAAAAAAAAAAAAAAAAAAAAAAACCACATGATGACTGATAATAAGCTTTTTAAATAGATCTGCCTAAAAAGAAAAATTTGCACTAAAAAAAAAGGATAATTCTGAAACAACTGAGGTTTAACATTTTTTTCTCTTAAGAACTACTTCCAGTTTCAGTTCTCGTCTTTCACCACCTCCTCTTACAGCTCCTCACTGTGACAGAACCAATGGCATTTTCCCACACTTTTCACTTTCTTTTCCCTTTCCCTTGAGGAAGGTTTCAAATGCGGCAAAATGCGGGGGGGGGGCGACACATGAGGACACAAACAAACAAGACAAAAAGAAAACCATAAAGAAATTTTAAAAAATGTTGTGAAAAAAAAACATAATTAATTCAACTGCATTCAGCTGCAAACAAGAAGATGATGAGGGAAAAATGAAAAACACAAGGCTTCTTCAACTTATTAATATTGAAATGGTATAAGGTAACATTTTCCATTAAGACACAAAACCGACAATTCCTAAGATCTGAAAGACGCACTGCTGTCTGATTCATACAGGGTCAGCTACTGCAAGGCAGGTGGTGCTGTAAAAGATATGCACTATCAGGATGTTGTTTTGCATTGCATCCCGATTCTGCAGCCAAAAGACTGAGTTACACAGAGCTGAGCCAAACACAGTCTGTTTTAAACATTAAACAAATCCTTTTGCTCTTCCTTGCACCTGAACCCCTTCCTATGTCCAAAACAATAAACTAAAACCAAGTACTTCTCTCTGACAGAACTGACTAAGCCCTTTCAGGGCTATGAATCTCATTCATTTCCTGGAAGGAGACTAAAAACCACAAGACTTGTGACTTGAAAAGCAGGGGGAGACATCAAAACTGGCTGACAAATTCCAGTTTTTCCTGGCTTCGTACTTTTATGCATTACTGTTCATTTTTTCATTTTTCCATTAGGTACAAGATTGTTTATAAAGCCATCTTCAGTGCACCCTGCTGCTGCAAAAATACACACAAGTGGTTCTCTGAATAGACAGTGGTCACAATGCACAAAGTCAGGTACATGACAGCCCATCTGAGGGCAGGGCTGTGGTGACATCTCCCCTTTCCACTTACCGAATATCTGGAACATCCCCCTTTTCTTTAATTAGTCCCCCCATTCATCATACATTTATCAACTAACACCCAGAGGCTGGCATCAATACTGCAGAAGAAAAGGAAGAGATGAGGGAAGGTTAAGCTCCATTGCAAAGATGGACTTTAAGGAGTCTTGCCCCAGCGGTTTTAGCAGCAGGAGGGTTAGAGAAGGATCCCATCCACCAGCCCCATGTGGTAAAGGCTGCACACGGTGCCACCACCAACGCTGTCAGGTGAAGCTTCAGTTGACTTTACTGCTTGGGTGACCCCAACAAAGATGCAAAACACTACAGGAGATGGTTCCTGTTAGCAGAGGAATACTCCTCATTCTTTTGTACTGCAGCCAAACACTGCCTCGAGCTCGTTGGTTTAAGACACTTGTTTACTGAGCACCACCGGAGTGCTCAACACCAGGCGGGGACACCGTCTCAGCCAGGAGCAGGGAAGGGCTCTCCAGTCTAGCGCCAACTCAAGGTTGGGGTCCGGGTCAGACCATAGCTTCATACCTGGTCTCTCCAGCAGCAGACCAGGCTTCTGAGCCCCACTACTTATATATTGCCTTAAATAGGAAACGTAATCTGTTGTATCTCTTACAGTACTTGCTCTACTGTCACTCTGCATATCACCATCTCCTCCATGTGCTTGGGGCTTTTCCCGAAAAGCCCCTTCATGGTCAGGGGGATCTCAAACATCTCCTCTCTGCTAGCAGTACCACTGATGAGGAGATGAGGATCGGACGCGTGCTGGGGCCCCGCAGGTTGAAGCATGCTTGCCAATATCTTGCCCCGTGCCGCAGGTTTCTTGGTCAGAAGCGGGCACTGGAAGACACTCCTCTGCTTCCCGACACCCAAGCAAGCATCCTCCTCCCTCTGCCCCGTGCAGTTTCCAAAGGGGCAAACTCCTACAGGGCCACAGAACTGTCTGTTTCTCTAACCCCTATAAACTGTCTGACCAAAAAAATATTACCTCTCCTCACAAGCCTCACCACACCTAGAAATATTAACTGCTGTTCCCAATGTTCTCCTAATTCCATGAAGGAGACCAGGCACTTTCCCTCCCTCTCCCTTTCCTTCTGCAGAAAAAAAGGAATCTAAAATTCCAACTGAGGAAAAGACACAGACAGAATCTTCTTTAATTTAGATCAAAAATATGACATGCATCAGCCAGGTTTGAACTGGTGCAGCTTAGCAGGAATGTGCTTAATGCCAACTGGAAACAGTAACAGGATTTACAAAGAAAAGGGCAGGGAGAGGGCAATAAAGTCAAAATACCACAGAAAATAAAAGAGTGTTCCCCAAAGGCAGACTATAAAGCAGCAAGGTTGGGTAATCCGGTTCACTCCAAAAGACCCTTTCCTAGAAAACAATTACGAAGCATTTATGAAATAAAACAGAAATTCTCCTTCTTCATGAAAGGGAATTAAACAAGTATAGACACTGTTCCCTTCCCTATGATCCACAATTAATTTTCATAATTCAGCTGTAATTTTATTGCTTCTACTAATAGCCTTAAACCTAAAAGAGTACTCTTCCTCTTGAAAATAACTGTCAATAGTGGCAAAGCCAGCAGCAACTCTTCTTGATTGATTACCAGCACAGTTAAGTTCAGACAACCTGAACTCAGCCTCCCAGCAATGCCCTTAAAACAACCAGAAACTGAGATGCCCTCAGCCTCCTGTATGTAAGACAGACCCCTTGCAAGGTCCACACTCCTGTGCTCCCACTCCCCCTCCAACACCAAAGGGATGTAAGCCTGGGTGTGTCAAGGACAAAAAAGTTGCAGTGAAGATACTGAACCTATGCCTGATGGTCCCTGGGGTCTGCCAGTCCTAAAAGACTGCCCTAATCTGAGGGTACTAGAAGAGGAAAGGTTACTTGGAATCATTTTTCTCATCCCGATTAAACCACTCCATCTTTCTTTTTTTTTTTGGTAAACTGAAAAACTATGGGAAGATTCTCCTTTTTTTTTTTTTTCAAAGCAGCTCTAACAAGGTATTTGGCTTTATATTTAATATCGATGATCTCCATAAGTTGAATAATCCAATTTTCAGATGGAAAATATCCTTTACGAAGGTGCAATCAACAAGAAAATCAGCTTCTCTCTCTCCCTCCTCCCTATCTCTCCTTCCCCTTTCTTCAAACCCACCAACAAATAAACATCTAAGCATAGCACCTCTGTTGGGTCCTCAGTTTCCTCTAGCAGCGAACTGCTTGTGGACCAGGTGATCTGAACATCTGACCAGTTGGTGTGAGTGAGCAGCTCCTGACGTGGTTGTCACACAGGCACCTACTACAAGTGAGGATTACCAAAAGGTTCATGCTTTCTTGTTTCTTTTGTTGAACTTTAAATAATGTGGTTAACAAGTCCTGACCTGTGCAACTGCACTAAATTCCTGAATTATTTGCAATGCTCCCTAAACAATCCAGGCTCTCTATCCAATTGGTTTTGTACCTTATAAAAAGAATGCAAACACTTTTTCCAAATACCAAAACTCCTGTGAATAAATTATTCTTCTATCTTTCCATCAACCCATATGTTTCTAAATCCTCATAAAAATGAATGAGGTCCAAAAACACCAGATGGTGCAATAATCTTCTCCAGCAACGTGTCACTCAAAAGTAATTTTTTTCCAGTAAAAATAGCCCAGCAGCTCTGAAAACTGACAGAATCTCACAAGCATGAGGTCCTAACTAGTGACAGACGATAGCACCCACACCTTTCACAACACCAATACTGTTAAGAACATCCTGACACTGTCAAGTGTCAAGACACCCTCAGACCCTTGGGGCAAGGAGTTGCAGGGACAGCAGGCAGGGAAAGAAGGTCTCGTCCTCTTTCTAAATCCTCATCAATTCCCTGTTTCTCAACCATTTTGATTTTTTGCAGTGTGGGGAAGAAACAGAGTGCTGGGACAACCCTTTATCACCTCACGGTGGAAGATGAAGAACCTTCTCCTCCTCTTCTCCCCTCTGCTGAGATCTGAAGCCCTCCTGCCCCAGTCCATCCCCTTCTCCCTCCCTCTCCTTCCCCTGCGTGCACAGGGCTCCCTCAGCCACATGCAATCCTGGGCTGAGCTTGGCCTCTTGCCTTTGGGGACAAAAACACAGGGGTGGGGACAAAAACACAGGGGTAGGGACGGCACGAGGAAGCAACATGAGTCAGTGCTTCTCAGAGTCAGGTGAGAGGAGAATATGGCTGTAAGAAGAATCAAAACCATATTTTCAGAAAGGAGAGAGAAAGGATACAGGAGCCAAAGAAAAATTCTACAAACTGCTTAGAGGATACCAAAATAGATGTTAGGCCCAGCCCAAGCCCGGACCTCAGAGAGAGACAAAGGGAATGACTGACCTCCCTTGGGCTGAAGGAGAAGCTGCCCGAAAAGCTTTCAGGAGCCCCTCACTCAACAAGGACGGCCAGTAAGCACTGACCAGGCAGGACTGCACTGAGAGCTCCTCACTGTCCACGAGCAACACTACCAGGCCTCAGGAATTTAGATCAGTTTTTGTTTTATTCAGAAACAAGGGGAAAAATCCCAGGCTTATTTAAGAGCAATGACTGGGGTACAAAGGTAGATGTCACCTCTTCAATGAAACAGTGCCCACGAGGCAACCACTAATGCAGTATGCTCAAGACATGCTCATCTAACATTTCAAACGTTCACAAAGACTTTGTATAGTGACAGGAGCACAGGTCCCTGCTTTTCTGCTGTATTCAAATTTCATTTATGTGTAATATTTAAATCTGAAAAGTGAACAAAGTATGAAAAAGACACAGAAACAATAAAATACAAGTCCTATGAAACTCTCATAGGGCAACATACTCTCTTTCATATAAATGTTGCAGTACACCTGAAAAATTAACAATGAGCATAACTAAAAAATGAAGTAATTCTGCTATTTGGATAGCAACTGCCCTGACAGAGCTTAATCTGGTACCAGCTGAGCTGATCTCTGATCCTGTGGACCCACAACACAGCCAGCACAAACCTCCCCATGTTTCAAGCAAGCAGGTACCCAGCTGGCTCTGCCTGAGCATCTCAGTACTGTTGGTATCCTGCTGATGCTTCTGGGTTGGGCTTCAACCAGTTTTGATAAAAACCTTAGCCAAGTCTGCGAACAAAACTACAGCTGATTTCTTCAGGCTTTAAATCAAGGTCTTCATTGCCAAGATCCAGCAGCCATTCCAGCAGTTGAGTTATGTGAACAAATATTTACTACACACCAAAATGAAACAAGTAACAGCTTTTTTTTTTTTTTTATTCTCTCCTGTCTAGCCAATATTTGAATGATACTTGGTATTTGTTTTTACATCTCTTGAAAGAGCTGTTTACAACAGACAGACAAAAAACATCCTTCTCCTGAGCAAGGCAGTAGCAGACTTCAAGCTATCTGTCACTAAGAATTAGAAAAATTTAAGACAGGAAAAAAGCCCTCACCCAAAGAAATTCGCTAAGTGCTGTGTTTTTACTTCCCAAAAGCTTGCCTGAATGTCTCTTTCAGTTTGGCTCATATGGAAACTGCCTGTCCTCCAATTTTTAGCAATTTAAAGTACTAAAAGAAAAACAGCCAAAAATACCAAATTTTCAATGAAAAACATGTGAAGCCATCAAGTTTAACACTATTTCCAACCTCAGCTATAAATCAGCTGGGTCTGCAAAAAAAATTATACACTTCACCAAAACCCAACTAGTTTTCTGTTTGCAATGAAACCAGGAAAATTTCACCCGATTTTGTTACAAAATTTTTCAATGGCATACCCTAATGTAAAGTTTCGTGTATATTTTCATCCCACTTCCTCTACAATAAAAAAAAGCCACAGAACTTGTTTAATGATATTCTCCCCAAAGAATGATCACAGTCATAAATAAAGCATAAACACTGACAGAACCATGATAAAAATTATGTTTATTCTATACATCAGAATGCCTACAGTAACACATTCTTCTGTTTTATGACTGTCTGCTTTTTGTCTGCGTAATTGAAATATCTCACTTGGTTGGAATCATGGCAGCAATACTTCACTGCTGCAATTCTTGCTTTTTTTAAACAGACAGCTCTTTAATCTTGCAAAGACAGAGTCTATTTATAAATAAAGAACTGTATTCACAGTGAGTCAAGGCAGAAAAGGCTTCTGGAGAGACTGAGTTACAATAACCATTATTATGCTTTTTAAACCTCTGGGCACAAACCAAATCTCGGATTACCCTTCTCATACTTGAACAATTTTTCATCTTAACCACAAAATAAAGCGCAAGGGTTGAGAACCTGGGATAAAACGGTGAGGTACTATGCTCTGAACTGTGCACCAAACCACTACTAAAAGCTTTCCAACTTGAGATAAAACCTTACCACCTTCTGAGGAGCTTCCAAGGATGTTCCAGGTCGATGGCAATTCTTCATGAGCAACAGCCATCATCAAATCATTATCCAGGGACTGCAGATCTTTTATCCTTAGCCCAAACTTATCTAGCAACATCTTGTGACTAGTGGCAGTGACACATTTTGCGTGATCAACCAGAAAGCGAGACAACTTGCAAGACAGATTCTCTCTGTAAGTGACAGGACAGCTGCCGAGGACCACAGGTGAGTATCCCCTTGTGTACATTAACACAGAGACAGAAACTGTTTCTTGGCATCCATGGCCTATAATTATAATGTAAATTAATCACTAGCATTACCTATGTTCAGAAAATACCTTAGTTTTTCCTCATTCCCCTCCCCCCGCATCTAAAAGCTGTGACTACTCATCCAGAATTATTTCATTCTTCCCTCTAACTACATCTGTTTGTCATAGTGCATCCACCAACCATTTCTGGTGATGAACTTGGATTCAGCCAGACTGTGAACTGCTAGTCCCTCCAATTATACTAACACAATTAATTCAAGAACCAATCTTTCTAGGTCAAGGTTCTTTAACCACAATGGAAAGAAGAGGTAGCCACATCAGGATGAAATCCCACAAATCAAAAGCCTGACGGTTCTTGGATAAGAACTAAGAAAAATGAGATGCTTATGAAAAGAGTGGTAGAGTGGCCTGCAACACAAACTCTTAGTAATATATCTATGTATTAACACCCATTTTGTACTTACCCATTGTCTCCATGTAGGCCAAAACCCAGAAGCTTTTAACTAATGCATGCTTCATGCTTTTGGCAGACTTGATTAAATGCTGTACCAACTCTCTAACTTACAGCTGGGACCCTCAAAGTCCAAGGGAGTTTGTCTCTCAAACCTCTTAAGTACCTTGTGCATTCCTCCTCCTCCCCCTTTGCCATCTAAGTGAGGGTGGATGTCATACATCTAAAACAGGTGTAAGCTGTCCCTCTCACTGGAGAGCTAACCATGATGTACTATGGATGCAAATCTAAATTTTCCAAAATATCGCTTAAGAACTACAAGTATATATGCAGTCTAGTAACTGCAGAAGAAAGCACGTACCTACCACATCTCCAGTTGTTTTTAAAGTGCTCTGCATTCCCTCATGTTTAATCTGGCCCCTACGAAACAACACTAACATCAGCAGGGCTATATTTTAACCTCACACTTCATTTTCATTTGCTCATGGCTTCTGTTAGGAACAGGCAGAGGATTAAATGTGGCCTGTAGACTCCTGTTTTTATTCCTAGCCCAGAAGCAATCATTTAGCAGTCTCATTTCAGGCCTCAAAGCTGCATTTTCTCCAGTTGTAATCCATCACAATCATTTACCATTTACAGGATCAAAGGAGTCCCCATGTAACAGCAGCGAACTTTCCCTTTTTATACTCAGCAGCTATTTTCAGACTTTAAATCCCCTTCAGAAGACAAGCACAAATAACAAGTAGATCCTACTGCACAGGTACATCGTGTCTATAGCCACCTACTCACACAAATGAAAAGGTCACAAAGCACACAATAAAGGTGACAACCAGGGTTTATATTACATCCACGAGGGCGACAGCGCCAAGGCAGAGAGCTGGCTGGGAGGCAACACAAATGCCCCGCCTGCAGCGAGGCACCCCTGGAACCCCTGACACTTCTGCACTGCGCGCTTCTCCAGCGGAGCTCCAAGCATCACACATCTCCACCACGAGGGCCTGGCATGCCACGCTGACTGCTGCACCCAGGGAAAGCTCAGATAAAAAACATGACTTCTGCAGGTGTTAGGACGCCTGGAGTCAAACAGCTGTGGCACAGAATTAATTCACATTAAAAATTATGCCATCCCTGAAGACTGCACTTCAACGCACAGCCAACTATGCAAGCCCAGTAACACTGTCTACGCCTGATACTGTGCTGCGGTGGATTGCTACAGGATCACCTATGGTCAGTCAAACTCAGCCTGGATCCTAAAGGCCACCATTCAATTCCTGCTTTTCCTCCATTACAGAGCCATAAAACAGAGTTATACCAAAACGTCCAGTTGAGCCCAGCTTTGAAATGGGGGTGGGGTATAGCAACGAGATGACAAATGTAAACAGGAGTTAACGCTCACCTGGAACAAGGGACTGAAGAGCATTGTCACTAACTCGCTCAGCAAACATTATGTGCCTCTTCAGGGATCCACCATAAACAAAGTAAAACTCGGCGTCCTCTGGGAGGTAAATGTCTTTGTCAAATTTTGCATGTATAGTCACCTGTCCCTGAAAAATGAAGGTGCTTTCAGAAACATCCAGTAAGTTTCTCATCTCCAACAAACCCACTGATACTTACTTCAGATGCAAGTTTATTATAACCTTTTCAACTCTACTATACAGAGGCTATGATGCAATGACAAATCTGCAGTTTTCTACTTCCACTTAGAAAATAACACTGGTTTTATGCCTGCACAAGCAAAGGTGATTTTAAAAACTGCCTCTTAAATAATGTCTTTCAATGAATTCCTTTCATTCTGACCCACACAAATATAACTGACTTTTTGTTTAAAATGCTTCAGAACAAGCAAGTCGGTGAACCTGAGTATTTTGCTATTTACAAAAGCATGCTTTGTGTTAGAAAAATTTAAAAATTCAAAAGTGATTGAAATTATCTTAGACTCGGTTTACAAAACAAAAGCACTGATGTAATTCTACAACTGCCTATGCTGGTTTCAAAGAACACTAGTTCTCAGATATCTGATAATGGATTTCTTTATAGTAAATAGAAAGCAACTAGCCAAGAAAAATCTGTCATACAATAGCTTCAAAGAACAACAGGAAAGGGATCTGAGAAGCAGCAAACAATAACAAATGTCTGACACGTCTGAGGGAGGAAATTTAGATGAAGTTGCATTTCCTCAAAGAGGAGGACAGTGTGCTCCACCACAGTCCCTGGCTGCCAGAGTTGTTCTAAATAAGACAGAATTGCCCCAATATCTGGCAGAAATGGTGTTCTCTGGAAAACACGCTGCAGAAGAATATCTCAGCCATTCACGCTTCCAAACGATGCCTGCCCTGCCTCTATTCAAAACAGTTACCACAGCACTAACTCCACTGGCTCCGTAAACAAGTCTGGTAAAAACCTGCACCAAAGCACAACACGGTAGCACAGAAATTTCCATGGTTGAAAACCACAGTTATGTCCCTGACTGTCCTGACAAGCACCTGGCTCTTTCCCCTGTTCATTATATGGCAAACATACACTTTACTGCAGTGAGACTCTTGCCGCACCCCACAACATCACATCGTCGCCTGCCTTCCCCAAGGACATCTTTCTCATCACTCATAACAATGCAAATCCTGCATTTGTTTTCCTCTTAAATACAGATGGGTCTACTGAACTAGGGGTGAAGAGGCAAAGGCTAGTTTCAGGCACAAAATCTTCCTTAGATAGGATTGTTCCTCTAAGGATAGATGTAAACAACATTAGGAGTCCAGTATTGAAAGCAAGCATGCCTGTCATCCCCAGAAACTGATAATGCACCTCTTTTTAGTAGCCTGAACTGATAACAGCCAAGAGTTTTCTCCTATTTCTCTTTGTGCTGTGCACGGTTACACCCCAAATGTATTATTATTGTTATTATTGTTATTAATCTCCTTTTTTAAAAAATCTTTTTATGTTAGTTGTGAATAGCCCTTTTTGTCTGTTGAGTAATACTATGGATGGCTATTTTGTAGAGATAGGAACAGGATAAATCCCTGAAGACACTCCACAGACTGCGCCAGTTGGTGCTTAGCTGACAGCAGCCTGGTGCACAGGAGCACAGCAGAATTTCTTCCACATGGGCACTTGTGGCCACAACTCCCAAACCACCTGTATAGCCTCTGGACCCCTAAGGCTGAGGGACTACATAGCTAGCCAGCTTTCATGGGTTTTTTTTGCACTAACTATGTGAAACAAGGGAGGTATTTTCTACCAACATTTCCCATTTCAAAGGCCTACTCTAGGGGAATGAAAAAAAAAAAATCAAGCTCAAATTGTAGCCATTGGCTTATACTGCTCCTTTTTTAAAAATGTTAATTTAGACTCAGTAAGGACAGAGGAATATCTTAAACTGATCACACTGCATAACATGCAGGCACAGGGGAGAATTTCACAACTCCTTGTCTTATAATGGGTGAAGGAAAAAAGCAAGAGGGGAAAAGATGGAGTGGAAAGCTCATGTGTATATGGTAAGAGCAGGTTTTTCATAAACCACTCCTTACAACCCTCCAGAATAAGAAATTGCTGGTAACTTAAGCAAAGATTTTACAGAATGAAGGCAAAATGGCAGCTCGCTTATATCTGGATAAACAATTAAGTGATTCATTTGGAAAATCCCACGTGATCCAAAAAGAGGGTTAAATGCTATATTACTAGAGAGGAATCAAAGATAACAGAGTAAGTAACTGTCACAGGGGAATATTAAGCTACACTTTTGATGCTGGATGGTTACCACACTTGGCATGAGAAGCACATGTCCTTTCCCAAAGGACAAGCCCCTATCATCACCTCTAGCACTTGCCATTTGCCCTCGCAACCATCCTGTCTTCAGATGTTCTCGTTTCGTGTTGCTCAATTCCGTCATCATCTTCCTTGCTGCCACTACTAAAACATGCATCAGTTTGCTGTTCAGGCCACCACAAATGCCTTTTGCTCTACCTTCAAAGTATCTTTTCTCTTCTCACCTACTCCTCTTCAAAATACCCTTGCTGCACTTACGTCATCTCCCCTTCTCACCACCTGAAAATCTTCTATGATTGCATCCTACTGCTGCTGGAGTTCACCCTTCCACTTCCATCCCTTCCAGTCCCTCCACTGCTTTGCACAGCACCTGTCCCATGCGGCCATGCCCCGTGCCAGCCGCACTGCTGCCTGCCCTCTCACACAACAACTCCTCTTCCACCACACTTTGGCCCTTCTGCCCCCCTCATCCTCTCCTCGGAGCTACAGCCTTCACCCTGGCTTCAGATTGACACATGGCAGAGCCCATCTTAGCCTGTGTTTCGGAAGGCATACTTACTGTACTTCAGAGACATTGTAATACCAACCTGCGTGGAAACTTTGATCTTTATAAGGTAAGATATGCTAGCCACCCTTTGGAAAAGACATGAAAAAAATAAAATCATTTGAGCTAAAGGGAACAACATGGATGTTCAAAATGTATCTAATACTACACTTAAACCCGATTATTTAAGTACCTCTTCCTTCAGCACAGTGTTCCCTTAGCACAGAATTACATCTATTTAATGCCAGGTTTGAATGTAAAGCAGCACTTCCAATAAAAGCGTTAGGGATCTATAGGCTGCTAAACAAATGGAGTTCATAGGACAGAGTGAAACTAGAAAGAAGAACCTTATACTATGTTTCATCAATTCCTTTCCTACATTTGCAAAATCTTTTTTTTACATTTTAATATAGTTATTGTACAGTTAATTATTAGACAATATGTTGCATATGTAGCACACATACAATCTACATCCTTATATATATATGCACTAATAAAAAAAAGATACTGTAATGCAGCTAGACAATATCACAAACAAATGTTACTGATGGAGATGGCTGCACCCACAATCCCTTTGCACTGCTGGCACAAATGTGTGTATTTGGCAAACCAGTCTTTCCCACTCTTATGACCACTTGCACTTCCCTCCAAACACTGCTGGCAGAGGCTTGTTCATTACACACATGAAAACAAAAATACCACTGAACTCTGAGGATGCTTTTATTGTTGCCACAAGAGATGTCCCTGTGTATGTCTATGCACACATCAAGGGAGCTTTCCCATTACTTTTCACAGCTGTGAAGCAAGCTGCAGCGAGACAGCACTGTAATTAGCACACTGTTCATTTCCTCTGTGTGAAGCCAACTTTGTTATCGGAACTATTTGATTTTTTTTTTCTTCAAACAAAGATCACCTTGCAGTCCATTCTAGAAAACTTCTAGGTAGAAAAATACTTGGGGAAAGTGATGCATGTTGTGAGCCCCTTCCAGACTCTGCAGCTGGAAAAGGCAGAAGGATTCACCCAACTCCAAAGTCGGACCAAAATGCAGCCTTTCAGGGTGGAGAAGAGGAAGAGGAGATGAGAGAAAAGTCTGCCAGCTTATTTAGTTCTTTGCAGAGTTCTTTGCACTCTGTTGTTGGATGTAGGACCTTGCCTTTAGCTGCATTTAAATGCAGATCACTCAAGGGCATTGACTTTACCATGCTATCAGCACTGCACACATGTAATCCACCATTTTACTGAGAGCTGCCAACCTTACTAGCAATGACTGTACATTTCTTCCACAACTTTGATCAAGACATTGAAGAGCTTTGGGCCAAAAATTTCTCCCAAGGATGATACACCCCAGCATTTGTCACATGAAGGTCTGGGGAAAAGACTGATGCAGAGAACCTTATTAGAAGCAAAACCAAAAAAAAATTAGGGCCTCCCAGGCCATATAAGAACAGCCTGGAAAGATTAATATACAAAGTGTTGAAAAATATATACCTTGCAAATAAAACAAAATTTCAGTGCCACAACTACTTTGGTCAAACACAGGAACAGGCTTCCTGGAGAGGTGGTCGATGCCCCAGGCCTGTCAGTGTTTAAGAGGCATTTGGGCAATGCCCTTAATAACATGCTTTAACTTCCGGTCAGCCCTGAAGTGGTTGGGCAGTTGGACTAGATGATCGTTGTAGGTCCCTTCCAACTGAAATATTCTATTCTATTCTACTTTGGATAACTATGTGTGGTAGCAATTGTTAAAGCTCAGTGTTAGAGAAGTGCAACAGAGCTTCAGAAATATGCACAAACTTGATCTCTATCAGCTTCTTTGCACACACAAAATAAGCTCACTTAGGCAGAACATTAGCCCTTTAAGAAAAGGGTTTATTTTATTAGCTTAAATCTGAGGGATAATTTATATTTTTCCATTATACCCATTCTCTGCAGAGGCATTTATTTCCTGGCTCCCTCAGGCAAGCCCAGCCCAGCCCAGCCCAGGGAGCAGGTTGCAGCAGGAACTACCTGAACAGATCTTTCCTCTGCAAACAAATGAACTCGGAGAGCAACAGAAGTGCCAACAATTCCAGCTCCATCCTCTTCCTCCTTTCCTAGCAAGACACACAGGAAGGAAAGAATTGGGCTGGATCTTGCAATGAGCCTCAGTAATGTATTCCTCCACCAAAGCAATGCCCCTCTGCTTCACAAGGCCTTCCCAGAGATTTTGGGGATATGCTACCTCTTTTGTAACAGAGCCTCTTCTTGGCAGAGTCCAAGTGCTCAATCCAGTCTCTCAGTCAAAACATATATCCACTAGACTACCACAACAATTAAATAGTGTAGGTAAACAACACTGAAACACATTTCCAGGAGTTCCATGAGAAATTCATACTCATAAAAAACATTTTTTTCAGCATCACCCTCACCACATCTGAGAAAAGCACTCCTCCACTGCTCCCCACCCCATTCTGCAAGGCACAACCAAAGCACCTTCTCAAATCTGCAAAAAACCTCTGACGCTGGTCTATCACTAAAGTATGAAGAGACTACAATTACAGTTATCAGCATTTAAAAGTAGGTAATTAAGCCATAATTCACATATCAGTACAAAAGAGCAAAAACAACAGAAATAATTTATGATATATGCACTACCTGAAATGGGACATCGTGCTCCTACAGAGCAATGTTTGTTCTGAGCTCACTCCAGACACTGAAGCCGGAAACACATCCCAACTGGCTTATTTCTTCTGCATTTCTAAATACAGAACCAATTTAGGCTTAACACTTATCCTCTAGGTACCAAAACCCAAACTGGATAAGTCACACAGGTGCCTCACCTTTGGAAAACCAGCCAAGTGGCCTGAATACAGGGCAGCTGTGAGACGACTTTGCTGGGCCAGATTCCTGACAATCCACCAGTTGCTAGGTGTCTTTGACACTATTTTCACAAGTTCATTTGTCTAATGACAGTTCAACCTCTCTCCCACTCCTTCCTCTCCCTAACAAGCTTACTTATATCCTCATGAACTTGGAAAAACATAACAAGGATTTACAGGTTTAATTCTATGCGTAGGTATGCTGAAGCATGCTTCTCAGGGTCCCTGTGGACCACAGATAGTTCAATCCCCATTCAGTCAAAGCATGGGGAAGATGTGCCACTTCACTGTCCTGGCAAATCAACACAGCCCCTTGGTCACAGCTGGTTTCTCAGGTAGATGCCGAGGAAGGTCCTTGCCCTCAAGCTCACAGTGTTGATTCTGATGGACTTGGAGTGGAAGCAAATTTTAAAGTCAAAGGACACTTACTGAGACCAGCCAGCCATTATCTTACTTAGACTTAGACCTGAGTGGCTCAAAACAAGTACTCAACTCTATCAAACCACCACAGGGACACATGGGAAGTGGAGATCCCTCAAACACCATCCAAACCTGCAACAGCAGAGAACTTCAGGCAGCCATATGAGCACCTTCAACTGCAGAAAGATACCAGAAATTGTACAGATGAGCGTGGGAGAAACCCTCAGTCCACTGAAGCCAGGAGGAGTTTTGCCACTGATTTAATGACAGCCAGGATTATCACCGCAATCCTTGAAATAAAAAACAAAAGAGCATGCAGGAAGACTAGGGAGAGAAGGCTGCAGCTACAGGGGCTTTAAGAAAGACACCAACCTTAAACACATTAAACCTGTGGCTGAACAAGCGCTTGGCAGCTTTGACCTCTCTGGGATCCATAAAGGAAAGCATAGCTTTTACTACCAGTGAAAACACTGCCCTGGCTCCGGCACCGAGAAGGACATTAGGAAGGTTTGTGTTTTTAACAGGATTTATAGGTCTACGCACTCCTTCAGTGTAACCAAACAGGTTTTTCAGATGTATGTTTTCCTTTGGTTTCTCTAGGGTGCTTGAGAGCTGACCAGGTCAGGCACGCAGCAGCAGGGTCCCCTGAGCCCCACATCCCAGGTAGGGAGCAGCAAAGACCAGACTCCCCACAGCCTCAGGAGAAGAGCTCCCACCTCCAGCCACGGTCTGACCCCCTTCTGCATCCCAGCGAGGGACTGGGGCGGGCTCCCCACCAGGAGAAGAGGGGAAGGGAGGTAGCAAACCCTCACAGCTGAGGCACAGCGGCATCCAGGCAGGCAGGACAGGCTGAAGGAGCGACCATGGCACTTCCAGTGTGCCTGATGCCTACTCTGCTGCAAGTCGCCCTGAGCCCTAATAAATAATTGGCCCTCAACCTGAACCGAGCTTCTTCCACTTTGGATTCATTTAGGTAACACCACCTATTTCACCACCAACCTGCCCCAGCAAAACAGCTGCAACATAAAAAGACCTTTAGTGGGGTTCCAGACCCAGACGATTGCGCTGGCTAACACTCAAACTTCAACAATTGGTCCCTATCCTTGCATACACAGCCTGGATAAATCTATTTTCCCAACAGCCTTTTACCATAAAAATAATGCATTCTAAAGTACATTAAAAATGTCTTTACCAAACTGTATAAACAACACAATAGCTTGAGAAAGAATGTATTATCCAGCATTTTCAAAGAAATATCTGTAAATATAATGGTACAAACAGACATCATGTTTGTAATTACATGCTCTAAGAAAAGCATCTATGTGCAGGGGTAAAAAAAATGGCTTCATTACTCCCAAAATGCAAGTCCCAACATCTCAAAGTAAACATGAATCCCCAAGTATTGCTAGCAATAACGGGGCTTTTTTCTTCTATGGTGCCACCGCTATGTTTCCTCCAGCTGCCACTAGCCACTACAATTTAACATAAATATTTCTTCACTGTTCAAAAGACACACTTCAGAAAATCTTTATATTTTAAGTTGAATTGTTTAAACATATTTTACTTGTGCTTAGACAAGAATAGTGGCAAGATACTCTCCCTGAGCAGCCATAGAGTTTCAATGACCTTTGCTGCAACTTAGCTGCAGCTACGAACAATCCTACTCAAAAGATGCTAAAAAAGCACTAGGGTAACTGTAAATAAACACAAAACAACCATACTCAAATCATTAATAACAAGGACAAAGATATAAATATGCCTTTCTAATGTTCAGTGATATTTTTATAACATCCACCAGACAGTTCTTGTCGACACATTGCAGTAAGTGTTGTCATGGACTTGTTTAACAATGGAATGCAATGGGATTCAAGGCTAAACACACAATGAAACAGCAATTAAACCCAGGGAAGGAAAGGAGTAATAAACTGAAAAACAAAATAGGAGATAAAAGATCAACATTTCTCTGCAACATTAATTTCCTAACTATATACATCTTAAACAAAAAGGGGGGGTGTCCCAATTAATAACTTAAGAAGCAACTGAGTAGAATTAATTTCTTTTCTATTCAGGGTAACAGAACAACCATAATTCCATGTACAGACTGGAGACAAGGTATGTGATGATACAGTCATGCCCAAAAGCCTACATGTAGATTTTTATAAAAATTAAATATGCACATACGGTTGCTTTGACAAGAGCTGGTCCTCTGCCAGTTTACACTGCAAAAGTCCACCAGGACCCCAAGAACCTCACTTATTTGCACCAGGTAAAATGCCAGTCTTCAGCCTCTACGCCTGTGCCCAAGACACTGCCTGCATGCAGGAAACATGCCACGGCAGATTCTCCAAACAACATCAGCTTTACGCACCAAGTATTTGTAGGTACTTCTTCAGTGTGAGGCAGCTTTGTGAGAAATGCAGAGGAACCATTTGAGCAGACACCTCTGGGCACAAGTAAGAAGCATCTCCCCCATATTTGCTTAAGGCAAGACAGCACAAGGGAAGCCCGTCAACTAGCAGCTAAGGCAGCTCTCCGTTCTTGTCAAAAGAGTGAGAAAAAAGGGTTCAGTGACCACTTGCATCCCAGAATATAATCTGAAGGATGCTTCTAGCAAGGTCCCAGCACAAGCTTGAAGAGAAAAGCACTAACAGAGAAATTTCGTAACGAAGACCAACAAGCAGCCCTCTTTCGATATGAAATATCAGCAAGTTAATCACTTTGGTTTAGACGCAGTGCCTTTTTAAAAGGAATCGTAAGCGTTGGTAGAAGCTATTGCCACCATTTTTGACTGCTAAGTAGCCCCAATAAACTGGAAAAAAATAAAGCATTCTGTTACAGCCAAACCAATGACAAAAGTACAGTCCAAGCGAAAAAGAACAAGAAGAATGGAAGAGATCCTGAGACGTTAACTAGCTGACTCCCCTGGCTCAAGGCAGGATCAATGCTGTCCAATTTCTTCCTCAAAGACAGGGTTTGTCCACCCTGTTCTGAAAGCACTCCCTGCACAGTCACCTAACCCACATTGCTGGGAACTTCTTCCCACCCAAACAATTCCCTGCCTGCCCTCTGCCACCTTCCGCAGCCAGTACATATTTTGGCTTTTTTAAGGGCCTAACAAGTCTTTGGCCTTGATAACCCTTTAGCTGAGTGATACAGAATGGCCAGCAATGTGCCAGAAGGCCACACTAAGTAATTCAGCACAGCCTCCATTTCTGTACAGCTTTTTTCATGCACAAGCTGAGCTCTAGCCTGTTGATGACTTCAGAGCTGGATTATTTTTGTTTGTTTGTTTTGAAGAGGAGGAGAGCTGAAGGGTTGTGGTTTATTTTGTTGGGTTTTAATAGCAGATCACCCTTAAACCTTGTGGGTTTTCAGTCAAGCTTATTGCAATACTCCTCCCGTGGTGACAAAGTGAAGGACACCTGCTGTATTGGGTGTTTCTGAAATTGCATACACTGGCATTTTCCCAAAGCTGATGCCTCAAAATAAGCTACACCTTCTGCCTCCTCGCTAGCCTCAACACAGGCTCACTCTCTTCACAGGCACAGGCAGAAGAACAAGCTTCTTGTTGAGAACTGCAAGATTTGGCCCCAGGAAAAGGAATTAGAATCCAACAGAATTAGGAAAAAAAAAAAAAAAAAAAAAAAAAGCGGGCATCTAAAATACTGCTTATTTGCTGCAAAACCAAACAGAACTCCTCTATAAAGAAGGAGCCCGGTAACAGGTAATGACATACATATGTCTGCAAGTCTCTGGTGCTCTGCACTGCTAAGTTGCCTCTAATGTTATCCACTTTAAAAAGAAACACATGTTAGACATATTGATGCATTTCATTCAGTGCACATGCAATATGCCCAGATGCCTTCCAGGTCCTTATTTTCTACAGCATCACCTTACCACAGAAAATTGCCTTCCTCAGTCCTGTTTCTACTGTTGCACCTTCTCAGTCAGCCCTTTGCTCTTCATTTAGCTTCTGTCAGCTCTTCCAGCTTGCATTGCTTTCATCCCTGCTGCAAAGCACCATCCCCAAAAAGATGTCAAGCACACAGACAGCAGGAGCTTATGGTTCACCAAGGCTGCAAGGGAAGCCTGGCAGAATTTTAGGCCACAACAAACATCATGGCATGCAGCAAGGAGGCGGTCAAAAAAGCATAATGCTGCGATGCAGCTGTCACATAAAGCTTTCACGCTGCACTGCTGTACTGGTATACACAGTGATGGCAGGGCAAAGGAACAACTAGGGTACTGAAGGGATTAACTCATAATGGAAGATCAAAAGGCACACAAATACACACAAATATAACATGAACAACCAGCCATTTCAGAAATAGATTCTAGTGCCAAATGCAGAAGCTCAGACACTTTATATGATCACAAGTAGGTGGCTCCAGGAACTCAGCCAAGAGCAATAAACCCCGCAATGACTCCGCAAATCATAAAGATGAACAGAATGAAAGCATCTACTAATTTCTTCCTCAGCACAGGCTGGCAACACTGATCTCTCATTTAAAGGTACAGCTGGTAGCAAGACCATTTACACATCATCATGAACAACACCCTGCCACACTAACCTGACCCACACCAGACCTGGGCTCACAATCTCAATTTTGTTGAATTAATGAGAGCACACGATACAGAGCTTATGCTGGCTTTGTGTTTTTTATGCCTGCTGTATGTCAGCAGAAGGAAAAGTGACAATATCTGATCTGGCTGCTAGTGCAGAACTAATCTACCAATGTTTTTAAACAATCTGAACCAGAGAGCAAGTTTATAGCACATCAGCACTTTGCATCACATGGTCACTATTTTCTTTAACTTGTCACCAGCTGTCTTACAGCTGTGTTTAGTGCACCGAACTGTGACAACAGGTAAGGTGGAGAAAAGTTTTCAGTCTCCCATATGGCAAAGTAGTCAATACTTGTGCAGAATGGGATATCTTCTAACTCTTGAACTACTGGATAGACATAAATATATCCTGGATGCCTTTATCAGAAAGAAGGGGGGCCAGGGGGAAGGAAGAAAAAAAAAAAATCTTTTCAAGCATTACACAGTGCCAAAACATGTATTAACATTCTTGCCAGTCTGTCGTTAAAAATATCATTCAGTGTTTTGCTGTCAATGGCAACACAATTTATGTTGGTGCATAAAATCATACAGAGGAATTAAGAAGCTTGGGAATGAACTGTTCACACACACAGGTCAGAAAATTTCTGCAATAAGGCATATTAATAGAAAATGAACATCCATTCTGACATGTAACTGTTAACTAAAAAAAAGGAGTTACCTCTTTCAGTTGACTTGATTCACAATATACAAATCAGATTACTTATTTTCTCATGTCCTATGTGACATCAGTCACAACTCTACTGTTGCAGACACTACACAAATACATGTAAGCACAAAGTCCCTGCCCAGAAAAATGCCAGTCTAAGGAGTGAACAGGAAAACAAAAAATGGAGGAAAAATAATACACCATGGGAACAAAAAATGATCTGACTGCTGATGGACATGTTTCGAAGTACCTGCTCTTTTCCTTCCTATCTTTTAAAATAGATCCCACCCTTTCACATGTACTTCCTCAGTCTCATTCCGACAGCAACTTTGCACCCAAACACAGGCCAGCCTGTGCACACTCTTCTGTGTGCCCCCATGCAAGCCACCCATGACAGACCTGACCAGGATCCCACAGGGTGTCAACAACAAAACACTCACGACTCCAGCCAGCGAACACAGCTCCATGCATTAGCAAATGCTGGAAGCCCAGTACACATTTACATTTTAAACCACATTTCTCTTTTGTGTTTTGAAATCACCATCTAAACAAGAGAGTGGTACCAGCCTGGCCGAACACACAGACAAGCCCAGGATATGGCCAACTCTACCGCAACAGGAAAGAACATGGAAACACAGGATGGGCAAGATGGGCTAGAAACTGGCTTTTTTCCACATAGTGCTGGCTAGAAGACACCGAACACATGGCAAGAGCAGAAAATCCAAAAGTTGTATCCCACCATGGAAATCTCTAACCCTTTCTACCCCTCTTCCTTCCTCAACTCTTCTTAGTTCAGCATGGAGGAACTGGGAAGGCACACAGCTTGGCAAGGTAGATGATCAACTACTCGCTTCAGTATCAATATGTAAGTCCTACTGCCACTTCCTGCTCATATCATGCAAAAGCATGCTGGAATCATGTATCAGTTTGAAATTCACTTCAACCATTTAGAAAACAGAATTACATTGTTGAATTATTTCTGTTACTTCTGTTTCCCAGTTCTCATGCACGTGAAACCCATACATTGAAGGTAACAATTGCAGCTCATTTGTCGCTCTAGATCCAACTAGGCATACAAATAACATACTTTAGAAAAAAATTTTGGAATTTCTTCCTGCTGAACAAGATGATTCATGACTTTTTAACTGCCTCACCAAGTGGTTTCAGAGTCCCTCTGCCTATGTACTTCTGAACATTTTCCAGCATATGTGCTCAAATTATTCCTGGACACACTGCCAGAGTACAAATTAAACCCTGTTTATTTAGTCACCTTTTGCATGGGTCTCATCGCAGAACTGAAAATTTCAGTAGTGTTGAGGATTGTGTGAATATCAGAGTGCACCATTGCCTTCAGCTGGAGCAACATCAACCAACACAGTGCACTTTGGAAAACTCCCACATTTGAGGTAAAACCAGACCAGACAACTAGAAGTTGCTGACAGAGTACCAAATTAATCCAAACCCTGGATATGCATTAAAATCCTCTTTTCAGATTGAACTTTCTGCCACCCTTTGCTTTCTGATCTTTTCAACGGGACTTTGACTCCTAATCTGAAACTTTGGTCTTTAATTTCCTCCACCGTAGAACTGCATGCATATTCTGAAACTGGCCTGGAAGTAGTTTGTGCAAATGTCCATTACGAAACTTTTTAATTATTTTTCCCCTTCCACGCCACTGCTGTCGGGTGTGCAGATGGTACAACAGTACCAGGGCTAATTCAATGCAGGAGCATGAAAGCCAGCAATAGGGCAAGGCAGGATGGCCCCTGGCAGCTGGCTGGACACAGCTCCCTTGCTTCACTCCTTTGGCAGTGACTACTGGCTTGCCTTTTATCTTACTGAATAATGAAGTGAGCTTATTTGTGAACTAAAACATTTAGAATTAATTCTGTTTCATCACATTTCTCACCTATAGAAATCCAGGTAGTTAAATTGTCCATTAGTACAGCAGGCTTTGGTTTGAAGAACCTTAAAAATCAGTCCAGGAATTTGCTGTTGCTGTCTGCACCCCTTGGGTATGAAATATGTCCTTTATTCCACTTTCTCCTCTCTGTTCCCTACTCAAATACCTTCTATGGCCAAGGTACCTGTGAATAAGCAGTTGCGTTTTCAACTGGGTCCCAAGGAATTATGCCAGGTCATCCTTGAGGAACCACAAGATCGCAGATTACGAAAACAGTGAAGACGCTAATGAACCTGGCTGTAGCCCAGGTGTTTGCCTAAAAACTCCTGAAGGGGGGGTATATCCTCTGAAAAAGCAACAAAAGCTCAAAAGAACTTCAAAATTGTTACTTATGGACAGAAGGAAATAAACCAGCACGGATCCAAGGGATAATTAACTGAGGCTGTAATATAGACATGCCCTTGTAGGGACAGGGTACAGGTATATTGCATGTGATAAAAAAAGCTGCCAGATTGTCTTGCACACACCAGCATTTAATTTCCACTTTTGGATGCCTACTCTCTCTTAAGAGAGTAAACCTCTTGGGCCAGCAGTTAACGTGGAGGCAGCAGGGAAGCTACACTGCCATCTCATCCTGCTCAGAGTAAGTCCACCTGGAAGGCCAGCCACAGCCACCAGGCTGCACTTGCTCCTCCTCCTTCACTGCTACCAAGGCTGAGTTCCAGCAGTGTAAGGGTGAAGCCAAATGCTGGTGCAGATGTGGCCCAGGTTTGTACATGCACATGAATTAGCATATGAATTCAGGACACGCTGCCTCGAGTGCTCCAAACCCTCATGGGAACAGCCCTTAGCCTCAGTACCTCTCGCTTCTCTGCAGGATGAGGGGACAAAGGTTGAGACGTGGTTCCTCTGGCTTCCATTTATTCTCGGAGGGGAGATGGCTGTGAATGCAGAGTCAGTGCGCCTCCATCTAAAGCAGCTGCACTCCTTTCTTTGGAACCATGAGATGGGAGATACAGCCCCTCTGATGTCTACAGGGAACTGCTCTGGATGTCCTCCATGGCTCAGCATCTCTTTACTTCTCTCTGCTGCTTCCACAGGAAACATTCATCAGGCTCTCAGCAGAGAATAATTTACAAACTTCTGAGATCACTTATTTTCTGCTCTTGAGATTTGACTGCTCCCACAGTATGTTCGTCCCAGGGCACCAAGATACTTCTTTGCCAATGTTAAAGGTAATGTTGGTAATTAATAACATTTCTTTAAAACAAACAAACAAAAAACAGTCACCTACCATTAAAAATAAAGGAAAGATTTTCCATGACAGAGATTTGTTTTTCCACACTAGAAACTGCTTTCAATAGGAGGAACAACTGCCACACATAAATTCTTTAATATCTGAAGAGTGCTTCATCAAGTATTTTGCTTTTTACCTTTCATGGATAGTCTTTTTTCCATGTACAATGAAGCCAGTGGCTTCCTGAAGACAGCATGGTCTTATTCCATACACTGTGTTTGGTACACTGTGAAATGAAAAGGCTCAGCTTGCCACTCTCCTTACAGAAAGAACTGGATAAATATAATTTTATTTGTATCAGTTAAAAAAGCATAATTTAGGAGGGCAAAAGCTAATTAAATTCAAGTTCTATTTACTTAAACAATGTATTATTAGCACTGAAAGAAGAGACAACATGTATGATGTTTCAGTTTATCCTTGGCTAGTCAATTCTGAAAATTAGAATGGCTTATATGGAGTAATTTTATGATGTGGTTAACAGTATTTTGCTGTCTAGAAGGCGGAAACAGGCTCCTCAAATTAACTGAAAAGCATCTGCTTCAAATACTTAATGTTCTGTTTCATTACCATTTATTTTTTAAACCATGACATTTATGTCTGTTGTAATTAGATTTTAATGTATTGCTGCCACAAAAATTACATATAAAGAGAAGTGTATCAAAATAATGCATTTTTGAAATGGAGTAATTTCATAGAGTATTTTTAAATTATATTTCACAAAAAAAATTATATTACCCAGCAAGGTCCTTGAGCTTTCTGAATGCATTCCCTCTTCTGTAACAAAAAAGAAACAGCTGTCACTCGGCCCACCAGATTACACATACTATTTTAGATTTGCAAAGAAATTCAATAACTGACGAAGTGTGGCAGTTTGAAGTAACAGCACTGTATGGATGCATCCTCTAGCTGTGTAACAGCTGCTCACATACAGCAAGTCAACAAAGTACCTTGCATATAATCTTTAAAAATGTGTATTATAAACACAGAACTGCAGTTATTCGCAGATAATTTGATGTGAAGTACAAGCCTCACAGACAGACATTCTTGGAGTAAAGAAGAGTGTAAAATCCACTCGATAAGCATGTTTAAATACAGTATGAAAAGCATCCTAATTTTGGACCCAGCATACAGTAGATCTCTCCCTCAAAGAACAAAAACCTATGCTTTTATAGAGGCTGGAAAGAAGGGACTACTTCCTATCTTTTGACCGCTTCCACTTCTCCTGTGGAAAATAATGTGTTATGACCATATGCTGACATTTTTAAAGTTGCATGTGAACTGTATGCAATGGCCATGACACGATATTCCATAGTTCCACTGTGCCCTTTAAAAGGGACTAGAACACATCAGAGAAAAACCTGAATTCACCGCAATGCAAATATTTGTCATGTTCCCTCAGTCTTCCCAAGAGATGCTTTCTCTATCCCTGCTTATGGATATTCAACAGATTTTAGATAAGCTCAGCTAGCCAGAAAACTGCTTAATGAAAACAGTCTCAGGAATTGCACAATCAAAAAGGACTCTCACATCTAATTTAAATGCTGATTTGATTGTGTTCTCCAGCAAAGTCATGCAACTAAAGCAGAAGCAGTTGGAAAGAATTTCCAGAACTGATGAAGTAATTGGAACCAACTAAGAGAAAAGAAATGCCTTGACTCAAGGACTTTTTCAAGATGGACAGACCTCTTTGATCTTCCCAGATGCACTGAGAAGTACCCAGATTAGGAACAATATTGTGACAGGCAAGACTGTGAAGCTGCAACACTTTCAGACAGTAACTCACCAGAGCAACTACATCAACCTCAGATGACCTCAGTATAAGGTCTGCCAAGACCTCCCCAAGTTTTAGATGGGAGTTGAGAGACAACCTTGAATCTTTCTCAGTCAGCTTAGGGTGTTCACATAGCCCCTTCCCATTCCCTGCAGAAGCCCTGAAAGCTTTACATATCCTCATTCCCACAAACACACACACTCACCTACACAAAATACAAGAAGCTGTTAAAATATTACTACAGTCCCAGTTTCTGGGAAACTCACCCCAGGTGTTCCTGCTGCCAAGTCTCTGGAAGTCCATGTTTCACCACTATCCTCAGGCTTGCTAGGACACTGGGGACCCAGAAGAAAGACACCACCCCCACCAGCTCCACCCATAAGAAAACAAGTTGGTGACCTCCTAAGGGCAATCCAAACCACTCTCATCAGGTTGTTAGCAAGTTAGGAGACCCCTCTGGGACTTACCCACTTGGGTTGGTGAGAGGCTGCGGACCACAACCAGCAAGTTTCCAACACTCAGGTCCAGTACAGGCTCTCGCTTGTGCAAAGCTTAGGGCAAATGTTCCCAACTAAAATCATGTTCTCACATCCATCGCTGTAAAAGTGACTAATACACCCCGAGCACTCTCTGCCTCCACCTGATGAGCCCCTAGATCATAAGAGATGTATCACTATTAGTCCCCAAATGCACAGCTTTGTACCATGCTCTTATTAACTGGAGTAAATAAAAGGTGGGAAAATGCAATCTTCTCACATAATAACTGAATTCTCCTCAGTACTAACCAACATCTCCCAATATTATGATGTCCACAGATTTACACAAATTTCACAAGCCTACATCTGGCTCTCAGGGTTATAATCAAAATATGAAACAGAACCGGCCTTAAGAGGTATCACTTGTAATATCTTTCTCTCTACCCTAATAACTGTTCTTGCAGTCTCCATATATCCTTATCTCCTTATATTCATCTCCACCTTCTTTATCTTCCATAAGAATTTCCTGTGAGGCACAGTATCAAATGTTTCATTTTTAACAACTTGGAATAAATCCATTGCACTGTCCTTCTCTAAGTGGTCAGTTATCTTATCATGCAAAGATGCCAGATCAGTCCGACACAGCCACCTATGATAAAACCATGTTGAATTTTATTTAATAGCACCATGTCCTTGATTATTCTTTCTGTAAAAATTTGTTCTTAAAACCTTGCACAACACAACCAATATCACATGAGCACGCCTCACAAATCTCTCCCCCCACACACTGCCTTTAAAGATACTGCATCCAATTTTTGCGAGCCTGAGGTTCCCACTCCCAAACTGACAAATACAATGAAAACCTGTGCTGGTGCATTAGCAATCCTATGTTCCTTTAATACTCCAGGGTACAGAATATTTGTACTCCTCCATTTCCATCCCCATCTCATCACAATAAGCAGATAATTGTTTTGTTTCTGTCTTTGTTTCACCTTTTACCACCCTTTTGAAAATCATTCATTGTCCACCCACTACCCTCCTAGACATCAACATTCACGTACCCCTGCTACTGCCATTCTCATTGCAAACCACAGAACAAGTCAAAAAACACAACCACAGTTTATTAATAATAATGACTAGACTGCCCAAGTTTTAGTCCTCATACTCAACCCAGTGAAGGCACCAAGTAAACCAAGCTTATCTAAGGCATGTCCTCACTCCTGTTACTACCTGGTTTTGAACTCTGAGTTCACCTATTTTAAGCAATCACTTCAGGTTTTGAAGGAAAAATTCCATTTGATTACAAACTTCAACTTACTCGTTTTTTGACAGAACATACAATTTCCTGCTTTGAGGAAGTGGAAAGAATGGTAATTTGGAATCTTACAGGGAAAAAACAGCCATAAATTGTGTGAGAGAGAGAGTGAGCGGTGTCTGTTCACAGGCACTAACTCTGCTTTTGAAAACTCAATTGAGACTACTGAAGGAGAAGAAAATAATGATTATAAAGGGGAAATAATTTTAAACTTACTTCAGACAACTGAGCCGCAGTACTGAAAACCATCATCCTCACACATGCCTGCATCAGACAGCAACATTCAACAGCCTCAAGACAACCAGAGAATGGGTTTTGGTTTCATTCACCCTGCTTTTGAATGAGCTGTTACCCAAAAGAAAGAGACTCTCCAGGCAGAAGCCTGGTGGTGTAGAACTTACATAAAGAGGTACTTCAGTGCAGCTCAGCTCCATTGTCACAGCATCTAGAAACAAAATAAACCAGTGGCATTATTACACACCCATCAGGAGGCATTGTTATCATTATACACCATTCATGTCTGCAAACTAAATCGACATCTTCCAGAATTAGGGAAAAAAAGGATATTAATCTTATCAGCTATCCAGTTGCCCCAAATTTCCCCAGAATGAGGAAACGCTGGTGTAGTGATGCCCATGTAAGGCTGGAGAAGGGGTGGCTCGTCCTAGTTAACATGCTATGTGCTTTTTACACAATAGACACCGTAAACAAAACAGGTCAGGCAGAGCCCAGCCACTAAGACATTTGTAGCTGCAGCAAATGAAGTAGTGGGAATTGCAGCATTTCTTACCTCTAGAGGCAAAAAACAGAATTTGACCTTGAGGTATAGTTGTAGCAACTTTTACTCCACACCAATATCCCAAGTGTCTGGTGCTGGTTTTTTAGCAACTTTATAGAAGATATCCCCAAGGCAGGCTGCCTTAGATACCCTAAACAGCAAGCTACTGATACAAGTCATCACTGGAATTACTATAATTACAGTCATGACAGCAACTCTGATTTCTATTATTATATTTCAAACTCACTACATCCTCAAAATTCATACTGTAAAAATAATATTCCTGTCAACGAACAGAAGCATACCAGAAGCAACTCCACATCTTTAAAACAATAAGGTGGGCTCAACAACTACACACAAGTCTTCTACTTGCTGAAACAGGCTATGAAAAAAGAGAGTCTGTCTTAAGAGCAGGCTGTCTCAGCTCAGATGTGGCCTTGTTTTTACAGTTGAACAGTTTCCAAGAACAACACAGTGTGCAGCCCACTGCCTGTTAACGCATAGGTACAGCCTGCTATGAGTCAGATAGGATTTGAAAAGTTCCCTGCCTACAAACTGCAGAAATTAAATGCACAGCTTCAATCAAAAACAAAAACCCACCACCCCAGTACACACTCCTTTTAAACCACAAGTTTGTTAGTACTCATCTCCTGGTGCCTGTCAATTCACCTACATTCACAACTTCCTACATTCTTGCAGTTTGACTTCAGTATAACTTTAAAACAGAAGGTAAAACCCTTTACAAAATCACTGGCCACAAATGTTCAGCCAAAAAAAAAAAAACAAAACCCAAAACAAACCCAAAACCCTTTCATATTGTAAGAAAAGGGTATCAAGGCAAACACTAATCCAGCCAGCCTAGTCAGCAGCGAGACTCAGACAGAGGGGTTTCTTATTTTCTGTGGAGGGAGGAGGTATCCCGCAGCTGACTCCAAGGCATCTCACTTTGACAGACAGAGACAAAGCTCTGCAGTTTCCAGTAGCAGCATCCCAAACCCAACGTTAAGAGCAGCAGCATGGGAACCACAGTGCTGTTTATACAGAAGAAAACAGGGTCACAAGAGAAATTAAGAAACCAAAACGTTAATTCCACAAGGAGTATTTTAAGGTGGAGCTTTTCACAAGTGTCACCTTACAGGACAGACGAAGCACGTTAACTTCTATCCCAGACCTCTCACCAACTCACAATTACTGCCACACACAGATTACACATATACACAGGGCATCTCTTCGTGGCTGGTTGAAATGAGAGACATGCCAGCCAGCTGTTTTACACCATTGCTCTATTCTGCTGTATAAAATCTCTTCACCTGCAATGGTTTTCCCTCTTTAAAGGAACACATCCAAACTGAACTCCATGATCTCCTCTGCAAGAAAATATGAGCACATTCAAATCATTATGCCATGCCAACAGAGTAAGACCTACTCCTGGTTACTTCTTTCACATGACTATCTTGACCTCCAGAGCCTCAAGAGACATATCTCAACATATTCCTCCTTGGTAAGGATGAGAAAGGCAGGTATCCAGCCTAGTCTACCTACTCTACTGCAAGTGTGCACACCAAGGCATAATTTAGCCCTTCCTTTGGGGGATTATCATTGCACCAGCAATACAACAAGCTCCTTTGGTATTGGATAATACAAACACAATTTATTGGAGAGATGATGCCATCCTGACTTCATCTCCCTTTACCCTTTGCTTGTGTCACACCGTGGATCCCTGGGAATTTGGAAATACTAAGTACCTAACTCAGTATGGATCCTGAGTGGATAAATGACCTTAAGATTTAGCTCATCTGAAGCAATCAATGTTTTCCATACAGCACTGACTAGAACCTTGTTGAAATACCATCAGTACTTTCAACATAAACTCCCCTGACAAACCAGCTTATACTGGTGTTTCCTGGATACAAAGGTGTGCCTAATGGCACTCCTTTTGCTTCCTGCAGAAGAACCCATAAATGTCTACCCACAGCAGTAAGTGACCTCTCCTGCTTTTCTCACACTCTCAAGAGTGCTGCTTGTTTAGAATAAAGGTTTATGTGAATGGCTCACGTCTTTCCTCCATCTGGGGCTTACAGCAACTCAGCTTAGCTGCTGGAAGTGGCTGGGAGGGGCAGGAAGAAGAGGATGCACGTAGGGAGGAAATACTCAGCTCTGGCTACGGGACAGCTCTTGTGCAACCTCCGTTTCAGAGTGAGGGGCTGAAGGAGACACTATCAATCACATGCACCCTACCACTCACCTCCTCTGTGCAGCAAACCGCTGCTCAGCCCCACAGAAAGCAAGGGTCCCCAGCGCCCAAGAGATGCCATGTAGACCACCGCTCTGGGGTGCCGAGGAGCAGTCCTACTCTGCACAGCAAGGCGAGGGTCAAGCTGCCTGACATCATGAATACACATCATTTCACAGAGCAACACCTGATCTCTTCCTCCGACTTCTGTGCCTCTGATACAGAAACCAGCAGGACGGGCATCTAACAGACAAACGGGTCCAGTTTCAGGCACTGCCCACAAAATACTGAGCTCACACCAAGGTCAGCAGCAGCAGGATTCATCTATACACAGAAAAAAACCCTTCTCAGCATCCGGTTTAGCAGTTAATTTAATAGAAGCATTTAGTGTGATGTGCTGCAAACTGGAGAAACTGGCAGCATATGTTTAAGTCAAGTAGAGGTAAACATACAAAAAAGAACAAAAAATCTTGAAAACAATTTTACTTAACTTTTTTTTGATCTACAATCTCCCCTTAAATCTAGTGTCAAATGCTATTGCCAGATTCCTGACCAGCTCAAGTTATTGAGAGGAACATCAACAAGTATTTTGGGTTTCATCAAAGATGCAAGACTTTTCAATAATCCCTCCAACACTTTTCCTCGCCCAGTATTTTATTTATTGGTTGCCAATTATGGGACTCTCCTATATCCAATTTCTTTCAACATTACAAATTTTACCATTTTATAGCATGGTTTCCCCAGTTATCAAGACATGTTGTTAGAAGGACCACAATAAGGAAATAGACCAATGGAAAATAAAAACCATCGGGTATTGACTTAACTGCATTTCAATGGAAAAGACGTCAGTTATCAAATTTTTTTACTCTGTACACACCGAAGAAGTTAGATAAGGGAAAGCATTATCTAAATCTCAGCAGAAAGGCATTTCTACTGGTTGACAAGGTGACCCTTCAGCCAACATTGAGCCTACTATTTGTCTGTCCTAGCACCTACTGTGTATCATCAGCATTTTCCTAAACACAAAAGGACACTTCCTGATCCTACAGCAACCTGGCTTACAACTCACAACTTGACTTTTTCCTCTTCCCTGTAAATAAAGCATAAAACTGTGGGAGAAAGACACAGTGAAAGTGAAGACAGGACTCTGGCTTTGATGCTGCACAGTGATCCAGCAGCAGCTCGTATGGACTTCCCTGAACTCAGGGCTCCACTGTGCCATAACGAGCCTCCATGGCTCACTAAGCAGCACCAGACCACAGTCTGTGCAAGCCTTGCAAATGGCTGCAAAGTATAAGCAGTGGTATAAAATATGTATTTCATGCTTCTCTTCCATGTATCAGTTGAAAGATAACAAAACATGAGGACTCTGCCCCCCTACATCCTCTTTTCAGACCATAACCCCACACCTCTGTGCCACATATCACTACTGCTGTTTCATGAATTGTAAAGCAACTGACTGAATGTCAAAACTGTCAAGCTATGTAAACAAACCCCTAATGATGCTTTGCAGATGCCTTGGAATGAAATTCTTCCTTTTTTAATTCTGTTTCTTTTTGGTGATGGTCACATTGAAACTCATGTCTATAAAACACTGAGAATTACAGTTGTATTACCACCATCAAGACAAGCACACTAAATCTTTATCTCTGATCAACTGGAGCAACAGGAAAGCAAGGGTGCCTCTCACCCAGAGGCCACTGGAAGGTGGGCAGCAATCCCCAGAGCATCATTTGTGATGCTTTAAAATGTAACATCTTCGTCTAAGCAAAATGTCTTGTGCATTGTGAAAGTCTAGCAGCACTTGCACATTAAGAGGTCTTCTACCGAGCTCTCTGCCACTGGGTGACTGTGTTACATGTCATCATTATCACCGTTTTATCATTTTTTATCATGCAATAGTCTATAGGAGGTAGGTGCTACATCAGCCCACAGGACAGCCTCCAAGATGGATATGAATTATTGTACATACTGTGTTTATACTTCTCAGATCTTAAAACTCTTCAAAAACAGTGAGATTCCAGTGTGGTGCTCACAGACCAGCCAGCTTCCATTAACAATGTTCATCCCACTGCTTCCTCTCAACAAGCACAGCAACTGAACCAAACCATATTTTTGAATTTACAGATTCCATCTGAGTTACATTACGTATGTATGCGTAAAGGCTCACTCACAGCTTCTCAAGCACCAGGAACCACGCTGAACAGCGATCAGATCTAATATGGTACAGAACTTTCTTTTACATGCAGATCCTTGCTGTGGACCTGATTCAAAGACCTTGGAAGAAATAAATGAAAGGAGAAAAGTAGCAAGCTGAAAATACACACGTAATAAATACTACATTCCCAAAGTCAGAGTTTTACAGCTTTACAACCAAGGTTTTTGACATGATCTTTCATTTTCACATATGCCTCTCCTGAACATCTAGAGCATGGGGGACAGGGAGAAGACACAGCAAAACCCTCAGCTAGCAGCTTTGCAAGCACATTTGTTTACCACCTTCTAACAATATTCAAACTGAGACGTAAAATAAACCCTTGCCTATTAAATTTATAATGAAGTGGCTTGCACTAGTGTCGATTACTTCACCACACATTAGTTGCTCTTGAAGCAAGTGAATAGAAACAATGCAGCTAAATGCTTTTTAAAATAGCTCTCTTTTCAACAATTTGAGACGAAACTTAAATCTTCCTCCAGAAAACATCACCCCATTCATGGCTATCATATCTCTTTAATTTGTTGAAGCCACAGCCATTTTGTGCTCCTTAGCAGGGAAAATATTTAAAGAATCTCCAAAAAAGTGTCACATTTTTTAACCTTTAAAAAATAGATTTGGGTTTTAAAACACAACTCTAGAAAAATGCCACTTAGACGGAAGCCTGCTCCTGAGGCTGGCAACATGTATTCTTTATGCATTCCTGTATTAACATTTTTAACATAGCATTTTCATTTCAACTAAAAATAAAATGGGGTTCTAGATTTTAGAAACCTTAGAAATGTGAAATGTGGGTTATACACTACTGAAGGACAAAAATAAAAGCAGTTGTATATGTAAGGTAACTAAAACAAAATAAAATCTGTTTAATACCATTGCCAGACAGCTGTCTCACCTCCCTTACTCCTTTTAATGCCCATTTTGACAGAGATAGTAGCTTTCTAATGAAGAATCTTTTTAATGGGTTTTAGAATTTACTACTCCCTAGTTTATGCACTATGAAGCCATGAGACCAGAGCAAAAGCAAACTCTTTAAAGAGTTCATACAGCATAATCGTACAGTTTACTGACAAGGTAGCAAAGAAGCGGACTGGAAACATTTGGTTCTACAAATGCACGCAAATGTATGCTCTAGTGCTACCTGTAACGCTTCATCATTACTCAGGCTTGGCCATCCACCAAACTCCTATAACAAACAAAGTTAGGGGATATACTGTTTGTTTAACGACACTTTTGTAATTTGCATTCCACCTTCATGAACAGCTAGAACAGCACAACAAACTCTACAGCCATTAAGAGCAACAAATTTTTGATACCAAAAGTCATTACATCTAATTCTGATATTGATAGATGCAGCTTCCATTGAGAAGGGCAACTATTCCACCTCAGAGCCCTCTTCTAATTATTAATGTAGTTTAGCAGTACCCGCTTGTCTTAGTGACGCTGAGCCAGAAAGGTACAACTCACACAGCTCAGTCAGTAGGAAAAACTGTAAATTTTTGAAAATTCTGGTTTTTTTAAGAATTTCAGCAGACATTGAGGAAAATTCCAAAAATATTCCTGAGACAGGGGGTGAGAAGAAGCCAGAGATGTAGTAATAGCCAAGCCAATTCAGAAAAGAAAAAAAGGAGTGCTCCATTCAAAAACTGTGAAAACTCCTGGTGCAAACGAAGACTTCTGTAGCTTCAATACTTGGGCACAAATATGCATGGCAATACAAATTCTGCTTGCTGTTCTAGGTAGCACCTTAGAATCTAAAAGACTTGTTTGTAGAAGGCACACAGAATGTATGCTCCTGCCCTGAGATTACTGTATGCCCCATCTATAAATGGGAAATCGAGATATGCAGGTGCCGAATGACTGATGTGTGGCCATGCAGAGAGCTGGTTTTTGGCTGGCAAAGCCAAAAACTGGAACTGGATCTTCTGAGTCACTGTATTAGTCATAGGCTATCCTTCCTATATCCTGGTGCAAATTCTCGTTCAAGGTGTTATTCATATCATAACAATGTCGGGCCATTTCACACACCATACCCTTCTGAAATGGCCCCACAATGGAGCTATTCTCAGGGGAGACAATAGGAACTTCTGAATAACAGCAGCAGTTTCAGATCGAGAAAAAGAATACTCCTCCCTGATATTACGTAACAGAACGTTGGCAGAAATGTCTAATTTACAAGTCAACTGAAAAGGCCAGATGAGTTTCCTGGTAGATTATTATTAAGATACATCTACACGATCACTTCCTTTGTTGCACTCGATATTCAAACACCACTTTGGAAAAAGAACAGCACTTAAGTTCTCAAATCTTTTCAACAGATTTTGTCCTGCCAATTTTTCAGGCCGAAGTCATAGAATACAGTTCATTTTTCACCTACGTGGAAAAATCCCTCTTACTCAAATGCCTCCTCAAATCCTATTTCCACCAAGTGTGGTAGAGAGCAAATTATCTCTACAAAGGAAAAAGGTTCTGTCATCTGTTAGGCTTTCCATCACATTCACGTGCCTTATAGTGACTTAAGAGAAGAACTACCTCCACTTATATATAGGACCAAATACAGAGGCACAAGTAAGCCCATAAAAACGAAGAAGGATTTTAGAGCCTTTTTTTCTGTATAAGAATCACCATGCAGGTTGAAAACAGGCGCAACTCTAAGCTGCACACACCAGTGTCCCAACAAAACGCTACCAAGAACTGCTCTGAAAGCTGCTTCTCAGAATGTGACCATTAGAAAAGTTTTCAATTCCTTTAAATTCTTCGGTTGTTAAAGGAGTTTAAGTAAGTTAAAAACTTCTTTTGCTCCGGCTGAGAAAGGCAAGCACTTTCATGATTAAAACCATATTCCTTGTCCACTTAGGGCCAAGAACTGAAAAAAACACGAGCGGCTCTGATGGCAAAATAATGAAAAACGGAGGGGGGGACGGAACACGAACATATATATATGTGTATATATATACATATATAGATATGCAAAAAAAAAAATCCTCCCTCCCCACTTCTGGGACTTCGGAAGGTAACTGACAGCCCACGGGAAACGTTTCCCGCGGACACGAGCGGAGCCCGCCCGAGCGCACCTCGCACGGCGCGGCCGGGACCGCGTCCCAGCCGGCAGAACGCCGCCGCCGCTCCCCGCAGAAAGGAGCCGGCGACCCGCCGCCGCCGCCGCTCCCCGCAGAAAGGAGCCGGCGACCCGCCGCCGCCGCCGCTCCCCGCAGAAAGGAGCCGGCGACCCGCCGCCGCCGCCGCCCCCAGCCCAGCCCGGCGGCCCCGGCGCCCACCCGCCCCGCGGGGCTGCCGGGCAGCAGGTGCCGCGGGCCGCGCTCCCCCCCCCCCCTCCGCCCCGAGGGCAGCGGCCGCCTTACCTCCCTACGCGGGGCGTCCCCGGCGAGACTCGTCGCCGGCCGCGCTGCCGGGGGAGGAGGCGGCGCTGCCCAGCCGCCGCCGGGGCCGCGCCCGCGGCAGACCCGGCGGGGCGCGCCCGGCCCCGCGGATGCGCCGCCCCCGGGCCCCGGCAGCCCGCGGCACCAGGGAACGGAGGCGGGTGCCCGGCTCCCGGGGAGAGCCCCCGGGGCGGCAGCCCGTCCCCGCCGGGGACGTGGCAGCGGCGGGTGGCAGGTCCGCCCCAGCGGCCGCGGTAGCCGGCGCCTCCTAGACGGGGCAGGCAGGGAAGGCGGGACCCCCGCGGGGAGCCCTGCGCGGCCGCCGCGGCGCCCCGGCCCCGAGAGGGGGGAGCACCGGCCCCCCGGCGCCTTTCGGAGGTGAGCGCTGCCCCCTCCCGGCCGGAGCGCGGCTGCAGGCGGCAGGGGCGAGCCCGCCGGCGGGGCGGGCGGGGCCCGGGCAGCCCCTCGGCGCTCCCGCACCGCAGCCGGAGGCCGCCCGTTCTCCCCCGCCCGTCGGGCCGCGGTGCCGGAGCCCGCAGCAGGCAGCGGGGCGCTGGGCGCGCCGGGGGCTGGTTGATGGCGCTGCTGCCCACTCTCTCACTCGACGCCGGCAGACCGCACCGTGTTTTGGCTTTTCAGCCGCCACACGTACACCGTACATCATACATGAGCTATTCTTAAGGTCAGCCTGTAACGTTGTCATGACTCCCTAAGCCTGTTCTGACAACCTGGTTCGCTAGTAAGGACGGTGGAGCACTGACGATGTAGTGTTGAGGACCAGAGTGGGGGCAGGAACACTGACCAAGCTCCCTCTCGCTGCGCTGGAGCTTGATTCGCGTCCTGTTTGCTATAGATGAACAGCATACTCTATCTCTAACAGCAGCATTTTAGCACCATGCTGAGGGCGTGAAAAAAGTTTACCCAAGTGCTGTAAGCGAGGCACAGAAGAATTAGTGTTTTACTGTGAAGCAGTGGCTGGAACACTGTGAAGGCATGTATTTCCTTAGTATCCCAAATATCTGGGAAACGGTGGAGAATAAAGATAATCAGGAAGAGAAAACCGAAGAGGGATGGATCTGTTCAGTCCAGAATTAGAGCTTAAGCAGGGTCTAAGTAGGAGCTTATTGAGCATTGCTACCAGCTTAAAATTGACTAAGCAAACAGGAAAAATTGTTATCCAAGTCCTCCGAGAGTATCATTTGAGATGAAACCATGCTCTGTTGCCATACCTCTTTTCCATCCTGTACTCTTTTCCCATACACACAAGGATACTTAGGGTTGTCAGACATTGGAATAGGCTGCCCAGGGAAGTGGTTGAGTCACCATTTCTGGAGGTATTCAAAAAAAAAGTAGACGGGGTACTTCAGGACATGGTTTAGTGGGCGTGGTTGGTGGTTGGACTCGATGATCTTGAAGGTCTTTCCAACCTAAATGATTCTATGAGTCTATGATTCTACTTGCAGGTCCTGACTTTTAAACTGAAAACCACCTACAATGAGAATAGTAAACACATTAACTTTAATAATCCGTGTTGATAGTTTACAAAAATTGTCCACAGGAAACAGCAACACGATTCAGACTGACATTTTCCTTAGCTGATATTTGAAGGCCTACGTGTTGCATATTCATCTAATAGAAAAGCTGTAACCGAGCTGGTAAATACACTGAAAACTCCTAGTTAGAAGCACAAGATCACAACCTGACTCACACTTCATAATCAAAAAGTCAATCTTCTCAGTTATTGTCTTCTTACCAGACGTTCTTAACACAAATAAACTCTAGTTCACTTACTTTCACCCATCTAAACACATGATAGTTTCACCAGCACTTTTAAAAAGGAAGTCTATTAGACTGCTGCAATACAGCACAGGTCATGAAAGTACCTCCTTGAAGGAGAGAAAAGCTGGTAAAACCCCATCACCACCCCTTGTGATTCAGCAGGAGTTTCATGTCTTCACATGGTGTGTGCCCGTCTCTAAAATGTGAAATTTTTCATTGGTTTGCTTTGGGCAGCTTATCAAACAGGCAAACATCTGCACAGAGTACAAGGAAGCACGGACTTTCTGTGCTGTACTTGTCAGAACAAGGCCACAATTCTGCAATTGCAAAGGTAATACACCTTTGTGTATTGTGTGCAATCGGAATTTGGAAAGTTAAATTTGCAAGGATAAAAAATAAGAGATATAGGTTGTTGGGGTGCAGCCAGGTTAGGGGTGGCTTGCAACAATCTTACAGCACCCTTCCTCTACATCCAACCCCGTCATGCTTCACTGGAAGCAGACATAGTGATTTCTTTGCTTCAGTTGCTCTATTCACTTACCACTCAATATAGCAAGCTATCCAACTGCATATTACCCAAGAAAAAAAAAGACAAGCCTAAGTGCATCTGCAGCAGCTGTAGACCCTCAGGATTTAAATTCCATATTTTCCTAGTTGAAAGAGTTATGAAAATAACTAGTTAAAGGTTGTAATTTAATTTATATAATTTCCAACACTATGTAGTATGACCCTAAGATGCTGACTGAGACCTCAATTCCAGAGGAAACCACTTCTTGCATTTCTATCATGCAAACAAGGATTTAGGTAAGCTTTTTGTACGTGTTGGGTCTATGCATGCAATATGACAAGTGAGTTTTGCTAGACTACATTCAAATATCAAAGGAAAAAAACCCCACATATGCTTCAGAGTCTGTCTTCAGATCGCATAGGACATCCTGGCATCAAAGATTATGGAACAATTTGTCTTGAGAGCACTCACATGGCAAGTCCAGGACAAGCAATGGATCAGGCCCAGCCAGCATGGGTTCACGAAAGGTTGGTCCTGCTTGACCAACCTGATCTCCTTCTATGACCAGGTGACCCACCTAGTGGATGAGGGAAAGGCTGTGGATGTTGTCTACCTCGACTTCAGCAAGGCCTTTGACACTGTTATAAGGGGCGACGAAAAATTGTACGCCAGCCCACGGATAATCCAATTAAAGTTTATTAAAGCAAGCGACAAACAGGCAAAACAGCGCTGGGCGGCCGGGGAGTCTCCGCTCTACCAACGGCGCACGCCCCCCTTCCCTCAGAGTTCCCTTTTTATAGTGTTTTTTGTTGCCAGGTTAAAGTCTAGGGTCCGGGCTCACGTGGGCAATTGCGTGCCCTGTTGCTGGGGGAGTCGAGGGATGAAGGCTGTAGTCTTCTTCTGTGTTTCTTTGTTATCTGGAGCATGCGTACTTTAAAATACACATCTTGTCCAGACAGCCAGACATTGTAGCTACAATGTTTCCAATCGCACCTGTCTGCAAGGGCTAACACTGCCCTGCAAAACGAACACACTGTGCAAGGCTTACAGAACCGGTTTGATTAACAAATACATATAAAATAAATTTATCACAGACACTGTCTCTCACGGCATACTGCTTGAGAAGCTGGCAGCTCATGGCTTGGACAAGTGTACTCATCTCTTGGTAAAAAACTGGCTGGATGGACAAGCCCCAGAGGGTTGTGGTGAATGGAAGTAAATCCAGTTGGTGGTGGGTCACAAGTGGTGTTCCCCAGGGCTCGGTGTTGGGTCCTGTTCTGTTTAATAACTTTATTGATGATTTGGATGAGGGGATCGAGTCCACCCTCAGCAAGTTCGCAGATGACACCAAGTTGGGAGGGAGGGTTGGTCTGCTTGAGGGTAGGGAGGCTCTACAGAGGGATCTGGACAGGCTGGACCGATGGGCTGAGGCCAATCATATGAAGATCAACAAGGCTAAGTGCTGGGTCCTGCACTTGGGTCACAGCAACCCCATGCAGCGCTACAGGCTTGGGGAAGAGTGGCTGGAAAGCTGTCTGGTGGAAAAAGACCTGGGTGTGCTGGTTGACAGCCAGCTGAATATGAGCCAGCAGTGTGCCCAGGTGGCCAAGAAGGCCAACGGCATCCTGGCCTGTATCAGCAATAGTGTGGCCAGCAGGAGCAGGGAGGTGATCGTCCCCCTGTACTGGGCACTGGTGGGGCTGCACCTTGAGTCCTGGGTTCAGTTTTGGGCCCCTCACTACAGGAAAGACATGGAGGTGCTGGAGCGTGTCCAGAGAAGGGCAACCAAGTTGGTGAGGGGCCTGGAGCACAAGTCTTACGAGGAGCGGCTGAGGGAGCTGGGGCTGTTTAGCCTGGAGAAAAGGAGGCTGAGGGGAGACCTTATCGCTCTGTACAACTACCTGAAGTGGGGTTGTAGTGAGGTGGGTGCTGGTCTCTTCTGTCAGGTGGCTGGAGATAGGACGAGAGGAAATGGCCTCAAGTTGTGGCAGGGGAGGTTTAGATTGGATATTAGGAAAAAATTCTTTCCCGAAAGGGTTGTCAGGCATTGGAACAGGCTGCCCAGGGAAGTGGTTGAGTCACCATCCCTGGAGGTGTTCAAAAAGCACGTAGACAAGGTACTCCAGAACATGATTTAGCAGGCATGGATGATGGTTGGACTCGATGATCTTGAAGGTCTTTTCCAACCTAAATGATTCTATGATTCTATGACTACTACTTACTTAGTACTTACTTATTACTACCCCTCCTACTCCTCTTCTTCTCATGCCCTCTGCCCCCCAAGTGACACAGCTTGGATAAATTTCTCCAAATGAACTTCTGAAATTACAGTCTTAATAAATGCTTACTAAAATAAGAAAAACACTGAAATAATCCTTGCCTGAAGACCAAAGGTGGTGTTAGAAGTCATGGTACAGTAAGCTCCAGAAAGCAAAGTAACTCTCATTGAAGACATTAAAAAAAACTAAGACAAGCCACTTTAAATCATCTTCCATCAGAATATGTCATTGTAGCTACAAATAGCTACATAGATAAGGATTAAAATCACAACTTACGCTCAAAACTTTTTACAACACAATGTTTTGACATTTTCTATATGCCTTTTCCTTCATTTTTAAAGGGGATTGTAAATGGAGAAGTACTGAAAACTACATATGGGCAGGTTTTTTATTTCTTTGGTTTTGCCTGTTTTTCAAGTGTGAAATGTGTGTGATCTTTTCTGAAAATTTGCTCTGTAGCTACAAAATATGTCATTTAAATCATAAACTGCAGTATCTATAAAATCTGATGTTTTCCGTTAAAACCTCTGATGTCTTTGTGTTGCAGCATTTCAGTAGTTTAAATTACAGGCTCCAACCATGGAATGTCAGTGTAAAGTAGACTGCGGTTATCCAGAGCCACTGAAAATGTTTCAGCTCAGTGTTGCAACTGTAACGTTCACACAAACTCTGAGCTTAACTAGGTACACAAATCAAAATCAAATATCTGGCAAGATTTTTTTCTCTTGCACACGCATTGGTAGAACCATTACACACACACCCCTTTTTTTTTTCTTTTTTTTCTTTTTTTTCTTTTAAATGCAGAGACGTGAAAGTCTGAAGACTAACAGTGGCTTTTTGCTGGCAATAGCAATGCCAAATTCACCACCCAGATGGACTTCCACAATATAAGGAGGTTGCTTTGTGTGGGCACGGTCAGAAAAAATTTTTGAATCTATGAAGGGTTATGTTTTATTTCTTTGTTTGCTTGGGTTTTTTAAGTAAGGGATGTCTCCAGCCTGCTTTAATATGCTCAAAATTTTTCCTAATACAGCCCACTCACACTTAATCAACTCATGAGAATTCAAACCCAAAGCAGAAATCTTTGGCAGAAGGCTAAATGATCAGAAAGCACCAAGAAACCTATTCTGCATCAAAACTTCAGATTTTAGGTATGTAATGTTTCCATTTACTGTTGCAAGCACATGAACTGATTTATGTAGTTTCAACTCCAGAATTCCATCAGTGATTAAATAAAAGTGACAACTCTGTAGATAGGAACCTACTTCACTTGAGGAAGGCTGGAGTAAGCACATACCTTGAGACAGTGACAGAATTGGAACAACTCTCTTGTGACGGCTCATGCACTAAGTGATGGGAGAACTCAGTCTGGTACATACACAGCAAGAATATTTCCATCTTCTTTTATATCCTTCTTTTTCCCAGCACTTCCTGCCACGTCAATCAATCAATCAATCAGAAATTGCTGGCTTTATTAGTCACTTCAGTATTACACTTCCACAGCATTGCTCATTCTGTTCACATTTTACTCTCTGTCAAATTCTTTATGTTTTGTATAGCACCCTTTTAGCAACCACCATTATCAGTGCATCTTCACAAATAATATCATTCAGCCCCTTCCGCTAAAGGGTAGCGATGCACACTGCCAAAACTGCTCAGGAACTTGAATATTTTCTGTGACAAAAAAATTGACCACAAATTTTGCATTCAAATATCGTATTTTCTGTTATTCAGCAAGACAAGTTTATTTAAAATATCTATATTTATTATATCAAGTAAACTTCAAAAACCTAACCCAGGCTGCCTTATTTCATATGCTGTTGGCACCCCGATGGGAGCAGCAACAAAGATGACCCAGTTAGAAGGAGAAAAACACAGAACAGAAGAAGATGTCTGCTAAAATACTGACCAAGAAAGTGCCTGCCAGCCTGGGAACCAGACCATCCTTGAGGCACACATATTTGAAGTGCAGCTGGGCACCAAGAAACTGGACACATCCTGAGATACTCTCAATATGCACAAAAACAAGGAAATGTAACAGCAACTTATCATCTGCAAAGGTGAAAAATAGTCTGGAAAAAACAGGAAAGAATCCTGTGAAAGTAGGAATTGGTAAATGCAGTTGGATCTTCTAACTGAAAGACCAGGAAAACAACCTACAAAAATAAAAATTGGTCCGAGAAAACAGAAAATATCATTATCTATTGGCTGTCCCATGTGGTGGTGTCCTATGCCCCCTTATGCCTCTGCAATACAAAAATGACTTGCTTTTTACCCAAAAATGAAGCCTCTCTCTATGATAACTTCCCATGCATGCACTCTTTTCTATAAGATCTCCTAGACAGATCAGACCCTCACTGGGGATGCCTGACTGCCTCCAAACTCCATGACGCAGACTATCTTTGAAGCAAGATATTGTCTGTTGTTGATTGGTCGCACTTTTGGGATCTGTTTCATTGGCCCCAACCCTGTGATCAGTTTATATTTGTGCATGTAAGTAATGAATCTTAAGTGTATGTGCTGCTTTACTAGTGGTAATTTTGCAATAGCCTGTAATACTGAAATATATACTTGCTTTGTTATTGATTGCTATTAATATTGATGGCTGTGACTGATGTAATGTTTATTTGCTTTCCTGGTAGTAATTTTGTAGGAACTTGTAATAGGTACCTACTTACTTTACTAACCACAAATATACTTGCTTTATTGCTGGTGGTTTGTAATAATCTGTAAAACAGTAAGGAAATTTAGCCTCCATGTGTTTGGATATTAAGGAATCCTGCAAACCCACCGTTGTGATCTCTGTGCACCGGCAGGACATGTAGCCTTTTCAGGTCATGACACACACCTAAGTTTGGGCTCCAGGTAACTGCCCCTTTCCATGTGATCACCAAAAAGTTGCCTTTGCAATGAGTCATGTCCTCACTCACCTGGAAATTAGTCTTTAAATTGTGTTAGAAAGTGAACATACACAATCTATAAAAAAGCCACCTCAGAGATGCTACCTATGACTTCATCACTGAAATTCTGAATGGGTTGTCAAACACCAGGTGCAGCTAATAATGCTAAATAGGAGAGCAAGCACACTCCATTCCCTGTCCTGCTTGTCTGTCTGTATGCAGGTGTCAAAACTTACTGCATTAAAATGGCAAACTTCTGGTATTTTATAAATGGTGAAACAAACATAGGGTTGTGAAATGACTTTTCAAGTGGTCACTCAATAGCCCTGCATTACTTGAGAGCAAGCAAATGCACTTTATGACATTGTACAAGTGGCAGATGATGATGGCAAACAACGAGAAAGTGTTCTATTCAGGAAGGAGAAAAGTATATCCCATTATTTTAATTTACACAGAAAACTGTAGTAAATTTTGTAAAAATCTAAGAACAACTGTGTCTATTAAATAAAACTGTTTCAGTTCCAGAAGCCTTTCATTACCAAACACCAAGTATTTAAATGGAACCGCTTCAACTACAGTGCAACAAAAAGAACATGTCTAAGGTGTAATAAGGGACAAAACAATTTTCAGTCAGAAGTACAGAGAAAGCCAGCAATAGTAGCTGAAACCCAATACCTGACCAATCCACATCTCCAAGAGCCAGAGCTAATCATCGTCTATTTTCAGTTCATTTGATAGTGAAAGATATGCAGGAAAAAAATAGAGGTGTGTATAACAGTTTCTCATAAAAGCAGCTTTAACATCTTTTTGTAAATTCAGATGGTGATGCATCAAACCTACCAGAACCTAAGTTCCCCTTCAGCTGGGGAAACAGCATCATAATTCACAAAATACTTGAGGTTTGGGAGCTCATCTAGTAGCCATCCTTCCCCTCCACTCCCACGCATTCAAATCCCTGAGCTGGAAGGCAAAGATCAAGTTGACAATTTAACACCCCCGTGGTTATGTTAGCACTCCACTTCTGCCAAATGTAATGTGGAACTACTGCCTCTCACTCACACTGAAGGGAACATCCTCTTTGTCTCAATGTGTATTAGTGACACAAACCCAAGAATTACTCATGCAGAGAGGAACGAAATCAGCTGGGTGCAACTGCTGATGAGACCACATTTTGCCTTCCAAAGAACAGAAAAGATCAGAACAACTTCCCAGAGAGAGCACGCAAGGAAGTGAGTTCTCCAGAACTCCATTCCAGACCTTGCTTTCATCCAGTTAGTTAAATCTGAGGGAGTCATCTTCAGAGCCACGGTCTGATCACATGTTCTTTGTCTTCAGTAATCCTTAACAAGGTAATGGAGGTAACATTGGTTTTCTGAATCCAGATATGAAGCACACACACACACAATACATGGTTGCACTCAAACTGCAGATTTTTTTCATAGGATCATAGAATATCTCAAGTTGGAAGGGACCCGTAAGGATCATCGTGCCCAACTCCCTGCTCCTCGCAGGACTACCTAACACTAAACCACATGACTAGGAGCATCATCCAGATGGTCCTTGAACTCTGACAGGGTCGGTGCCATGACCACTTCCCTGGGGAGCCTGTTCCAGTGACCAACCATCCTCTCAGTGAAGAAACTTTTCCTACTGTCCAGTCTGAACTTCCCCTGATGCAGCTTCATTCCGTCTCCTTTGTCCTATTGCTGGTCAGCAGAAAGAGGAGACCAACACCTTCTCCTCCACTGCCCCCTGTGAGAAAGCTGTAGGCTGCGATGGGGTCACCCCTCAGCCTTCTCTTCTCCAAGCTGAGCAAATGAAGTGACCTCAGCTGTTATTCCTAAGTCTTGCCCTTGAGACCTTTCACCATCTAGGTCACCCTCCTCTAGACATGCTCTAATAGTTTGATGTCCTTCTTATACTGAGGCACCCAAAACTGCACACAGCACTCAAGGTGGAGCTGCACGAACGCAGTGTCGAGTGGGACAATCACCTCCCTCAACCGGCTAGCGATGCTGCGCTCGATGCACCCCAGGACACGGTTGGCCCTTTTGGCTGCCAGGGCACACTGGTGACTCATGTTCAACTTGCCATCAACCCGAACCCACAGATCTCTTTCCAGGGGGCTGCTCTCCAGCCTCTCATCCCCCAATTAGCACAAATAACCAGGATTACCCCATCCCAGGTGGAGAATCTGGCATTTTATCTTGTTAAATTTCATATGGCTGGTGATTGCCCTACTATCTAGTCTATGCAGATCTCTCTGTAAGGCCTCTCTGCCCTCAAGAGAGTCCACAGCTCCTCCTAGTTTAGTATCATCAGCAAACATACTTAATGTACGTTCAATTCCTGTGTCCAGATCATTTATAAAAACATTGAAGAGAACTGGCCCTAAAACTGAGCCCTGGGGAATGCCCCTGGTGACTGGCCTGAGGTAACCCCATTTACTATAACTCTTTGAGCCTGACCCATCAGCCAGTTGCTCACCCAATGTATTATGGACTTGCCTAGCTGTGTGCTGGACAGTTTATGCGGAAGGATACTGTGAGAGACAGTATCAAAAGCTTCGCTAAAATCCAAAAATACCACAGCTACTGGCTTCCCTTGGTCAACTAGATGGATGACCTTGTCATAAAAGGAAATTAAGTTGGTTAAGCTAAACTTTCCCCTTGTGAATCTGTGCTAGCTATGACCAATGACTGTGTTTCTCTCAAGTGTTTCTCAGTAACTCCCAGAATAACCTTCTCCATAATTTTACCTGGCACTGAAGCGAGACTGACTGGCCTGTAATTACCAGGGTCTTCCTTCTTTCCCTTCTTGAAAACTGGGACATTTGCCAGTTTCCAGTCGACCAGGATGTCTCCAGACTCCCAAGACCATTGAAAAATAATGGAGAGAGGTCCCATGACATCCACCAGTTCTTTCAGTACCCTGGGATGAATCTCATTGGGCCCCATAGATTTATGCACATGCAGCTGGAGAAGCAAGCCTCAAAGAAGCTCAGGGTCAGCTGAGAATTTAGTATCTCCCTAGTCACAGTCTTCCAACACAGGGCTCCAGGGATCCCAGTGCCCATCATCAGTGTTGAGGACAGAGGTGAAGGCATTAAACGCCTCCACTTTGTCTACATCCCCATTGTGAGGTGACCAATCTCATCAACCAATGGGCCACTGTTATCTCTGATTCTCTTTTTTATAAGTTTGTTTCAGTTTGTCATTTTTGAAACAATGATTTTATCTAGCAATAGAAGTTTCACTCATTAGCAGAATTAGTCCAGGGAAAAGAGATCAGTGCCTTTCCTGAGAAAAGTTCAGCTGAAGGCTTGGTAAAATCAACCAAGTGACCAACCAGCTCTTCTATCCCTTCCTCCCATGTAATTCTGGTGGCTGGACACAGGAAAGAGAAGTGCTGAATTTACTATTCTTTTTTAAATCCAGTCTATTTCTGGTTGCATTTGATTAGAGAAGCCTCTTTTCTGGAAACCCTCCATGCTAACTGTGTTCCTGGTGCAAAACAATATTCAGGGGTGGGGAGGTGTTCCCTCTTTCCAGTAAACAGCTGCAAAAATGCTTCTTATAAACACGACATCAAAAAAGTAACAGACATGCTTTTTGTCTGTAACTATCTGCTCTGGGAAAAGGTAATTTAACAACTATATTTCAAAGACAAATCAACCTGGTAATTCCCAAATGATCTAGGAGTCAAGGAAGATGCTGCATGCAATAAATCCCCACTTCTCTATATAAGCAGAAAATATAGAATAAAGTATAAAGAATATCATCTCCCCAAACAGGACACCCAGCATTACATCCCCTCCAACCCAATGCACTATTTTAACGATTTTAGTTCACAATATTCCATCTTAATGCTTCAAAATATTAGATTCTGGGGCATAAGGTAATGCGCTGCTGGAAAAATAGTTACATTTTCATATAAACAAATTCAATCTTCACCTGTAAAACAAAAATATGCATGTTTGGCACTGCAGTAATGCATTTTAAACATTCACCAGCACAGAGAAACCACTGCAGACTGTTACCAGAAAGAACTTCCTTTTCTACTATTTTATTGAACCAGCAGCCTATTTAAAAAGCCAAAATTTGAAGTTTTATGTTAATATTAGAATTAAATACATCAGAACATGAACACAGGCACCACAGTGGTAACAACAGTATCTTATTCTGGCTCCTCTGTAACTTCATTATGTAGGTACTGAAGAAAAACTTGCAATAATGAAAAAAACCTTACTAAATGGAAAAAAAAGAAACAATATTAATTTTCATAACAGACAAGCGCAGAGACACAAAGAACAGACAAGTTTGGCAAGCAGACTAGGTATCAGCTGAACAAATACTATCTTTCAACACAGACGCAGTGAATCAGTAGAACTCATAATACAACTGGTTGCTTCTACTCAAGTAGCAGAAAATCAGTTGGCCAGTCAGACAAAAGTCTTCAAAATTTCATTTTAGTAGTCTTGTTAGAAATTCGGATCTTAAATAGCATTTGTTTTTCCACATTTTGACCAGATTCCCATTTGTGTAGATATCCCACACCTGCTTCCAGCTCTACCTTGGCAAATTCACTTGGTAGAATGACATGAACGGTAAATGTCATAATAAATCAAATTACCGTAAGATGAGAGAATCATAGAATGCTTTGGGTTGGTAGGGACCTTTAAAGGTCATCTAGTCCAACCCCCTCTGCAAAGAGCAGGGACATCTTCAACTAGATCAGGTTGCTCAGAGCCCCGTCCAACCTGACCTTGAATGTTTCCAGGGATGAGGCATCTATCACCTCTCTGGGCAACCTGTTCCAGTGAAACACCACCCTCATCATAGAAAATTTCTTCCTTATATCTAGTCTGAATCTACCCTCTTTCAGCTTAAAACCATTACCCCTTTCCTATCACAACAGGACCCATTGAAAAGTCTGTCCCCATCTTTCTTGTAAGCCCCCTTTAAGCACTGGAAGGCTGCAATAAGGTCTCCCCAGAGTCTTCTGTTCTCCAGGCTGAACAACCCCAATTCTCTCAGCCTGTCTTCGCAGGAGAGGTGTTCCATTCCTCTGATCATCTTTGTGGCCCTCCTCTGGACCTCCTCCAACAGGTCCATGTCTTTCCTGTACTGAGGACTCTAGAGCTGGACACAGTACTGCAGGTGGGGTCTCACCAGAGCGGAGTAGAGGGGCAGAATCACCTCCCTCGACCTACTAGTCATGCTTCTTTTGATGCAGGTCAAGATAAGGTTGGCTTTCTGGGCTGCAAGCACACATTGCTGGGTCAGGTTGAGCTCATCAACCAACACCCCCAAGTCCTTCTCTGCAGGCTGCTCTCAATCTACCCATTGCCCAGCCTGTATTTGTGCTTGGGATTGCCCCGACCCATGTGCAGGATCTTGCACTTGGCCTTGTTGAACCTCATGAAGTTTACATAAGCCCGCTTCTTGAACTTGTCCAGGTCCCTCTGAATGGCATCCCATCCCTCAGGCATGTCCACCACACCACTCAGCTTGGTGTCATCTGGAAATTTGCTCAGGGTGCACTCGATCCCACTGTCTGTCACTGATGAAGATATTAAACAGTGCTGGTCCCAACACTGACCCCTGAGGGACACCACTTGTCACCAATCTCCATCTGACATTGAGCCATTGACCACTACCCTCTGAATGCAACCACCCAACCAATTTCTCATCCACCAAACAGCCCATCCATCAAATCCATACCTCTCCAATTTAGATCAAACTAATCTGCTATTTTAATCTAACTTCTTCCTATGGTTCTGCTAGTCACACAACAAACTTTGAGGCACTACAACAGATATGTACTTTAGACATGAATATTGTCAGTAAGAACTAAGAATATGTTTGATGTCAAGGTCAGTGGTTCTCAAGCCAAGAGAAATGTCCACCTTCAACTCCAAGCACTACTGAAGGGTCATGGAATAAAGAGGCTGTAGGAAGAGCCTCCCCCACTCTGAAAACTCATTTTGCATGAAGCCTCCTAAGAGATATTGCCTGATTAAGTCACACAATTAAAAGTAGCACAGAGATGTCCTAAAACACAAAAGAAAGTTCAGGTCTATTAGCAGAAATAAAATAAAAATAGTAAAGTAAGCAGCAAGGAAACTAAAGGTTTAGAGTTTGCATGAACATGCTCCTCATTATTACCTATTATCATCCTAAGTCTTCAAATCCAGCAAATCCCAGTAGCCAGGAATATATATTGCTCAAATATTAAGTTAAGGGCAGACCAGATACTGCTCCACAATTTTCAGTCAAAGATTAAGATTTTAGGTAGAACTTGCAAGATAGTTCAAGCTATTTTTACCACTGATACCCATCTTTCACTGCCACACTTGAGCAAATTCCTTTTGCAGGAAATTCCTATTGTATCTCAAATAAATTCCAGGCCTGGTGAAAATGCAAGTCACAGAAAACAGGTTAAAGACAAAGTTCTACCCTACTGTCATCCTACATGCACTGAGCAGCCTTTGGCACTATTTTGGGTTTGTGTGGTGGGGTTTTGGTAGCGGGGGAGGTGCTGCAGGGGTGGCTCCTGTGAGAAGCTGCTCGAAGCTTCCCGGGCTCCAAGTCGGACCTGCCTCTGGCCCAGGCCGAGCCCATCAGCAACGGTGGCAGCGTTGTCCCACAACTGAGGTTCAATACCCGGTGTGCAACAAGCCAATCTTACACACAGAGCCAAGGTATTTGTTCACGTCTGCGTGTATATGGGTGCCAAGTGGTAACTCCACAAAGCTGGCACACACCACTAAAGAATAACGTGTTTATTCTGCTATGTGATCAGTAAAAACCCACCTAAACTTACATTCATTGGTTAGTAGTCACCATCTCATCTACTATTGGCCAGTTATATTTAAATTAGCCTCACTTGCTGTGTAAATTAGCACACATACTCCTTGCAGGTGTGGGGGTCACATTCTTCCAACCTTGAATTCAGTTGGAGGTCACGACCATTCCCTTTCCCTTAGTTCCTGCTTCTTTTGCAGTCATCCAGCCTTCAGTGCCTTCTGGAGCAGGATGTCTCCTTTTATCAGTCTTTAGTTCCCTCTTCAACGGCACAGTAGTTAGCAAAGCATGACCCAGACTGGACAGACCAGGGAGTCATGTTTAATTTGAAATTCCCTCCAGCTAAATTAAGGTGAAACGACACCAAACAATCAGTTAAAGATTTTATTCATGATAGATGCAAATTGAACTGGGAAGGCGTGGGTAGGTGGCAGGGTTTCTCACAACAGGAATTGGCATAAGACTACTTCTGTGAACTGTGTAACCCAGGGTAACCATATACATCAATTCAGGGAATAAGGAGATCCCTCCCATTGAGTCATGCAGTTCAGAGCAGACCCTCTTGCTTTCCAGACCCCTCCTCGGAGAAGGGCCCAGGGACGGCTGGATCCACTCTTAGTCTCAGGCTTAGTCAATGGTTTATGTCTTGAAACGGATGAGGTGTATGGATTGTGCAAAAGGAAAAGGAAAGAGAGAAGAAGACAGAGAGAGAAAAAGGAAGAGAGAAAGATTTCACCAGTCCTGGGTCCAGCGTTGGTTCAGTCAGCCAAGGGGTCCAGTTCCAGTGGGCTTGTGCGCCTGAGGCTTCAGTTTGTGTCCTTTTATCATCCTTGCCCCTCCTTCGGGCGGGTGCCCGATATCATCAGGCTAATGAGCAGTTTGTGATCCTTTTGGCTTGGGGGTCATTTGTGGAGCAACTTCTCCTTCCCTGCAGATGTGGCCATTGCTTGATCTTTGTATCAGAACAGGGAGCTGTGCACCCTCCAGCACACCCTCCCCCTCCTGTTGCTGATGAGCTTTTCACCTGGGTTCCTTGCTGTGCCGGGTTTGTCTTTAAGCAGAACTTGCCCAACCACAACGTTTGAGACATTAACTCTTTCAGTCTCTCACACACGCCTAGTTTATACAAAATAATCAGGCTTGCGTAGTGAAGCTATCAAGTACTGGTCCTCCTTAAAGGACAATGTTATCATGTTTAACCCTGAATTGATGAGTATCACCATGGCTAGGCCTTAACTCAAACATGACTACATTAACGCCTCTGGTGCAATGTATTTAAGGGAAACCTGCAGCGGAGAGGGGAGTGGGATGTGAGAGAAACCCCTCTGCAGACAGCGAGGTCAGTGAGGAAGGAGGGGAGGAGGAGTGGGGGAGGAGGGGATGCCCCTGCAGCCCGTGGTGACCCCCCCGGACCATGGAGGGGAGCGGGGGAAGAGATGCCCACCTGCAGCCTGGGGAGGAGCCCACGCAGGAGCAGGGGGATGCCCTCCAAGATGGCCGTGACTCTGTGGGAAAGCCCGCGCTGGAGCAGTCTGTGACTGAAGGACTGCAGCCCGTGGGAAGGACCCATGCCAGAGAAGTTCAGAGAACTGTCTCCTGTGGGAGTGACCCCATGGTGGAGCACGGAAAGAGTGAGGAGTCCTGCCCCTGAGGAGGAAGGAGCAGCAGAGACATGTGACAAACTGACCGCAACCCCCATTCCCCATCCCCCTGCGCTGCTGGGGGGAGGAGGCAGAGAAAAGCGGGAGTGGAGTCGAGCCCTGGGAAGAAAGGAGGGATGGCGGGAAGGTGTTTTTAAGATTTGGTTTTATTTGTCATTATCCTTGTTTTGATTTGATTGGCAGTAAATTGGTAGTAAATTAAACTGACTTTGTATTTTTTCCCCCAAGTTGAGCCTGTCTTTTGCCCGTAACTGTAAGCGGTGAGTGATCCCTCCCTGTCCTTGTCTCGACCCATGAACTTTTCTTTGTATTTTTTCCTCATCCCACAAAGGAGTAGTGAGCAGCTTCGTGGTGCTTTGTTGCCAGCTGGGCTTAAACCATGATAGGCACACCCGTCTTTTCAAAGTATATCATCCTTCTCCAGCACTGCTTGAAGTTAAAATAAACTCCAGCACTGCTTGAGGTTAAAATAAACCATTACCCCAGCATTCAAATACATACTTGTAACAATGTAGACTATCACTTTCAATGTACAGAATTACACAAAAATTGAGTTATTATACTTAACTGAGGATTTTCTCACTGGAGTGCAGTTTACTTACTACATTAATATAATTTGAATTCATTTCCCTTTAGAAGTAAAAATTATCTATTTTCTAGAGAATTATAATTCATAAATATATATGCACTATTTAAAAAATGAAACTAACAAATTTTTCAATATACATAAGCACACACTTGTTTTCTTGAGTCATTTTGCTGTTTCCTATGAATTCATAGAAATCTGAAATGGAGATAAAGCAGGGAGAGAAAACACAATGTAGTCAAGTTTTATCAAATGCATATGTAGTCTTATTCCAATGTCCAAGTACGTGAGATGGGATATTAACCTTAAGTAAGAACAATGACACATTAAAATTCAACAAACCTCAATTATTTTCTGGTAAACAAAAACTGGAAATTTTTGACTGTTTCTGTAATTCAAGTAATTACTTAGTACTGGATGCAGAAAACACTCTTTAAGTTACACAGCTTTGGAATAAAACTTTAAAATTCAATTGTTTGAAAAATATTGCATGGAAAAATCTTGGAGAACATCCTTCTTTCTGTCTTCAGCAATTTAGCCTATTCAGAAACACAGTTTGGAAGACAGAACTTCAACACAAAGGGGCTTATTTTAGAAGTCACTATTATAACAAGTTACCAGGAGAACAGGCCATGTATTTCAAGTCCACATTATTTTTGTGACAATTTGTTGTGATGGTTATCAGTCAGTTATTCATATTTGTTTCAATGGTCTCTGTAAGACCATTACTTTTGTTCTCTTCTAGATAAGTAGCTCTTTTCTCAGTGAAAGTAGCAAACAGTGTATCCATCATTCCCAAAACTTCTAGTAGTTCCTCTTGATAGTCAATCTCTTTTCCTATAGCTTCCTGAAGTCTCAAGAATTGTCTATCAACAATCGCTGACTGCCCAACCACAGGCTGATAAATGTCTGTAAAGAAAAAAAGTCACTTAAGAATCCACATACCTATAAAAACATGAAAATTCTATTAGCTAGTTAGAGATGCATTTAAGGAGTCTGGCACAAGTCCAACACTGTGGACAAATAAGACAACTTTAACAGTGTTCTGAAAACTGTTAATTATTGGTATGTACTCACAGTAACAGTAAGTCAAACTAACAGAAGTGGGTTTTACAACCTCAAATACTATTTTTACCTCACTGGAGAAGCAGAAGTCACTTGTACTATGTAAGTATAGAAACATGAAGTATCAAGAAACTTAAGAGACCATGAGGAGCTTCCTGCAGCTAGTACAAATCAGATACTGACTGCGGTCAAAGTTATCTGGCAATATCTCTTTTTGGATCATTCTCTTGACACTGAGTTCATACTTACAAACAAACCCATAAAGGTTTAGTTTCTTAAAATTGTAACACTTTTTACCTTATTTCCAAGCTAGCTATATGGCTTTGAGAATTTTTCTTTGTGTTGTACTTACCAGTGATCATATCTGCAACAGTCACCAGTACAGGAGTAAATCTAGGCTCAATCACACGCCTGCAAAATTAGAAGACATCCCAATTTTACTGGTTTTGCTAACTGCACTCCTCCTACCAACAAGCAGCTTTCTCATACAGGCGTACAGACAATTGTTTCTTCATGAAGAGACATTACAGAACAGCAGAGATGCAAGTCAAAAAAAGCTACATATGTGGTATTTACCCTCCTCCTTTCAGGGAGGGCGGCGGTTGGAGAACTGGCAAAAGCATCAGGTACATGAAGACAAGAGTATAATCAAGGAGACAGAAAATAATAAACTAAGGGTAGAATGTCTGGCAGAGAAGTAAAATATACTCTCTCATACTACCAGCAAAATTGTTCTGCACTATCAGGTAAATTCTTTCAGTACTATCCCAGACCTTGATATCAGAAAGCAGAAGGCACGTGAGATTTCAAGAGTACCAGTGTTCCACCTGTGATCTGTTGAGACTCTTAGCAAAAGCTATTAAGAAATACAGGTCTCAAAACAGTCAGAGAGAACTCAGGTTAAAATAATACCTTGCCACAAAGGTAAGAAGGAGATTAATTTGCTTCTCGTCTCGGCCAGCAAGCGCACTCCTCAGTGTTCCTCTGCGATGTAGTTCCTGCATGACTGCAACCGTAACTTCAGGAGTATAAAGCCTGATGGGTGGCTGGACATATATAAGAAGAGTTTAGTACCAAAGCAACATCTTTACACACAAAACAGGGCTGCTACCAGCAAAATCAAAACGGAAGCCACACAAGTTTGATTCTTTTCTAGCTATACACTGAAATAAAATTGGTTTGACATACAGAAAAAACCCACGTCACATGACAGCACACAACTCAGATGAGACAAAAAACAATGCCTTACCTCCAGTACCGCATCAAGGGCCTTGGAAGACTGAAAGCTCTTCAGCAGCTTGTCGTATTTCCTCAAAACACGTTTTACAGGTTTACTGACACAGAAATCTTCCTAGAATTGAAAGACAAGTTCAGAATAAGACAGACACACACACACAGTGGATTAGATGTACTACCATGAACAAGCTTATATGACTTTCTATCTTCCCTCCCTTCCCTTTCTTCAACTTAGCACACTCAAAAAAAACCCCAAATTTTGAGGAGTGCTTCAGTATACATTTTCTCACCATGCTATACCTGTTTTGGCATGTAAGTTCTTCCTTTCACATAGGTTCTATATGCTGGTTGTCTCTTCTTTTGAGACTTTTCTTTCCTTTCTTCAGGTTTTTTGTGTTTAACACTTAGCACCCCATTGGTCATGCCTACAACTATGGTTTCATCTTCAGGCTAAAATGAAGAAATCACAGAGTTAGGAACCTAGTGATTTATTTGATGATGCATGCTCCTACCATGCAGATTTTAAATTTTTATGCTTCATGATAAGGCTCTAATCACAGCATTATAGAATAACTTAAGTTGGAAGGCATCTCTACAAGGTCCCATGGTAAAATACCTTGTTCAAAACAGGGACAGCGTCAAGGCTATGATCATAAGCAACATTATCCATCTAATAAATCTTTAAGAAATACCTAGAGGGACTACAGCCTGACTAGTGAAGCAAGCTCAAATATGCATTAACATCCTTCTGCAAGTATAATCTATGACAGGTTTTGGTTTTTTCAATGGTGTACAAGTGCCTTTGGCTATTACATGCCATACAGCAGTCATGAACACCACCTATGAGAAAGCTATCGTGGAACAGCAGAATTTTGAGAAACAAATGAAGGTCGCTCGAAATACCAGTCACTGATATAAATTTCACATACATAACAAAGGTTGCATGTATTTGATACTAAAGGTTATAATTTTAAATAATGCACTGGAGAAAAACACTGACTTCACATATAAAATAGTGAGTTCTGACCTGTTACTATTAACAGATAATTCTATGAAAACATTAAACATTAGCTGAATGCTCAACTGCTGGTAAGAAAAAATAAATAAATAAAAAGCATCAGGAATTACTACAGAAGAAATAAAAACTAGAAAGTCATTATGCCACTGAATAAATCCATTGTCTACCCACATCTTAAATCCTATTTGAGTTATTCTCAAAAAACAGTAGCAGATTCAGAATAAAAGAATCAAAAAAGCCAAAAGACAATCAAAGATAGACTTGATTTGAGACACAACCCTTCAGCATGGGAAAAAAAGACAGCTGAAGAGGGATATGATAAAAGCCTACAGAATTATGACAGGTATGGATGGAGATCAGCTGGTCAATGTCTTGGTTTTGGGCACCAAACGAAGGTAATGAAGGTTCAAATGGAACAAAAGGAGGCAATTCTTCACAGAAAAAGTAGCAGAAATGTAGAATTTGTCAAGGAATCTAGTGAAGGTTAAAAGTTTGTCCAAGGTCAAGGAAAGACTGAGCACGTTCATGTAGAGAAGTTCTTTGAATTACACAAAAACTACACTCTGATGAGTTAACTTCTTGTCCTGGTTTCAGCTTATCCATTGGAACTCAAATGTTTCACAGAAATGAGAGTCTTTGTTTTCTGTTTCCAAGACAGTAAGACACATGCCTTGGCAAACAAATCTTTTTATGCTCATACCTCATGCCCTCTCCTCTTTCCTTCCTCAGGCCAACCTGACACCAAAAACCTTTACGACAAGTTCACTCTATTCTAAATTTCTCAACAAATAAACAACTTTTTTTCCTTTTATCACTGCCACACAAGAGGAGACACAAGGTTCCTGAAAGGCAAAAGATGAGTACAATCTTCTCAAAGTCAAAGGACTTCCCTTCTAAACTGAATACTTTCCCTGCCATATATACTGCCCTTGATAAACACATGATTTTGTACAGATCTAATCAGGTAACATCTGGTATCTAAATGTATTATGTTTAAAACCTCTTAATGCATTTTTGTCCTGGTTTTGGCTGGGGTAGAGTTAATTTTCTTTCTAGTAGCTGGTATAGTGTTAGGGTTTGGATTCAGTATAAGAATGTTGATAACACTGACATTATCAGTTGTTGCTAAGTAGTGTTTATACTACTTAACTTGACTTACAAGTCAAGGATTTTCCAGCTTCTCATGCCCAGCCAGCAAGAAGACTGGGAGGGGACACAGCCAGGACAGCTGACCCAAGCTGGCCAGAGGGGTATTCCATACAATGTGATGTCATGCCTACTGTATAAACTGGAATTGGTGGGGCAGGGGATCACTGCTCGGGGACTAACTGGGCATCATTCGGCAAGTGGTGAGCAATTGCACTGTCCATCACTTGTTTTGTATATTCCAATCCTTTTATTAGCGCTGTAATTTCATTATTGTTATTATTATTATTAGTTTCTTCTTTTCTGTTCTATTAAACTGTTCTTATCTCAACCCATGAGTTTTACCTTTTTCCTTCCAATTCTCTCCCCCCATCCTACCGGGTGGGAGGCAGTGAGTGAGCGGCTGCGTGGTGCTTAGTTGCTGGCTGGGATTAAACCATGACAATTTTTTACTCAGAAAGAATATATTCAGTCATCCTACTCTGTACAGCATTCTTCTGAAACATCCAATCGCAATGAAATAAAAAACTAATTACTTCAGTGACTTATATAAAAAGGTATCAGTAATTACGTTGCCTAGAAAGATTTCTAATGTACTTACTGACAATGCAAGACTGAGGATGGATGTTGCATAGTTAAAGCTGTGGACTACTTTGTAGGATGTAGTACTGTAAATCTTCACATGCCTATACAGAAGAGTAATGATTAAAATCTCATTACAAATGCCTTACTGTAGACACTTTACAGGAATTTCATCACTCTCAGCTTCCATGGATCATTTAAGGAAACTGAGCATTTATACAAAGCATTCTTCAGACTACCACTGAGCTTCTTAGTTATTACCTCTCCTGCAAGAGAAAGGTTCTGTTAAAAGGTACACAAAAGTCAAGGATTACCCTTACCCAAAAAAGATGAAAATGGGGCAAGGACAGAAGAAGAAACTGAAGGCAGATGTAGTGACTTTCTGCCTTCCGCAATGCTTATTAGGAAACACTAAGACAGCATTTCTTCAAATTTGTCCTTAAATTTTAAATGTAAGATCTATTGGCAATTTCTGGAAGTAAATCCATAGACATTCTTGTATCGAGCTGCTCTTTAATGATTTGGTTGAAGGTACGAAATACTTAACAAACAGGAAAACAAAACATTATCTTACAAGTATGAACTTTAGTTTTGTGAGCACTGACTGACAAATAGCTGCACAGCTAGTGTGATCCTTCAGCTTATACTTTGTAATCATAAAGCCTGAGGAAGCCTAGAAAGTACAGAAGGGAGGGAGGGAGCAAGAAAACAGACCACTGTCATTTCAGACCACTTCATATTTCTAATGTCTTGGAGACAACAGATTGAGAATCAAAACTCAGCAACTTAACCCAAACAAAAAAGCAAGGAGGACATATTGCAGCTTCGATACAAAAAGCAACAGCACAGAGACACAAAAAGCAGGCTTTCTAAAGGCAACTACTAATACACTTCCAGTTATTTAAACTGTATTAATGTAAACTTAAGAACAGTTACTTTATGGAGACTGTAAAGGTCAGTTTAGAGATTCAGAAAAATGAAAGCTTATTCAGAAGTTCCCCATACGCATTCCCAAATGGCACATGCAATGTCCTTACTGACATTCAGGCTAGTAAGAGGAAAAGGTTAATGCATATTGCAGAATGTACCTTGGCCCCAAAACATGTTTTCAAGTAGGTTATATCGCTAACAGTTAGAAGTGTTTAAGCCTAAAAAACATGCACAGATTCACAGTGATGTATAATAACTTTCAAGGGAAAAAAGTCCTAAAAAATTTAAATTACAACAAAGCCACAAAATATACTAACCTGTCCAGGGATCCTGACAGTAACCTCTGTCCAGAGCTGTTCAGGCATAAACAAGTTACAGTTTTATGGTGATTTTTAAGTGAAACTAGTAATTGTCCGCCTTTTAGTACATCCCAAACTTTGACATATCGACCTCCTGTGAGAAGGAAGCACACAAAACAGCTTGACATTCATACACATTCACACTTCTCTGGAGAATTTTTCAGAGAGTGATACAGTGCCTCCTTTGCAACACAGTTTTCTGTACCTACTCACCACCCCCATCCATTAGGACTACCTCCTGGGACAAGACACATTACAGGCCTGCTCTTTTTTAGGCCATTCTGCAGACACAGCTGAATGATTCAACATACTCCTTACCAAAAAAAAAAACCAACAAAAAAAAAACAACTAAATACCTCTGGTTTACAGGACTTCTGATGCAATGGCAAGAAGAGACTAAAAAAACCTTGTCATTGAAAAAAGAAAAGGTAGTCCCATCTCTTCAAAACTTCTTAAGTAGGTTCATTCCTTCACTTTAGCACTGGTCTAATTAAAGTCCATATCTTGCTAAAAATGTCTTTTTTTTTTCTTTGGACCAACTATGAGAAAATCAAATCAGAGACAAAAAGACCCCTACCTTCACCCTCCAGATCAACAGAGATTCCTAAAGAAATCTTTGAGAAATCCAGCTGTTACATCACTTACCACTTCATTACCAAATGAAAACACCAGACAAGAAAGAAGCAGCTGAAGTATTTCACAAATTAGTGCCACAGAAAAAAAAATTGATTTTATTGAAGTACCTGCAGATACCAGAAGCCCACCAGAAGGGAACAGAAGCACACTCTCCACAGGCTGGCCATGTTCTATTGTCATGACACTACTTTTTGTCCGTGCATCGAACAGTTTCACAGTGTGATCATAGGAACCTGCAAACACAACCGTATATATCTTCAGTTTCATAATGTCAATTATTTCAAGAACTAAAACAGCCACGTCCTACAATCTAAAGGAGCTGCTGCTAAACAGAAACAGTTTTAAACAATACACCTAGAACCCCTTGTGGTTTACCTTGGTTAATTTATAGCCTTCAGGCAGCACAAGTCTTCTAATCCTGGCCCTAGCAACATGTCAGGCCTTAAAAGTAATTTGTTTTAATTTTATTTCCCTTCCATTAATCAAGTGTGTTTATAACAATAAATATCACGCAACCTGATGAAACCTAGTCTCTTGCGCCCCCTGAAGAAATACTAGGTTTTTCATAGGAATCTACCACAGCTTAATAGAAAGCTACTGCTAGGAAAACCAAAAGCAACTGGTTTCAGGTAACTTCTCACCCAACCTTTCATTTTTGAGTCTGCCAGTTTTGGGCTGTACAAATCACAATGGAACTAGTGTCCTCCTCCAGAAACCTGATAAAACACTTCAGTCAATCTCAACTAAAGGATACATTCATAGGATTTTCTTAAAACTTTCAAAGGCCAGTAAGAACAGTCCTATTAACCCTAGTAGGCTAAAGCAAAAAGATGTTAAAAATTAGTTCACTCACAAGTTTCCCTGCAAACATCAGTGTTAAGCTTAAAAAGCAAGCAAAAAGGAAATAACAAAACAGGCACTGAGTAGGAGGACAGATCCTCCATGTTTAAAACATAAGAAACAAGATCCTACTCTATCAAAAACTATCTTTCTGCATATTTCTTCAATTCAATCCAAAAGAAGCATATATAAAAAATAAAATCAAACCTGTTATAAAGACATCCGCATTCACTTTACTTGCACAGCCACATCTCACATAGTCAGTATGTTCACTGTATGAGGCAATTTCTGTAGCACTCGCAATATCCCACAAATTTGATGAATAATCATCACCACCAGAAAATACTCGGTATTTATCAGACAGGAAGCCCACTACATGAACAGGTCTAGAAAACAAAGTCCACAGTATCCAAAGTCAAAATATATACTTGTTTCCAAAAGAGTTAGTCTGTATGAAAACCTTATTAAAGTATTCTCTCTAACTTAGAAGTTCAAAGCATCTACTGTTGGAAGTTACAAAGCCTCACTTTAGAGGTTAAAAACACTTTAGTTTTTGTATTTCCGGCCAGAAAGGGGTCATGCTGCCAGACGCTTACCTAAGCACTGATATGATCTGCCTTAAAGGGTTTACAGGTCTACTAGATTCTCATTCAAAAGCTATAAATCCTGCATTTGTTACTTAGACGTCTGTGTACTAGCACTATCCATTAGAAAAAATTTATAATAGTGAATTTTAAGTACACCTGGATGGGATATTCTTCATGTCCTTTAAAATCACTATTTAAATCTGTATTATTATCGTAACACCCCAACAAAGAATGACTTCGACAGAAAACAGATACCATAAATCTTATTAAGGTTCACCTAGTGGTTAGGACATAAGATAACACCCGATCTCAACCGACCTCAACACTCTGAAGTTCTGCCGGTGTGCTTTCCAGTGAAGGGGGTTTTGTTGCTGTTCTGGATCAATAAAACACTTACTGGTCTTTCAGAGCACAGCAACCTGTTTAATCTAAGCATTATCATTGTCTTCTCCTCATCGTCACCATCAGAACTCTTCTTCTAACTCCCTCCCCAGCCTAGCCCCACCACCATGCACTTTTTCTGTCTTGCTTTTTTAAGGGATGCCTGCTCTTCCTGGCATATTTCTTCACTGTTTTTGTTTAGCCGCTTTTTAGAACTCTTTTCCTGCCAGCACCAAATAAAATGTGCTTATTGGTGCCATGCAGTCACAAGACTATGTCCACGCAACATATTAACAGACACCTATCTGAATTAGAGGATGTATTTATTCTTCCATGTACTCAATTCATATTTAGAACTTTTTTTAAAAATCACTCTACTTTTGAATTAAATTTAAAAATCTACTTTTCAGTAAGATCTACACGAGACAGTGGCAAGCAACATAGACCAGTATCATTCAGATTTTCAGCAACATGCGAAGCAGACATATGTAAATACACCAAACAAGCTTATGCATGCAAAGAAAAAAACAACACTGTCTTACTTAGTATGGCCATCAAATTGTCTCAGAGGTGCTCTTCCACTAACGTCAAAGAGGTGAATGCTACCTTCCTCGCTGCCAGCAACAAGCAGATTGCCATCATCTCGGTACGTGGCACAATAAGCAGCATCTTTGAAGCGAGAAAACGTTTTGATTGGTTCCTGGGAGTAACGACCATAAATGTGGATCTAGCAAAACAAGAAGACATCAAGTTTGCTCACAGGATACCAGCTGGGGGACAAGAACATAAAACCCCCAGAAAAACCACTTACCCTTGAGGAGGCTGTGACAGCATAGTTATATGGAGGAACCGGGGAGAAGTCGATTTTATTTATTGCACCAAATTCCTTTATCTGAACAGGTGTCTAAAACAATTGTGATAAAGACCATTAAATACACCTAAGCACACCATCAAAAATGGAACACAGCAAACAAAACATATTCCTCCTACAGAGAGCTCACCATTTTCTCCATTTAGAACCAAATCACTTCTTAACTACATCCTACTGAGTTTCTCTTCTGCCAGGCTACTTCTGCTCTTATGATTTTTTTTTTCCCAATTCACCCATCGTAACCGGCCCATTAATTATGTGATTTGAGTAAAAAAAGCCACCTTACTCACTCACGCACGTTTAAAAATACTTTGATTAGTCGCACGGAGGCGGAAAAAAAAAAAAACAAACCCAAAACCCCAAAAAACCCACACCAAACACCAAAACCACATTCCAGGACAGTAAGTACGCCTGCTGGGCCAGCCTGGGGCCCGAGCCAGCCTCCCGTCCCAAGAAGCCGTCCAACGGGTCTCGGGGCGCCCCTGAGGAACCGCTTCTAGCCGAGACCCGCGCGGGCTGGTGGGACCCGAGCCCCCCGCGCCGCGCAGGGCTGCCCCCTACCTTGTAGCCCCGCCAGTACGCCGTGTCCTTCGTGATCCTCTCCCCGAGCTTGGGGAACGCCTGGACCACCACCGGTTTGTAGGTCGCCATGGCCGACCAGCGGTCGGGGCCGCCGGCCGAGACGAAGGGCCGCGCCGCGCCGCCGCCGCCGCCGCCTAGTCGTACTCCCGCCTGCGGGCCTGGCCAGGCGAGGCGCTCTGCGGGAGGAGCTCGGGGAGGGCCTGGCCGGTCGCCGCCGCCTCAGAGGAGCCGGGACCACGCGGGACGACGCCGCCGCTATGGCGAGTCCCACGCCTTCCTCCAGGTGCGCGGGTGGGCATTACGTCATCGCGCGGCGACCCTCCCCAGCCAATCGCCGCCGCGGCGGGGCGGTAGGGCGTCACTTCCCCCCTCCTCGCCAGCGGACAGAGCGGCGGCGCCGAGGTGAGATGGAGGGTGAGGCGGCCGAGCCGAGCCGAGCCGAGCCGAGCCGAGCCGAGCCGAGCCGCCGGCCCACGCTGCCGGAGGGGTTGCCGGGCGGCGGCTGCTCTCCGGCGGCTGCTCTCCGGCGCCGGTGGTAGGGTGGCATGGCCGCCGCAGCCTGCCCTCGGGCCTTTCTTCCCGGAGCCGGCGGCCTGTGGGGCGGGGCGCGGCGCGGCGCGGAGAGGGCTCCAGGGGCGCCCGGGGCTGCCGGGCCGCGCCGCTCCGTCCCGTCCCGTCCCGTCCCGTCCCGTCCCGTCCCGTCCCGTCCGCGGCCGCGGGGCCTGGCCCGGCCGGACGTTGGGCTTCCCGCGGTGCTGTCAGAAAGCCCGGGGTGTTCGAGGATGCTGTGCTGTCACCGGTCTAAAAGGGAGGTGTCGTTTTCCTACGCGTATGGTAGAAGCCATTGATTTTACTCGGGTCATGAAAAGACTTAGAGTCGTAAAGGGACGTAAAGTCACTTTAACGTTTCCTTGAAGTCTAATGTTTTTAGAAAATAAAGTCATCTTCTTATAGCTTGTTCCTGCCTCAGTATGGACGTGGTTCGTTCCGGTGGTTTTTTTGTTGAAACGCACCTAATACTCTGAAACATCCTTTAGATGAAACTCCTAGTGGCTTCATTAGGGAATTTGGATCAAGTATCCCTGTGCTAAAACTTAAACGGGGCATTTGGCCAATAGCTTGTGACGGCAGTAAGACTGGTATTTCACCAAGGTTTTCACTATCAAAACCAAATGCCTTAAACTTAAAGGAAGCCAAGTTTGCTGTATTTTTTATGCATTGCTTCACCAGAATGTTGTTAACATACGTTACATGTGTTCAGTTGCAGGTTCTTCAAACATCGGGATCTCTTTAGATACAGTGTGGTTGGCCAGGACTGCTTGTGGCTAGAAACTATGAAGAAACATTCTGCGTAAAACTTTTACATGACTGAGGCCATGGCATCTTCAACAAACTTAGATGTTGGGGCCCAGTTAATTGTGGAAGAATGTACCACTAGCTACAGCCTTCCGCCCATGCCGGACATTAAAGTGGAGCATCAGCTTGACTCTAGCACAGAGGAAGGCCCAGCTCAGAGTGTCGCCATGGGAATGAAATTCATTTTGCCCAATAGATTTGATATGAACGTCTGCTCGCGATTTGTGAAATCTTTGAATGAGGAGGACAGTAAAAATATTCAAGACCAAGTTAACTCTGACCTTGAAGTGGCATCTGTCTTATTTAAAGGTTGAACTTTATGGTACAAATTGTTACGTGCGGTCTGTGGCATCCTGTTAAGCTGTTCTGTTTTTAAAAAAAAAGCCTCTGCCTTACACGTCTGTTAATCATTAATAGTTTTCTAAGATTTGTTCCTCTTAACATTTTTTTAATATGCTTAAAGAATTATTAATGTGAAATTAATTTCCCCCAATATTATTTTTTAAATCACATTTTTAATTATGTTTTTTTAACTAAAAAAGTAACAGCACAAAAAGTCTCTAATTTAATAAAAGCTGATGCTGATTATGAAAACAAGCTTACTTCTTTTGCGTAGCATGTCCTACAACATGCTACGCACTGTTGAATGTATGTATCTTTACAAAACACTGCTGAAAGCACTATATGATCATTTCAACTTCAGTAGCTTTCTGCAGCATGTTTTATCTTTTCACTAGTATGATGACAAAATAACGAGTCATGCAGTTGACTTTGTTTTATCAATATGGCTGTACAAAGCCTGTAGTTGTTGTAGGGATTGGCTTGCCACTTCAGCTTCACACTACTTGACAGTGAAGATTGCTCCATTTCTGGATCCCTGCAGCTAATCTCCAGCCATTACTGGGCAGCTTCGTCAGAATTCATGTGTGCTTTTTTTTACGGTTGAGTGTATCGATAGAGAACAGAATTAGGACTTCCATCTATTTCCCCTTAACAATTGTGGTTTCCAGTGCTCGCCGTCATATTTCAGACTGTTAGTGATGTATCTTTTCATGAGGTTGAATTTGACCCATTTCCTGTAACAAATATAAACACAGACCTATTATGGATTTTGATGGTTTCTCTGATTTGTATTGTTTGGCTGCAGTTCAGCCATTGTAATTTTTCAGACTTGTTTGATTTGCAGGCGCTAAGTGCTTACTAGTGGGGCTGCAGACCTGAACAACAAATTTAGACCCATCAGCGATAGGGTTGTTTTTCTTAGGTAACATTTGTGAACCCTTTAGAAGTAGTCATGCGAATCTAGGGACCGCAAGTAAAAAGTCCCTGGTGGGTCACTTAATTTAATCAAGTCCGCTGTAGCTATTTGATTGGCAACAAAATGTAATTTCATTTTCATCCGATTACCCTCTGCTTTTTTTAATTGATTCTCTCCTCAAATTTGTGTGGTGTGAATTCAGTGTACGTGTTAATTAGCTTCCAGTCATTAACTACTAGCGCACGCTGGTGTCAAATCAATTTAGTCGGTAATGGAGTTTAATCCTTCAATATGTCTTTCCAGCATTTAATCAGTTACCTTCTTAAAAATTACTTGGCTTCTCAGCTACTTCTCAAAACCAAAAGCTACTTTTGAGAATTAGAAGCAAAGATAACATATATATGTTCTGTAATAAAATGCCATTAGATTCTGATAGGTAGAAAAGTTAGTACAAACAAACACAGCAGCACTGAATGACTTCTTGAATTCTAACTGGTGACCTGCTTCGCATTTTATGTAAGTTAGTGTGGAGTAGCTCTCTTCCTGCTGGATACGTATTCTTAAGGCGTTCATAATGCAGTTACAATTTTATCCAACAGGAGTGGAAAAAATCTTGGTGAAGAAAATTAGTGAAGGTCATCTCCACCCATGCAGTGGACTGGTTAGGGAGTAGGCAAAGGGATCAGCTGAGCAGTTACCTGACTGCATGACTGACCAGAGCTGCATCATGTTACTGTGCTGGAGAGTGTTGGTAAGGATATGACAGGCTAAATGGAGCTGCCTGATAAATCCATGCCAGGCATGTTGAAAATCTAGACAAAGCCTTACCTCATTTAGACACCAGCTTGTCTCTGGGTGACATTACGCCATACCAAATGTGTAAGATAGCAGCATTGTTTTATGCTAGAAGTGAATACAGACCTTTATTCAACTCTCACAATACACAGTGGAAAAAGCACATGTCACAAATCTTACTTAACATGGGTTTTAAAGATCTTGTGATACTGGTGCTTTCTAGTTCGACTTAGAATCTGTGGCTTGCTTTTAATGCTCTTACTAGTGCTAAAATCCTGTCTTTTTTTCTCTGTTCAATGTAGCTGAATGCAACATCCACACTTCTCCTTCCCCTGGTATCCAAGTAAGACATGTTTATACTCCATCAACTACTAAGCATTTCTCACCAATAAAACAATCAACTACCCTAACTAACAAACACAGGGGAAATGAGGTCTCTACAACACCTCTGCTTGTAAACTGTAAGTATCCTTCTGCCTTACTGTTAATAATTATTTTGTGAACTGTATGTTAGATGCTTGGAAGATTTTTCAGATTTTTTCTTTGGTGTTGTAATGAACTTTAATATAGGAAGAAAACACTGAGGTGGTCTTGTCTAATTTCACATGGTTCCAGCCATAAAACAGTAATCCACCTGCTGTATTGAATTCATAACAGAAGTGTATTTTCCAGAGAGGATCCAATTCTTGATTTAAAAAATATAAGTAAAGGTTTTTCTAATATTTTCTAAGCTTTAAGTTAATATACTTCATGTATTTGTTTTCAGAATTTGTGTATCTTGTAAAATTTATTAAAATTAGATGATTGGTAAGTGCTACAGACTACTGCAAATGTCATGATTTTCACAGATCTTCAAAGTCAAGAAGGCAGTATTATTTATGGGGTTTTGTTATTCTTAATTGTAAAGTATTTTCTTTATAAATTCTCTGTAATTTACTTCATCTATAAATTATTTCCTTTATAAATCATAAGTCCAATGCTTAAAAAAAAAAGGCCACTTGCATGGGAAAAATTAATCTGGAGCTGCAGCATAGGCCTCTGAACACAATACACAGTCTTTCTGAAAACAAAATCAAGCTTTCATGTAGTGTATAGGAAAAGGACAGTGAATTTTATATATTATGTAATCATTAGCTAATTTTGTTATTATATAATGTGGATAATTTATTATCTATTCCCTCTCGAGCACCTTTCAGACCTGTTCCAAGTTGTAATTATCAAAACCATGCACCTGTGCAGAGTTTACTATGGGATCAGAGATTTTTTCCTTCATAATCTCTTAAGAATTATTCTGGCTTTAATGCTTGGTACTTTTTATTAAAAATAAAAAACAAACACAATCTCTTTCTTCCCCTGTAGATGTCATGTTGTGTATAGTTACGTAATGTCTGATCTATTCCACATTGTAGCGAGTGAGAGTCCTGCTGTGGGCTTTATTGAGCAGCATGACAGGTCTCCTCATGGCATGTGATCTCTTAGATGTCATTTTTAAACTACACAGCCTTAATTTATCAAAAGATGCTTATTTTCCTTTGATAAATGTTCTTAATGTGATCGTGAGGTGCTGACCAAGTGTCAGAGAAGAGAGCATGTTGCCTTGTAAAAAGTCACTGCAGGAAGTATCTTTGTTTTCTACATTGGTTAAAAAATTACCTAAACCTATGAAAAGCTTTGGAAACTTTTCAGTTTTTAAGATAGTGATTCCTGTTCAGAGTATAAGGTGAAACCTATCTACACTCTCAAATCCAGGTTCTGTACTGCTCAAGCCAATGGACATGTTATGCCCAGCTCCAAATAGAGCAGAATGAAGACTGCAGTGTCTTAACACATTTTGCTTCCCTTTTTGCAGCTTTATCAGTTCATCAGCTGGCTGCTCAGGGAGAAATGTTATATCTGGCCACACGTATTGAACAAGGTGAGACAGATGGAGATTAAATGCCTTCCTTTTTTTCTTTGGGGCATTTATACCCTGTTGTGCTTGACTTTTTCCCCAAAGCTGTATTAAAAAAGAAATCCTTGATTATGGTACAGATTGAAGGATATTTGAAGTATCTGTTCTTTGCAGATGTGGACTATTGTTTCACATGAGTGTTTTATTCACCATTGCTATGATTTGGATTTTAAATTAAACATTAGCGTTACCAGGAGTTGTAGGTAAATCCCTTCCTCCCCCTGCTTCCCAGCTGTATAGGTAATCCTTGGAAATGAGAAGGGAGAACCAGTTAGTTTTATCAGAAGAGTTAATTTACTTTTTTTTTAATTATCTTTGTAATTTAAAACACATTTCTATTAATGGTGGCTTTCCAATTCTATTTAATCTTTCAACATATAGAGCTATATGTTGCTAATTTAAGCCATAGCGCACACCTGCAAAATAATAGTGCTACTCATTCTGAGTTGTGTGGTAGTCTTTAGTGTGATACTTGTGTGTCCATAATACTTATACAAAATTTCAACTCCACATAATGTACTGAATTGACTACCGTTAATAGTATATTCTTAATGTACTATTAGTAATCAGCCATGCTTTCAGTGCATCTTTGTTGACATGTTTACTGGAAGGCAGGTAATGAGTTGCTGAGTCTATATACTTTGTAATGAGCCATGTAGATGGAAAGCAAATTGATTCTGGAGTGTCAGTAACAGTTAAAAATGCATATTGTGGTGCTATGATAAGCACTTAAAAAAATCGCATGCTTAGATATTAAAAAAAAATTCCAACTCAATTATTTCAGTCAGCTAATTGTTTAAAAAGTTCTTTTTCCTTCCAGCTGCACTGTCAGTAAACCTTAATTGTTTACACAAAACACCCTATTGATTACATGAACTTTGGGGATAACGGAGTTATACTATATATATATTGCTTTACAAGCTAATTCTTTACAAGAGTGTGTGGCTCGGTTGAAAAAAAAAAAATTTGTACAGTTTAATACAGAATGTACCTCTTTATTTTTCAAGCAGCCCTTCTCTTCTTTCCAGAGGTAAAGCCCAGATTACAGACAACTTGTAACACTTCTGAGTAAAAACAGAGCTTGATTTATAGCGCTTAAAAAAAAAAAAAAAACCAAAAAAACAAATCTTAAATTTTACTGTGGTGAGTTGGATGTGGTTTTTTTCTTGGACAAAGATATTTGCACCACCATTGCGATATAATTTTTTTAAAGTTGAGAATGACTTTTAGGACACACTGTTACCTCAGTCCATTCACCACGGATATGTCAGCACATTTCCAGCTCATACAGTGCATTAGTGAAAGAGATTACTAAGTTGCATATTTTTCTTTAAACAGAAAATGTAATCAATCATAAGGATGAAGAAGGATTTACCCCTCTGATGTGGGCTGCAGCTCATGGGCAGATAGCAGTAGTGGAATTTCTCCTCCAGAATGTAAGGAAAATAACACACTTCATTTTAAATTGATTTACTTTTTAGTTCAATTCACCTTCCTAAATTTGTCAATGCTGCTATACACTTAAAAGTTTTAAAATTAAGTCCTGCATAAAACCTCACATTTTTTAAAAAAAAAAGCATGGTTAATTTCATTTTTTATTACTATTTCAGGGTGCAGATCCTCAGATTTTGGGGAAAGGGCGAGAAAGTGCCCTCTCACTGGCTTGCAGTAAAGGATACACAGATATTGTCAAAATGCTGCTTGACTGTGGGGTTGATGTCAACGAGTATGACTGGGTAAGACTCTAGCTTGAATTTATGTCAGAGGGTACTTTGGTCAGAAATTTGAAACAAGGCACAGCACTGGCTTGGGTTTGAAAATTGTTCTACCTTTTCTGAAATATCTGAGACTTTCAAAACTTCCATAGGATGAGAGAAGTTGGCCCTACTAGTTCTGACTTCCTGGTAAGAGAATGAGACTAATACTGAGTCCTTGTAGAAGCGTGAGCTTACATTCTAAACAGTAGACAAAAAAAGATGGAAGTTGTGAAGAACCAAAACTGAACCTCCTTTTTATAAAACCTGTGAAGTCTCTTACTGATACATAGAAGTATACTAGTGTGTTAAGGAATTACAACTGCAGACTGCTCAGTCATTAAGCGTCTAAGGCTGTTCTCCGCTTTTGCAGAATGGAGGCACACCTCTACTATATGCAGTACATGGGAACCATGTGAAATGTGTAAAAATTCTCCTTGGTAAGCAGACTGTCCAAACTGAATTGTCAGTAATAATGTACTATCAGTTCTCGTTGTCAGAAATACGAGTTTCTTTTCCTGTTTTACATAGAAAGTGGTGCTGATCCAACTATCGAGACAGATGCTGGCTATAATTCCATGGATTTGGCTGTAGCCTTGGGCTATCGGAGTGGTGAGTATTTCAAATATAAGGTTTTTTTATTTTTATTTTTACTGCTCCTTGTTTATGTAGCTGCTGTAATGGCCTAGTAGAGGTTTTGCAGCTGTAAGAACACTATCGTATGAGTCTTAATACACCTCAATTTATCAGCCCAAAATGGGTAGTAGTTTCCGTCCCTGTCTCAGAAAGGCAGGTGTGTGGTAAGAAAATGTCACTGACCTGAATCTGCATGTGTGGGCACAAGTAATGGTGTGTTGGGCTGATGCAGCCATGATCCAGACAAGGGGAGCTGAGCTGCTCCCCCACTCTGTACAAAGGAGTGTGCATTGCACTGGACAATAAGAGGCCTGCAGCCCTCCTGAACCCTTCACCTTGGCGCTTTGTTGATTGGCATGATGCGATGCAGTTTGCAAAACCTTCTTCCCCGTCAGACTAGCTCTAGCTCTAGTTTGTCTTGGAGGCAGACAATAGTAGTGCCAGGATGAGTGAATTAGGCTACCTTATTTGGCTCTGAGAAACAGGCAAAGGAGGGACTCTTCATTGGTTTTCCCTCATGCAGCCTTCATTTTGAAAGCTGTGAAATGTCTGCCATTACAGAAATGAACTGAATAAAAAAATAAGCCCAGCACTGCACGTGTAGCTTCTCCAAGCAGAGCCCTGTGCTTATGGGTGGGGCCAGTAACTTCACAAGTGTCTAGATGTAGGACTATTTCAAGAGTTCAATCTCAAAACGCTCCACAAAAGTACCTTCTAATAAACGTTTTTGACTGCTTTGCAATTACAGGCCTAAAAATTTGCTTTCCATATGCTATCTATCAGCCTGTTCAAACCAGCAAACAGATCATCACCTCCAAAACCCATCATTTGCCTTACTGGGTGTATTGGTTTTACATTATATGAGGCTTTTATTTTCTGAAGAGATGCAAACTCTCTTCCCAGAGTGAATTTATTCCTGTCTGGTTTTTATTAAATGATTGTACAGGACAAGCAGGAATCTGCCAGGAAAAAATAGTACAACCCTAAAAATGTGAAAAAATGTTGAACGCTGATTAACCTGATTTTTTTTCTCTGCTTTAGTTCAACAGGTTATTGAGTCTCATTTATTAAGGCTACTTCAAAATATCAAGGAATAATGGCTGGCTCTTCTGCGGGTGTCAGTTCTTGGCTTGGAGATTTGAACTACTTTTTAGCCCTGTAATCAGTGTCAAGACTTCATTGTTTTGTAACTTTACCTCAGTTCAACTATTTCCTGTTATTAGTTAAGCTTTTTAATATTCTTCCTCTTCTTTCATTGTTGTTCACACAAGTATGCGATGTCATCCTTTTCCTAGATATTTTATATAATTTTAGAAGAAAAAGTCAGCTGTCATGCATGAAAAACTTTGTAAATAAAACCAGTTTTGACCATCTAAATGTTTATCCTGAGTGCAGTGGGTGGCACTGTGCCAAGTGTCCTACTTCACATCATTGATACATAGTCACAGGAAGAAATTTGTTTAGATATTGAGGTATGTCACCATGGAAGATAGATGTCTTTACTGTTAATTATACCAAAATGTGCACCATGTGTGATTGTTTTCAAGATCCCCAGTTAATATTACTGTCAGCTTTTGGCTTTGTCCAGTTTTTAAAAGGTTGGTAATAAACTGAAGGACTTTGGTGATGGTAGTTTAATTCCTACCTGATTTCTTTCCACCTACCTCTGTCTTCCAGTTGTAGTCCTGAAACAACTAGGCCAGAGTGTCCTAGGTAGAAATTTCTCTGCTGTAAGGAAGCCTCATTCCAAGTGCAGAATTCTAGCTCCTAAATAGCCTCCCTGCAGTGGCTGAAAGCAGACGTCAGCCGTATGGGAAGAGAAGTCAGAGCCTCCTTCAGCCAAAGCATGGTCCTTTGGATCACAGAATCACAGAGTATCTCAAGTTGGAAGGGACCCATAAGGGTCATCGTGCCCAACTCCCTGCTCCTTGCAGGACTACCTAACACTAAACCACATGACTAGGAGCATCATCCAGATGGTCCTTGAACTCTGACAGGGTCGGTGCCATGACCACTTCCCTGGGGAGCCTGTTCCAGTGACCAACCACCCTCTCAGTGAAGAACCTTTTCCTAGCGTCCAGTCTGAACTTCCCCTGATGCAGCTTCATTCTGTCTCCTTGTGTTCTATTGCTGGTCACCAGAAAGAGGAGATCCCTCAGCCTTCTCCAAGCTGAGCAAACCAAGTGACCCAAGTCTTGCCCTCGAGACCTTTCACCACCTACGTCACCCTCCTCTAGACACGCTTTAACAGGTTGATTGATGTCCTTCTTGTACCGAGGCACCCAAAACTGCACACAGCACTCAAGGTGGGGCTGCACCAGCGCAGTGTCGAGTGGGACAATCGCCTCCTTCACCCCGCTACCATATGCTGTGCTCGGTGCACCCCAGGACACGGTTGGCCCTTTTGGCTGCCAGGGCACACTGGTGACTCATGTTCAACTTGCCATCAACCTGAACCCCCAGATCTCTTTCCAGGGGGCTGCTCTCCAGCCTCTCATCCCCCAGTTTGGGGAACGTCCCAGTGTAGCTGTTCAGTTAGAGAAGCAATTATGATTTTGAAATTAGTTGAAGTCAGGTAATGTTAACTGATCTTCTGGGACCCCTGCACTTAATCAAAACTATACGGCGTGATGGGGCACGTGACAGCTGGAAAGAGCCTTCGCAGCAGCTTTTCCCGCACAGTACCTATGGATGGATCCCCGCCGCGGTGTTCAGGTGTTGCCATTAAGCATTTCTCCCTCGTGTCCACTAGAGGTCTCGCCTCCACTCACGTACGTACAGCCCCAGCGCCTGCCTTTCTCCCCCAGCGCTTGGGTAGTGAGCGCAACCTCCGATTTACTCTGCACCTCGAGTGCACAAGACGTGAGTGGACACAGGTCAGTTACTGTACTCCTAGCATAGCGTCTCCACCGTGCTTAGTTTTTCTATTTGACGGTCGTTCCATACACAAAGCACATGCACTCTGATCCTGACAAAAGGTACTAGGAAGACTGGGGAATAATCCAGTCCGGTTCTTTGAGTCAAAGCCAGAGAATCAGAAATTCAAAACGCTAACTTTGTTATTTCAAAGTGACTCAATATACAATAGGGGAAAATGGTATGAAAAAAATGCAAACATACATGGATTAAATCTGAATTTCTGGACAAATTTCCCTCTAACTATACTGAAAACTTCTGTGGTGTATAGAAGGTATAAATCAGGTCAGAATTAACCTCTGAAAGGTTTTCTTTAAATATCATAACCTGAGCTATTTCTGATTAAGACATCTTATGTATAGACATGCTATATAAGTATGCATAAGGAACAGAATTTCCTTTTTCTTTATTATGCAGGAAAGTACTTGTTCTAAATGATGAACCTTCACTATCTGCTTTGTATTTTGTCTTGAACTTCAGTCAGCACTGAGTTAACATATAGGAAATAAACTGACTAATTATTAACTATTGCCTGAAAATGTATCCTAGAAAATGCATTTTTGGATTATATGGGAAGATACTAAAATAGAGGAACATACATTAAGACAGCAAAATGTAAAATTTCTTCCATCTTTTTGCTGTAGAATTTCAAGCAATTGTCAGATAGTCATTACCACACATCCCACAAAAGTGAGTACAAAGGTGAGGATGGTCATCTTTCAGAAGCTGTTTCCTACATTAAGAACCCTTTCCATAGCATAACTTTATGCTGCTAAGGCAATGAACATGAAGTTTTCTGTGGCTCTTGTAAAGGGACCTGCAGGAAACAGCCAGCAGTATTTCATAAGCTATGATTCAGACACCCTGAGGAAAACTTAGCCAGAGTTAGCAAACCGGCAGGGGGGGGAAATCTATGCAAAGAAAAATCTTTACTCACTGGAAGAAAAAAATCACTGTCAAGAAAGCACAGACAACTGTTGATTATGCAATATTAACAGCATGCTTCACTCCACATACTTTGTGTTTCTCTGAGGCACAACAATGAATTTTTGTTTCTCTTGGTGTAAATACTTCTCAGTATTCAGTCTTCTTTGTTTATAGTGGCAAAAATTGTAAAGCCCCTGATTCAGCAAGGATGATAAGTGTTTTGAAATGTCAGCCTGCTGATTTTCAGTGAACAATTTTTGTAGCCTCTGATGGCAGGGAGAAGACACTAGGAGTTGCCTTTGAACAACACCCACAGGTCTGCAGGCAGCAGTGTTTCCTTGCCATGGCATGCCACAAGACCAAAAGAGTTTGAAAATTCTGCAGTCAAAATCTTAACTCCAAGTTGATTCTCTCCAAACCTTTTACCAAAAGCTCTTGCCAATGTAATTTCTTATGGGAATGTTAATAAAATATTTTACATTTGAACTTGAATGACATCACACTGTATTTCAGAGTCTTAGCAAACAAGTTGCTTTTCTCAATTAAATTATTTTTGCCAAATTCAAATGTGGAACACGTAATCACAGATGTCATGAACTCTGCCTCACAAAATAGACTGCCTAGCAGAGCTTCATGGAATAGTAACAGCCAAATGCTTCAGAGCTGCACTAAGTCTTTGTTTCATTCATTCACATTTGACTTTGCAGGGTATTCTGATCTATTTAACAGAGGGACTACACAACAAATGAATAGTCTGCAGTGCAGTGGGTACAACGAATTAACATTCATTTATAGCTACTACTGGCTGCAACAGTGTAGAAGCCTTACAGTGCAAGACAGACAGGCTTTCTGTCTGGCAGGGAGGTAAAAGAAAGCTAAAGCAGCAGGCAGCTCTGTTCATAGAGGGCAATAATATAGGTGTGAAATAATTCCACCAAGGAAAAAACAAGATTTTACATATCCACTTTATAACTGCTCAGAGAAATTCTGCTTTCTCACAGTTTGGCAATGGCTGAGATAGAAACTGAACCAACAAAGACAGTGAAGAATAACCATAAATAGATTGTTAATATTTGATTAGAAGAAGTTAAGATACTGTTTGTAAAGCAATTCTTAAAGGAACCATGACCAGTACCTCCTGCTCCCAAACCCTGGTAATGTCATTAGCATAACTAATGTTAGCATAATGCCATTTTTAAGGCCAGCAGCCATTCTCTGGGACCAAGCAGGTCATGTATTTGTTCCCTTTCTCCCCATTTTCAGGCCCTGAAGGTCCTGTGCACCAAGTAGACAAACCAAACAGATTTCGTCTACCCCTCCCCACCACCTTCAAGGTCCCAAGGACCCAGCCAACCCTGTGTTGTCGATGACCCTGCCACAGAACAGGGAAGCGTAATGGCACCCAGAGCACTGTGCGTAAAACCAAGCAGTTACAAGTCCTAAGGGGAAACTTGGACCAGGACTGCTGCTGGACAGTGACACCAGGACCCCCCAGTGCCCAGGGACACCTCCACCATCGTCTGCTTCCTCTGAGGATGGACGGAGTGACTCGTATTCTTTTATATGATTTTTGACTCTAGGTTATGACTAGAGCAAACCACATATTAAGAACCAACCTGATCTGCAGAGGGACCAGGTGATTAGAAATGTCAAGTTGTATTACAAATTCTGTATTATGCCACTTATAAATTGTACTACATTGATGCTGCTTGGAGAAATCCTGTGCCATTCTAATCACACATTCTGTGCTATACTAATCATAAAATCCTGTTAAGAAAATAAAGCTTTAATTGTAACTACAACTTAGTGTCATCATCATTCTGCCAAGGATCCCTAAAAGAACCTGTCCATCCCCTCAGTGTCAGGTGACATAAACATAACTTTAAATCTATACACTTTCATCCAGACAGGATTCAGTCAAGTGAGGAGTTAATCATGTACAATGTTAGCATTACTATTTGCATGTAAATTTGATGAGCACTTTGTAACACTCTTCCCTGTCTGTTCTGGTTTTCCCTGGGGCTGTTACTAGTTCCACTCTGTTGCCTTCTTTGTTCATCTGTCTTGTACTTTGAATTCCTCACTTGTATTTCTGAGACAGTTACAGAAAGCAGCAGCCTCCTGCCAGAACTTCCCAGGGTAGAGTCTCACCTCCCTTCAGCCTCCTGTGGGTTTTAACTTGGTACAAAAATAAAAAACCTTATTATCAGTATCCTCATGCCATCCTCATCCTCATGTGAGTTGGTCCTCATAGCAGTGAGCCAAGGGATCGAATGCAGGGCCTCTGCTCTGCACCTTTTCCAAGATGCTTGCGAAGTGATCACAGCTCCCCACTGTTGCACCACAGGCAAACTCTGTCCCAGGGGCATGACGCAAGGTTTCCCCTGTAACACACTTTTTCTTCCAGAGAATTCAGAAGTTGGTATCCCAATGGTATTCCTGCAGAAATAAATACTGTTACTAAACTCCAAGGAGATGGAAATAAGCCACTGAACCTTACTCAGTCGAGACACAACATAGACAAACATCTACTTATGGCATGCACCGATTTTGGATTTCCAAAGCTGTTATACTGTGCCTTTGTCCTACATTCTTCCAGTAACCTTTAAGCAATCTTGAAGCTCACTTCATTAAACCCTGATGATGCTACTTAACTCACAGCCTGAAGAGACAGCTGTAAACTACAGGCAGAACTACTACTTATTTTTCACAACTGTTTTATAACAGTACTTGAAACAAAAAGCATTAGAAATAGAGCAACCATGAAAGTTTATCCTAATTCTAGGTAACTTGTTACACCTAAGCAGTTCACATTCACAGCTCTAGCTAACCCCTAGCATGAACCAGATGCAACTCCATATTCTCATGAAACTGTAAAGGATAAGGGAGAGAAAAAAAGAGAAGACTGTATTTACTGGGATGACAGTCTAAAATCTGTTCTGCATTTTTCACTAGGAAGCTGATTGTTAGGGGCATTCCCGCAGAGTTTTGCCTGAACATTGTGGACCAGACTTTTTTTCCTTTACAACAACAGTATAAATCACTGGAGTGCAGACACAGCCCATCACTAGAATGATCATCATTAGTATTGTTATAGCAGTTCCGCTTGCATGCACCTCCTGCTGTGCAGCACATAACGCTTTCAGGAAGTACACTGCTCCATCTGGCAATGAATGTGTAACTGGGTGAATTAGGAATCCAGTCACTTGGAACTTTAAAGATCAAAGATATTGTTAGGGGTTAGTCCTAGGAATGACGTCTGAATAGATCTTTCTGTTGAGGGTGATTTGTCACCAAATTAAGCTAGCAACTCTCCCGGCATACAGGACTGTAAAGCATGTCAGTCAATCTTCAGCAGATAAGCAGTGATGAAGCCAACCATGCACGCAGAAATCAGCAGGAAAGGTTGCAGAGCCCAACAGAAAGGGAGATGTAAACTGGGCACAACAACAAGGTGGATTACAGCTGTGGGACTGCACTGTACAAAAGCTCATCCTTTTCCTGCAAGAAGAAACCTAAGTAATTTTTGAATAATCCTCTGGAAAAAAAAATCCTGACCTGCATTGTGGAGAATATTGTTTTGATTCATTACATAAACCAACTGCGCATGCTCTTTTTTTAGCACTGAAATTAAAACATGGCAAATACAGCCACATGACATGCTTTTCACAGCCCACAAGTTTTTCTAGCACATCAGCATTTCTATTTCATAAATAGAAAATACAGTTTACAGGATAGTATCATCTTCAGACAAATTCTAATATGTATCACCTGCAAGTATTTCAGAAGGACCTTTCATACCATCCAATGGCTTGACTCTACGTTTCTATATTATTGTCAGTTGGAGGACACTGGATGATGTGCAATCTGGAGGCAAACTTGATGTGCCAGCACTTAGCCAGGCTTCTAGCACAGTTGAAAAATGGGCAAGCTCTGGCTAAACTCTATAAATCCCTGCACCCTACAGGGGTAATCTAGCCTACACCTAGATTATCTTAAATGTTATAACCTAAAGGACTCAAAACACAGTTGCTTCTGAAAATGCATCACAAAAACAGCTTGCCTAGCTACTCTGCATCTGGTATGTCTATCACTAACAGAGGGTAAGATCACAAGCATAATAACATTGCCATTGTCTCCAAAAAGGCTTTTGTTTAGAAGTTATATGCTTTTCTGCTTACATAAAATGTGAAGGTTTCAAGAAGATCTACAGTCTCTCAGAAAATATACTGGTGCATCCTTGAAGGCTCAAGTACCCCTTGGAATTTAACTTACAGCCTGCTGACACAGTTCGTCTGTCAAGTATACTGTATTTCCTGATGAAACTAGAGAGCTACCAAGACAGGACATAACTGAAAAAGCAAAAGTAAAAACAATTCCAGGTTTTGAAACAACAATAGCACTTAATTTTCAAGGTACAAATAAGTAAAACAGGACAATGCTAAAATATGAGGAACAAATATAATGGGAGTACAGGGTCTATTCCACAAATGTGAGAGGGCTGACACACTAAAGCAGAATGACAATCCATCTAGCCTACACTTCCTGACAGAGGTCAGCCTAGACACCAGTGTATACGTGCATGAGGTCACATCTAAGCAAGTCTGAATTTTGTATGCTGGTGGAAGAAGATGACTCAGTGAATCCTGAGACCTGTAGGCTACTCCAGCTTCTACAAACAGTAAAAAACACATACACACACACACAAAAAAATCTTAAAGATCATCACCCCCGGGTAGGAATTACTGGAGCATGAAATGCTGCAGATGTACATGGGGATTGTTTACCCAAATGCTGCCCCCAACATATGCTAAAGGCAAACCCCAGCTGCATGAGCTGGCTATGCTGGTTTCACGCTGTTTAGGAACTTCCCTAAACCAGAAAGAACTGCAGCATCTCCTGATTCCTAACACTAAGTGGTACAAAGCAGCCAGAAGGGAAATAAATGAATTTTCACATTAACCCCTCCCTGCTGCTTTGGACGCCAACTGTCTCAGGGACAAAAACCTGTAACAGAGACCTTACATCAATAAGCCTGCCACTCTGCTGCTGCAACTGTTCAATTTTTTCACTTCATCTCATTTTTAGTTTAGGTATGAATCCTACAAACACTCATGTTCACATTACCTTTAAAGGATAAGGAGCCTTGAGGCAGTAGCCATCTCTCGCCATATGTTTACATAAGACTCATGCCTGGTGGGGACAGATGAATCCCCCAACTATAACACAACAAAATGTGAGTTGACTGACCTGTACGCATTAAGCTAAACAGTATTAGAAATCAGCACAAATGCAGAAGTCCTTAAAATGTAGTAGATCATAATAAATATTGTAAAAATGGTTCCTACCCACTCAAGTCTGCTCACTATGTATCACAGCGATGATGTTGCTCACTTGAGTGGGTCTAATGAAGCATTACCGCTTTTAACTCCTGCTAGTCCTGCAGCGACAACAGTACTGAAAAGACAAAGATCTTAATCACCACGCACATTACCAACAACATTCTACTGTGACTGCCAGTTACACTCAACAGGTGTGCAATGCCATAGATGTCAATGTCAAACACTAATGTCACAGATCTAGCATAGATTTTTGGCCCACACAACCATCTGTACATTATCTTTGTCCTGCACAGTCACAAGTTAAGAGTGCAAAAAGCCCTTCTGCATCTCAGTTGGGTCCTTAAAGGTGGTGGCAGTCCTACTTATGCATAATTATTAGGATCTCATTGCAACACAGCAACCCACAAAATGCTACTGCTGAGAGAAGATCCAACCCTCAAGCCGTACTCGGTTACCTCCAATTGCCTGATGCAGTTGCTGGAAATAACCAGGAAAGCATAGCAGGACTAGCCACAGTTCAGTAGATATTTCCAACACCTTCAAACCTTGCTTAATCTTCTTGCATCATTTTAAACTCAGTGATAATAAGCAGGTGCCACAAGTTTTATATTGGTTGTGAAGCAGGAGACTGGTCAAGTGTACAGAGCTGAAATTTTTGAGATTCCAGCATAAACCCACTAGACATTAACTCAGGTGCAGCTCCATAAACAACTGTATAGGTCTCTAACCAGAGAAAGTTTAAGAGCTGTTCAACTCAACTTCAGGTGTCTCCTAAAAACTGGGAGAGTAGCACACAGCCCACACCTACATTTTTCCAGTACTAAAAAAAAAAGCCAAAACACTACTCATACTTAACAGAAATGTAGAATAGGGATTTCAAGTACAGCACATACTTCCACCATTATCTGCCAATATCCTTCGTAGCACATCAAATCCCTGACTGAGTCAGAAAACTGTTGCAAATGTTGGTTGGATATCAAAAGCAAAAGCACTGTGTTGCATGATTAAACTGACCTTCAAGCAGCCCAGGATCTGAATAGCAGTAATATGTCCTAGAATTCTGCCTTCTACCTACATAAGAAATAATATACATATGCTATAAAAATAATGATTAGTGCTTATACCATTACAACACTAATTATCCCATGATTTGTTCAGATTCATTAGTAATGCAAAAGGTTAGCTCATCTGTAAAAGTATTATTAATCCCTGCACTACACAAACATTATTACAATGGCTTTTTCATTGCCAGGATGTCTTTACATTGCAGTGAAGGTAATACATATATTGCATCTTTTAAATCTATTTCTCACAAAAAAACAGATTAGAAAGACAGTACAGTAACAGTATTACATAACTTGTCTTCCTTCTATTCAGTAACATTATTCTCTAATGATAATCCATGCATGAAGTGGAGGCAGAATATTAACAGAGCAATGAAAGACTCATGATGAGAGTGCAAGTAGCTCAGGCTACCAAAAAACCACAGTTTGAAGTTGATTAGAATACACAGAAATACTTATACTCCTGATTCTCAGAGCTTCTAGAGACATCCACTTTTTGCCCATCTTTAAAGTTACTGACTTCAACTAACAGTCAAACTAATAATACTCCGTCATGCTACAGACTGTTCACCTTAGTTAAGTAGGCTTGGCTCAGCTGCACTGTCAGCTTTTTTTTTTCCTTCCGTAAAAAAGACTTCCTCCCAGAGTCCAATCTCTGTTACAGGTCAGTATCTTTGAACTATCACATCCAGTGGAAAACATTTTCAGCAACTCTCAAATTGCTGCATGCAGCTGAAACTACAGATATGAAAAGGATCAAATACCAGTTTAGAAAGATCAGGAGCCACTTCCCATGTATTTACGTAAGCCCAAGGCATGTTGAGTACTTGTTACCATTTTAAAATACCTAGCTTAAAAATCTCTCTTCTTTACATGTACCACCATCTTGCCAGTCACTTTAGGCTGTAATCTAGTCATCATCAACATAGACATCCCTGTAGGCCTTCCTATCTGTACTGAGTATTAACTCTCTAGTTTCATAATTTGTTTGAATTCATTCTCACAAACAGGATGATCAACGATCTTCCATGTTCTAGCTTCTCAATCACTCCCCCCCACCTCCCTTGAAATATGCTAATGTCCCCCCTCACCTCCCACGACCTGTAGCACTCACAGACACAAGCTTTTTTCCTAGCCACTCCTCTGATCACATCTTGTTTTTCTTTTAATTCTTCCACTGCCTCTGACAACAAATACAAGCTCTTCTCTTCACTTCAAATGTCCTTTGTTATGCTATCTGTACCACAATGTGACATGCAAGTTTTCTGCAGAGATACAGGATACCACTTTAGGGAAGCTGAAATGTCTGTATGGTGTTGCACCCACAAAACACATTATTAGCACAAAATTTGACAGAAGCAAGTAGGAACTACAGGAACTACTCCACACCCCCAGCAAATCAAAATAATAAGACAAGTATTGACTTGGTATTTGAGATATTGAACTGTGAACATTTTAAAAAACTCAAGTGATCTTCCTTGGTCACATATGTCAAATACACACTACTAATTATGTGAAATTCTCACTGGGAACATTTTCTAAGAGACACAACCTCAAACTCACAAGACTTTCAGAAAAATAAAATCCAACCTGTAATAACTCAAGACCTTCTAGAACTTTAAAAACAATGTTATTTTAAAATGATAGCAGGGAGCTTTTTATTTTTACATATGCACCACACTAGCTTAATAATAGTTTCACCATCTTCCAAAAGGATTTTAATTGGGGGTTTTTATTAGAATATACTAATCTTAAACCAGAGCAAAGCCCTTGAAGCAGGAGATTAACAATTATGAAGATACTTCTAAAAATCTTTTGCAAAAATGATGAAAAGAAAAATCTCACCAGTACCCACTACTGCACTGGAGTCAAGCTGTTGCAAAGCTTGATATGACAGAACCAGAACATTTCCTTAGCTTTTTAAAAATAAAAAGCTCAAACAAACCTTTGGTTCAACAGAAATGCAGGCATGTATTTTCATTTCTCCATTGTCCAAGATATTTGAAATGGCTATGAAGCCATTTTCCTTGAGCAAGACTACAGATGTGAATCCGTAATGGCATTAATTACAGTAAGGTTACACTGAAGCTAATGAGAAACATAAACACAACTATTTTCAGTCTCTAGCAGTTAATGACAGACTAGGAAAACCATAACCAAACTCCTTATGAAAAGAAAATAATCACACCATTGAGTCCAGGACTAAGCATTTAAGTGTTAGACTTGAAGACTACTATAAACCTCCAACAAAAGAACTACTTCCATTTAGAATATGCTATAATCAAGAACACAATTTGATCATATCTTGTTCCACAGTCACAGTTTGGGAATGCAGATATGCCAGTATTTCCTGACTGGGAACGTACCCATCACATAGACTTACACAGACAGACATGTCACATGGCTGCGTATCACTGGATTAGCATTATTTTGCATTTCAAAGATACTGTTTTAGCAAGGATCTTATTTTTTAAGCAGCAAGTATGTCTGTCAGTGGGGAAAAGGCTAACACTGTCTAGATCATCTAAGCAAGACACTAAGTCATTTCATGACACAAAGCAGTATGAAACATCTCATAAGCAACGGCTACAGTGGCTTCAAGGAAGTTATTTCTGAGGACTTACGCATTTGAATCACCGGATGGGTGAGACATTTATTATTTCTCAAAAAAAATCAGCATGCATTTATTGACTTGACAGGTCATAGGATGTGGGGTAAACAACTGTGTAGAATTTGGGTTTTACCTTTTACAGGGCCATTAGCTTAAAGTGACCATCCTCACTTCCAAACTCAAATTTGGATAGTTAAGTTTTTCTGCCTTATTGCCACAATTCAATGAATGTACTTCAATTAATTCAATGCTAAAAGTGTAATTTACTAATAAAGTACTTGCAAACCGAGACAAGTAAACTGAAATTGTTACTGTCAGTTCTTGCACCTGACTTCAGCCAGGTCATGATCACATCAGACTGCTGTCTTACCTCAAACCACAGGCGTTGCACAGCTTGAACAAGTTCCTCCACTGCTTCCCAACAGCAATGACTTACACCATGACAAACATGCTTGGCAAGTCAGACAATGCCCCCCCACCTTTTCCCAGACACAAGGAGAAATTTGTTATGGCGATAGCAAAGTTTTACCCTGAATTTTATCCTGCACAAGTCAGGATGAATTTCCACTTCCAGAAGTATTTACTCTAGAGACAACCTTAGAAGGCTGATAGTTGAGTGCTCTTCTAGCCTAGCTTAGCTTCTGTTGTGCAAGCTATCTGATCCATCATTAACACCAAAGACTTCCAAAGATGAAGTTTAGCCCTCACCCCTGGAAGCCCCAGCTATGCCAAGGTCTGGAACTTAAAAAGTCTTCCTTGTGCCCAAAAAACAAGGTCTCTTTTTCTTTGGAACACACAAAAGCAATAGGAAGCACATATTCCTGAAACATCCAAATATAATTATTAGTTAATAGATCTGAAGATGCTAAATACAGACTTAAGAGCCATTATTGCTTCTATGAAGGCTTCTTCTCCTTCCTATACTTCATTCCCCCACCACATAACTGACATTTTCAGGTAAGTAAAATTAAAATACTGGGAAAGTATTATTTAACTCATTAAATAGTTAAACCATGGAAATACCTATTAAACACTCTGTGAACATAAAAATCTAACATGAGTATCTAGATCTCCCAAGATGCCAACAACTTATCGCTGATCTTCAAGGCCAAGCAAAGTCTCGCTCTCAACTTGCACATTTTATGTTATATTAAACCACCAATAATTATTTCTAGAATACAGATCAATTTCTTAAATTCAGTAGATTACAACGTGACCTACACTGTAGGTAGCTCTGACCTGCAAACACTGCAAATTCACCAATTAAGTCCAAAATGGACCATTATGCATAGAAAATTTTTTTTAGAAGCCAGTTCTCTAACAGAGCACAAGAAAAATGCTCTGTAGAAAAGCAAGACCTTTTATGATTGTTTAATATTTATGGCCAATTTTTTTCCTGCTTTTCTGACAAGAAGCAACACCAGAGTTTCTTTAATATTTTTATTATATGCCAAAGGTCATTAAAGATGAGGTTTTGCTTGTATACAAGTTACTCAAAAATCGTGTCTAGGCAGAGATTCGTTAGCAATCTTACTTATTTCAAAGCATAGTTTTTTTCAATCAGGCCACAAAAATAATAGTGTGTACAAGCAGTAACTAAAGAGCTGCAGGTTCAAGGAGTTTCCAAGTATCACAGGTCTTGAGATCTCATCAGGAAATAAGAATAAATCAAAGCAGTCGAAAATGTAGAATAGCAGCTCCACGTAGCTTCTTCAAGTTTTAACTTTATTCAGAAAGTGACACTTAGTTCAGTTTGCTTCATTCTTTGAAGCTTCATCAAAGTTTTCAACAAGATCTAGAAAAAGAAGAATGTTGAAATTAAAGTTTGACACACTTCTGCTTTACCAAATGTTTTGGGTTTTTTTTCCAAAGTTCTACTTCATATCAAGTGCTTACAACATAAAAAAAAACCATTTAGCTTATAAAATACAGACCAAGTAACTCAAGAGCTTCATGGTTCGTTCTTCTTGCTCAACCAAGCATGTTTTGGATGGCTCACTATAAAGCACAATTCTAAGCACATTTAACTCCACTATACCCAAAACTGGTCAAAGTGATACTGAGAAGGTAGTTTCTTCCCACCCTTCTTACTGAATATTAAATAATTATCTTAGCCATAGCTATTACTTCTACACAGAACAAAAATTCCAGCTCAAACCAGTAAGTCTCTCATGGTGTCTGAAAACAATGAAATAATCTGCCCACAGAAATTCTGCCACAGCAAGTGACTAGTCAATACTCTTACCATCCTTGGCCCAATCTTATGCTACACGTGTTATCTCTCAGCAAAATTCGTTCCTTTTCCTCCATTGCATGCCTGTTCTTACCTGGAACTTCATCATCATCATCTTCACCAGTAGCAAGTGGTGCTTTTCCATCCACAGCTGCAAGAGAGTAGTTCAAAAGCATCAATCAAGCTCACCCCAGGCACCTTGATTAGTTGTTTTGCTTTGTGTTTTTTGAAAACATTATCAAAGATTCTGAGCTGAACAGCAATGCTTTACCCAGTTTCCTTGCTGAATAAAAATCTTGAACTAAACCTAGGAAGTTCACATTCCCTTTGTTACCAATAATCCTCAAACAGCCCAGCGGGGAAATGAGAAAACACATGCTAAACCAGCCTACTAGTCATCATCTTTTGTCTAGGTATACTGAGTGTCCTACATGGTAATCATTTTCAGTTACAAGTGCAGAGACTGGTTTTACCAATTTCTCTTAAAAGCAGCTTGGTTTATTGACCTTGGCTTGTCAAGGTTTACATATTTTACATCACCAAGTTTTAAGGAAAAGAAAGGATCTTATGATCCTAGGCCTTCAAGGAAAACTGAGGTGTAATTGTGAAGCTGCAGGCAGACACACATGACTAGAGGTAATTTGTTGTGGTTTAACCCCAGCCAGCAACTAAGCACCACACAGCTGCTCGCTTACATCCCCCCCACCCAGTGGGACTGGGGAGAAAAGAAAAGAAAAAGGTAAAACTCGTGGGTTGAGATAAGAACAGTTTAATAGAACAGAAAGGAAGAAGCTAATAATGATAATAATAATAAAATGACAATACTAATAAAAGGATTAAAATAGACTAAACAAGTGATGTACAATGCAATTGCTCACCACTTGCTGACTGATGCTCAGTTAGATCCCAAGCAGCGATCCCCCCCCCCCCCAGATCCCCCCAATTTATACAGTAGGCATGACATCACATGGTATGGAATACCCCTCTGGCCAGTCTGGGTCAGTTGCCCTGGCTGTGTCCCCTCTCAACTTCTTGTGCCCCTGCAGCCTTCTTGCTGGCTGGGCATGAGAAGCTGAAAAATCTTTTACTTCATCTAAACACTACTTATCAACATTCTTCTCATACTGAACACAAAACATAACACTATACCAGCTACTAGAAAGAAAATTAACTCTATCCCAGCCAAAACCAGGATATACTTTAAAGACACTATTGTTCCCTGGCAAAGTCAGAGGAATATGGAACTGGATGCACAATTTTACACTTAGGTGGCTGAGGTAACCATGTGTTCTGGTCCACATCTCTGCTGAGTCAGTAATTTTTTAATGATTCCCATTGTGTTTGCCAGAGCTAGTGAGACTTAACCAGGTCCACAGTAGCAGACCAATGAGCATCTGCAGCAGTATAATGCTCAGAATAGGTATCTCAGGTCCCTGGGTGACTGTGCCACTACTTTTACTGCTATTCTTAGCTGTACTACCAAGGGTAAGCTGTCTCATGCTCTCTACCACCTCAGTTTTATCCTAATTAATCCTTCTCAGTTTTCAAGACAAGCACGAGGAAAGAGATGGGTTCATACTAGACCTGTACCCCAATTTCTAGAGAACCAAAACAGATGAATGCATAAACTTTGGTCTGAAAGGGCTTGGGACAAGGTCACTGCTAACCCTCCTGTTTGTTTTTTTTTTTAACAGCAGAAAGCTGTTGCAGCTTAAGTGCATCTTAGTGTCAAAGACAACACTTTAAAAGCAAACCATGTTATTTCCTCCTAAATTGTCTGCATTCTCTCTCATCCCCAAGACGAGACTAAGTTTACTTTAGCACCTGCAAACGCAATCGTCACAGACACTTCACTCTTCGATGTCAGGCTTCCAAATCTAGCAGACAATGCTGAATGGAAAGTTCTGTGCAAAGACATCCACTCAAAGTGGAAAGGAATAGCCATTTACAAGGCCATACAAAGCAAGCACTTCAAAAAAGCTTCCCTAATATTAAAACTGCACTATTTAGCTTATCCAGAATATACTCACCTTGTTATAAGAAGAGATCTGTGAGGATCATTTTAAATAATTTTAAAGTTTGGGTTTTTTTTTTTTCTTTCAAGCCCTACTGCTACCACAGGAAAGCCACACAGGTGACATTAACAAGGAAGGACCTCAGCTCCATGGGGAAAGCAGCAGTTTACCCCACCTCCTGAAGACTACTTCTAGCAGGATTTTTTCAGTGGGAAGTTGACAGGAGGGAAGTATCATCAACTTCAGGAATGGAAACAGAGGCTGCCATGCTGGCAGCAAAGCGCAGGAAGAAAAAATGTAACAATCAAGTTCAGAACTATCAGAAACTGGACACAATTATACACTTCTCCTATTTGCTCTATGTTTATGATGTTCTGTACTTTGGAAGGAATGGGCTTAAGATATTTCAGAAAAGTAGGAAGACGATACGTGCAGGACACAAGGAATGTTTCCTGTGTCAGCAAGCCTGTCTTTCACTCTAATTCCCACTCCGTAGCAGTAGCACCTTTTCCAAACACTACATAACTTAAGTCCCTCCTGTACTTTACCACACAGTTTTAAGAAGAACAAGTGTTCCTGTTCTCTTACTAATTTAAGGGTGGAATAGGAAGTTGGTGTATTTAGCTTAATGCTCATACCAGTCCTGTTCTCTACAGTGTTCTACACACACAGAAATTATAACATTACTTCTTTACAAATAATGTATAATTCCCTCCCAGCTATCAAAAAGTCCATGCAAGAAATACCTTCACCAAACCTGTGAGGCAGCAAAGAAGTTGCAATATGCCTGTCCACAAGTACCTTTCCCCATTACTTATGTTTCTATTCAAAGTGTCAAAAAACAGACATACCTGAAGTTTATCTAACTCTTCCAGAGTAACTCACCCACCTAGCTTTAATGAACGAGGTATGCCAAAACATGGTAGCCACATCAAGAAGTAAACTACCACAAAATCAAGGCTGGCTACAGCTTTCCAGTCTTAGACCAGCTGCAAGATACACTAACAGGTGCCTCTGCTTTCTTTGGTTATACTTGTCACGGGATTTGAGCTATAAATAAGATCTAAGAGTTCCATTTCTTTATAAGCATTTTATAATACGCTTGCAGATAGCAAGAGTGCACTGAATTTCACTGCTGCTATACAAAAAAGCCTCATGTCAGCTGCCAGGATGAAACGCATTCAAGTTTCAACTTACGTTGCTTGGGGAGGGCTTCTGCCAATCTCCTCAGGCTGGTCAGACTGTCAGCTCCAAGCTGGTTTAAGATGCTAGGAAGCATTTCTGTCAGCTGCTTTGTCTCAGCATGGCCGGTGACAGTGAAAGTATTAGCAGCCAGAGATGCCTGAACTTTAGGGTTATTGAAGTGAATGACTGTTCCTTGGTTGGTAAACATGTTTACCTGCAAAAAGAAAAATCCAGTATTTGAAGCAGTTTAGCAAGATTTTTCAATTTAACAGGAAACTGAAGTTCTTAAAGCTCAATAAAGACCTACTGATAATTTACAGACAAGTTCAGGATGTTACTTAACAGGAAATTGATTTTGATACATTTTCTATTTCTATACAGAAATGTATTTTTTCGTTTCAAGGAACTACCTCTTCAATTCCAGAAATATTGTTGACTCCTAGTTTCTTCAATGAAAACTGAAGTTTCTTGTCATCTGCTGTAGCTGTTCTGTGGACAACCTTCTTCTTTCTGCGGGCAGTACCCTTTGCAAAAAAAAAAGTTACAAATTAATAGTTAAGTAGTTATTCACAAACTCTAATCCCCAGGGCTGTGTAACTACTCTGCAGACATCTACAACTTAACATAGAAAGTTCTACTTCTGTGTTAAGAGTGCACATGACCCCACCCCTCCAAGTGCACTGCAGCAGTCTTTCCTTTGCTAAAAGGCAAGCTTTGCATGTCTGTGAGAAGCATGAGGTTTTAGGAAGGAATGCACCAGAGAACATTTATTCCACAATTCTTACAGGAATTCTGCAGCATCTTAGAAAAGAAAAATTGCAAGTTTACCCTTGTCTGTTATCGTAGGCATAAAACTGAAGAATAAGCACAGTTTTAGGCAATTTCTGAAGCCTATGAATTTTTCCTTAGATCATCTTTCTTAAATTGTAGCCAAATTTTGGTAACAGTCAGAGGCCATAAAGTTATCAACACATCACTAACAAATGAACATGAGAAAACTCAAAATATTCAATTTTTATTCCAAATAGACACCTCCCATCTGATGGACTTACATGTTCAAAGAACACTTATTTTCCCAAAATATTTTATAAATATGTTTTAAAAAAATACTTCTATATAGTATTCCAGACCCCCCCCCTTGACAAAGCAGAACAAGCAAAGGTAAGTTGCCCTACAGACACAGAGCTCTAGATTTCTCCAGGGAAATAACCATCCCCTATTAGAAGATATCTATACCCATGAAAAAGCAGAAAGTCATTCTATACTTCTTTGCACAGTCATAAGGCTTCAGTAAAATCTGACATAAAATGTCTACGAATAGGTGAAACTAAGCTCCTTTTTGCCACACTGTAACTACTAATCTAAGACCTCCTCCTCCAACTGCCCACCTGCCACATGCTAGCAATAAAAAAATGTGTTGCTGCCTGGCCATATAAATAGCTGCAATACCTTTTGAGTTAACTGGTAAAACTCAGAAAGCTGGCTGGACACTAACACCTCTAACATAATCCAGTTACAAACAATGAGGAATGTTAATAACAAATTCACATGAAAACTAACACTTAGAAGACTACAGCTCGAGAGTTTAGTCATTTGTCTAGAAAGCTTGATACTCATTCCCGGCTACTATCAGGTTGGCACACACAGCTATTTGAAAAACTACTAAAATAACAGAAATGTCTTTATTTTAGTACCTTGACTACCCAGGAATTAAGCCACGTAAGGCATACATTAAGTCTCTCTGGACAAAAGACCTCTCAGTAAATTTCAAAAAGTGATACCTTGAATCAAAGGCTATGTAGGAACATGTACCTCCTTTCTACCCATATTAAACAGATATCAAAACTCAGACAACCTGAGTTTAATTTAAATGAACAGCTCTTGCTTTCACCTCCACAGATTTAAGCTTCTGAAGTTCACAGGTTTTTACTAAGCAAATTCAATCCTGAACACGCTGAGACATGCTGAACAGCATGAACACCCCTCTACCTCTATAATAAAGAGGAGCGGGTACAGCAGGCCACCAATGGAGTACTACAGACTCACCTGCCATTCCTCTAAAAGGGTTTGGAAGAAGAGCCATGCATGACATTTAGCTGTAGCTATATTCTACACAAAAATCTCAAGTTTCACATAAAGTACTATGACAGCCCTCTACCTAAACATCATATTTAGCTTATTTGTAAGATCTGCAGCCTTGCAAGTTCATGAAAATCTTCCAGCAGAGGCAATGTGCAACCTTTTCTCACAAGGAGAAGTGACTCTTCCCCCTTTGCCTCCTCCACACCCATCTCAACTTATATGGTAACAATGCCATGAAAAATACTAGTAATAATTTCCAGTTATAAAACAAATAAAGAGTCAAGTTCAGGCATTCAAAGTATTTCACAGGCCAATTTTAAAACTGAAAGACAGTACCATGAGCATATTCTAAGCTTTGCTTAATGTCTCCAAAAGACCTACATTGACCAGAAAGCTGCAAGAGCTGTAATCTGAATGCCTGCTCTTACACGACAAACATTAAAAGCCTCTATAGTCAATAAACACGTGCTGGTAACATGCACACAATCATTCATATAATACAGCATTTCTCTGCTTAACCAGTAGCCCATACAAAGAATACACAAAATCACCAAGCCAGTTAATTACTACATTAACACTGATTTAAGGCTGCCTAAATCTCCAGCTAAAGGCAAAAAAAAAAAATTCAACATAGGAATGAAAGCTCCTGGAAAAACTGTCAGCAAAAGTTCTGTTGAATAGTTTGCATTCTAAAATATTATGTGTACTCTTCCTCAGGTATTAAACAAAATTACTAACAAATTCTTGCCTTAGAACTAACACTGTAATTAAAATGTTTACTACCATACAACTATATTAAAGATACTTTTCTACTTTCAGATAGTAAGTAATCACACAGCTATCTATATTCAGATGTCATATACAAAATAAAAAGGTCTTTGAGCATGTTCATCTACAATTACAAGAGTATGACAAGAACATAATGTCCAACTTTGCTCTAAAAGGTAAAAGAAAACAGCCACGGGCATCTTAAAGATTTCTGATGAGAGTTTGGAACATAACCATCTATAATCTGTTATGAAAACTACACCTGAGCTCACGTGCTGTAAGGTCTACCCACTTCAAATCCTACACGCCTTCTAAAATAGCCCACACAAGAATACAGGCTGCAAGTCTGCGGTAACATCTGATAACAAACCCAAAGAGAAAAGGCCGGAGACTCAGCTACTACATAGTTCCGTAGAAGCGGTGACTCTAGAGATCCCTGCAGCAGCACAGCTTCCCCTGAGGCCATTCAAGCCAAGCTGAGAGTACTTAAGGCTGCTCCCCACCCTGCTTTTCAGGACCCCTCGTGCTAGGCCTGGCGTGCGTGTAGGGACACGCAGTCCCGAGGGCAGGGTGGAGAGGCGGCTCCTACCTTGCCACCGATGCGTACTTGGGCCTGCAGCTTGGCGAGCTTTTCTTGGTTCATCATGGTTTCTTTCATCTGCGAAAGCAACAAGCGCACCCATGGCAGGCGGGTCAGGAAGCGCCCGGCGGCGGGCCCGGCCGCGGGGCAGGTGGGCGCACGGGGCTCCCCCGCCACCCCTCACCACGCACCTACACGCACCCTCCACGCCCGCCCCCACGCCCGCCCCGCCACAGTGGCGGGAAGGAGTCTGCTCGCGCGCGGCACCGCTGAGGCGAGGCGAGGGGAGGGGAGGGGAGGGGAGGCTCCCCTCAGGCGCGGCCCGCAACCGCCTTCCCTTCCCCCAACCGCCGCCGCCCACCGACCCGCCGCCCCCGGCCGCGCAACAACCTCCTCCCAGCCGCCCCCCCCTCCCCCGCCGCCGCCTCCGTCGTACCTTCGCGGAGCAGAAGAGGCGGCGGAGCAGAGAGAGAACGGAGAGGTGCGGGCTGTGCGCAGGACCGGGTGCAGCACGCGGAGGGGACCGAGATGGCGGACAGCAAAAAGGCACAACCCCCCCCGCACAGCGCATGCGCCGCAGCTCGCGACGGCAGGGGGCGCCCCTCCGCCGCGGCGAGGTGGGGCGGGGCCTCCTCGGAAAGGGGCGGGGCCGCCCCTCCGCCGCGGCGGGGCGGGGCGGAGCCTCCTCGGAAAGGGGCGGGGCCGCCGCGGGAAGGGTGCCGGGACGAGGCCGCCCCGTCCCCCATCTGGCGTCATCTGTTGAATTCCTCTTCCCCCTAGAAAAGATGTAGGCGAGGTGTTTCCTTCCTGGGTGGTGTGGCGCAAACCGCCTCCCCGTGGCCGTGATTTCTCTTCTCCCAGCTCAGCGCCCCCCGCCCCGTGGTTCTGCCCCTTTTGCCCCCGCGGCCGGTCTCGGGCCGTTCTGCGCCGCAGGGGCTCCCCGGCGCGGCGCCCGGGGTGGGACCCTTCCACCCGGCCCTCCTTGTCGGAGCCAAACCGCTGAGGCTTCCTTCTTTTCCGCAAGGCGCTCTGTCACCACCGTCCCCTCCCACTCTCCTCGCACCTCAGGTGTTCCTTCGCTGTGGCTTCGCATCCTCTCCCGGTCTCCCGTGGGCAGCTGCCTTCTGCTGGGCGTTCAACACGCTCTGCTTGCGCTCCCTGGTTCTACCAGAGCTTTTCTCCCGTGGCGGCGTTGTCTTCCCCTCGCTGAGGTCTGTACGTGCCCTTTTCCTCTACCGCCTGGTTTTGTGGGGTCTGAATCCTGCTCGGAGAACCCACTGCACGCCTCCAAGGCCCTAAATCAAGCAGTCGCTGCCGCGTTTGAGCACTTGTAAACCCTGCTCCTCAGCCTGCGTTCCTCGGGGCAGGTACCGTTCGCGGTCCGCGGTTTCGGTCCTCCGCAGGTTTACCGACCTGTTTCAGTTCGCCCTCTCCGAGGAGCCTGGTGGGACTAACCTCACGGTTACCCGGTGGGACTAACCTCACGGTTACCGGGCACTCGCATGCCCGGCTCCAGAGGCTGTTCTCACCGTGCAGCACGCTAAGCAGTCCTGGCAGGCTCTGGACCTGCGCTGCGCAGCGGGCTGCGGGAGCAGACGGGTGGGGGAGGCAGCCCACGCGTGCTACACGGGCTCACCGCCCCACCTGGTGGCGACAGAAGGTCCCGGGGAGGCGGCGGTTCGAAAGGGGCTGCGGAAGAGGAACCTGTGCCTCCCAGCAGGCTAACATCACAGCCGAAAATGAGAGGGTGATCAAACAGCCGTAACGAAACACATTCGGGGAAGGGGGCACCTGGGGGAGGGATTTGAGGAGGACAGAGTTTGTTCTGAACTAAAAAGAAAGTTTATAAATTTATTGCAAGATGAAATTGGCAAAGTACCTGCAGCAAAAGGGAATAGAGCCAAGATGGGGGGGGGGGGGGGGGGGTCGGGTCGGGGGAGAAACAAAACAAACCAAAACAAACCCAACCAAATTTGAATCACTGCAGGCTATTGAAAGTAAAAGCAATAAATGCTTCAGCTTCAGATTTCTCACAGTCTGCCATTAGTATATAAGAAAGATTTCAGAATTACTAGGCCAACTGGTGATTACAAACATGCAAAATGTTTTAAGAGGCTGAAATACTGAAGTGAAAATGAGTCACAGGAAGATTATTCCAAGATAGAAGCTGTAGAAAGTGCCGTCCCAGCTGTCAGCCTAGGATTAACTGGGCTGGAGGTATGATCTCATATTCCCTCATGTGAGATTTCAAAGACAAATTATGCTGAAAACCACATCACTGAGTTGTATCAGGAATCAGCTGAAGCAGTTCAAGAACTGCAGTTCAAGGGACTCTGTAAGATTTGGTTACATTTCCTGGATCAAACAGCAGACCGTCAAAAAACAAACTTTGCATCAGAGAAAAAATATTTTAGAATGCTAAAATAGTATTGGCTTGGTTTGTCCAGTCCTTTTTGTGTAATTGCATAATAGGAAACATAAACCTAAACCTGGATTTAGTTGTAGCTGAAGAACTTCCATTAAGAAATTAAACCGATCCAAAGTCTGCAGCACTGAAATGGAGCCTGAGCTCAGTAAGCATCTTTTCAGTTCTGAAAAAGGGTGAAAGTTAGGATCTCAAAACCATCAAAGAGTATAGATTGCTAAAGCAAAGTTCATTAGCTGCAGAGAAGCAGCACAGGAGTGGAAAAAGACCATTAATCTGGTTATTCAGGAAAATTGTCTTCTAAATTATGAGAGAGTTTAAAGGCAGAAGAATGCTGTCAAAATGCCAGTGGAAAAGTGCTTCTGAAAGACACAACCAGTGCTGCGTAAGTAATGACAGGGTATGTTGAGAAGAGGTGTTGAGTTAGTATCATATTCGGCAAGCGAATCACAGGTCATAAACATAAGCGATCAGGCTACAGTGAAGTAATGTTTGTCCTCATTGCCAGCGACCGCAAAGAACACAATGTATTTTCAGGCAGTGAAGGAAATCTGTCTGATATTCAAAATCTCATTAGGAAACATTTGTTCAAAAGAATGCCATATTCAGCACTCAAGAAAACAGAAGTGTATGGCACATCAGCAGGGCACAACAGGGAACAATAATATTATCATTCCTAATGTAGATGCTCCAGGACATAAGGGGAAAAGCGCTAACTTATTTGGAAAAATATGTGTATATATTAGTAATTTAATGGAGGACAGTAGTGGCATTACAGGGTACAGGAGCAAAAGTGTTGTGAGAGATATGAGTGGAAAAGAAACCCTCTCCAAAAGTCTAGACATAAGACTCACAGAAGAATTCTTGACTTTTTAAGAGTTACTAAATATATAAACATTGAATGGGAGCCCAGGAAGATTGAACTTAAGTGCAGTGCTGTTTCCATCTCATATGTTACAGTGTTGTACCACGTGCCAGTGAGTTGTATGGAGTAATCCCTAACAGACTTCCATGTCAAGAAAGAGAGAGCGCTCCCCAGCAGTGTCCTTTTCTCACCAAGCCTGTAACTCTTAAACTCAGCAACCCAAAATACCTGGGCTTCAAGCCACATCACAAGCCTTTCATGAGCTGTGGGATGCCTCTCTCTGTTTATAACACCCCACAGAGGCTGACTAGAAAGTAGTCAGAGAAGTGCTACGTGAAGAATCCCCTGCCTTCACTAAACAAAACAGGCTTTGCTGAATACTTGGGATTTCATGTTAATCAGACTGGGAAAGGCTCACCTAGAAAGACTTTTGTGTTAACAGTGAAGATCTTGCTAGAGAATAGGTAAAAGTCAGAAGTCATCATATTCCTCACTGGCTGTGTGTGAAAAAGATGGTACCTTAAAATTATGCACCAACGTCAGAGACTCAAACAAACAGATTATTCCTGTAGACATCCTATACACAGAGTTCAAGAGAACTTGATCATTTAAGCCATGATCACAGATTTTTTTTCACCCTGCTAAGACAATTAGTTGCAAGTCAGAAACATTGTTAAGACGTGACCCAAAATCAGCATAGTCCCATCCAAGGACGGCACACTTAGCCCAGGATGAATCAGGACTAAATTTGCCCTGCTCTAGATGTGTAGCTGTCGATGTGCCACCTTTGACTAGTGTCTTGGCAGCTGTGAAGGTGCCATTTATTCTGGATTTTGCCTTTGGCTTTCTAAGCCTCCTGGTCCACCTTGCTGTTCAGTGGGAGGTAAGTGGTGAGTGCAGGTGGCCAGAGGTGGGGAGGCTGGACAGGGCGAGGGCCTTTCTCCTTCTGCAGCAGCTAGCTGTTATTTCTGCTCAAGCCCTGGCAGGAACCCACCACCCACTTAGTTTTAGATGGAAAAATCAATCTTCTCTGTCTTTGATCACAGTATAGCTTATCCCCAAGGATTTCTAAGTGGACGAAGAGCATGTCTGCCAATTCACTGTATTTGTGAATGGGTTCATAGTCCTTCGGGGCTTACTTGCATTGCTACAGAATTAAATGGAAAATACCTCAAATATCTGAGACATTAATTACGGGATCTCCCTCCTAATTTGCCAGACCTTGTCTACAACAAAGAATTCAGGACTTATGTGGAGAATGTTAGAAAGGCTTTCAATAGTCAGTGGAGTCATGAAATCAAACGTAACTTAAACAAACATGATATGTTCATGTGATGAGTACCCTGCTGTATCAGATCTGATGGCCAGTGCTCCACGTTGAAAGACATCCCTTGACTAGCATTGGGAATAGACACTGGCTTAAAAGAGTAGAAATAAGAAGTTGAAATGAAAACAGGAAAAGCAAATTTAAGCATCGCGTGCTGTTCTGAAGGATTATTGCAATAGTAATCAGCCTGAGCTGAACAAGAAAAGGTGGAGAGGATGGCAAGGATTGTCAGGGGTACTGAATTACTTCCATTCTAATCCAGTGATTGCGAAGCAGAAACCCTCAGCCTGAAAAAGAACTGACCAATGAAAAAAATTATGATAAAATCTACAAAGTCATGAACAGCAGGGAGAGAGAGGGTGGTTAACAACAGTTGTTACTTGCCTCTTCTAGTACAAAAATGAGAGCACATCGGATTAAATGAGCAGGTGACTGGCTTAAAGCAAACAAAAAGAGACACTTTACACCACGCGTGGTTAGAGCTGGGGAACATTTCACCGCAGAACATGTTCAGTGGTGTAAATGTACATTATTTCAAAAAGTGACTGGGCAAATTCACAGAAGAAATTCCATCACAGGCTATTAAATTCAGATGTTATCCCTGGCTTTAAAAAAACCCTGAAACCTAAATTTCTGGCAGCTAAGAATCAATTTTACACACTTGTCCTGTTCCTATATTCTTCCCTAAACATCTGGTATCGGCTGATGTTGAAGTCAGCTTATGCTGCTAGACGAGTCCTGGTTTAACCTGGTACAAAATCTCTTTGTGTTCCATTAGATGAGACATGCAGAAGGGTCCTGAGAACATTTAATCACATTTTACAGAAATTAAAGGCCCAAAAGGGCCTTAAAGGAAGTGACTTTCACCTGTCACAGCAAATGTATCTGCCCTGCAAGGATTATAGAAAAAAGGGGGAAAAGAAAAAAAAAAAAAAAAAGGAAAAAAAAATAACCATGAACTGGGTCAAGAAGAAAAATACAAAGTTTTACAAGGGGGGCTGGGGAGTAAGGGAGGGGGATTAGCATCATCTCCAAGGGTGACAAATTCTTTTTTGGCAGTAGGCATGGCAGGAAGCCCCAGATTTTTCTTCGGCTTTGCAGGTGGCTGCTGCCACCCCTCACCAAGTCATTGCTTTTTGGCCTGGTCACACAGACACTGCTTGTAATCCCAGCCTCTGCAGAAGGCTTAAGGGAAGTGTTACCTTCCCCCAAAACTACACGGCAAGGGAAGAGGGGGATAAACCCACAGAAGAGTGGAGCTAAAATGGTGGTCACTGTGATACTGAGCATTGGAGACTGCAGCTATCGCTGCAATGGTCCCTGTCATGGATGCCACCATCCTGTTGCAAGGTCATTACTGGAGGATTTATTCTTTCCATAACACAAGCAGCTCAGAATCCAGTCCAATCTTTGGCCCAAGGAGAGAGAAAGCATAAATTACTCAAGAAATGGCTTTACTTCAGTAACAGGAAGTCCAGTTCTGCAGGTGAGACTCGGATCTGGTCATGGAGATGTACGAGGCTATGCCAAAAGACGTGCAGCCTTTGGTGCTGGAGTCTTGCAGGGTGCAGGAGGCCCGGGGAAGGCTCTTCAGCTCCAGCATGTGTAGCTGGTGGCCAGGCTCTACCTTGCTTTCCACAGGGTGCACCTAGCCAAACACTCAGCAAATCACCCAGGGGTGCACACCACCACCAGCCACCTAACCCGTGTGGTGATGAAGAAGGCTCTGGCATCCTTCTGCATGGTCAGGGTCAGCTCCACAAAACCCAGAGCACCTCAGCCAGTGTGCCAGTGTGGCTGTTTGAAAGTGCCCTAAATGGTCCTCAGGGTGCTGTTTGGTTTTGAATAAAGGGCCAGGGAAGTTCTGTAGATTCATTTATCCCCTGTCCCAGTATGGGCTCCTGGGTGCCCTGCTTGGGCACAGGCTCCCCAGCTGTAGAAATGTGTGTGGCCTGGGTTGCTGTGGAGGTCCCATGGGACACTGTCCCCCACAACAAGGGAGACATCAAAGGGAAGAAATGGCAGGCCCACCCAGTCCCTAGGCACACTATCTGAGCCAGGATGCCCCTATTCTGGCCACCTCCAGCAGCAGAGAGCTGCCAAAGTACCCAACACTTTCTCAGGTTTGGGTCTGCGGGACAAGGCTATAGGGGCAAGCTCCTGTCCTTGCTGCCCTGCAGAAGCTGTGGACGCCAGGGACCCAGCCTTGCTGCCGGGCTCAGGTGAAGAGCAGGAGCCATGAGAACTGCTTGTATGGATTACCAGAGCGCTTTCATCGCACACATGCACCGCATTGACAAAATGCGGGGTATTCTGTATATGCGTGCAGCAGTTGTGTGTGTAATACATAATTATAATTTATAATGATTATTAATAAGCCCAAGCAATAAAAAGATAAACCCTGCCTGCGTACCTGCATTTCACTGCTCGCTTCTGTGCTACCATGGGTTTAGACGCATGTTATATTACACCATTCACAAGCAGCAGGGAATCACGGAAGACAGCCCCCGAGGCCCTGGGCCCGGGATGGCCCTTTCGCGAGTGGGTGCGTGCCCCAAGTGGGGGGCAGCCCCGCTGCCTCGAGGAGGACTGCGGGGCGGCAGAGCCCCGGGGCGGGGAGTGGCGGGAAGGCGGTCGGGGAAGTTCCAGCCCTTCCACAAAGGAGGGTTTCCCAGGTCCCCCCATACCGCTGCTTTTCCTTGGGGTCTCGGGGTGCCGCTCCGTCCCCGGAGGGGTCCCGCCCTGCCCTGCCCGCTCTGGGCAGGGGGCCCACGCCGGGCACCCGGCCACGGCACACGGCATCTCGTAGCCGGCGGAGCCGCCTCCGCCCGGCGCTCCTTGCCGGTAGGTGGCATCCCCCGCCCGCGCAGGGCACCGCCGGCAGCGGAGCGGAGCGGGGGGGAGCGGGAGCGGGAGCGGGGCCGGCCGCGGGGCGGGGGACAGGGCAAACCCGGCGGCCCCGGGGTCCCGCCTGGGGAAACGCCGCTGACGGCTGTGCCGCCGCTGTTCGCCTTCCTTCTTTCCTTTCTTGCCCTTTCGAGAAGGCACCTGCCGGGTGGCGACGGGAGCGAGCGGACGTTGCGACAAAGACGACAAGTCGCGGTCGCCAGGCTCTGCAGTAACACCAGGTCTTAACTGCCAGCGCTGGGGGCTGGCTCAGCTGACCCCCGATAAGCAAGCCCCTCGGCCCCCGCCCAGGCGGCGAGAGACGAGGGCTTGCAATATTGCCCAAAGTCATCCGGGGGGGTCCCGGCCTCCCCCGAGGCCACCCCGGCCGGCCAGGTCGAGGAGGACCCGCGCCCTAGCCGGGGCCCTCCCGGCACGCCGGGGCCGCGGTGCTCCCGGGGAGCCGGTGCTGCCGAAGAGCCGCCGGTGTCACACGCTCCGTGAAACACCGGTGCGTCCTGCCTGGGTGTTAGCAGGGGACCGCGGCTCTTCTGGTTTGTCACTGCAGCGGTTCTTCCCCATAAATTTTTAAACTCCACCGGTCTGCCTATTGAAGAGCGTGAGTTTTGCTTTTAAGGTGGTTTTTAAAGTTCAGGCACATCAGAAAGTACCAGGAGAAGAGCAAGAATAAAAGGAACAAAAAGGGAGTAAAAAGGAAAAATACTAGCTCTTTGTAAAGAGGAGAAACCTCTCGGAGAGGAAAAGTCCTCTTTCTGCCTTCCTTCTAGTAACTAGCCCAAAACTAATTCAAAGAGGCATTTTACTTCCTGTGAACTGTAAATCTCGAGTGACATTATCAATCTTCTTACAGGAAAAAATAGTAGTCAATTACTGTGTTTGGGGGTTCTTTTTCTTTTTTTTTTTTTTCCTTCTCTTTTGTAACTTTTGGTGGTATTCTCCTGCAGGCGCCTTACTAGTGAACAAAACGTAAATAGGATTATTTAGAAATAGTAGAAAGGATTATGTTGTAAATCCATGGAACTGGGTTTGAAACAAAGTGGCTTGTAGTTTTGGATTAGGGCAATATATCGAAAACGTATTTCAAGAAAATGGTATGTGTGAGTTGTTTGAGAAGAGAGATTTGAGCAGTAAGGACGCTAGGCATCAGTCCGCCCTTCTCACGACGATTTCTGCAGGAGTACGAAGTGCTCTCCTACTCCTCCCATCCCAATCGGATCCTGATCGTGGGTTATCCGGCCAGAACTGGGAGCGATGGGAATTTCCAAAGCTTTTCTTTTTAAGACCACGGTGATTTTATTTATGTCCAAGTTCGGGGTTTTTCCTTCCCTTGCCAGCCCTCGCATAAAGGGGGTCCCTGCTCTTCTGCTGTCCTCGCATGTATCACCTGAAACTGGGAACGGTGGGACTTAATTAGGAAGCAATCCTTTGTGTCGCTTTCTCGGGGGTGTTGCTCCTACACTTAGAGCAGAATTCACGTTTGCATACGTTCCTTTGCATATGAAAGACGTAACGCTAATTCTCTGCTAGTGTTTCCCATAATGGAGGGAGCTGCTTCTCTCCCTTTAAAAACAATAGCCTCACAAATAAACTGTGAGATTAGCGGTGTGCTCTAGAGGCGGTTCTCTGAGAGCTTGCGAGGCCGACATCGAGAGATACTTGATTTCATTCTTAAATGAATCAAACTGTGGAGGGAGAAGAGGAAGGCGGAGAAGAGATGTCTCTAAATCATCCCGCGGACAGAAGTCTGAAGTATATTAACTCACCACCTCCCTCTCCGGCCTGTTTTTTTGGTTTGGGGGGTTTTTTTTCCCCTCCCCTCCTTCCCACGGGAAGCAAGACTCCGTCCCTGGGGGCAGCCCAGGAAGACGCAGAGCTCCCGGCACCCTCTGGACGGCTCCTGGGAAGATGCTCCAGCACTTTGGGACAGACTTGCACTCCCCCCCCCCACCCCGGGATGTGTGTGTGGGGTATTCTTTATTTCCCTCCTTTTCCACTAAAGACGGCCCCGGTCGCCCCGCGGCCCCCCAGAGCCCCTCCTGGCGGGTCGAGGGCGGGGGGCCGGGGCGGGCGGCGAGGCGCCCCGCCTGTGGGGAGGGGGGGGGTCAGACACGGCGCCGCCCGGGGCCGCCGCTCGCCCCGCCGCGCTCTGACGCTGGGAGCCATGTGATGGCCCCCTCGCTATAAGGCGGGGAGGAAGGCCGCCCTCCCTGGGACTCGGCCCCAGCCTTTTCACCGTCTTTCCTAAGGGCCGGCAAGCCGCCCGCTCCGCCCTCCCTCCTCGCCAGCCTCCTCCCCTCTCCTCCTCCCAGGACTAGGCGCGCTGCCTCCTGCCCCGCATCCATTAATGTCTGGGGGCTGAGGTGAGGAGAAAGAAGGGGGAACCGACTTCCAGGCGCGGCGGCACAGCCCCCCCGCCCCCCCGGCCCCGACCCCGACCAAAAAAAAAACCAAACCCAAAGACCCCCCAAAAGGGGGAGGGGAGGGGGAAAAAAAGAGAGAGGGCGAGAGCGCGAGAGAAATCCAAAAAGCAGCAAAAAATACCCCGAAACAAAACCCAAAACAGCCGCCGCCGCCGCCTCCGAGCGGGCGGCGGGAGCGCTCCCGCGGCGCGGCGGCGGCGCTGGGGGCCTGCGCGGCTCGGAGCGGCCCGCCTGCCCGCGGCGGCGGCGGCGGCGGCGGGGCGGCTCTCCGCGGAGCGGCGCGGAGGCCTGGCGGCGGCGGGGAGGGCGCCTGCCCGCCCGCCGCGCCGCGCCGGCCGCCACCGATGCGCTGCCCCGCCGCCGCGCCATGACCCTGAGCTCGGAGATGTCCGAGGCATCGGCGCTGGCTGAGGAGACCGACATCGATGTGGTGGGCGAGGAGGACGACGAGGAGGACGACGAGGAGCCGCAGCCCCGCCGCCGCCGTTCCTACGCCGAGGAGGAGGAGGAGGAGGAGGAGGAGGAAGACGACGAGGAGGATGTGGGCGACCTCCACGACGACGCCCTGCTGCCGCGGTCTCCCGTGCGCGGCGGCGGCGGCGGCGGCGGCGGCGGCGGCGGCGGCGGCGGGGTGGGCGGCGGGGACGGTGCCGGCGGCTCTCGGCCCCCCTCGCGGGGCGGCCCGCAGAAGGCGGCGGCGGGCGGCGGGGCGGGCGGAGGCGGCGGCGGCGGCGGCGGCGGAGGAGGCGGTGGCGGGGCGGGCGGCGGCAAGAACAGCCTGGTGAAGCCGCCCTACTCCTACATCGCCCTCATCACCATGGCCATCCTGCAGAGCCCCAAGAAGCGGCTGACGCTGAGCGAGATCTGCGAGTTCATCAGCGGGCGCTTCCCCTACTACCGGGAGAAGTTCCCCGCCTGGCAGAACAGCATCCGCCACAACCTCTCCCTCAACGACTGCTTCGTCAAGATCCCCCGGGAACCCGGCAACCCGGGCAAGGGCAACTACTGGACGCTGGACCCCGAGTCCGCCGACATGTTCGACAACGGGAGCTTCCTGCGCCGCCGAAAGCGCTTCAAGCGACAGCAGCTCCCGGCGCCCGAGCTGCTGCTGCGCGCCGTGGACCCCGCAGCCTTCCTCCCGCAGCCCCCGCCCCAGCCCCCGCAGCAGCCGCCCTGCGCCTACGGACCCTACGGCTGCGGCTACGGCCTCCAGCTCCAGCCCTACCACCCCCACTCCGCCCTCTTCGCCTTCCACCACCCCTCCCCGCCGCCCCGCCAGCCCCCCGCCGCCCCCGGCAGCGCCCCCGGCGCGACGCTGCCCCCCACCGCCGCCGCCGCCGCCGCCGCCGCCGCGCCGCCGGGCCCCTTGCTGCCGGCGGCGGAGCTGGCACGGACGCCCTTCGGCTACGCGCACCCGCTGGGCCCGGCGCTGGCGGCCTCGCTGCACGCCGCCAAGCCCGGCAGTGGCGCGGCGCTGGCCCGCTCGCCCTTCTCCATCGAGAGCATCATCGGGGGGGGGCCCGGCCCCGGCCCCGGCCCTGGGCCCGGGCCCGGGCCCGGGCCCGGTGCGGGCAGCAGCTGCGCCTCGCAGTCGGCCGCGGCGCCGGGGCTGGCCCGCTCGCTGGGGAGCGCCGGGGGCGGCCTGCCTCCCGCCGCCGCCCTGCCCGCCGCCCCCGGCTTCGCGGCCCGGATCTCTAACTGTTAAGGGTTTTGGGAGTCTTTCCGAAGGTAGGATCTGGGTTATCTCCTTTCTCCGCTGCTCGGATGCCTGGCGGACGGCTGTGGGCTTTGCGTGGGGATCGCGCGGTGTTGCTCGGGGGGATTCCGCCGCTACCGGCGGGACACCCGGGACCCGTATTTCTGCAAAGCCAGGTCTAGATGCTGCACGGGCAGGCGGTCATGCTATTGGAAAGTTACTCCTTACTCCTTAAACAGAAAAAAAAAAAAATAATGGTGATAAATAAAGTCTCTAAACCGTTAAAGTTCAGAGATTCTCAGGTCTAGGAGCTTGAAAACAGTAATGTACAGGAAAAAAAAAAAAAAAAAGGCTTGAGGGAGGACAGCAAAGCAATACTTTTTCATTTTAGTACACTTGTCTCATGTACTTTTATAAAAGAAGAAAAAAGATTAACATGTTTACACAGAAGAAAGTCAAGATTATCATTTCTTATTTTAACCTGTGTTTTGTATTATAATAGACTTACGGAGTTTTTTATTTTGTACTTTATGCGTATTCTTTACGAGGAATATTGTTAAAAATTACTGGCAAGTATTATTGTACCATTTTAATGTAAAATTTTTACACATTTTCAAAAATAAAATCTTTAATTTTCAAAAAAAAAAAAAGAAAAAAAACAAAGAAAAAAACAAACCCGAAGACCAAAGGAGCCCAGCCAAACAATTGGCTTCGGACCCTTCCCCCCTTAATACTTCTCCCTTCTTTGGGACACTGATATTTTTTTCCTCGGGATTAATAGCACAATAGCCAAAGAATTTTACAGCTTGAAATTTGTTATGTCTGGATTTGACCGCGAGGAAGATCAGAATATGATCTTTTCAGTCAAACCATTGCTAACCCTAGCAGAGAATGAAAGACATAGACACACACATACACACACACACACACACACACACACACGAAAAGAGCAAGGACAAAAGAGGGAATAAATAGAAATAGGTCTCTCTCGCGGGAGTAAAGCCCAGTTCTGTAAGGCACCAATCAGGGGATTGATTAAAAATCCAGTTTTAAACTATTTTTATGCTTTTGGGTGTTGTCTAAATCACAACTGCATCACAGTTTGGTTTCCAAGAGGCCCAAAGGAAAATACTACTAGTAAGGGGCACATACTGAACTTCAGAGAGACTTGCTCTAGACACTTATGTTTCTGTGATGATAGTAGGGACATGTGTTTCTACTTTTCGATACATATAGTATAAAATGAGCATTGGAATATCTTCGTGTGATGAGCTGATTAAGTGCACGAGCTATTGAAGTAACGATACGTAAGTGTATGAAACAAACCGTGAAAGCAGCCTTCCTGATTCTGAATTACCATCTTAACGCGCATGAGGTCGATAGATACCTGTTTCATAGATTAAATTTTTTTTTTTTTAACCAAAAAGCCTGCCTCAAATATTCAGAGCTTAGGCATGAAAAGAGAATCACAGGTTTTAAGAGTAGGCATGTGGTTGCTTGTTGTGGACTAGGAATTTCATGCGTTTTTCAAATGAGGGAGGCGCTTTTCAAGTACGACTATTTATAACAATTTAGTAGATTCAGGGATAAATTACGTGAGTTTTCGTAAAAAAAAAAAAAAGGAAAAAATAGGAGGGATGCCTTTTAGTGCTCTTTGGAGTGAGATGGGGAAGGTTGTGTGGTTACATGCTTTTACATATCGAAGTACCTCGTCGCCTCGGTTTTAAGTATTCTCGTGGATAGAAAAGTGATGCTTTTCTGTTTTATTTGTAGCAATTCAGGGTTACATTAATGATTTTCAATCAGAGGAAAGACTGGACCCAAGATCTCTGCTGGGCTCCAATTGCGGTCTGCAGCTGGAGGGCCTCTTTGCGTGTCCCGCGTCCCTCAGAGGACAAGGAAGTAGAGTCCCGTTTAATTTCTTTTTAGAAAGGGAAAAGATCCCAGCGGCACCGCGTACGTACCCTTCGGGCAAGGCGCATCCCTTTCACGAGGGACCGATTAACTCGCTTTCCCCGGGCCCGGCCCGGGGAGATGCGCTGGGCCGCCGCGCCGCTCCAGCGCGGGGTACCGAGCCCGGCTTAGGGGCCCCTCGGAGCCGCGGCTAAAATCAAGCGGGGAAAGGTTTTGCGAGGAGGGAGAAGGCGGCTGTAGCCGTGAGCGCGGCGGTGCCGGGCTCCTCGAGGAGGGAGGCTGCTTGCAGTCGGTCGGGCTTCTGGCCGCTGGGGCAGCGGCCCGGGGCGAGGGGCCAAGCGCGTCCTGGCGCTGTCCCCGGCCAGCGAGATGGGACGAGCAGGTGCCGGCGACCCGGTGTTTGTTTCTCTTGGCTTCTCCGCAGCAAACCCCGGGAGCCGGGCGACTTCCCCTGCGAGCCAGCCCGCCGCCCTTCCCTCGGGTCCCCTCAGAGGAAAACCGTCCTCAGAGGCACATAGCGAGGAAACCGCTTGGGCACTCGCTCCTTCCACGCTTTACGCCGGCCGTCTGCACCCTGCGCGGACAGGGCCTTCACCTGGGAGCTGGCAGGGAAGCCGGCAGGAGGAGCAAATCGCTACACGCGGTGGAGCTTGCTTTTTTTTTTTTTTTTTTTTTCAGGGCTGAGGAAAGGGGTCGGGGAGGGGGTCTGTGATGCTGGCGGAAGACCCCTTCGCTTGCTTTCTCCGAGTCCGCCGAGTAGCCGCCCGTCCTCGGCGGTCCCGGCTTCCCGCACCGCTGCGCCGGAGCAGGTGCCGCCAGAAAAGGCGGCGGCCCCGCGGCCCTTTGACGGGCCCGCAGCACCGCCGGGCCTCAGCGCCCCATTCGCATGCAAATGGCCCTCCGTGCCCCCCCGGCTTTCAGGGCGAACAGAGGGGACGTGTAGTTCTTGCAGGGACGGAGCCCGGACGAACAATTCCTCCAAAACAGGCTCGGCCCTAAAAAACAAGCTGGTGGGACAAACAGGATGGTGTCGCCTCCTTCTCCTCCCAGCTACAAAGTGTGGATTCATTAACCCGTCTTCTTTTCTCATCATATCCCCGTAGGGTTGAGAGACGAATTACTGGAGCTGAATTGGGAGGGGATTGCTCTATGCGGGGGCTAATGTTTCAATCAGTTCCTCCAGAAGGACCACACAAAAAGAAACTTTTTAGTTTATGGTGCTATTATGCAGAGTTTTAATCTAGGGATAGATTTAGCCAAATGTTATCTATTGGGAATTTAATGAAGCCCTTATGTATTCAATCGCTTTTTATGCCACACACAGTGTCTCCATCCAGAAACGTTTCCTTCCACATATTTCTTTCTTTCTGTTGGGTGATTTATATATTTTTAATTAGGATTTTTTTTAATTCTTTCTTTTTAAGCATCTTGTATAACGTTTTGCCCAAGCAGGACTGTGTTAGGTCCCTTCCCACATCCCCTATAAAAGAAGCTTCCCCTTCCCTCCCCCGTTTAGAAGCTGATTAGTTTGCACGTCCGCACACTGCGCCCTTCCCGCCGGAGCGCTCACGACATCGCGCCGGCTCTGCCGGCACCGGCGTGGGCCGCGGCTGGCAGCCCAGCCCGGGAGTCCGGCCGGGCCCTCCGTGCGCGGCTCCCCGGCCCTGAAGCTCGTGTCCTCCCAAACCTTCCCCATCCGCAGCTCCTTCGGGCCATGCATTCGCTCCCGGTTATTTTTCCGGTGCAGCGAGAGGCACCCCTGGGGGCAGCGGAGCGTCGGCTGGTGCATCCCCCGTCCTTGCAGGCTGGTCTCAAGTACCCAGGGCCAGCCCCGTCCCCGAGTCTGGAGGGTGAAAGAGGGGGGGCGAGGGCCTCACCTGCTCTCAGCTGCTGCCCTTCCTGCAGCGCCAGTGCCGAGGGCAGAGCGCACGGTCGCCCCCGCCGAGACTGAGGCCTGTGCGGGGGATCTGTTAGAAAGTGGATCTGTTTTAACAGACCCTTGGCACGGCCCGGAGGCTCCGCTCCGTATGTAGTGCTTTCCTTCACTACTTACAGTAAGTACTTGAGTAGTCTCTGATAATACTATATTTGACAGAAGTCACGGAAATCATGATCGTGGCCAAACGCTCCCTGCGCTGGGACTTGCTAACCAAAGCAGATCCGTTTTCCAGCTTGTTACCAGCGGCTCCCCCATCGGCAGCGAAGTTTCTCCCGCTCCCCTTTCGGCGCGGCGCCGGGCCGTACACACCGGCGGGACCCGGGGACCGGCGGGGACCGGCCGCCGTGTGCCCGCAGCCGGGCGCCTCCCGAGCAGGTAGGTGTCCGCTCGCCCTCCGCCTCCACCGCCCCTCACCCGCACGTCCCCGGTGACCTGCCGCAGGTGACTGCGGGGCTCCTCCGCCCTTCTCCGTTAAGTCCTTTCCCCTCCGCAACCCCCACCGTGAGAGCCACGTCGAGCAGCCGCCGTGGGCTCTCCGCTCGCTGCCCCTTCCCCGCGCAGCAAAGCGCGACCGAGATGCGGAGGGAAGATTCGTGCATAAGTGTGTGTATGTATGTACGTGTGTGCGGGAAAATGGCACTCCCGACGGTAACGAGCTGCCTTCGGATCCACGCTGCGGCAGCAAATGTGCTCGCTGCCCTTCTGCACAGATGGGTCCCCACCGATTTGGGGGGAGGCGGAGACCTGCAGGAGAGCCCCACATCGGTAAACTCCTTGTTCCCGTTTTTCTCTTGCAGAAAAGCGCCATGCCCCGCCGCCGGTCCTCGCTCGGAGGGGTGGTGCGGGCAGCCGGCCCCGCAGCCTCGCCGGCCCCCTCCCCCCCGACCTCGCCGCCCGGCCCGGCTCACCGCGCAGCTCCCGGCGCGACCCGAAAGAGGAGAGGCAAAGGCTGCGGGGTTGGGGGGGGGGGGGTGGTGGTCTCGTAGGGAGCCCCGCGGCAAAACTCTCGGCCCTCCCGGCTGCAGCAGCACGGGTGGCACCGCGGGCTGTGCCCGGCTGCGCAGCGGGGCAGAGCCTCCGCGGCCGCGGCGGTGCTCCGCGCCGCGACCGCCCGTAGGAGCGGGGAGGGACCCGGCGGCGGCTCGGCGGGAATCACCGCGGGAACCCCGCGGAGGATGCGCCTCGTACGAAGATGTGCCTTCAGTGGGGGGCTCCAGCTCCGCGGGCTGCCGCGGCGAGGGGCAGCGGGGCTCCAGCGGCGGTCTGCGCCTCGGAGGAGAGGGAAGACCTACCGGCTAGGCCCCGGAGTGCCCAGAAAGTAGAAAAAAACATGGACTGAACTGTACGGAAGACTTTTAAAATTTATTTCTTTTTTAAATGCAGTGTCTAGCCAAATTCAGAAACGATATCGCTGAGCTGAATTCAGAGGGAAAGTTATGTTGGCTTTTTTAATCAAAATAATTAAACTTGCCCTTTCTCCAAACCACAAGAGACCTGTTGAATTGATTCTAAGTTTCCCTTTCGTTGATGGAGCAAAACGGCATGCAGGAGTCTGCGGGGCCCCATATTTAGATGATAAATTATACAATTTATCTTGGAAGCAAAAGGATAAATAGAGATTTCAGTTGTTGCATTAATTCGTTGTCTGAGTCTGAGAAAGCCTTATCCACGGTTAATCCGAAGGTATTTCTCGCGCCTCCGAGCAAGAGAAAACCATCTGCGTGCATCGAAACGCGTGTGTACACACGTTCAGGCCCGTGTGCCCGGGGCTCGGTGCTGCCACCGACCCGCGCCCGCGCACCTCTAGCACGGCGGTGGTCGCTCTGGCAAACGCCCACGCTTCGGTAAGTCCTTGCAGAACCCGGGAGTATGGCCCTTCTTACCGCGCTGGACGTGGGTCTGCTTCTCAACTTCCATTACGGGAGAGCGCTTGCACACCTGTATACACGAAATACGTTAAATACACACAATCAAGATAAATTAGGTGTCTTCCTCGGGTTTTCTTTTCGTAAAATAAACACTGTCATGTCTGCTTATTCAGCAACCACTAGACGAAACTGATAGCTTTCTAATATACGTGCATACAGTGAAATTCCACCTGTCGGCTGCACGAAGGGAGGGGTAAAGGAAGGCAGTCTCTTCGGATCAATGGTTCACGATTAAAGGAACCATAGGTGAAAAAAAAAAAAAAAATATTGTGCAGCGCGGGGCGAGGAGAGGCAGGTACGTCAGGTGACTGGCTTGCCCGAAAGTGTATGGGGTGGGAAATTACGGACCGTGGCAGATAATTTATACTGTCCGTTCCAGCTTGCCTTTGATTGCACAAAATCCCGCCTGGGGCAGCTCGGCGGGTTCTGTCAAATATCCTCCCCGCCTTCCTGGAAGTCCTTAGCTTGCCTTTCTCCGCGCAGACGGCGCTCCGCCTGGGGCAGCGCACACGAGTGTGTGTGTCCTCGTACTATCCCGCAAGCGCTCGGCAGCCGGCGGCCCCGCTAACACCAAACCGCAGACCTCCTCCCCTCTGCCGCCCGCTCCTGTACGAGAAGCCAAAGGGCGGCCCTTCTCTGGAAATTAATCTCTTTAGATCGCTTTCAGCACGACTCCCCTCGCGATGGCTCTTCCCCGGGTGTTCAGACCGGGACATGTTTTTCGGGGGAGACCCCGGTCCCGCCCGCCCGCCCCCGAGGCAGGTCCCCGGCCCGCGCACCGGAGCGCAGCTACCGATAAGCGACGTGGATATCTCTGCTTTTAAACCGACTGACTCCCTTCCCCGCCAGCCTCCTCCCCATCCAGAGGAAGCCCGCAACAACTTGCTAACGCGGGGGACAAGCCAAACCCGGCGCTCCCACAAGGGATTTTTGCACCCAGCCCCGGAGCTGCTGCTGCTGCTGTGCCTGAGGCTGAGAGACGACGCCGTTCGCCCGGGTGAGCGGCGCAAATCTCCGCGGCCGCGCCGGGGCAGAGCCGGGGACGCTGCGGGGAGCCCGGCTGGAGGGGACCGGCTGCTCCGTGCCTCCTCCCGGCCCCAGGTAGGCTGCCGTCCTGCCTGGGCTGCGCTGGGCAGCCGGCCGCCCGCCGGCAGAGCAGACCACAGCTGCCGTCGAGGGAGCGCCCTGGGTTGGTAACCCGCCCCGACACGGATAACCCGCGGCCCAGCCCGGTCCTGCCTTCGGCACCCACGCGGGGCGTTTGGAGACACCATGGGGCGCTGGGGGCCGGGGGGGGGGGGGTCGGCAGGCCGGGAGCCCGGTGCCGGCGCTATAAATCCCTCGGCAATTGAGTTCTGCATCTTTGATTTGAAAAATCGGATTCCTTGAGTGGAAACAGTTGACAGGAACCTAAAAGGATTAGCTGCATTCCACACAGGATCATTTTTACTGGTAACATTTTGAAACGATTGATCCCTTCAGACCATAAACAATGTCCAGAAAAATGATCTAACGAGACTTCCGTTGTTTCCTTTTGTCTACGAATCCCCTTTCGCCAGCAGTTTGATCAGGGACTTTGTCAGGCTGGGTCTTAATTCCACCCCCCACCCCCACTTTTTCCCAAGCGAAGTATTGAATTTGAAATCGCTCACAATTTGGTCCGTCATCCCAATCTGCCAGAGAGCGAGCAAGTGCCCCCGCACTTGCAGGCAGGTGGGGGTGGGCGGGGGACGGGAGGGAAGGAGCAAGGAGAGCGGGCGGGAAGGGGAGCTGAGGCTCAGTTGCCGCAGGGTGCCCATATGAGACGTGAGGACCTTTCCCTCCGCCATACTTCTCCCGCGGGCTTTCGTGCCGGCCTGGCGGAAGAAAGAGAAGGGGGAAGCCCACCGGTGGACACGCTCCCCCGGGACGTGGCGAGGAGAAGGACCCCACGCGCGGCCCGCTTCCCCACCGTGGCCCGGAGGGACTCGCGGCCCGCTGGCCCTGCCTTGTCCACCTCCCCCCCTCCCCATCCCGCCTGCGGGGGGAGACTTACCAGGGTGACATTAGCGGGGGGAGGGGGCGAGGAGGCCCTGCCCTGCCCTGCCGTGCTGGCCGACCGACTTTTCCTCTGTTTTGACACCTGCGCTCACTGCCCCATGCTCCCCTCCCTGATTTATCGCCCAATTAAAGGTTCAGCCTTCCTCCAGCCACCCGCGCTGCTTCCCTCCACATCTTCCTCCCTGCGAGGAGGCGGTGGTAGGCTGGAATGTGGGGCGGAGAGCCTCCTCAGCCCCCCGCCTGCCCCTGCACCCCGACCAGACCCCTATCGCGCACCCCTATCGCGCACCCCTGCACAAACGCAGCCTCGACGGGTTCTCCGCGGGTGCCGGCTCCCCGGGCCGAGGTGGGGACCCGGGAAGCAAGCCGCTTCTCGGCGCCCTCCCCTTTCTCTTCCTTCCCCTCCACGCGTGTGTGACCGCGGGGCCCCCCGTCCCAGCGGCTAGCCGGCGGGGGCCGGACCTGTGCCCCGACGGCGCGTCGCGTCGCGGGGCTGTGCTGCGCCGCGGGGAGGGCTTCCAACCCGGGACGGCAAACAGCCAAACCCACTGGGGGAAAACCGGGCCAGGAAAGGCACCTCAGTTATGTGTCCCCCTCCATTAAGAGACAGCAGCTCCCGGCCCCCGGATTCCTCTGGCTTGTCCTTCGTGTCGGGCTCCGGGATTCTCCTTCTCTCTCTCTCTTTCTTCTTTCCTCCTTTTTCTTTTTTTTATTTTCCCTTATTTCTTTTTCCTCCCACAGAGAATAAGCTGCTCCCTGGCGCAGATTGGCAGCATTGAGCATCTTCCTAACTTAACTCTGTCTTCCTTGCATCTATCAATCCACCTTTCTAATTAGACTAATTAGAAGATATGTGGAGTGTTGCTGGGTCCATAGACTAAACTGCTTAGGGCTTGTGAAAGGAAGGCTGAATGCCCGCCATGGGAGGTGGCCATTCAGGGGGACGGTAACAGTTGCTACATTTATCTCCTGCCATTGAAAAGAGCTCTGCTTAAAGCTCGATTAAAATGTTTGGAAACTAATGCCACCCTGGATCCCTCTCTAATTAGAGGGCCTGGATAGATCACCCTGAGCAGTCAAAAGAAACTCCTTCCCGGGCCCGGCTTTTCTGTTCAGCAGAATTACTTCCCTCCACCACCACCCCGCCCCCACTCCGAAAAGAGAAAGAGCGGAGAAAAAAAAAAAGGGGGGGGGGGGAAGAGATAACGCAGCTATAAAAATGGAGGGCAGAAAAATGGCTCTAGGCCCAAGTCTTTCTCCCCAGGCGTTAAGTTTTGTTCGTCCCTGGCTTTACTGCTCGCAGGCCCAGGCTCTCCGCCCTCGGGGTGTCTAAGCGGCCGGGATGCTCCCGACCCCGGCGGAGCGATAGGGGAGGGGGTTTGGATTGGGCTCCGAAGCTCCTGCTCCTCTGCCTGCTGGCAGCGAGGACGGAGCTCGGGGACGAGAAAAGGCCGTCGGCCTCCCCCCGCCGCCCAGCGGCCCCGCGGCCGCAGTGGGTGCGCAGGTGCGGAGCCCTGCTGGCCGCCTTGCCTCGCTGTCGTCCCCGCTGTGCCGCGCCGGCCTGGGTCGGAAAGCACCGGCGGGGTACAAAAGGGGCCGAGGGTGGGTGGGGAAAGGTCACCCACCGGGGAGGGGGGCAGCTCCTGCCCCCTAAAACGCTGCCTGCGGGAAGCCCAGGAGGAGAGGCAATTTCCAACGGGCCGGCGGGCGGGGTGAGGGAAAAGCGGCCAGGAAATCTCCCCCCGGGGTGCCCTGTGCCTCCAGCTCGGAGCTGGGAACACCCCCGCGCACGCGTTCGCAGCCCCCGGAGCATCTCGGAGCCGGGTTTCCTGCCGCACGGCCCCCGGGCCGCGGGCGGGGTCGCGGGGGGCCCTCGGGGTGCCCGGCTCCCGGGGGGGGCCAGCACCGGCGGAGCACTGCGGTGGCTGAGCACCTCCCGAATCTGCGGCGCGGCTTCTCCCCCGTACGATAGAGGGGTTTTCGTCCTCATAAACGCGAATAAAAGATTGGTGCTGACGGGGGAAGGGAGGAGGAAAATGTTCTCTTCATTAACACCAGCCTGCTACACCCCGATGCTTTAATTTACGGGCTAGATATGACCAGAAGTGCCCGAAAAGAGCTCGTACTCAAGACTTGGCAGGCGACGAGCTCCCGACAGCCGGTGCCGAAGACGGCGCTCACCCGGGGGGCCGCACCCTCCTTGTGCCGGCAAAGAAGGGGGGGGGGCGCCCTGCGGCCCCGTCGGTGCCGTCTGGGGGGGGCGACTGGCGGTGCGGATTTCACCCCGGAGACTTTGGTGACTGCAGCGCACCACGTGCCAGCAGAGTGGGGTAAAGCTGGGATAGGATTTTTTTTTAATTCTTTCTTTTTTTTTTTTTTTAGAACGACTCCATGGGCCCTTCTGGAGAAACAGTCGTACCTGCCAGAGGAAAGTATCTGCGTCCCGTTCTCCCCGCCTTTCCCCAGGAGAGGCCCCTTTGAGCCCCTGGCGGGTGGGATCTCGTGGGAGAAAGACCTACGGGAGCGGCAAGCACGGCCAACCAATCTTCCCTTTTTTTCCAAGCCTCCAGAGTCACTTTCTCCAGATTCCCTCTCTCTGCTGGGGAGGGAACGGGAGAGAATTGGGAGGGCCTGTTCAGCGTGCTCCTCTTGGCCCCAGCGATCAGGCGGCGTTGCCGGCGGGGGAAGGACTGGCTCTGAGCCCGGGCGAGCAGGCAGGTGGGAAGGGGGGCGGCCCCCGCCGTGTCCCAGGTCTGCCGCCCTCTTCCAGGCGCGGTGTCCTCTGCCCTCGGCCAGGCGGGGAGCTGCTCACGCTGTATCTCGTCTAATCCCAGTGAATTCAACAGAACGAATCCGAAGGACAAAACCGATCAAATATTCCCCTTAGGGTCATAGAATCCACTTTCCTTTTTTTTTTTTTCTTTTTTTTTTTTTTTTTCCTTTCCCTCTTCAAAAGCGAGCCCAGCTCAGAGGATAGATCTGCTCGGCTGCCAGAGAGAGCATCTCTCCGTTAAATGCTCCCAGAGGATCTCACCTCTGCTCCGCCGGGGTCCTCTGGGGCAAAGGGCACCCTCAGGGCCCACCTCGGGGAGCGAACAGGGGAGCCCCCATAACCAGGGAGGGGGTTTGGCCCCGGGGGACGGGCAGGAGCTGCCGGCCGGGCCGCTGAGGATATCAGGAGGGAGGCCACCCCCTCCCAAAAGGCGGGCTTGTCCCTTATTCCTGCTCATGGGCTGTGTCCCTGCCCGCTCCCCTCCACCACGGACAGCTTCTGGGGCCCTTCACCACAAAACACAGCTCTGGAGGTGCCCAAGAGACAGTCAGGAGAGGGTGCCCATCCTGCAAGGATCAAAGGACAGCGTGAGAGGTAGCTGAAAGTTTGCCGAGTTGTACTCTATTTTAGTTTTCTTAATTTTAGAGAGTGCAGGATCTTCCCAGGGCCAGTATCTGCACTTCTGGAGCCCCAGGGGAAGCCCTGATGCTAGTGACCTCTCTCTTTTGGAAAACAAGCAGACGAGGGCTGAGGATGCTCCTTGTGCAGACCCAGGGGCAGCTGCAGCTGTGTGCCTGGTAGTCCGTTGCAATCAGCAGGTTGCTGAGCTGTTTGTCTACATTTTACGTGTTTCACATTGTTTTCCTGGTAGGCGTTATACTCCAAGATCCCTTGTTAGCACTGGGAATTCTTCTTCTTTTTTTTTTTTTTTCCTTCTTTAAATCCAAATAGGGAATTTCTGCAAGTAGCATGAATGAACATAGGGTCAGAGCTCCGGGTTGAGAGGTTTAGCTGAAACCTGTGCCCCGGCACCCATCCGCTCCTCTACTCCTGCGAGTCCTGGCCGTACCCTTGCCCGGGGGATCCCTTTGTGCAGTTCTGCCCATCACTCCGGGCTTGGCACTAAGGCAAGAGATGGGGTATTGTATGTTTTGGGGGCGGGGGAGGGTGAGGTCAGGAAGAGAAGATGCGTTAAGCCTCTCTGAAATCCACTCCTCGGCGAAAATCCCGGGCAGGGGGGACGCAGGGTCAGAGCCGACCCCTTGCCCCGGCCGTGGAATTTCATCCCCGGGGAAGCGGGAACTCTCCGGGATGTATGGAGCTGTGGGCTTTTTCTTTCTCTCCAGAAAGTGTCTGGTCAGTGGGTTGATACAGGAGGCCCCCCCCACCTCCATCCCACTGGGAGAGGGGCCTTCCTAGGGCCCCGGGGGCCTCTGCCGCCGTGAAAGTGGGGAGCGGAGGGTCAGGGGCTTTACTAAGGGGAGTTATTTCTGAGGGACGGAGATCTGCCCAAGTGAGGGGTTTTGCCTCGGAAACACGTGTCTGAAACAACGGACTCCTCGCCATCTCCCGCCAAAGTCCTCTCTGATCTGGCCATCTCAATCAGCCAGAGCAACGGCTTTCCCCAGATGTTGATGGCAGGAATAGATAAAAGGGGAATTAAAATAAATATTTGTCCTTCAGGAATGGAAGTTATTAAATTAACACCCCAAAGTTTGCGCGATCTAATGAGTTTTGTCAAACATTATTTTTTTGAAAAGAAAGATCAAAATATGTGAAGTTTTGCCTTTGGCCGGTGCAGTGGAGCGTAAGAAAAACCTATTAACGTACATCATCGAGCCACGCAAGCCACTGCTGGACACGTACAACAGAAGGTAAATAGATTATTTTGTTTAACAATGGTGACAGCTCGTATGGAGCGGAATTGGAGAGATCTAAATATTAATAGATTCATTCAAGTGGAGCAAAAGTTACAAATCATTAGCTGAAGAAAGTTGGCTTCCAGCCCACATTCTATAGGGGCATGAGGGAAGCGTGGTAACTGTACTGTTGCCGGCTACAAAAGGGCAAATTTTGTATATAATTTATTTAGATGAAGTGTGCAGAATGTTTTTATTTGTTCTACTTCTAGCTGTCTCACCTCTGTGTGAACTCCCCAAACCCAGATCTACTCCAAATACTTCTGCTCCCCCTTCTGCACACTTCCCTCCAACGTGTTTGCTTTGGCAACTTTCATGTTCTTGCAAACAATTCTTCCAAAGATATCAATCACTCTTGCACCCAAAGAGGAATACTGTACACTCGATGCGATGACAAAATGAAACATGTTTGAAGCAAACCATGTGTTCCAGTGTGCCAGGGATTATGTTATTTGTTCAAGGAACATGTTCGGAATATTTTAGGCTTCTGTTACTCCTGTGATAGTAAATTTTATTGTCTGCTGTTGGGATTTATTATTTCGGAGGCAACCCAAATACCTCTTTGCACGGGGAGAGCTTCTAAAGCGGGAAGCCTGCTCCGCGTCGCGCTGGGGGAATTTCTCGGCCCGGGGTGTTTTATTTCCTAGCCTCGCTTGCCCTACGAGACGCGCAGGACCCGCGGCAAGTGCTCCGGGGCCTGGTGCTGGCAGCGCGGCGGGAGCCCCCCGCCTGCTCCCACGCGTGTCCATGCGCGCCGCACGGCGGCCGAGGGAGGGGGCCCCGCGGCGCCCGGCCACCCAAGCCCTCTGCCCGCGGCGGGCAAAGCCGAGGACGGTGCGACCGGCCCGCAGCGCCCGGGCGGAGCCTGTATGCGCGGCAGGCAGGCAGTGATGCCCGCCCGCCCTGCCTCCTGCGAAACCCTAATTTCGCGTCCTGATCTTGCGGGTGGGTGTTGGTTTGGTGTGGTGTGGTTTGGTTTTGGTCTTCCCCCCACCCCCCCGCACAGGTTTCCAGGCAGCCTTGCTCGCCTGGAAGCGGGGCGTCCCGGCGGGACGGTTCCCGCGCGGGTGCTCCCACTGGAAGTTTCGGAACTGCCGGGCTGTGCCGAAAGCCCGGGGGTGTGGGCATCCCCGCCGCCACCGCCTGTCCGCCGGAGCCGGGCTCCCCTGCGCTCCCCTCTGCACTGGCGGCGGGGGACAGCCCGGCGCTGGCCCCCCAGCTCCCCTCTGAAACACACCAGGGCTCCCCGCGAACTTCGCAGGGAGCCTCCCCATACCTTCGCGGGATTATCGTTCTAAACGGTAAGCGGCTTCGCCCCCCTTTCCCCTCGCCCTTCCCGCGTGGGCGGCGGTGCCCACCGCGCCCTCGCCTTTGGCGTGAGGGGAGAGCCGGGCCCCCCTGCGACTGCCCGCGACCCAGCACCCGCTGTGCAGCGGCACGAAGAAGCCCTGGTCGTCGGGTGTTTGCCCCTCCGTGCGGGTTGGCGTGACGGGGACCTTCCCCGTCCACGCAGCACCCCCCCCCCCCCCAGCCGCCGCAGCGGCAGGGCCGGCGCAGGCGGCGGCTCAGGCTGCGTGAGGGCGGCTGAGCTTCCCTCATCGCTGGAAAGCCAGCCTGGTATCTTCGCGCAACCCTGCCACGCTTCTGGTCTCCGAAAAGACCAGGCTGTCGGAAATAACGGATCTGCTAGTCAGACGTCATTAAACTATCGCCATTACGCATGAGCCAGTGCAGGCGCCACCTCATTTTCGTGATTTGGCATTGCTGACCGAAGTGAAAGTGATAGTGCTTTGCTCCAAAAGAAGCAGAGATGCTCGGGAGCAGAGCTGTTGGGTGGGCTATGCCCGGTTTTCTGACCAGGAGCACATTTCAAGCAAAGAATACACACATTTCACCGAAACTCATTGTTAAACGTCCTCTCACTGGACTCTCGCTTGGCCTGCCGTCAGGCTGTACAGCCAGTGCTTCAAACAGAATAGCTCTGACTGGATCCTTCAGGGAAAGAAAATAGGCTGTAGGTCATTAAAGCAAAAAAAGAGGGTTCTGATGGCTTGAACTGACAGGGTGTCGCCCCCACCCTCCCCCCACCCCCGCCGGTGCGCCGTGCCCGGCTGATGGGGACAGAGGGGGCCTGCTTGGGGCAGGAGCAATGGCATGGCTGGGGGGAAATCTCCTCTTCCCCTCGAGGAGGACAGGACTGCTTTCCGAGGGTCCCTCAGAGCATTAAACGCCCTAGGTGGAAACGAACTTCTCACGCTAAGGGACGGTGCTAATCCCGGGATACAGCCCCCCCCCCCCCCCGCCCGACGCTCCCCATGGAAATAACACTTCGTGAAAGGTTTCAAGGGACAAACTAGAGCAGGGCGCAGTTCGGTACTGGGAACTTTTTACTTCGTACACACATTACTTTTTCCAGTAAAAGCTTTAAACATCTATGTGTGTGCGTGTGTTGGCTCCGCAAGAGTAAACCGGGAGGGAAATCCTGTTCTGAAATAATTGAGACCTTCGGCCCTCACACCTCGGCCTAAGGACATGCGATGTTCAGTGTCAGTGTGTTTTACTGGCATGTTAGGCTGCTTTCAGCTGTGACCTTAAGTCATGAGCCACCTCCCTGCTCAAGATGATGGAAAATATCTTCCATCAGTACAGGTAAGAGTGAGCGGCAAGGAGTGCTAGCACACGGTTTAGGTCCCGGCCAATTCCTTCATCATTAATAGAAAAGCGAGCTGAAAAAAATACGTGCAAGGTTGTAAAACAAACAGACAGACAGACAAACAAACAAACCAAACCAACAAACCCCAGACCGACTGGCCAACCAACCAAAAGGCCAAAATGTAGAAAAAAAAACACCTTTTGCGGGGGGAAGTAACCCAGTGCAGATGTCTCGAAAGAGCAGGAAACCGAAAAAGGGGCTCTTTTGGTGCCGAGCTCGTTCGCTCGGAGGGAGCTGGCGCGGCCGAGAGGAGCCCGACCCCAGCCCGGCGCAGAGCCGGTGCCGGCGAAGGCGTGAGGGTGACCGCAGACGCAGCTGCCGCTCTCTCCTGCTGGCGAAGGAGGAGGAACAAGGGAAATCGTGCATGTGCTTATTCCTGGGGGGACGTTTCCTCCGGCAGCTGCAGTTTTATCGCGGCTTCTCCCGGCCCCGACCCCTTCGTCGCGATCTTATCGCCGACAACGCTTTAAAGAACAGAAACGAGTGCCCAGGCCTGGAGGAAAGAAAAAGCCTTGCTGGGTGAAGATTGCCCAAACCGGGGGATAAGGGGGGGGGGTGTGTCGTTTCGGGTGCCTGCCCCCCCCTCAGCCCCCCCCCCCCCCAGTTCGTGGCTTTTTCTGATCCTCGAGGGGCAGCGCTCGCTTGGCCGTTGTGCCTTAAACACGGCCAGGCTGGGGACACCACGGGATTGCCTGGATGTCCTCGTTTTCTGGATACGACCAGGGGATGTATCTGTTCGCGGGGTATTTTTTCCTCTCAAGCGATGCTCAGCTTCCTTTGGCTCTGAGGAACACATGGCGAAGCACGACGGAAAATGGAAAGAGATGTGCTTGTGACTGTTCATTTCATCTACCAGAGAAACTTCTCCCAAATGACTGAAATCCAGAGCTGAGGCAGAATAATCTCAACCACATTTGGTTTTATAGTAAATTAATACTGCAGTCTATATAGTTGAACGGGAAGTCGAAAGCCAAATCGAAACCCTTGTCAAAATAAATACTCATCAGCAAATATTTTGATTATTTAAAAATGCTCTAACAAGTGTCTAGCATTTCAAAAGAAAATAAAAAAATGATGAGAGAGAAGCGGAGAGTCAGCCCGAGCGCCACATGCCTCGCAGCTCATCCCCGAGCCAGAGACGAGACGTTGATTAGTCTGCATTGTGTGGGGCTATAGGAATAGAGTCATAAAGTTTTATTTGCTATTTTCTCATTTAGCGGCTCGCACGAGGCTCCCAGCCTCTTGCATCGGGAAGGGCGCAGATTAAAACCGAGGTTCCGACAACATCTCAGGCTGCCCAAAGCGGTGAAGATGCGGCGTGTGCGGGGCCACGGGTGATTCGGGGTGCCCCCGGAGTGTTGGGGGTCGGGGGTCGGCTGGTGCCGCTACCCCCTGTCCCCGGGGAGAACAAGCACCAGGGCTGCCCCCCCATGCCCCCGGCCGCGCAGGCTGCGGCACCGGCGTTCTCCCTTCTAGGGCTGCTAAAAACAACCCAGAGACTACTCAGTTTTCTGGTCCGCAGGGCTCGAAGCTTGAAATGTCCAAAGCTGGCACGGTGCACGAACTGAAACCTTTGTAAACTTATTTCCCTTAAAGTCTTTATTAACTACCCCCAAGGACCATGGCTGCTGCTGCTTCTGCTCTTGCACGGTGGTGGTCTGGCACCTCCACGAAGCACACATGCTAAACAGATTAACATGCTTCGGCTGACCCATACTTCACAAACCGGGGATAGAGTTTCTCCAGCTCCATGTGGAAATTAACCTACATGTAGCAATGGTCAGCTGCAAAGAGGGAGTTCCCAAGCAATCTAAACAACCTACAGTTTTTTGTTACTTTTGGCCTTTCCCTCCCTTTCCATGATTAAATATTTATTAAAATAGGAAATAAAAGGGAAAAAAAGGGGAGGGGGGGAAGCTGCTTCTTCCCCCTTGGCCCCTCTTCCCCTTTCGCTGGGCTTGTGCAGGTACCTGCAAGAACTTTTTGTGCCAGTCCTTTTTTGTTTGTTGTTTTAGAAACGCGGGGCTTCTCTTAGAAAAGGCTAAAATCTCAGTTGCATGGCTTATTAAATGTTCTCGAAGGGCAGGTTAAGCGCACAGGTTTGGGAGTGTTACAACTGTTGGAAATACTTCAGTCGCCGATGTCCCCCCTCCCCTCATTTACATTTGAAAGCACGCTGAGGTAGAGCCGTTCGCAGTTAGCCGGGGAAGGAGTTTCCAGCATGCTAACCCCACCACTTTCCCTGTAAGAGCCTCTTCGCCTTGTGCCTTTGAGAGATCGATCCTACTCCCTCGGCTGCAAACTCCAGGTTTTCAGAGAGGGTAAGAACAAATAGAAGTAACTGTTGGCTTGTGTCACACGGGGCTGTCATGGTAATAAACACACGGCTTCTCCTCCAGGAATTCCTAATCCTCCCTGTGTGGCTCTAGCCCTGTGGATAATATCATTACAGGACTAAACAAATAAACAGTCTATCCGAATCAAGCGGGAGGCACCGGGGACCACAATTCCTCTCTGCAGAGATGATACAAGTAAATTTACACTCACGGCTTGGAGCGGGTCCAGTGGCTATGAATAGCTGCTCAGTTCTACAACGCTGGCTCTGGGCTGGGAAATGGCGCTGACCCTCCTGCTCTGTATTTGCTGCAATCAATGTGAGCTATTCAGGGCTGTGTTTTCCTTACTATCCTCTGCTGGGAACATCAAAGACCACTAACACTTTTATGAACCCGGGCTCGGGGAAGACGCTTTTACTGCAAAGTTGGAATATTAAACCAAGTGACATGAATGAGAGGTTAACGTGCTTCTGCCAACCAGGAGTTGGACTCTCATGAGATTTCCTGTTGTTCCGGCTGCTGCCTCATATTTGATAAACTCGCTCACGTGCTGGGATGCACAGCCACATTCTTCCTCATCCTATAAAAAAAATATAAAAATAAAGGCGAATCCAGCTGCAATCAAGATCCAACACAACCAAGACATTTTAATAGCACTCTATAAATTCCGGTCTCGAGTTGCACTAAATAACTTGAATGGCATATTGGGAACATTAGCATTTATACCCCCCCCCCCCCAATAAAAAAGACATATATCAAACTTACCTCTATGAATCTGGCTCCATGTCATAAAAATTCCAAATCCCTGGACATTTAGCACCCTTGCCCCCCACAAATGCCAATTAATAAATCATATTTCAATGCAGTTGGTTTTCTATGCACTTCTAAAAAGATTTAGTTACCTGAAGTGCTACGCTTTCAGGGAGAGAGATGTTTTATTCCTTCTCAGGCAAAGAGAGGAATAAATTGTTGTTTTCCTGTCTGTACAGTCTCTTTGCAATAATTCTTCTGAAATAAGTTTTCTACAACTGCAAATGCTGGAGATGCTTAGCTCAAATGCAATCTTTCCTTTTTTATAAAAACAGCAACAAAACCATCACACCCAAAGTGTGCCCTAAAGCATGGGCTCCTACAGAGCTGTGCTCTTTCAGTTTTTTATTGACATTATCTTAGACCGTGCTGCAAAAGTCTTCTGTGCAGGAACTTCATATCCTCTATGGCTACAACCTCCTCGGGAGGTGCTTTTGGGAGTGTACTTCTCAGGATGTAGTTTATGTGTTTGCCTCCTTGCTGGTGTCCACCAAAGTTCTGTGAACAGCTGGCCAACTTGGGTGACTGCTGACTGCACTGAGAGTGCCTGGTGCTGAGCTTTGCATCCCAAAGTGGAGAGGGAAGGAACTCCCTGGGCTTTTGCGCTGTAGCCTGTTCTGAGACTTGCTTGCTGAAGCAAGAAGGAGCCACTTAGTCCCTCTACCAGCTTCTTTCCCAACAAATTGGTATTTCACCCTTCTTTATTTCCTGCCAGCCAAGCTCTGGCCTATCTTGGTCTTTACTTTGATTTGTCTCCAGGCATTTGCTAGCAGTGATAGTGACAAAGCAGAGGAAGGGCAACACCTAGCTGCCTTTTCCACGAAGTGGGATTCATACTCAAAAGCCCTTTTCCTCACCACACAACTGTGCTGAACCTGGGAAAAATGACCTACTGATAAGCTACCTGGTAACCCCATCTCTTGTTAGTGCAGTGATGGACAGAAACATCCTGAAGTGCAGCTGTGCTGGGAAGAGGGTACAATTCATTTTCTTGGAAACTGCTGAAGAAAGGACTAAAATTTGTGTTTCATTGTCCAGGGACGTAACTCATCTATTAAAACCAAGAGGTTAGCAGTTCAGTCCCCAGGGGAGGAAAGCTCAAAGAAGAAATCAGATTTATTCCCTTAATAAGATGAGTTCAGAGTACAGGGATATTTTCTTAGCATGGTTCCTCATGGCCATCAAATCACATGGGTGATTTTAAGATCTGCTTTGCCCTCCCCAAGCTGTGCAAATTCCTAATGTTAGGCCAGGGCTTCTTACTGGGGAGCTTATTAGCATGGGAAATCTGTCACTGCAGAGGAGACCCTGCAGCTCTCCATCCACCAAGCGCAATGCAGGGGGACAGCAGTCAAAGGAGCAGAGTTGCCAAAGTTACTGGCTCTTACTGCCCTTTTCCATTAATAAATCCCACGACAACGTGATTGGCTGTGGCCTCCTTTCCATTGTCATAAAGCTGGAATCAAAGAATGTGACTGCTTTTATTGGCAAAACTTTCGCTCCATCAGTGACGTCAAAATGCAGGAGGCGGCTGAGGGTTCACCAGCAGCTCAGTGCAGAGCGGGTTTTCTGGGTGAAAGGAGCCTTCTGTCAATGCGCCTCCTGAGACACTTAGGTTTAAGGAAATGTTTGTACTGCTCTAGAAAAAGAGCTGGCCGGGTGTTTTTCTTTTGTGCTTAGGCACTCTGAAAGGAATTCCTGTGGGCACAATTATCTCACATATGGTGAGTCAGAAACAAAACAAAACAAAACAAAAAGGCCAAAGGGAAAAAAAGGAGAGAGAAGAAGAAAAAAAATCAAAGGTCACTTGGATGCTTTGGCCCGGCACAGGAAAGGGGAAAATCCACCTTGGAGGATACAATTTAGTCGAGGAGAGCTGGAAACCCATGATTGAAGCAACAGGATACTGAGAACAAGCAGTGGCCCAGATAAAACCACTGAAACAAATCCCAGTCTCTGCAAACTGTAGGAACGGTGCGTCAGCATTGCAAATGAAACGGAAAGTATATATGTGTGTATGTGCGGAACTTTACAGGACTGTACATTCTGCACCCAACGGCTTGTCTGAAACAAAACATCAGAGTTTGATGGGGAAAGAGGTTGCTAGGGGGCAGCCAGCCTTGCCTTATCTGCACTACTACCTGTGCTATTCACCATCAGCTGCTTAATGGATCCTACCCAGATCCTGTGTGATGGTGCACAAAACAGCACTTAGTCTTTGCAACATCTCTGTTGAAAAGGTTACAGCAAATTAAGCCCTATGCACAGAGGGGAAAATGAGGCTTTACCCCCAGCCAAGCAGCCGGTCACAGGCAAGAAGAAAATGTACTGACTTTGCTCAGCCTCCTCTGATAGGAGGCAAAGCAGAATCAAGGACAGGTGTTACTTCAGACAGATTACCTGTGCAGGGCAGTGGTACCAACTTGAATCCAGTAGCCAGCAGGGGCTGGTTCCTTTTCCCATGAAGAAGCTCTCTTTAAAATTCAAAGATCCCACAGTGTCTGGAAAATCTAAAACTCTTTTCAAAACTATTTTTTAACCTTAATTTAAAAATCCATTGTAATTTTGTGATTAAGGAATTGTATATTATGTCATAACTTGATTGGTTAGATGCTCTTATTAATACTTGTGTTCATTCTTCCAGGATCCTTGGCTACTTCATTACATCTAGCTTGCCATATGAATGCAAACCTTTTGCTGCACTTGAATTCAAATTTGCTTCATGTCCAAAGTGTTTCAATACCTGCTCACCTTTAAGCATCTGTGCAAATTCCAGGACTGGAAAATATGGGAGGAAATCCTGAACTTCCACAGCCTGTCAGTGCTACCAATCGTATATCTTCATCCATATGGGCAACACCTTCAGGCTTTTTCCTAGAGGACATTGACTGTGTGCCACAACGCATTATGAGGCTGGTATCAACACATGTATGGGTCAGGGACCATGTCTGAGCCTGTTTCCTGGGCTGAGTTTACAGAATGGGTATGGATGAAGCCCTTGAATCAGAGCATCAGCTGATGCATAATGTTCTGCCAGGATATTTGGCCTCAGCGGAATCACACCAAGGATGAAGGTGTAAGACCAGCAGTGGGGAATTATGGTGTATCATAAGCCTTCCTCGGCATTAACTCTGCAGCATGTTTGAGTTCCTTCTCAGAGTGGTAGGGGATAGATCAGACCACCAGCTTCTAAAGCTTCCAACAGAGCTTATTTGATTTGCTTGGTGGGGTAGCTAGCACCTGGTAGATTATCGGTTTCTCTGGCATTTTTTCCCCCTGAGTGACAGCAAGGGCAAATCAATAGATACGGTAGATAATTAGGCTGTCTGCATTTTTAAAAATTGTTTATTTTGTTCTTTTCCTTATAAGTAACAGAAAATAACTGATGTTTTTATTTGGAGAAAATACGAAACAAAGTGCTGATTCACTTGCTACTTCATATGTGTTAACCCCCTCCAAAAAACCCTCAATCATCAAGGCTTAGCTTGTGCATTCTAAACATTTGATCAAGGGGCCAAAAGATGACCTGGAAAATATGTTTGTGCAGGCTCCCTCACTCCCAGTGCTCCCCCCAACTTCAGGGTCACACTCCCAGGGTGTTGCTCCACTGCTGTGTGTGTCACAGCAGAGAGATGAGACCAGCCTCCTTCCCCTGCATGCCAGCTGCTGCAGCTGGGTGAGCAAAGCTGCAGAGAGAAGCAAGGCTGCCCTGCTCTCAAGTTCACAGGAGAACTGGCATGCAGCATAACAGTGCACTGCTTGGGCTTTCAGATGGGATAATGGCAGTAATCATTCATAATTCTTGGTCAGCTATGCCATCACAAAGGTCTGTGAAAATATTTTCATTAGGTCCAGTTTACCTATGTCCTAGTTTCAGCCAAACTCCCTGTCACAAGGCCAAAGATCATCTTCGCTATAACTACATTGACTTTGGGATGCATGTGGTCAACCCTCAGTCACTGGGCTTGAAGCTGAGATAAAACCAGGTAGCACACTTATTTTTCTGTAGCTTTCTTTTGTTGGACAGTGGTGCTGTTCTTGTTTTGCTCTGATCCATTTTAGGAGTGTGAGTATCTTGTATCTCTGATCTCCTTAGTAAAGACTAGGGAAGATACGTTTGTTATTATTTTTAGTAATCATCTGATTATTTTTATTCCAGTCAATTAGTTTCTGATCTGAGGAAAAAAAACCTTCTGTGAGGAATTAAGCTGCATATAAGGATTATAAATAATGAAGGTTGTGTGAAGAAAAGTCTATGGACTGATTCATCTTCACTAAAGAGCTCCAATGTGAAATACATGCATTAGAGTCTCTGTTATGATCAGTAAATCTGTGTACATCTGCTGGAAATGCATTGGCTATGATAGATGTATACAGATGCAATGGAAAGCAGAATTTGCCTAATACTTCTGTAGCTTTGATCTTGTTATAAATATAAATTACTTGGCTTTCAAGAGCAGCCTCCCAGAAATCATAAGATCGTACCCTGCATGTAAGTACTGCGCATGTATGGAAAAGTTGTACTGTTTGTTTTTCTGGCACAGAACTGACTTTAAAATGAGATTACTTAATTGAAGAAAACATTTCCTGACATGTTGCAAATCAACATTTGAACCAAATCTTCTCCTTTTGCGTAAGGACAGGATGAGTGCACTCCAGCCTGTTTAATCCATGTGGAGCTCAATGAATTCATTTTAACCACTGAGGCATTTGATTGGTAAAACATAATGTAGCCCAGTGTGAAGCAGCTTGCCATCAGTTAAACAGTTTTGCTCAGTCAGATTGCTTTGACAATTATTTGTCTTGCAGGGCATCTTCCATAATTCCTTCAGAGAGGCTCTAGCTCCACAGATAGAGTGACAGACCGATACAGACAGGGGCACTGATTCAGAGAGCACCGGTATTTATAAACACCTGTGGTCGACTGTTACTGAGTATATTGTCATTTGGGTATACTCTCTATATGTTTACACCAACTTTAAGTGTTTTCTAAGCATATGTGTATATATATAAAAAAAAGAAAGTGTGTGTGAATATATATTTACTAGAATCACTTGGCAATAACATTTATAAATTTGGAATTGTGTTGGGTCATCTTCCAGACAACAGGAGATATCAAAAGGAGCCCAATTTAATGAGATCAGAAGTCTAAACAGCATTAATGCTGTTAGTGCTAGAATTTATTTTCTCTGGAGTCACTGCCAGTGAGTTAGCTATCTTCCATTTTGAGTTGTAAAGCAACAGAATTATGTCACAATTTGGAAAATATCTGGAGAGAGGAGGTGATGGAAACTGGGTCACCCAAGGGGACCTCAGGGTCCTGAGTCCCAAGAGCACCCCTTGCCCATGGTAATACCCTAGCCTTTTCCCGGGTGCTTTTTCTCTTGTCCTTTTTCTGCCCCATGTTCCTGTTTTGCTGAAGGTCATCCTGAGGCATCCTGGTGTCCGAATGACCTTCCTAGTCAGGGGGACTTTTCTGTTTCAGGCTTGCCTTGTTTAACTGGTCATAAGATGGACTCCCCAGGAAGTCACCACTACCATTTTGTTTGTTATTGACTCAATTTTGAAATCTCACCCTTTCTGCTTCCCCACAGGGCAGATGGCAATAGCCACACAGATCTCAGTGAAGGATCCTGATTGCTTGATTATAATCTTTCCACTACTCTGCCATGCCAGCATCAAAAAAACCCCTGACGATATGCATTATAATTTCAGCACACACCTTGTATTTTCTTCTGTTAACTGTGACACAGAGATGTAAATAGTTTTCACAATGCAGTATCTCTTGTTAATAACAATAACCTGATTTTGTGAGGGTTTAATAAAGGGTGATGTATAGATTGCTCATATCCCCACAGAAGACTTTAGTCAGCATTATTAAGCATCTGCATCCATTGTGCTTGCAGAGGCTTTGCAAAGGTGGAGCCCAGAAGTCAGCTACAGAAGGCAAGATATACTGGGCACCAGAACAGGTTGCTGATAGCAGTGTTTCCATTGATTAGGCTACCTAACCAATGTAGGACACCTATATCCAGATTTAGTCACCTACACAAGGTATTTCATATTTAATTTCTAATATATATTTAGTTAGGGCTGTATTAAACATAAAGGGTCTTTCAGCTTTTGCCACAAAGTGTTGGTTTTCAGCTATCTATATTCAGAAATGAATATTAACTTTACCTGATGGTATTATACTGTTTATTATTTTACAGAGGTGTTCTTCCTACCAGCTTTTGTGCATATGGGCACTTTTATGCACACACATGTACACACACACACACACAAATCATTCAGACTTTAGCCAGATGTATGCAGCTACGGGCTGAAGAAAGTATTTTGTTGGAATCCTAAGCAAACCAAGAAAACAGAAGGGATGGTTTGTACTGAAATTCCTTTCATCTCTTTGCATGGCATGACTAGCAAAAAAAATACAATTCCTATGCATTAAGTGAATAAAATGGGTTCAGAAATATTCTGATATTCTAGGTGCAAGAGGGAAGATGTAGTGAAGTTACAAATGTCATCCACAGTACAAAGCAGTAGGCGTTTTGTCTTCAACTGTACATTTTTTTCCTTTCTAAACTTTACACTAGATGATTAATTTCCTTAAGCATACTTTATGTTGATAATTCCATACCATTTCTGCAGCTTAATGTTAAAGTTAAGTTTACTGACAGACACATTAAAATGTTTTACTGTGTGAACTCACTGAATATAGTACTTGCTTTACCTGTGTACAGATCATGATTTACACGATTTCCTCATCCAAACTCTATAAATCACATCTATTGCACATTAAACCACCTCCAACTGTCCATAAATTTGTTTACTAAAATGTCTTTAGTTCTCTTAGTGCATGAACAATAATTCACGTTGAACTGGCTAATACATCTATAAGTACTTTATACTTGACTAGTCTACAACATGAAATAATCATCCCTTAGGAGGCTATAATGAAAAAAAATTCTGCCCAGTCCAGATTTGCTACACAGATATAAAAAGAAGCCTAATTAAAGCATGGGTTGTTTGTTTGTTTGTTTGTTTGTTTTAATTGTTTTTGTTTTAGTCGCCTGTAACTGGAAGAAATATAATCACTTTGGGCTTAAACTCTCCTGAAATGTTTCAGCCCATCTTCAGGAATCTACACTTACACCCACTAAAACAGGATCTGCTGAAGAGTGACATAAAAATACCTTTTTTTTTGGAGAACCAAGAATCTGATGTTTCAGAGAAAGTTAAAACCTTCTGTGAGACTTCCTTTACTTGAGTAATTCTTTAAATAAAGCAGCTGGGCTTTTCCCCAGATTATGTGCAGATCATCTGATCACAGGGATTTTTTAAATATCCAGAGCAAAATATAATGGCACTCAGGTACCAACTAGACTGAGGACTCTTCGACAGAAGGCATAATTCAGTGGCAAACATGTGGCAGGAACAAAGTCCCAGTAAGTGGCTCCAAAGACCCAGCAAGGTGGTGATGGTTCTAGAGAGGATTGTTCATGATGACTTAGATACAACTTTTGGCTCAGGAAATCCCCAGGATGCTGCCTACCAGAAGATAAAAGATGCCAGAGGAGGATCACTTTATCCTTGCCTGGCTTTTCATACTCCTTTCCTTGATATTTTCCCCCAGCCAGAAGCAGAGAGAGACTCCTCTCAGCCATAAAAACCTGTGGGCTCATGCAGTATTGCACTGCTCATGTTCATGTATCTAAACAACAACGTTCTGGACATTCTCCATCCCTATCATAGATGTGTAATATTTCTGTGGTAATTCAAGCATTAATTTGCAAAGCAAAGTTGTTTTAGAAGAGTATGTATTTGTATCTGTTTCTAATGTAGCACATTTGATTTTTCTCTGTATGTTCTTTTGCAATTATTTTCCTTTGTTTCTTAATTTACTGCTTTCATATTGGCTAATTTGGTTCCTCTGTATATCTCTCATGCCTGCCTTGCTGATTTTCCCATTCTCCCTATGGTAGGCCTTACTTTGTGGTATTTAGCCACCCTGCATTCACTGGTGGCTCCACTCCCCAAAGCTGGCTCCACTCCTGCTTATTAACAATCACCAAGAGACTGTGAAGCTGGATTCTGTAGAGCTCCAAATTTATCTCTGCAATGATGACAGCCAAAAACACAAAAGACAGCAAGAACTGCATGTTCCACTAACCCTACACCAGCTCCTAGCAAGTGGCTGGGAGTCACACGCTTGGAAATTGTTGGACTGTTGCTTGGTGTCATGGTCTAGTCATCAGACCACAAGAAAAAAGAACAAGTATGTAAAGTACAATCCTTGTTCTTCTACCTCTGCTGATTTTGTAACATGGGGACAGCATTTGTCTTGCTCTGATTATTTTTGGAGAGTCATTAGTTAATTAGGAACTGAAAAATACTAATTGGTAATAAAACACTTTCACATTTGAGACTTAAGATGCTTCTGCTGATGAAGACATTTTCAGTTCCCAGCTGTGTCAAAAGCAAAATAATACAATGCAATTGAGAGTCCTCTAATTACAGATATAGTTCTTCTCAGTTTTCATGTGGCACACGTTTTATAGGTTTAAGAGATATCAGTAATTTTAAAATGCATTCCTTACTTATAGTTTGATGGCAAAAACACATGAGCAAATTAATCAAACCCAACCATTCACTGCAATGTGTTGACTAGCAAAGCATAAACGTGATACACAGACCCATATAGCTCGCATGCAGTCAATTACTGTTTCTCAGAGTTATGATGGTAAAAGCAGCAGTAGAAAATATATTCTATAATTGTTTTCTCATCTTGTAAAATACCACATCTCCATCTATCTCATTATCCATGCTTTTGCAAGGCAGCCCTTTCATCTTGCAGGGCTTTACTGAATGAAGAGTTATGCTTGCTTATTCCATTTGACCTCCATGTTATTTGTATTTTTTTCCTTTCAAGATTTGACACACAGAAAAGTACTGAATATTCCAGCAGCAGTTGTTGGCTTTCTGCAGTGTCCTGGGACCTCTCAAACTTGTAAACTTTCATCCTTTTGCTAGACACAGGTCAATATGTGCAGAAATACTACAGGGCTTAATTTCTATCTAAAGTGTGATGCAATTACAGCTTTTATCAGAAGTTTGTAGTTATTCTTCACTCTTTTCTTTTGCATCTGTAACCATTCATCCTAATCAGTTAGCTATAATTTTTAGGGCAACAGCAGTGATACCATCCCGCTGGCTATTGCTTTCTTCTTCAGCGGGTGAAATGGATCTCACATCCTCCAACCTCTTCTGTGTTCCAAGACTTGAGTTCCAAGTCCAATTTCAGTGACTGCAAGAGTGATCAAGCTAAGTTTTGGGGATCTTTGTTTGTACTTCAGTAATGATTTGCACGAGGTTCTTGCTATACAAAGCACTAGCTGCAGGGAAAATAACAGACTTCACAACATTTGTGAAACAAAAAGACACTTGTCTAGTTGTTTAGATGAGCATATGTAAAACGTCAGAAACAACAACAAACTACACCTGTGGCAACATGCTACAGAGCAGATGGGTACCCCAGTTGCAGTATTAGAGGCAATGGCACATGTTACCACTAAAAGTCTGGGATCTGAAGACAAAGGTCCCTTTCTGACTTTGGCAGGTTCTTCCGTTTCTCATGCTGTTGATGAAAGACCTGTCTATTCAGCATGACATAGCTGAAGCAAACACATGGTTTGCACCAACATGCATACAAGCTGCATACTGTAATTTAGAGATGTCCGGTTCTTGTTAGGTAGGCTCTGTTGGATTTTTAGAGTAAACAGAAGGGAAAAAACCCACCTCTTTAGAATTACACCTAAGAGGGAGGTCTACTACATCACCAGCTGACCAAAGGAAGCAGTTATGCTAGTGCTGCTGCAGCCGCTGACCACTGCTAAGTTAAACTACCTTGTCATATACCCACTCCTGTAAGCAGCTTGTCTTTGTGACTCAGTAACGAGATTGGAGGTGCCCAGTAGAAAACTCACAGTTCGCTGGGATGTGGGCATTGCCTCATCCGAGGTTTGTCTTTATGGCTTTCTCATTTTAACTCAAGCTATAAACATGATAATCATTAACGTCTCTCTGCTCAAAATACACTGACAGTCTTGTTTGTGCATTGTGTATTTGTGTAAGTCCCAGATGCTAATCAGTAATTTCAGGTCTGTAACCAGACATGGTTACTGGTTAGTGAGTACAGAGAAGGTGAGCGGAAAAGAAGGGGATTTTTTTTCATGTTTATGAAATACACATTTCTAACAACTCCCTTCAGTTGTTCTCTTTCGTGACTTCGTTTTAAAAAAATGGAAGAGAAAAGCCCTTTGTAAACCAGATGTTTCTTATCGACACTTACTCCAACAGCTTCACTTCCAGCCTCCATTTCTGTGTTAGGCTGGCCAGCAGGTTGTGAAATCATAAGGCAGCTCGCTCAGAATTTTCTGATATCTATCATCAGTTGGCTAGGGAGTGGGTTAAAAAAAAGCCAAGTGAGCCAGGGGTCTAAGCCTCAGACCAAGGGGAATGAAGGAAGCTGGATTCCTCTCCTCGGGATGGCAGAAGGATTTGCTTCAGGTGGTGTAACTGAACGGTGCAGCTCCACTCCCCGTCTCCCATCTGGTGAGAGGATCTGCTCTGAACCACTGCATGACAGCATGTTGACCTGTCACCAGGGTGCTGGCCTTGTCACCACAGTTAGCTGGGTAGGTTGGAGAAAAAGGGAAAACACATATGCTTATGTATTCACACACACCTTTAACTTGGCTTTGAAGTGTAGCTTTGTCTTCAGGTGTGCCTTGAGAGACACTGACGTGTGGGAGGCATGAATCTAGTTCTAGAGCCACATGATTTGAAATATAATGAATGCAATGGAGGTAACTTCCAAGTCCTTTAGCTTCAGTGCCAAATAATGCTTGTAACTGAATACAGAAGCAGAGAATGGTACAGAAGAGAGTCATACGGGCTGCTGTGCCTAAGCCATGTTCAGAATGTTTGCTTGGGCTTTCTTCCCAAAGACACCCACAGGCCATTTAGGAGGCCAGTGCAGCTGAAAGTTGAGCCTGCCTGTGCAGGAGAGGGAGGGAGAGGGAGTCTGAGCTGAGAGGTACTTGTTCCCTCTTTCCTTCCACAGGAGTGCTGACAGCGTTGTTTATGAATGGCAGCTCAGCCTTGGGCCAATCCAGAAAAAAGTTAATTAAAAGATAACTTAGATGTGAACATGAACTTGATTTCAGAAATTACTTGGGATATGAGGTATGAAAATAAAATGAAAAGAGCAGAAAAGCCATGGTGTTAGAGGCAGGAATATGCATTTGCTGTTCTTGCTTTCACTGCCCAGGAGGAGGGATCTGCCGTAGCTTGCCTTTCCTAGCGTATCTGCTACACTTGAAGTGAGTTAGGCCCCAACCCAACCTGTCTGGTGCACTTGGGATAAAGTAATGAGAACACAAAATACAAGGTTTACCCAGTCAGACCAAAGTCCATATAGCTTCATACCTTACAACAGATGCTAAGGGAAGGACAGGAGAACAAGGCAATACTCCCATGCAAAGCTCCTGCCACTGGGTTATCTGCAGAGGACCTAATGTGGGCCAGATAGATCTGCAAGGCACTCAGCTAGGTAGCTCATCTGCCAGGCTACGTTGATCACAGCTTGCCCTGTGTTCAAAGTGTCCAATTAGCCTCAAATTTTGTAGTTACTCTAGACCTTTCCTTACTCCAGTACTGTGGGTCCCTGCATTACTGGGAGCCTCAGCATGCTGTTGAGGAGCCTCTGCTGGCCTTGAACTGTCTGGCCCCTGCAGGTTGCCCACATTTACATGAGCCCAAGCTCCTAGTTTTATAAGGGCCACCTGCTGGCCTTCAAACACTGCTCTTTTGGGCTTCAATCATGTTTTAACTAATTTAATGAATGTGTTTCAGTGACAGTGTTAATAAGTAATCAGCTAATTAGGGGCTTTCTCACAATATATTCGAGGGGCAGAGTTAAGGTTGTGTGACCATTTCACAATTTGGACTCCTAGGGTTAGAAACATTCTTTTAGCATGACTATTCTATTCATTACTGCTGGGTCCTTTCTCTTATTTACTGTATGAGACACCACGGGGTCCATTGTCTCTAATACTAAGAAAGCTGGAAAAAGGAGGCTTCATCGTAATATTTGTCCCTTCCTTTTTCTAAACTGCTTTTCCAAAACTATGATTGTAAGAATGGAATTTGTTTCTTGTGGGATTCCAATAGCAAGCGGATGCACAGTGAGGAAGGCATGGAAAAAACCCCGCCTCCAGCACAACCATCTTCAGCTGTTCAGTGTTTTGCTCAGTAAGGCTTCCACAGCATCTGAAGAGCCAACACAAATGAGAAAACCCCTGCACAAGAGCTAATAATCCTACATATGACTTTTGACTGAACTTGTCTGACTAATGTGCTTTAAAGCAAAACCTTGTGCTCACCAAATCCAACTTGGAATAGTTTCTTTGGCCTCTAGTTCCCTGGCATTCAAGCACTGCTGCTTAAATATCACACCAAAGAACTCCAATAATTCTAACTTGCAGCAGTTCCAGGCGTCCAAAGACAACATTGTTTTGCATTGATTATTTTTCTGAAAGACTGTTTCTCTAGGATATATTGAGGCCAAACACTTCTATGGATTCAATCAACACAGCATCACTGAACCCAGTGATGCAGAGCTAGTTTGCCTCAGCTGATAATCTGGCACATATGTATTCCTGCCTACTTTTTATGGGATTAAAGCAAATCTAGCTGCTCAGGTTATGGCTGAATGACTAGATGCCAAGCCAGTCGACCACACCAGTCTAGGTCCTAAGAAACTAATTGGGGTAGCTTCAGAGCTGCTATGCAGAGTTGTCAAGGGCACAAGGTGAGGGATAAAATACCCACTAAGTGAGAAAATACGATATAATAGACAGTTCTTCAGTGACTTTGAGTATAAGCTTTTGTCATTAGAAATGTATTTGCCTTTTAAAAGCTCCACCTGTAACTTTCTAAGTCAAGATTTGCATCCTACTGAATATGTGACTAGTCTAAAATTCAACTGCACAGAAAGATGTGTTTGGTCAGCACAACAGGCCTGTCTTGTGAATGACATCATCAGTGGAAGCAAGGTCTTTGGCTTCAAATGGAGAAAGTCAGTCTTCCACTAGGCATTTTACAACATAGACCTGGCTGTGGTTTTGGGGTTTGTATTTTTTTTTCTTTCTCCTGTGGCAACTCTTGCTCTCTGTTTAAGGAGTTACAACTCCCAGCTGCTCACTCTGCTCTGGTGCTGGAGGTTATTGCCCCTCTGGAAGAGCCAACAAAACAGAGCATGTGCCCACCCCTTGGTAGGTCCCCTACAAAGCCCAGCTACACCACTGATGAAAGAGCTTTTCCCTGTAGGTCACAGAGCAGCAGCGGTAGCACACAGAAAGCTGGTACCACAGCAGTGGTCTAAATTTCTCTGATGCCAAATAATATCAAAGTTATTTTGTGTGGATACTATTGCAGTATCTCAGTATCTCCATGGTCAGTTCTGGACACCTCTCTGAGGCCAATTTTATCTCTTTTCTGAGCAGTTCATCTCTGCCCTCCCTAGCCCCCATTCCTCTCCATGAATGCTGATAATTTTGGAGAAATAACTACTGTGAAGGATTCAAGTGACACCACTGTTCCCTGCATCGGACTGAAGAGTAGTGGTTGAAACCAGTGCCAGCATTTGCCTGTACCGGCTTTGGTCTGATATCTTGCACCACGTAGGGGAGCACTACCTTGCACTTCCACAACTTCAGAGTGCAGCATCAGGGATGCCATTCTGAGCTGCTTTCTAACAGCTCTAGGGAAATCCAGTGGATAGTAATAGTGATGGAGAAATAAGGAGCTGAAAGAAAAAAAAGAGAGAGAGAGAAAGGGGAAAGGGAAGAGAAAGAGAGAGAAGGACCTTGTACAGACTAGAGTTAGTAATGTGACTATTGTTTTATTCATGCCAATTATTGGTCTCCCTTCTTCTCTTGGGGTATAGCTCATGCATGCACCCCAATTTCTCTCAAGTTTGTCCGTTGCTCGCAAGCTCTTTCATGGTATCTTTGAAAGCAGCCCTTGAAGGAAGATTGTGATCATCTCCACAGCTGTACGATGGGGTTAAACCAGCAGATGCCTCCTCCTTTCTTGTAGAGCACCTGCTTACAGGAGTTATGCTCTACTTCATCAGGGTGTTTGAAAGGGTTGAAAAAACAGCGAGTTGAGGAGACATGGCCTGGGTACAGGTGTCAGGGCACATTTTGTTGAGTGGGGTTAGCACATTGGGCTGAGGTCCTGTGCAAGACCAAGGGAGGCAGCAAGGAGGCATGTACCAGCACCACCAGTGCAGGGGTGGAGTGAAAACGGCTGAGATCAAAGCTGAGTCTATGCCAAAGGAAATGGAAGGGGAGGAAAGCGGGCAAGGAGGAACGAAAAAATAAGACCAGGTATTGCTGAAGAGAAAGGGTTGTTGAGACTGCACATAGTCTGAATGTGCTCTGAAAAGCTAATAGTTTTCCCTCCTTTTCCATAAGGTTGTTTTTGTAGGGGCAGGGCAGCCAATTAAGAATGAGGGTATGAGCATGAAAATTTGCCATCTCTGAGGAGGAACAAGATTCAGAGAGCACAAGGTGCTTTGGGAAGGGATAGCTTTTTCCTGAGTCCCCAAGGAACTGATAGGTGAGACTGCACTTCCAGGTGATGGGATTCTGAATAAATGTGTTAAATCAAATCTGGTAGCATCTGCCTAGAGGATAGCAAATGTAGTATGTAATTTTTTTAGGAAAAAGGAAAGTGGTAACCTGGAAAACTAGTCCTTTTAATCTGATCTCAGCAGCATGCCAGTTTTGCAAAAAATTTCTAAGACAAGAATAGTTACACAGATGGAAATTAGTGAAAAATAGGATTTGAGTTAGAAAAAGGTGAAACATGCCAAACTAAAATAACTACTTTCCTTGATAACTACATTACTAAACAAGTGAAATGAGTGATCTATTTTATCTCAACTTCAGTAAAGCATGTCACATGGTATTATATAAGAAATTACCAGTTTATGTCGAGAAGATATGGGAAATAGTGGAAGATCAACAAGACAACCACAGGAGTTATATGGAAAGGGGAAGCATCTGGCTGGCTGAAGGTTACTGAGACAGCTGTTCAAGGATTAATCGTGAGCTAAACTTTTTAAAGCATTTAATTAATGACAGCAATAATGACTTGGTCGCAAGCATGGGAATGTGCTAATGACATTTGTTATCAACACAGAAGAAGGGGGTATGGTAGTGAGCCAGAATATATGACAAGAAAAGCAGAATTACTTTGGGTTTGAAGTAATAGAAATAGGGTAACAGTCATTAGTGCAAATTGCAGGATCATGTATTTACTGCTAAGTAACAGGGATTTTGTGATAAAATTTAAGCTTGTCAGCTGAAAATAACAGGAATAGAAAATAGATATGGGCATGATATAAGTAAGCCAAGTGTGGTTATAGTCTATGTCAAAAGAGGCATTTCCCCTAAAAAAAAAGGGACCACTGCTACTCTCTTGGGTACCAGTGAGGGCCCTGAAATAAAATGTGCCTTTCTGGGCACCTGTCTTTCAGGAAGAAGTCAAACAGGAACAGAGGCCAAGTAAGGCTGACTGGGAGTACACTTAGGGGAACAGAGAACTGATCTTGCAAGAGAAAACTAGAACTGCTCAGCTTGCTTAGCCCAGCAAAACAAAAGCTGAGAGATGATCTGTTTGCTGCTCAAGCAACTACAAAGACTGGCATATAAGAAAGAAGAAATAGCTTAATGACAGCTTAATGGTATTCTTATCAGAAAGACATAAGATTCTGAAACATCTAGGAAAAAGGTTAGGCTGGGAAGTGGAAAAGGTTTCCTCAGGTTCAGAGGGGTGTAGTGCTGTGATGGGGTCCTGGCTGGAGCAGGAGGAGAGGACAAGACCATACCTGCTTTTGGGGGAAGCTTGCTCAGATCAAGAGAAGGATGACCTGAGGCACACCCCAAGACAGACAGCGTAGTCTGAGGAACTTTTTCTGTACTCCTAAATATTCTTGTTCCTACCAGCTGATGCCAACTGTTCACCTCCACACATAGGGAGCAGCCCTGGTGAAGAATATTTCTTAGGCAGGCTCAATCTCTTTGGTTCTTCCTGTGTGGCCTCAAATTGCTCTCTATTTAGGGCATGTGGTAGAGCACCACAATCTAACCCAGGGCCTGTAAATGGTTTGCAAGAGGTTCCGTGAGAAAATTCTGTGTTTAAAATGTGAAATGTGTTTCAAATTTTGGATGGGCACAGAGATCATGTGACAACCACCCTGCTTCCCTATTGGAAGAACGTACCTCCTAGAATTGTGTTTCTTTGCAAATACTCATATTTAGGGCCCCAGCATTCATATTCTGAGAATATTCTGACATATATTCTTCGAATTGACTGCTTCTGCAAATATTCCTGCCAGCAAATTCATTCTCAATTATCAAGCCAAAGGGGTGTGAATGCAGCATGAAGTAAACCCATTTTTTTTTTTCAAATGAATAGTCCTAGAAAAATTTTCAAGGAATACACTTAGCTCCTGGAGGGACACAGGAAACAGAGTGCTAGACAATCAGGAAGAGCAAGATGAGGAACAGAAAGAGACAAACTGCATGAGAGAGCCTGAGGCATGTCTGAGGCAGGCTTTAAAAACAAGGACAAATTTGAGTTGAATAGGGAACCAGGGAGGCTGCCTGAGGATAACGTGAACGTTGATCCCTGACACTTGTGAAGGAGAGAGTCCTGTGCATCTGGGTGAGCCCACACACAAGAAAATTCAACAGCCAACCTTAGAAGAGCAGAGACATTTCCAAGGTAGAAGACCAGGCTGTGGAGTGGAAGGATAAGGTCTACAGCTGCTGAGAAACAGAGACAGAAGATATGGAAGAAGAAGGATTAAGAATGAGGAAATATGCCAGTACAGCAGTTGGGAGGAGGTAAACCACAGGTGGGAGCTGAGTGAGATGGGGAAAAGCAACACTGCTCAAAATTTCAAAGTCAAACTGGAAAACTTGCAAGATTTGTGTGGTTTCAGATTGAAAGGATGTAAACCCACTTGCACAGGACATGTATCATTGAAGGTTTGAAGCAGAAAGCTTTTCAACTCTGAACTGAGTTTTGGGTTTTTGATCAAACCACAGACCAAGAAAACAGTTTTGAGAGTGGGGGTGGGAAGCTATGTTTCATTGAGGAAGTTTCTCCTGCCTGTAAACGATGTAAGGGAGTGGAAAATTACACTGTGCTGTCTCTGAGCATTTTTCTGGATAGGATTCCCTTTAACACAATCCTTTTTTACGTGAAAGGTTCCCTTGCTTCTGTCCCCTCCAGTTATGAAACACTTTTGCTGTGCCCATATCCCCCTGCCATGAGCTGGGAAGCTCAGGTGACCACTCAGATTGTTTTAGTTTTTGTGCATATCATTAGTACAGGTTGCATTTTACTCTTCCTCGACTCTCTTGCATTAAGCCACCAGCACCTAGTTTCTCTGGGCAGCCTTTTTTGCACAGTGAAGGAGTTCTTTAGAGGATCTGAAGAAAGCAAGGGGAGGAAAGAGAACGATGATTAGAGACTTCTGAAAGGGGCAGTGAGGAATTAGGGACTATACTCTTTGAAAATTTGCGTGACACTCCTTAACGGTCCCTGCCTCATTTTCCACTTGGCTGCTTTATGACTGAACTGTAAACTAAAAATGACATGGGCTCATTAATTTGGCAGCAACTGGCAAGACGTGGCCATTTAGCATACCCACAAAGCTATTGTTTAAGGCTGGGTCATGTCAAAGGGCAAGCTAAATATGGCTGAACCTCTGAAAGGCTGAGTCTAGGAGTCCTAGAGCCTAAACCTTGTCCCTAACCTCTGCTTGTCTTCAGCAGTGTGATCAGCTTGGGTTTTCTGGGGAAGGCTTTACATAAAGCTGTCAAGTTACTAGCAATATTATGTCAGTTTGATTTTTTTTTTAAAGCAGGCTCAATTATATCATCCTCTCTTCACATCTGACAAGTGGTGCAAAAAGTTTTTGCAATAGCAGCTTCGAGGGAACAGAAATGCTTTGGTTGCAGGTTGCTGCTGCAAGTCCAGATTATGAAGGGAATCTAAGCCCAAATGCTTTAAAATGTCAGATGCCACAGAATCACTGAAAAACTTTCAGGACATTGGTCTGACTGCAGCTGTTTGGTTTAGAGACTAGGTCGTTAATCCCTACTCTGTCAAGGAATTAAAGTGCATGGAATCGGGCAGATCTCATGTGCGCAGACTGAAGGAGCCCATCTGAGTTCAGTATGAAAAAGCCACACAGCAAACTGCAGGCTGAGTATTCATACATGTCTCTTCTTCAGACAAAAGAAGAGAATGAGAATGAAAGCAAATGCAAGTAAAAAAGCAGCTTCTCCCCTTCTTTTCTCCCATTACTCTGCACCACTGCCCCTCAGGTGTAGTGGAAAAGATTTTCTTTTTATCTTTGGTGTGATGGTTTGCTCCCACTTTGCCTTGAGCTGATCATGGTAGAAAAGGATGACATCCCAGCCCACACTCTCCCTAGCCAGAAGCTACCATTTATTCAGGGGACTTGGAAGGAAGCCATTGCCCAGCTGGTCCATTCCTGCTTGGGACATCTACATCTGAAAATAATACCTCTGCTATTTATGCACGTGGTCCTGTCATGACCTCGTCTACTAGGATAGATTAACCGAATTTCTCCAATGTTTTCTTTACTTCCTGATGGCCACTATTGACTTTGCTATGTGATGAAGGCTTTCGAAGGAGCTAAACATGCATCAATGCAGGAAACTTGGCATGCCTGAACTCTGGGGTAGCTTGCTATTCTGAGGGTTTTCAAATGTGATTTCTTCCCTTTTAAAATGAAGTCACACTAAAGCAGGAGGGACAAATAATTTAGACTGGCATTTCCTCCTTGGTAAGCAGTCATCTTAATGAATTTCACAGAAGGCAAATCACAGTTCTCAGGTGTTGAAATTTAAGTATGCTTTGTAGGAAAAAAAAAAAGAAAACAGTTTGAAATTTAAATGTTGCAGACTTGCTTTGCCGTGAAAAAATATCTCAACCTGGCTTCTCATTACAGCATTTAAACTTTAAAAAGTGTAGTAATAACAAAATAACCCCTTTTTTGGTCAACTTCATATTCTGCTAAGATTAACAAGAAAATGTTTTCCATGCTGATTTGTTAAGTCATCTTGAGAAAAAGCTCTTACTCATTTAAATACTGTATAACTCAAAATCTCTTTTTTTCCGCTTCTGTGTTTCCAGTGATATTCCCCTATATATTTCTACTTTTTTTGTTGTTTTGTTTTGGTTAAAGGTTCATGCAGGGTTGATTAATCTTAGCAAGTTTCCAAAAATTAACTGGGCTTTTATGCCTCAAGGAATTGGTTTTTTTTGACATTTAACAGCAAAGAAAACTATTTCCTCTCCCATTCAAAGCTAACCATGTTTAATTGGCCTAGAAGTCTGTTGTAGTTTGCAAAATGTTTGTGATATCCCATCTGTTTTTTCATCCAGCCATTCGAGTGGGCCTGTGTTTACTGTCTTGTTGGGTTTACATGTATGATGACATTGATATGACAAGGTATTCCCTTGAAACAATGTTAGATTTTACAGGCTGTGTGACTCTTAATAATGCTTTGTTACATAGGCAAAAACAGCTCCGAAATTTTAGTAATGGTTTCATAAGATCTCAAGTTTATTTTAACTGCTTGGACGCATCACCTGCATGAATAATCCATACAACATAGTGACATGCAGTCACATACAGTTGTGCTTTGGGGACCATTTGGAGCACTTAATAGGATCTATTTGTTGGCTTCAGTGGATTCAAATGAATAGTTTTGTATCTTTTGACCTTTGGTTGAAATGAAATTGTTTAATGCAACAAATCCCCACTAAACTCATAGGCTACCATTTGCATCTCCCCCTGCAGATCATTAAGAGACTTAAGACTTTAGGGTGACAAGCAATATATTTTGTAAAACAACAGGGATTTAAGATGCAGACATGTACAGATGTTGCGTTTTCCATACATTTTTGTGGTCAGATAGCAATGTTTGAAGATGTATGTGTGAGGTCATTTGAATTCACTTAGAGATGGGAGCTTCATAGGCACAGAGACCATCTGGCAATCAGATGTGGACTGCAGGTAGATCTATTTGTTTTTAACTGAAGTCACTGAGGAATGAAAATGTCAAGTACCCTAGCACTGCAGAAAAATGATAATCACTAACCACCCAGCACAATGTCTGTTTAACCAGTCTCAAAAAAGTAATCCAGTCAATGAAGTAGGAAATTGGAGGCATTACAGTATTTTTTCTCTTCTGTGTGTGTACGCGCATGTGCGTATGTATGTGTGCAACTGTATATTATGCCAAGTCCTTAATGGAGTGGTGAGATTTCTGGGTGTCTGCTCATGGTGGTCCACACAAACAAAAAGACTGGTAATTGGAGAAATTGCTCTAAAATCACTTAGCCTGGAGTGTCTGACAAGCTGCAATCAGTCTCTGACAAGCTGCAATCAGTCTCTGACATGTGCGTAAATCCCAATTTTTTGGATGTTATTTGACTCTGGTGGTAAAGCTTTCTGGCTAACTGCTGTGCTGTTGGTTTCAGAATTGGAAGTTAGACTGTGCAGGGATGTAATTCAGGATGTCCCTCACCCCCCACCCCCCACCCCACCTACTCCCCAACCCCAGCTTTCAGCTGTAGGTACTGGCATGGTGGCTGGGGATGTTGAACTGCTGGCACACAAGAGCTGAGATAGGCTTACTTGCTTTCAAGGTGCCAGAGACCACATCAAAGACAGAAAAGAGTGAAACCACTGTGCAAAATGGGAATGAAGACAGCACCATGTTGCCTGAAGACAGGGACTTCCTCCACAAACTTTGGATGCATTTTCAGATATAAAAATAAGCCTTTCAGACTTTCTTTGAAAGACAAAAAAAAAAAAAAAAGGAACAACACAAATTTGTAAAAAATGTTCCAAATGATGAATAATGTATGGCTTGGTGTGAGCACTTTCTGTACAAAAGTATAATTCAAAGCATGAAATATGGCAGCCTGCCTTGTATCTACAGTTAGTTTAAGCACCTCAATATCTTGAGAGCTGCTTGAAATTTGTGTCAGTTCACTAAATAAAGGTGACATACTGAACCCCCAGACCTTGCGCCACTCTGTGTAACAGAGTTTTGGTGTTTCTGGGCAAAGATTTCATGGTCACACACCAGCTGCTCATGGAACAGTGTCTATCCAGCAAAACCTGCAAGTGGGACCCTGTTGATCAGCCTGGGCAAAGTTCAAAGTTTAGATGAGCACAGAGAGCAAACAGAGCTCTCAGACCTTAGATACCTCTGCAAGACTTCATGGGAGATGGCTGAAGGGTTGAGCAAACGCTGGCCAAAGTCTAAGGCATGCTGTCTGTCCCCTTGTGCAAGACACTTCTTTTAAAGTTATCTTGTCCCCTGGGTGAAAAATCTTTCTCACCCTCTTCTTTCTCACTGTCCCAGACATTTGAAGTCCTATGGACACCTTTTTTTGTTTCTCTTTCTTTCCTTCTTTCTTTCTTTCCTTCTTTCTTTCTTTCCTTCTTTCTTTCTTTCTGAACATCCTGTTTGGATTTACCCTGAAGCTAATGAGAGTTTTGCCCATTCTGGCTTTCCTTCCCTTGATCTAGCTCCCTGATTCAGATCAGGGTTCCATCATTTTGGGATTATTTTTGACTCCAAGAAGAGACAGATAGGGGACTGCACCCCTCCTTGTCTCTAAGATACATCTGACCTTCCCTCACGTTCCATGTTGGAGTGAGGACTCTGTGTAATCTTCCTCTGTCTCAGTGATTTCAGTGAGATGAATTTGTTAACTATTGATTTCTTCTCCAACTGAGCCTTTGAGCAGCATGAGGTTACCTCCAGCCTAAACTAGAAATTTAACACGGTGGCACCTCTACTTCTTTTGGTGGAGGAGCTGTCTTGATGGCATTCATGCACTCAAAAATGTCTGACACTTGCAAGTTCAAAAAATATATTACGACCTATATTATCACTTGGTGATAGATCACCAAGTGGATTATCAATGAACAAAACCCATGATATTTCTCCACAGAAAAGCAATCTAGGATATGGCTCAGAAATTGCAAAGCAGTTTTACCGTCAAAGTGTTGATATAAAAAATTCAACTATTTACAAATAGTTTGTGGAAAAAGTTATTATGAAGCAAAAGAAAAAATATAGAGTTGATAAGGATCTAGGTGTTTTCTTATGTGGCAGTTATACTAATAATAACCTGTCAAAACTCCAAGCTCTTGATAAATATTTTTCTTCTCAGAAGTTTAGAGTCTGATTTTTAGGTGTAACTAGTTCTTATGCAATTAATATTATTACAAGTTTTAAATAATCTGATTTTCTCTACAGGTAGTTGGCTAGTAACTACTTTATCAGGAGCA